>NC_045784.1:11624733-12281955 GCF_008692025.1 Phocoena sinus
CACACTCCATGTTCAATTGATCTCTGCGTCTGTGTACTTTTCCACTTCCCTGTCTCTCAAGTTTATCTTCTCTCTACAGACACCACTACCTGTTTCAGGACATGATTTTCTTGTGAACTGGACCACTGTCATGGCTACCTAACTGGTCCCGTCCCTGAAATTTTCACTTTCCTCCAGTACGCTCTCCATATTCTGGTTACATAAACACAAATATGGTCGTATCACCATTCTTTGAAACCGTCTGATGCCTCCTAAAGCCTTTACAACAGAGGCCAGGCGCCTAACTCAGCTCATGAAGCCTTCCATGATCTGCCTGCAGCCTGGCTGTTTTGCCTCACTGACATTTCCCCTTGCCCGCTCAGCTCAGCCCTTCTGAGCCATCTTGAATGGACCAGTGCTTCTATGCCCTCACCCTGACTGTTCCCTCCCCACACCCAGGTCCTCACACCCGTCTATTCTCAACCTCCAACCCATTCACCTGCTTCCCTCCTGTGCTCGCCTTCCCTTTGGAGGGCATTTTCTGTCTTACCAATTTACACTGCAGGACTCAAGAAGGTAGAGGCTACTCCCGCTTCACACGCTGCTGCATTCCCAGCCCCAGCACCACTGTTGGCACATAACAGATGCTCCATAAATAAGTGCTGAATGGGTGAATCAATACTTAAATTGCTTTACAACAAAACTTTGGTAGCAGTCACCAAATTTCTTTTAGGGAGAGATAAAGAATGTATAATTTGGTAAAAAAAAATGCATCTTTGGCTAGACTACAATGTTATTAATGTTAGAGTCCATAATTTTTGTAACGAACTTTATATCCCAAGTTCCTAACTTAGTTCCAAATAAGCAACGACTCCACAACTTTCTAACTGTCAGTCAAAGGTTGTATACACTTCTACTAATCTGGGACTATAAACAATTAAATAGTTATTTCCCTTAGGTTCAAACACTATATACATTTTTTTCATTTACAGTCTGATGGGATTTGTGAAGATATCCATTCTTTTTTTTTTTACTTGTTTGTTCCTTGTCTGAAATCACCTTAAAAGACATTCTTTCACTGTGTAAGTTAAAGTACAGATGAAAGATATGGTCTGACCAGTATATGGGAGATTGATTCCATATTAGTGATAGATTAAAGTAGAATGGTTTAAAAAAAGCACAGAAGTAGTTTTCAGAAAAGCCACATTCAAGTCCTGTCTCAGATACTTCTATAACATATAGCTACATGGCGAATGTATGAAACCAGAATCCCTAAAATGTAAGTTTCATGAGCTCAAGGGTTTTGCCTACTTATCACTGTAGAACAGCACACCCAGAATAGTATTGATACATTACATAATAGATAGTCATTGCCCAATAGCTATGTGTTTAATGAATGAACAAATGAAGCTCTGGGCTGTATAGCTCTTTTCGGTTTCAAGTTGCCGCAAAGTGAAGTAACATTAAAAATTTTGGCAATTTCAGAAAATTACTGGGACAGGTCAAGATGTATGTTTGTAAAGATTTTAAACCTAGGGGCCTCCCTGGTGGCGCAGTGGTTGGGAATCCGCCTGCCAACGCAGGGGACACGGGTTCGAGCCCTGGTCCGGGAGGATCCCACATGCCGCGGAGCAACTGGGCCCGTGCGCCACAGCTACTAAGCCTGCACTCTAGAGCCCGCGTGCCACAGCTACTGAGCCCAAGTGCCACGACTACTGAAGCCCACGCACCTTCAGCCCGCGCTCCGCAGCAGGAGAGGCCATGGCAGTGAGAGGCCCACGCACCCTAACAGGAGTGGCCCCTGCTCACCGCAGAGGGAGAAAAGCCCACGCGCAGCAGCGAAGACCCAATGCAGCCAAAAATAAGGTAAATAAAATAAATAAATGCAAAAAAATAATAACTTAAAAAAGATTTTAAATCTAGAGAAAACTACACAAGTTTAAGGTGTTGTTATTGACAGCTGTGTGATTTCCCTCTAATGCCCATACTCTACCTAATTTTACTGGATTATTTGTTTCATCATATCTGGGGTTTTACGCCCTATCGTTGCAGGAAACGATTAGTGTTCTTTCATTCAAAGTGCATCCTAAGTTTGAAATGAGATATGAGATTACAGATATTTCCAGTAATTCGAAAGCAGTCTGTGTTTAGGAAAAAAAAATGATTTTGATATAGTGGCAGATTAAGAATCCACAGAGCACGATTTTACATGGAATAATTTCAAAGGCGACAAGGAAACATTTGTATAATTAACATGTATAAAAACGTCACAATTTTTAAACAGCCCATATACATTATCTCATTTAATTTTTGCAGTAGTCTTCTTGCATGTAGATGGTATTGTTTTCATTTCACAGATGAGGACACTGAGGCACAGAGAGAGTAAATAAATTGCCCAAATTCACACAGCTAGTAAGTCACAGAGCCTGCCACTGAACCTGGATTTTCTGCCCCTAAATCTTTGCCAATTACATTATACCACTGTGAAGAGTTTAGGTCAGAATATGAAGTTGGAGGGCACAGTCCCCAAGACTGCTTTCACTTCTGACACCAACTGCAAGTTTGGGAAGGGTTCCCCAAAGCACCCTCAGTTTCAATGCACGGTACTCACCGAAAGCTATTATGCTCATGGTTATGGATTATTGTAGAAAAAGGATACAGATTAAAGCTAGTCAAGGGAAGAAAGGCATAGGGCAGAGTCCAGGAAGGTTCCAAACACAAATCTTTCATTCTCCTCTCCCCGTGGAGTCAAGATATGCTACTTTCTAGATACGCACATGCAGTATTGCCAACCGGGGAAGCTAACTCAAGCCTCAGCCTTTGGAGGCTTGATTGGGGCTCCATTATGTAAGCGTGATTGATCAACTGATTGCCTACATGGTTGATCTCAGTCTCCAGGCCAACTGATAACACATGACCCAAAGCCCACACCCTAAATCACATTGTGGGTCGCTCTGGCATGGTCAGCCCTCACCTTAAGACTACATGGGTGTGCCCCCAGAACCTCAGCCCCAAGCAAATAATGATCTGTCTTCTATCAAAGAAATGTGGCGTACGATTTCTAGAATTTACTAAAATTATACAGTATGTCGTCTTTTTTGCAGGGTTTCTTTCACTCAGCATGTTTTGAGATTTATCTCTGTAGTTGTATTTATCAGTTTATTGTTTCGATTGTTAAAAATTCTTCCACTGTTTGATTTTGCCATGCTTTGTTTTCCATTCTTCTGTTAATTTTCTGAAAATTTGAGTGGTTTGTAATTGTTTGCTCTTGTGAATAAAGATGCTATGAACTTTCTCATCTAAAAACAAGACTCTATGGGTGTGGCCATACCCTATCCTAAATCACTCTGTTCGACTATCCAGTATGACTGAAGGCCACCAGGCATACAAGAACAGTCCTAACAGGTGTAACATCACAAGAGCCCAGAGATTACCTCCCAGAAACAGGGCAAAGGCCAGATGTTCTCTTTGGGCCAAATTCTTTACTGAATGACTATGTTGGGAAAAAAGAGTTCGCACAGAATAAAAAGATGTAGCAAATGAAGACAGCTGGTAAATGTATGTGTATCTACACATATGTCAATATGGCTTTGTTGAAATAAAAACTGGAATCTTGATTTTGTTACTCTCCTCTGGCCAGAAGATCAAATGAACTGGGAAATGTGAGAAGGCTAAGATGAAAGGGATTATATCATTGTCATGGTTCAGATATGCCTCTTGTAGCTTACAAAAAGAGGTACAATGGTGGAAAGTGAAAAAAGCATAGAGCTCATTGTTTGAGGAGCAAAGTCGGCTTGGTTTATGGTGCTTTTTTAGGAGCTCTTAGTTGTTTTAAGTTTAAAAAATTGATATCCATTATCAGACCAGCAACAGTCAACTCCTGGGGCTTTTTGCTAAAATTAGTTTTGATACCTTAAAGAATATTGATGACATTTTAGAACAGAACAGCCTAACAGATCCAAAATAAAAGCTTTCTAAAAAAGACTTTATCCTTTAGCTTTATCAAGAGGCCAAAAATGAAATAAAAATGAGTTCCGCCATTAGACGCAAAGGCTCCAGTCATTTCTATTTATACATCCACTCAGCTTTATCTAGCATAAAATAAAGTAAAAGGAAGCAGTAGCATGAGTGAGCTGGGTGGCACATAATAATTCCTTTATAATTTATTTTCCTTTGGTATAACTTTTAACCATTGAAGTAAATGAGGACTGTCTCTGGTATCCTGAAACCCCGAAGTACTACTTCCCCATGCCCTCTGCCCACCCCCCCTCCTTTCAGAGACCCCCTTTTAAGCCCCCTAAAATTCTAAGACATCTTCTGTTTCTTCGATTTCTCTGGAAAGGAGGAAACTCTGTGATTATCAGGGTGAATTAGGTTCATGTGTTATTCATCTTCCCAAGAGCATAGGCAATGAGGAGACTACCATGTGGATGAAGTTTTCTGATTCTATTTACCATAGTGGGTTTATTAGTTAGAATAGGCAAAGCTCTGCGATAGTAACCTCCAAATTTCAATGGATTGACACAGTAAAAGCATTTAGAGCACAGATTCATGTGGACTGAATGCTCCTCTTGCCTGCCTTTCTTCCAAGTGCTGACTCAGGAACTAGTGACTTTTATTTTGTGACTCAGCCACCTTGGAGTCCTTTGCTTCTAGCTGTGTGGACCTAAGAGCGAGAAAGGATGGAAAAGGTGGGGGACCTTCGAGATGGCAGAGGAGTAAGACGCGGAGATCACCTTCCTCCCCACAGATACACCAGAAATACATCTACATGTGGAACAACTCCTACAGAACACCTACTGAACGGTGGGATAAGACCTCAGACCTCCCAAAAGGCAAGAAACTCCCCACGTACCTGGGTAGGGCAAAAAAAAAAAAAAAAGAAAAAAACAGAGACAAAAGAACAGGGATGCGACCTGCACCAGTGGGAGGGAGCTGTGAAGGAGGAAAGGTTTCCACACACTAGGAAGCCCCTTTGCGGGCGGAGACTGCGGGTGGTGGAAGGGGAAAGCTTTGGAGCTGCGGAGGAGAGCACAGCAACAGGGGTGCGGAGGGCAAAGCGGAGAGATTCCTGCACAGAGGATCGGTGCCGACCAGCACTCACCAGCCCGAGAGGCTTGTCTTCTCACCTGCCAGAACAGGCGGGGGCTGGGAGCTGAGGCTCAGGCTTCGGAGGTCGGATCCCAGGGAGAGGACTGGGGTTGGCGGCGTGAACACAGCCTGAAGGGGGCTAATGCGCCACAGCTAAACGGGAGGGAGTCCGGGAAAAGTCTGGAGCTGCCGAAGAGGCAAGAGGCCACTGTTTCAGGGTGTGCGAGGAGAGGGGACTCAGAGCACCGCCTAAACGAGCTCCAGAGACGGGCGCAAGCCGTGGCTATCAGCGTGGACCAGAGACGGGCAGGAGACGCTAAGGCTGCTGTTGCCGCCACCAAGAAGCCTGTGTGCGAGCACAGGTCACTATCCACACCCCCCTTCCGGGGAGCCTGTGCAGCCCGCCACTGCCAGGGTCCCGTGACCCAGGGACAACTTCCCCGGGAGAACGCACGGCGTGCCTCAGACTGGGGCAAAGTCATGCCACCTCTGCTGCTGCAGGCTCGCCCCGCACTCCGTGCCCCTCCCTCCCCCCGGCCTGAGTGAGCCAGAGCCCCCGAATCAGCTGCTCCTTTAACCCCGTCCTGTCTTGAGTGAAGAACAGACGCCCTCAGGCGGCCTACACACAGAGACGGGTCCAAATCCAAAGCTGAACCCCAGGAGCTGTGAGAACAAAGAAGAGAAAGGGAAATCTCTCCCAGCAGCCTCAGGAGCAGCGGATTAAATCTCCACAATCAACTTGATGTACCTGCATCTCTAGAATACCTGATTTGGACAACAAATCATTCCAAAATTGAGGCGTTGGACTTTGGGAGCAACTGTAGACTTGAGGTTTGCCTTCTGCATCTAATTTATTTCTGGTTTTATGTCTATCTTAGTTGAGTATTTACAGTTTATTAGCATTGGTAGATTTGCTTATTGATTTGGTTACTCTCTTCCTTTTTTATATATAAATATATATATTTTTTCCTTTTTCTCTTTTTGTGAGTGTGTATATGTATGCTTCTTTGTGAGATTTTGTCTGTATAGCTTTGCTTTTACCATTTGTCCTAGGGTTCTGTCTGTCTGTTTTTTGTTTTATTTTTTAGTATAGTTTTTAGTGCTTGTTATCATTGGTGGATTGTTTCTTTGGTTTGGTTGCTCTCTTCTTTCTTTCTTTTTTTATTTTCTTGTTTTTATTACTCTAAAATTTTTTTATTCTTAATAATTAAAAAAAATTTATTTTAATAACTTTATTTTATTTTATTCTTTCTTTCTTTCTTTTTTTTCTCCTTTTTTGTACGAGCCGTGTGGCTAACAGGGTCTTGGTGCTCCAGCCGGGTGTCAGGCCTGAGCCTCCGAGGTGGGAGAGCCGAGTTCAGGACATTGGTCCACCAGAGACCTCCCGGCCCCATGTAATATAAAATGGCGAAAGCTCTCCCAGAGATCTCCATCTCAACGCTAAGACCCAGCTCCACTCAACGACCAGCAACCTACACTGCTGGACGCCCCCTGCCAAACAACTAGCAAGACAGGAACACAACCCCACCCATTAGCAAAGAGCCTGCCTAAAATAATAATAAGGTCACAGGCATCCAAAAACACACCACTGAGACTGAACCAGGAAGATATAGAAAATATAAACAGACCAATCACAAGCACTGAAACGGAGACTGTGGCTAAAAACCTTCCAACACACAAAAGCCCAGGACCAGAAGGCTTCACAGGAGAATTCTATCAAACATTAAGAGAAGAGTTAACACCTATCCTTCTCAAACTTTTCAAAATACAGCAAGGGAAGAACACTCCCAAACTTATTCTACGAGGCCACCATCACCCTGATACCAAAACCAGACAAAGATGTCACAAAGAAAGCAAACTACAGGCCAATATCACTGAGGAACATAGATGCAAAAATTCTCAAGAAACCACTAGCAAACAGAATCCAACAGCACATTAAAAGGATCATACACCATGATCAAGTGGGGTTTATCCCAGGAATGCAAGGATTCTTCAGTATACGCAAATCAATCAATGTGATACACCATATTAACAAATTGAAGGAGAAAAACCATATGATCATCTCAATAGATGCAGAGAAAGCTTTCGACAAAATTCAACACCCATTTATGATAAAAACCCTCTAGAAAGTAGGCATAGAGGGAACATTCCTCAACATAATAAAGGCCATATATGACAAACCCACAGCCAACATCGTCCTCAATGGTGAAAAACTGAAAGCATTTCCACTAAGATCAGGAACAAGACAAGGTTGCCCAATCTCACCACTATTATTCCACATAGTTCTGGAAGTTTTAGCCACAGCAACAGAGAAGAAAAAGAAATAAAAGGAATGCAAATTGGAAAAGAAGTAAAGCTGTCACTCTTTGCAGATGACATGATACTGTACATAGAGAATCCTAAAGATGTTACCTGAAGACTACTAGAGCTAATCAATGAATCTGGTAAAGTAGCAGGATACAAAATTAATGCACAGAAATCTCTTGCATTCCTATACACTAATGATGAAAACTCTGAAACAGAAATTAAGGAAACACTCCCATTTACCATTGCAACAAAAAGAATAAAATACCTAGGAATAAACCTACCTAAGGAGACAAAAGACCTGTATGCAGAAAATTATAAGACACTAATGAAAGAAAGAAAAGATGATACACACAGATGGAGAGATATACCACGTTCTTGGATTGGAAGAATCAACATTGTGAAAATGACTGTACTACCCAAAGCAATCTACAGATTCTATGCAATCCCTATCAAACTACCAATGGCATTGTTCACAGAACTAGAACAAAAAATTTCACAATTTGTATGGAAACACAAAAGACCCCAAATAGCCAAAGCAATCTTGAGAAAGAAAAACGGAGCAGGAGGAATCAGGCTCCCTGACTTCAGACTACACTACAAAGCTACAGCAATCCAGACAGTATGGTACGGACACAAAAAGAGAAATATAGATCAATGGAACAGGATAGAAAGCCCAGAGATAAACCCACGCACATATGGTCACCTTATCTTTGATAAAGGAGGCAAGAATATACAGTGGAGAAAAGACAGCCTCTTCAATAAGTGGTGCTGGGAAAACTGGACAGGTACATGTAAAAGTATGAAATTAGAACACTCCCTAACACCATACACAAAAATAATCTCAAAATGGATTAAAGACCTAAATGTAAGGCCAGACACTATGAAACTCTTAGAGGAAAACATAGGCAGAACACTCTATGGCATAAATCACAGCAAGATCCTTTTTGACCCACCTCCTAGAGAAATGGAAATAACAAGAAAAATAAACAAATGGGACCTAATGAAACTTCAAAGCTTTTGCACAGCAAAGGAAACCATAAATAAGGCGAAAAGGTAACCCTCAGAATGGGAGGAAATATTTGTAAATGAAACAACTGACAAAGGATTTAATCTCCAAGATTTACAAGCAGCTCATGCAGCTCAATAACAAAGAAACAAACAACCCAATCCAAAAATGGGCAAAAGACCTAAATAGACATTTCTCCAAAGAAGATACACAGACTGTCAACAAACACATGAAAGAATGCTCAACATCATTAATCATTAGAGAAATGCAAATCAAAACTACAATTAGATATGATCTCACACTGGTCAGAATGGCCATCAGCAAAAAATCTAGAAACAATAAATGCTGGAGAGGGTGTGGAGAAATGGGAACCCTCTTGCACTGTAGGTGGGAATGTAAATTGATACAGCCACTATGGAGAACAGTACGGAGGTTCCTTAAAAAAACCACAAATAGAACTACCATATGACCCGGCAATCCCACAACTGGGCATATACCCTGAGAAAACCATAATTCAAAAAGAGTCATGTACCAGTATGTTCACTGCAGCACTATTTACAATAGCCAGGACATGGAAGCAACCTAAGTGTTCATCATTGGATGAATGGATAAAGAAGATGTGGCACATATATACAATGGAATATTACTCAGCCATAAAAAGAAACGAAACTGAGATATTTGTAGTGAGGTGAATGGACCTAGAGTCTGTCATAGAGTGAAGTAAGTCAGAAAGAGAAAAACAAATACCGTATGCTAACACATATATAGGGAATCTTAGGGGAAAAAAAAAAAGGTCATGAAGAACCTAGGGGTAAGACGGGAATAAAGACACAGACCTACTAGAGAATGGACTTGAGGATATGGGGAGGGGGAAGGGTAAGCTGTGACGAAGTGAGAGAGTGGCATGGACATGCATACCCTACCAAACGTAAAATAGCTAGCTAGTGGGAAGCAGCCGCATAGCACAGGGAGATCAGCTCGATGCTTTGTGACTACCTAGAGGGGTGGGATAGGGACGGTGGGAGGGAGGGAGATGCAAGAGGGAAGAGATATGGGAACATATGTATATGTATAACTGATTCACTTTGTTATAAAGCAGAAACTAACACACCGTTGTAAGGCAATTATACTCTAATAAAGATGTTAAAAAAAAAAAAAGAAAACTTATTCAAAAGTCCTCCTTCCCTCCTTCTGGCAGTTTTCAGTAGTAATTATACCTCCAATCATAACTTAGCACATCTGGCACTGATAGGTGTCATGGTTCATTGTCATGAGTATAAATGACAGATGGATTATTCAAAGTCTACATTCAGAAGAGACCACGAGCTGCCTAGTATCTAGTAAATTTTCTCTTCCAAGTTTGATTCCTTCAGAGAGATGGTAGGTGTTACATATGCCCAACATGTTTTGAATGCCAATGTGTAAATTCTAGCAATTCCAACTAGGGTCAGCTTGTTGCACTCGGGGGAGTCACATCAAACATGGATAACTGAGTTTCCCAAACAGAGGATGACCTCACTGTTTGCCCTTCACAAATACACATGGTCTCTTAGCCTATTTAACTAAACTCCTATGTAAATATGCCCTGTGGGAAAAAGGAGTTTATACAAAGCCATCGAATAGTCTCTCCCAAGCCCCCTCTCCCCACTAGACTTCTTTGTGCCCATTATCTACCTTTATTGAAAATCTATCCATCTGCCATTCCCATGTCAACCAAGATAACTCAGACTGTATTTTGAAGCACAAGACACACACGATAAATACGTCTGTGGGAAAAAGTTGTGGTTGTTTACATTGCCAATGGAGTAAATCTTATCTCTTTCAAGACATACAATTGAATAAACCTTTTGGAGTTTCTATGACTAAGGAATTATCCTCGATATTGGGAGATGGCAAAGGATACACAAAGAATTATATACTGCCCCTGACTACAAGTAGAATAGCACAGTGGGTAAAATTTGAACCCTGGTCTGAGACAAATCTAAGTTAGAGCTACAGCTTCCTAGCTTATTTGACCTTGAAGTGAGCTACTTAAACTGTCTAAGCCTCTGTTTCTACATCTATAAAACGGTATTAATGTTAGAGTTGTTGTGATAATTAAAGTATGAACTATAGAAAGCATTTAGCTTAGCAGATGGCAAAAAAATAAGTGGTTGCTAAACATTCTTTTTTACTGTCTTTGTCTTTTTCTATTGTTGTCATCTTCTAGGGAGAAAGGCAGACACATAAATACCAATAATGAAAACCACTGTGCAACAAATACTAGTTGTGATGCAAATCAACGCTGGGCAGGTAGAAGAAGAACTATTCATTCTGATTAGGGTTAGAGATGTTTTAATGGAGGTGGTAGCATCTGCCTAGGGCTCTGAAGCATGAAAAGGGAGAGGAAAGAAGGAAATTCTTGGCAAAGCCACTTACAGCAGAAGCATCGTACATAGTCTAGGAATAACAACGGAAGAGACTGGTGTGTTGGGTCATGAGAATTTGGCTTAAAGAATGGTTTGGTTCTCAGTAAGGGTCTTGAATATTGGACTAAGAAATTTGTGACTTTCTTAATAAATGGACAACCATTACTCATTTGTGAGAAGGGCAATCACAATACAGCATGTGTTTTTTTTTAGAATGATAACACTGAAGGCATTGTAATAGAAAACGAAATTAAGATGGAGACCATCTGGGCAGTTTCAAGATACGGCTGGTATTTAAGATGGGTCATGAAAAATTAACTTCTTGACTTTCAAGCCTCACCCACTATTAGTACAAAGACATTCTCAACATAAAAGAGATAATGTCAGTGATTGTGAACTCTGTTCCACCTCCCTTTTTACCCTGGGTATGCTCAAGACTTGAAAAAGTATGAAAAATAGATCTGGAAAATACTGCCAACCCTACTGAAGACAATGAACAAATTGAAGACCTCTGATTTTCAGTATCTATTATAATCATAAAAATTTTGTCCTATGGTAAGAAACAAGCCTGGAGAACTTTTAAAAAATACCGATGCCTACGTCCCACCCAAGTCTAATTACATCAGAATCTCTGGGTGTGAAAACCACTGATTTCTCTTAGGTGTTTGGTACAAATTTGGATATTTAATAACCAGTGACTTTGGTGGCCAAGTGCATGCCAGTCCTTTGTAAGTATTCTGTGGACGTATGAAATCAACGATTGTCTTCTAAGAAAACAAAAAACCAGTGACTTAGACTTGTGATAATCTGTACAGAGCGTTGCACAAAGATTATCTAATTGATTCAAGTCTTCACCTTCCTTTCCGACATTCATTCTTGTAGAAAAGTGACTTATCAAGGGAACGTTCACAATTCCAACGCCTCTCCACATGGAATTCTTTCCTTTTCCATGATGATAATGAGAGATCACCAGAAGCAAAGGAGTTCCTTGACAGCCTAGTGTAGTGCTTCTAAAATATTCCACCAGAGTATTCGTCTGGTTAAAAAAAAAAAAAAAGAATCTACTCTCAGGGAGCTAGCTAGCTTACCATTTTTTGAACTAAGCCTTCTGTGAATATTACATTTGCACAATATGTTTATATTTTCTTAATTTAAAAAATAGCATCAAACTAAGTTCTATCAAGTAAAGATACATACCAGAAAGATGCACCATGGTTTTCCTGTAGTTTCCCAAGTCCCTTGGTACTCTGCCTGACTTCTCCAAGAATACAAGTATAGCAGTTTAAGAAAGATGGTGAGTAGAGAGACGGTTTGACTCAAAATTATGAGACCTGAGACTTATACAATTCTGCAACTAATTGGTTAAGGTGACTTAGTAAATAATTTGACCTTTCTAGATCACATGCACACATACATATTAAATGATATTTGGGGGACCTTTTATATTAAAAACATTGAAGATGGAAATTTTGTATGATCTTATAAAGAACTGGAAGTCAGAGACTTGTATAGGTACTAAAGAGTTGAAACAGGAAAATCCTTGAATGAGAGGGATGTGTGTGCTATTTTGTTTATTAATTCTTTGGGAATCCATTATGCAGAGAGGTAACTTTACTCAAAGTTTAGATATCTTACTTTTCATCTCTAAGATCAACTTTAAAATTTATACTTCATGGGCTTCCCTGGTGGCGCAGTGGTTGGGAGTCTGCCTGCCAATGCAGGGGACACGGGTTCGAGCCCTGGTCTGGGAAGATCCCACATGCCGCGGAGCGACTGGGCCCGTGAGCCACAACTACTGAGCCTGCGCGTCTGGAGCCTGTGCTCCGCAACGAGAGAGGCCGCGACAGTGAGAGGCCCGCGCACCGCGATGAAGAGTGGCCCCCGCTCACCACAACTAGAGAAAGCCCTCGCACAGAAACGAAGCGCCAACACAGCCAAAAATAAATTAAATAAATAAAATAAATTAAAAGAAGGCTCAACATTAAAAAAAAAATGTATACTTCATGCATTTGCCGATTAGCTGCTTTTTTAAATGGATGTAGTGAACAGTTTCCCTGCATCGTGTTTCCATTACCTATTTCTGCAATATAAGCTGGCCCAAGATATAGTGACTTAGAACAGCAAGGGTGTACTGGGTTGGCCAAAAAGTTCGTTCAGCAAGGGTATACTGGGTTGGCCGAACGAACTTTTTGGCCAACCAATATTACTCCTTGCAGTTCTGTGCTCTCACCAGAGCTCACCGCAGCCCGCTGGTGGCTCTGCTTGGATGGCTGCGCCTCTCTCTCCACGTAGTCTTTCAATGGCAGCTTCTCCACCGTGGTCTTAGGGTTCCAGGAGAGCAAAACTCACTGCACAAGCACGTATCAAACCTCTGCTTGAATGGCATGTACTGATGTTCTGCTGGCCAAAGCACGGCACGTGGCCAAGTCCAGAGTCCAAGAGGGAGAGGATGAAACAGGGCAAGGCTTCTGGGAGGTGTGATGAATTGAAAGCCATTATTTAACGATCTACCGCAAGTCCCTGTCCATTTGGTAAATGTGGGAGACAGCACCGTGTGATTTGAGGAGTGCTATGAAGACACTCCCTCTACGAAAATCTCCCTTTGTTACATTACCAGAAAAAACTACACTCAGAGTTTCACTCCGGCAGCTTAAGGCACCGGTTCTCTATAGCTCACTTCAGGAGTATTGTGGCATTTTGTCAAAGACAGATAGATGCCTGGCTCCCACATACAGCAACTGAATCAAATCACTCCACCTGGTTAAGAGTGGCTGGGTGGCAAATTCCATTTCCAGTAATGATGGATTAACTCTTGGGAGACCAAAGCGAAAGTGGAGCACCGGTTCCCAAGGAGTAAGAGCTGGACGAGAAAGTAACTCATTGACGTTTTCAGATCCCTCCTTTCCAAGTCCTGCAGAAGTGGCGTAGCTCTCCAGTCTGGAGGGTGGGAATTGTTGCCAATGATTGTTTTGTTCTCCATCCTCTCAACCAAAACTGAGAGAGAGTTTCATTTTAATATCCTCTCATAAAAAACTTTAAATGACTAATGCTTAGGAAGTTACATATTCCTTTACGCTGTGTTTTAGGTAGGTACTATCACGTGAATGAAAACAGTTCCTGATGCCGTTAGGACTTACTCTTGTTGAAGATATCGGATATTATAGATTAGCACATAATTTATTTATTCATTTAAAGTCCATAAAATATTTTAAAGGAAGAAAACATGCTAATGAAGTACTCACTGGTGATTAGGGGAAAGCAATACCAAATCTATCACCAAACTTAACTATGAGCTGGCTTAATTTACCTCCTAAACTAAAGAGCCTTCTAAAGGTGAAAAAAGCAGTTTACCACGAGCCTTTTCTTACTGTGAGTGTTTCTGGTACCAGCCCAGGCCTCTGGAGGTCTCAGAGGAGCAGCACGTTGGCTTTCTCATCTCTCTGTGCTAGCCGAGTATTCTGTACACAAACTCTCCCCTGCCTACGGAAGAGAACTTGCTTGCCCTTCTAACTTCCTTGGGTCCTCTTGCCCATGTGGCAAAAGCAAGGGGAAAAATAGCAGGCCTCATTGTGACTTTCCAGGTCTCAAGTTGAGAAAGTAATTCACTCAGAC
Organism: Phocoena sinus; assembly: GCF_008692025.1. Lineage (NCBI taxonomy): Eukaryota > Metazoa > Chordata > Mammalia > Artiodactyla > Phocoenidae > Phocoena > Phocoena sinus. The sequence continues at coordinate 11,639,137 of NC_045784.1, forward strand.
CACCTCTTCTTTTCTTCAAAGAAGCTTACAGGGCTTCCCTGGTGGCGCAGTGGTTGAGAGTCCGCCTGCCGATGCAGGGGACGCGGGTTCGTGCCCCGGTCCGGGAAGTTCCCACATGCCGCGGAGTGGCTGCGCCCGTGAGCCATGGCCACTGAGCCTGCGCGTCCGGAGCCTGTGCTCCGCAATGGGAGAGGCCACAAGAGTGAGAGGCCCACGTACCGAAAAAAAAAAAAGCTTACATTGTCACACATAATTGTTACAAATGCTAACTTCAAGCAGATGCTCAAGGTTATCTATTAACCATTCAAACAGGCACCTGGCTCCTTTTGAAAAAGTTCTGTTTTTTAAGGGCTACACCCCCTTTTTATTTTTGGACACTGTTTTTGAAATTCACTTAAAAATAATTGCTTCAAAATGCGCAGGTAAAGGCATTGTTGACTGCACTGGGTGATGCAGTTGGAGACAGGAGAAGCTGGGGGCTTTCTTCCATTCGCACGCCTCAGTCATCACGCAGATCACACCCATGCATGTTGAGCAGAGATACAGCACTGATTTGATGCCTAAGACCGGACCTGTCATTCTGGGTCTGTCATCAATTATTTGTGAAGTCTTGAACATGTCATTTCACCATGTAGGAATTTATTTTCTGCATGGTCAAAATAGGGTGGTGGTGTGCTAGCTGATTTCTAAAGTGACTGCCAGGTCTAACAGTTGACGATTCTGAGCACACTGTACTGGTGCACTGAGCACTTCTTGGTACTGACTTGATTTGGTCTACTGTTTGAGGTCAGAAATATTTTGATAACCTTCCCATCAGTAATTGGAATTAAATTTCTTTTAAGAAAATGCTACACCAATGTTTTAAGGAAATAAGGAGATGGAGGACTGTCTTTATGTAGCAGGAATGCATTAATAATGCATTAATAATTTGCAGACTTTTCTTCTTGAAACCTAATCTGTGAACCTCTATGGGATTACATACTCTTCAGAGGTTCTCTTATAAATTACCACAATTGGACAGTTAGGAACCTATTCACGACCACACCAGGTAGGGTAACAAATTACTTATAGTTTTACTCTCTGAGGCAACTGCAACCCTCTTACTATCCACAAAACTATTCTAAATACAGAAGATTGGAACAACGCATCACTGAAAAGATGCCAGTTAAAAATGTTCTGGGACTTCCCTGGTGGCACAGTAGATAAGAATCCGCCTGCCAATGCAGGGGACACGGGTTCGAGCCCTGGTCCGGGAAGATCCCACATGCCGTGGAGCAACTAAGCCCATGTGCCACAACTACTGAGCCCACGCACTGCAACTACTGAAGCCTGCATGCCTAGAGCCCGTGCTCCACAACAAGAGAAGCCACCACAAGGAGAAGCCCGTGCACTGCAAGGAAGAGTAGCCCCTGCTCGCCACAACTAGAGACAGCCCACGCACAGCAACGAAGACCCAACGTAGCCAAAAATAAAAGGAAAAATAAAGAATCCATGGATCATTTTATTAAAAAACTAAAACTAAAACTAAAAATGTTCTGAGACTGGGCATCTTAAACTTTACCACGCACAAACCACCTGGGAATCTTGTTAAGATGCAGGTTCTGAATCAGTAGCTCTGTGATGGGGTACGAGATTCTGCATCTCTAGCAAGTTTCCAGCTGGGGCAAAGGCTGCTAGTCTTTTGAGTAGCAAGGCACTAAGGGACTGGATAAAATATGTGTGGATTATGTATCATTTATAAGTCAGTTGGCCCATTATAAAGATAGATAGGCTGTACACCACTTCCAAAACACACTACCTGAGCTAATGTAAGAAGGATCTCTTTCCAAATAGCACATCAATGGAATGGCATGTTTCTACTTTAAATATTCATGACTTGTCTTCCTCTTGTTTCTTTCAAGAGTTTTGACATTTACTTAAGTAATTACTGTCACTTTCAAACGGCGGCCCATATTTTTGTCCTTTGTAAATCTCCCTATGTTATTATTCATGCCTTTGTTCTGTTTCTACTCTTGGAAGCTGCCTTTATCGGGTTTGCCAGGTGGATTCTGCACATATCCAGAATTAATCTCCATGGCCCATCAGAGTGTAGCCAACTTCATTTAATCAAGGGAAGAAGCAGGGAGGGAGCCAGTGACTGCGGGGACAGTTTGGAAGGCTGATGACCAGTGTAACTTACACTGATCAGACAAAACAAAAAAGCCACTTTCTACGCACGTCTTTTTAGAACTAGCAACGCCAGAATCTTAATGTGTTGTGCTAAATCCATCGCAAAGAGTTGTCTTCTAGACACACAGATTGACATGTTAGCTTCAAAGAGTCTTTGTTTCTCAAGATTATCCATATTACACAATATTTCAGAACTGACAAATTGTCTTCCTCTCTCTGTGAGTCCATTTGGGATTTGAGCTGTGGGAGATGTTTAAAAGGAACGGGAGGTACTCCTAACTGTGCTAAAATCTCTAAATATATTATTAATCCTCTAAGCCGATTCAGTGTATTTAACACACAGCCAGTTATGCATGAATCTCCTATGAACGGCCGATTTTGTTTTATTAAAGGGAAAAGTCATTTTTTGATTAAGAAGCAGTTCCTTTTTTTAATGAAAATTCTTTTGGTTCTGCTATACAGAAATAAATCACCAAAGCTTTCTCAGTAACGGCCGCAAATATTTTGTACTTGTGCACTTCTAAAATAAAAGTTGAAGTCATTTTAAGTCGCTCAATTAGTCTCTGCCAAGGTTAACTACATTTGGGTATTAGCACGCTGTTGCGTGATACAGTGAGCTGGCAGAACAGAAAGTAATCGTCCAAGTTTAAATGTTCATAGGTTCTTTATTCGGGGCGGGGGGGGGAGACCTTAAGGCAGGCAATTAACAAATACTTTACATTTTAATTTTTCAGGTAAAGAAATCCAGAAGAGGTTAACTAATTTAATCCAAGATCTGAGTAGGTAACATCGCCAGGGGAGAAGCTACTATTTGATCTGTAGCAGCTTAAATGGGGGGTGGGGGTGGGGGTGGGAATTATGTTGAAAAAATGACCTCTTGACAGTATTTCTTGAATGTTGATAATATACATTGCTTTTCCTCCTGGGAGGCATTATATCTCCTTCTTTCCCCGAGAGATACAAGAGCAATCCTTAACAGGCAGCTTTTTTGTTTCGGCTCAATACTGTTGCATCTGCAGACATAGAGAACAGACTTGTGGTTGCCAAGGGGGAGGGGGGTTGGGAAGGGATGGGCTGGGAGTCTGGGATTAGCAGATGCAAACTATTATATATAGGATGGATAAACAACAAGGACCTGCTGTATAGCACAGGAAACTACATTCAGTATCCTGTGATAAACCATGATGGAAAATAGTATAAAAAAGAATGTATATATACGTATAACTGCATCACTTTGCTGTACAGCAGAAATTAACACAACATTGTGAACCAACTACACTTCAGTAAAAAGAAAAGTGTTGCGTCTGAGTACCCCCATGCAGTAGGCTGTAAAACGCCTCCCATCCTGTTGTGACAGAATCACACACACACACACACACACACACACACACACACACACACACATCCTTCACAATCAGAACTTTTGAATTCTGCCAGGCCTCACTTGGAATCATCAAGGTCGGCTGCCTGACGCCAGGGAGCATGCCTGTTAGGGAGGAAGGGTTCTCTGCGGGGCGTGCTGGCCTCTCGCTACGGAATGATTCCAGTGCTCATGCTCTGACTCCTCCCTTTGGGACTACAAATCCATCGTGCCGCACATCTGCAGGGGAAAAATAGCTCACCGTTTCATTTACTCAGGCGTAGCCTTTATGGGCAGCCTCTGGGCCACTTGAGGCGAGGTCTGCGCCCTGTGTGTATGTGATCGCAGAGCACAGAGAACACAGGGCTCCTGCTCTGGCTGTCCTTTCCTGGGCTCACTTCCATGCTTGTTTGGCAGTTACTCTTTTGAGTCTCCCTTTCCCAAGAACCTCTCAGCTCTTGAAATGCCTGAAATTGAATATGTTTACCTTCCCGTATCTGATGGATGCTATTAAGTATTGCTTATATAGGTTTAATCTTCTTTTCCCTTGACTCAGATCATCATGTGTGATGTTTTCTTTCCATTTCAGAGTGACCTAACACTTGAGATTTGCCGCCACCAGTCAGTCAAGTAGTCAGTGTCTGTAGACCATCACAACGCACTAAGGAAGCTTGCTATTCACATGGGCCTTCAATGCAGTACTCCAGGGCTTAGAGGGCACGAAGCAAGGAGGCATTCTCTCCTGGCTCTGTGATGCCTCTCTGTGGTGAGCATACTAATATTGGGGAAAATTATATTGGAAGAAGATGACTTCTTTAGGATTGCTCCCTAATATTGATTCTAATACCAGTGAATAATATCTGATATTAGAAAGGAGACTCATTCATTCTCTACTCAGCATCCATATCACTAGTAAGGAAAGTTTTGGTCTTTCCTATCGGAGATTGGGGATTTTATACAGTGAGCCTTCAAGTGGCAATAATACATTTAAGTGTCTATTCCATAAATGAAATAATGACTTCTGGTGCACATTTCACCTTGAAATGGTACTGGTAGTGTCATCTCAAAACCGGATGATTAGAGTTATAGTCCAAATTGCCATTTATTTCCTTTATGATACTATTTAAGAACTTTTTGCCTACTCATATGTCATGAAAATAGTATCCTATTTTTTTTTCATTGCTTTACTTCTACATTTATGTCTACATTCTGTCTGAAATTAATTTTGGGGAAAATGTGGGGTAGTAGGCAAGAGTCATTGCTTTTTACATTTGGGTATTTAAATAATTGAAAATATCCTTTCTCCCCCTGCACAGCAATTTGGTCATCAATCATGTGACTGTATATGGGTGAGTCTGTTTCCGGACTCTCTATTTTGTTCCAATGGTCTATTTGCCTCTCCCTGCCCCAGTACCACACGGACTTCATTCCTTTAGCTTCATAATAAATCTTGACATCTGGCATTTTCCTCCAGCTTCGGGCTTCTTGAAGATTACCATGGATATCCTGGCCTTTGCATTTCCATGTAAATGCTACAGTCAGTTTGTATATTTTCACAATGATTGAGATGGCATAAAATCTATACATCCATTTAGAGAGAAATAGTATCTTTACAATATTGAGTCTTCTAATCCACGAATATAGTATATCTGGAGGAGCAGTGTTAAAGTTTAAAAAGATCTGCGTCCCTCCAAGTCAAGCATTTAGTTGAATGCCAGATACGTCCTGAAAAAATATGTGAAGAAGGTTAATATTAGTTTCATTCCTGCTCTCCACTCTTTTTGCCTTCTCCTCTCCTTTTCCTACCACCCAAAGCCCAGGAACTTCACGAATTCTTTTGGGTGTCTGGCATTCATCTCAACCAAACTCTGTATTTCTTCTCTCCAATCAAAACTCGCGTATCATACAGTAACACGATACAAAATTGTCATGAGTTACTCATTTAAGAAATATTAGTTATGTTGGGAATTCTAGGCATTGTATCAGGAAATATTTTTATTGGTGTATCAGTAACTATGATCACAATACTGCCGCGTAACAAACAACCGTGGAATCTCAGAAGCATACAGCAATAAGCCCACAGATTTGAAGATGAGCTTGGGGATGACTAATCTGGGAGGGACTAGGATGGGGAGGTTCTGCTCTCCGTGGCTCTCATTTTCTTCCCAGGAATAAGGAGATAGTAAGTTCTTCTCATGGTTATAGCAGAGGTGCAGTTGATAAAGCCCAACCTCTCAAGTATTTTTCAAGCCTCGTGTCTCCTGACATCCCACTGCCTAATGCAAGTCAGTGGACAAACCCAGAATCAAGGGATTGGGCAAGTATACTCCACCCACAAAAATGCGGGGGTGAATAAATAATTTTTTAACAATAACTTACTATACCACACAGTTGGGAAATCTTACAAGTTCTTAAACCATATGAGCTTGTTAACAGCCAACGTATAATCAAATTCCGTTTCAGTGAAATAAGCAGAAATTAACAGGTATGTTTATGTTGCCCTAAGAATTCCTTTGTTTCATATGTATCCGGTCCACATTTCATCAGTGACATGATCTCTTATGAGTCCAAAATTCATTTTATTAATCCCGTCCTCTCTCACAATATCAGTTCACCACAACTTCAAGCTGACCAAACTGACTCCCTCTCTACTCTTCCCAGTCTCTGAGAATGGTCCATCCAAATCTCCAGGCAGAAGTCTAGGAAACATTCTTGGTTATTTCCTTCTTTCGGTCACTCCTTATACTCAATCAATCCCCAAGTGCTATGGATTATCGTTCCTAAAATTCTCTCAGATCAGACCACTTCTTTTCAGAGTTCAGGCTACCATCATTTTTCATCTAGTCTACTGCACCTGCCTCCTAACTGGTCTCCATAATTCCTGACTTGATTCCCTCAAATCCAAATTCCATACCTTAACTTAAGTGGTTTTTCAAAAATATAAGTGTGATAACGCTATTCCTCCTGCTTTCCAGCCAGATCCCACAATCCAACCCACTTACCAACTGGATAATTGCATCTGAAGCTGCTAATTGCCCCCGTTATCCATTCTTGCCTTTGAACTTTCGTAACAATATCGTTGAGTTTTTGCTGTGCATATGATGATCAGGTAAAGACTGCATTTCCATTCTCTCTTGCAATCATATTACTTGGTGCTGGCCCAAAGCGTATGAGCAGAAGTGATGAGTGAAAAATCTGGCTCATTCCCTTTGAAGGAAAGGAGCATGCCTTCCACACTCCTCCTGGAATACAGGCATGATGGTAGGAGTTGGAGTGGCCATTCAGACCATGAGAAGGAAGCCATGGGTTGGAGATTACAGAGTAACAAGGTGCAAAGGGCCTGGATAGCCCACACTGTAAATCTGTCTTATCTCCCTGGATGATTTATGATTGAAGTTACAAGAGAGAAGATGAATGTCTACCTTATTTAAGCCACTGGTATTTTGGAGCCTATGTCCTAATATTATTGACTTCTGCCCATCTTTACTGCCATATCATTTATAAGTTCCCAACCTAGCTAGTGATCCTTGCTTTGTCACACCTCTCTGCCCTTACATGTGTGCCCCACTCATCTACTGTGTTAACTTCCCATCCTTTCAAGATTCGACAAGTCTTTCCTCCTCTGGAAGCCTCACTAATGGCTCCTTCTGTTGGGTATTTAAAAAAATATCTGTCCATGGTCTTCCATAGCATCCACATTGTGCATTAATCTATTAAAGCACTTAATACACTGTGCTGAAAATAGGATTTGCTTCTCTGCTTTACTTTAACAAGGCTTCTTTCTCAACTGTCCCACCTATTCTCTTACTGAGGGTTCCTGTAGGGCAGGATTGGTCTTTATTTATTTTTTTATCCTGGACATTTTACAGCTGGCAATGAGTAAATTCATGTTAAATGAGTAAATGGATAAATGATTTCTCTGCACACTTAGTGAGTGTATATCTTCTTGGGAGGTTTTGTGTCTCCTAGGAAGAAGCAACCTAGTCGAGTCAAAGCATTTGTTAAATTAGATGTTTCTGACTATAAGACGCTGATGAAAGAAATTAAAGATGATACAAACTGATGGAGAGATATACCATGTTCTTGGATTGGAAGAATCAACATTGTGAAAATGACTACACTGCTCAAAGCAATCTACAGATTCAATGCAATCCCTATCAAACCACCAATGGCATTTTTCACAGAACTAGAACAAAAAATTTCACAATTTGTATGGAAACACAAAAGACCCAGAATAGCCAAAGCAATCTTGAGAAAGAAAAACAGAGCTGGAGGAATCAGGCTTCCTGACTTCAGACTATACTACAAAGCTACAGTAATCAAGACAGTATGGTACTGGCACAAAAATAGAAATGGAACAGGATAGAAAGCCCAGAGATAAACCCACACACATATGGTCACCTTATCTTTGATAAAGGAGGCAAGAATATACAGTGGAGAAAAGACAGCCTCTTCAATAAGTGGTGCTGGGAAAACTGGACAGGTACATGTAAAAGTATGAAATTAGAACACTCCCTAACACCATACACAAAACTAATCTCAAAATGGATTAAAGACCTAAATGTAAGGCCAGACACTATAAAACTCTTACAGGAAAACAAAGGCAGAACACTCTATGACATAAATCACAGCAAGATCCTTTTTGACCCACCTCCTAGAGAAATGGAAATAAAAACAAGAATAAATGAATGGGACTTGATGAAACTTAAAAAGCTTTTGCACAGCAATGGAAACCATAAACAAGATGAAAACACAACCCTCAGAATGGGAGAAAATATTTGCAAATGAAGCAACTGACAAAGGATTAATCTCCAAAATATACAAACAGCTCATGCAGCTCAATATCAGAAAAACAAATGACCCAATCCTAAAATGAGCAGAAGACCTAAATAGACATTTCTCCGAAGAAGATATACAGATTGCCAACAAACACATGAAAGGATGCTCAACGTCACTAATCATTAGAGAAATGCAAATCAAAACTACAGTGAGGTATCACTGGTCAGAATGGCCATCATCAAAAAATCTACAAACAATAAATGCTGGAGAGGGTGTGGAGAAAAGGGAACACTCTTGCACTGTTGGTGGGAATGTAAATTGATACAGCCACTATGGAGGACAGTATGGAGGTTCCTTAAAAAACTAAAAATAGAACTACCATATGACCCAGCAATCCCACTACTGGACATATACCCTGAGAAAACCATAATTCCAAAAGAGTCATGTACCACAATGTTCATTGCAGCTCTATTTACAATAGCCAGGACATGGAATCAACCTAAGTGTCCATCGACAGATGAATGGATAAAGAAGATGTGGCACACATATACAATGGAATATTACTCAGCCATAAAAAGAAACGAAATTGAGTTATTTGTAGTGAGGTGGATGGACCTAGAGTCTGTCATACAGAATGAAGTCAGAAAGAGAAAAACAAATACCATATACTAACACATATATATGGAATCAAAAACATTAAAAAATGGTTCTGATGAACCTAGGGGCAGGGCAGGAATAAAGACGCAAACATAGAGAATGAACTTGAGGACACAAGGAAGTGCGAAAGTTAGGCTGGGACGAAATGAGAGAGTAGCATTGACATATATTCACCACCAAATGTAAAATAGATGGGTAGTGGGAAGCAGCTGCATAGCAGAGGGAGATCAGCTCGGTGCCTTGTGACCACCTAGAGGGGTGGGATAGGGAGGGTGGGAGGGAGACGCAAGAGGGAGGGGATATGGGGATATATGTATACATACAGCTGATTCACTTTGTTAAACAGCAGAAACTAACACAACATTCTAAAGCAATTATACTCCAGTAAAGATGTGAAAAAAATTATGTGTTTCTGGTCTATTTAGATATTTTAGGTATGCTTCAAATGAACTCAGTTTGGAAACCTCTCTTTTTTTATTCAGATAAAAGAAATGGAAAAGTTTTCAGAGGGGAAAATTACTTAAGTGTGAAGTATTATTTTGATTTAAAATAAAAATCAGTTGCCTGGTAAAGTACCAGGTTTTATTGGATCTCATGAAGAGACCAAGTATTTCCTACACCTATTATATTTACATCTTCTAGATTTCAGTTTCTTTGAATTATTTGCCTATTGAGATTTTAAAAAAAGAGAAAAAGAAAAGGAAAAACACCCACTGCCTCTGAACAGAATGCATCTGCGTTTGAACTGCCTTTGAGGACATACCTCTCTGTAGCAGCCACGCATATGTGCCTTCCTCAGCTGACACTTGTTTGTCTTCATCTAGGGGATTGTCCTCTCTCTCTCCTTCCTCCTTGAAAGGCCATTTCCTTTTTCTCCCACAGCCCAAAGACAAGTTCCTTTTGATTCATTCATTGGCAAAAGGAAAGTCCCAATGACAGAAGATAACAGGACCTAGAATTGTTACCTGACAGCGATGTTTGAAACCCTTTACCTTTCTATTGCCTTTGAGTGATAGTTAAGTCTCTGGGCAGAAGGTAGAACTGAAGATGCTTACATATATTCCCTTTTTTATGTACCTAAAAACCTCAAGATTTGGCTTAAGAATCCCTTTAGTGTACTTTTTCAGTTGATTCCTTTTTCTGATAATAATTCAAAGTTCTTTAAACAATGTATGGTCATTGTAGAAAATACAGACAATAGTCAAATAAAACTAATAAAATTTAAATTATCCCTAATTTCAATAATACATGCATTATAGAAAAATAGACCATAGTTAAATAATAATATTCAAACTATCCATAAGCTCAACATCTAGACAGAACCACTATTAAAGTCTCTCTCTCTCCCTCCCTCCGTATGTATGTATACATATATAAAATACACAGATGTATACACACACGTTTTTAAGCAAAAACATAAAAATATTGTACATGTTGTTTCTTAGCCTACTTTTTCACTTTATAATATATAATGAACATTAACACTTTCCTTCTTAAGACAACCCTCAGAATGGGAGAAAATATTTGCAAACGAAGCGACTGACAAAGGATTAATCTCCAAAACATACAAACAGCTCATGCAGCCCCATATAAAAAAAAACAAACAACCCAATCCAAAAACGGGCAGAAGACCTAAACAGACATTTCTCCAGAGAAGACATACAGATTGCCAACAAACACATGAAAGGATGCCCGACATCCTTCTTAATTATTCTTAATTCTTAATTATTCTTCTACAATATTATTTTAGGGGCTGGATTGTATTCCGTTGTGAATTATATAATAATTCATTTACTCAGTCTATACTTGGCGCGTATTTAAGCTTTCTTCCCTCATGAACATAATTTTAGCAAATACTCATGTAAGCAGATTTTCAAAGCCCTGTGATTCCCCCCCCCTTAGGATAAATTCCTAGAAGTAGATTTGCTAGATCAAAAGATCTGCAAACTACAAATTAAGCCTTTTCCTATGCACTGCCAACTTGCCCCTTCTGATCTGTTTCAGTACTTACACACTGCTTTTCAGTTATAAGCAATGTGCCTCATGAGCGTATTCCGTCTCTCGCTCACTCCCTGTGATCTCTGGGAACCCTGAGGGACAAGGGATGTTATGAACTGTGGTTGTGCTAGCTGCTGGCTGTGCAAGCAGAGGTGAATCCGTATCAGACACACACTGGTGTCTGCCTTGCTGAGGTTCATCTTTACAGAGAGATGAACCCCTAAAATCTTCCCTTAGCCCTCATGGTGTCACCTTGGGAAAGCGCTAGCCAGAGTTTCAAACCTCAAGTCAGATGCCATGCCAGCAATAGCTGAAGGGGTGCATTGCTGGTGTTTCATTTTTAAAGGCTGGTCGAAGTACATGCCAATGGCAGACTTTCCATTACCGCTCCTAGCACAGCACATTGCTCCTAGTAAGCCGTCAGTCAATACCTGTTGGAAATTAAATGGATAGGTGAATGAATGCTGTCTGTTATTCTTGATGTGTAAAAGTGTCTATGTATGGTTGAAGGACCTGAGACTCTAGCCATGGCTGGGGGGTAGCCGCATTCTTCTTGAGTCTCACTTAAGTCTGTGAGAAGATATGCGTGGAGCTAGAAATGTAAGTCAGAAAGAGTAAGACTAAAAATTATTACAAAATATCACAGTTCTGTCAACTAGTTATGAATAAGGTGCGTGGGATGGACCGATGAGGGCTGGAAAGTTTGAATAATAATGATAAGAATGACAACCCTAATTAATCCTGGAAATGTTGGTGTTTACATTTTCAGGGAATCAGATTGGCAACAAGTCTTGTGTGACGGGAAATAAGACTATGCCCATTAGAGGGGATCAAAAATCTCTTTGGAATCCTGCCTGCTCACACACATACACATACACACACACACACACTACTTCTTTGATGATATGCAGAAGATGCTAATTATTTGGCATTTTTAGAAAAGAATCTGTATTCATTATCTATTGCTGCATCACGAATTACTCCCAAATTTAGGGGCTTAAGACAGTACACATTTATTATCTCAGTTTCTGTGGGTCAGGAATCCACATATGGCATAAAAGGGTCCACTGTATCAGGGTCTCTAACAAGGCCACTGTCCCCTCAAGGCTAACTTAGAAGGACGTGCTTCCTACCTCACTCATGAGGTTGTGGGACCCATCTTGGACTGAGGGCCTCAGTTTCTCATTGTCTGTTGGTCAGAGGCCTCTCTCAGTTCCTTGCCATGTGGTCTCTCCACAGGTCATCTCTCAATATCATATCTGGATTTATTTGCACGAGCATATGAGAAGGCAAGAGAAAGTCAGATGGGAGAAAGTCAGATGGAAGAAAGTCACAGTGATTTGGAATTTTTGTTACTTTCAATCGAGGAAGTAACATCCTATTACTTTTTCTGTATTCAATTTTTAAAACAACTTGCTATGGTGGTCCAGGCATACTCAAAGAGCAAGGGTTATACATGGGTGTGAATACGAGGAGGTGGGGCTCCTTGGGGCCATCTTAGAAGTTTGCCTGCAGAATCCACAGAACCCATGAAGGGGAGTGGGTATATCTCTGTATCTAACTATCTGTCCGTCCATCTGTCCATCCACCCATCCATCCATCCATCCATCCACCTACTTACCTATGCATCTTTATTAAGATTCCAGTAGTTAAATAGCTCATGGGGAGTATGTGCAGCATAAATTAGCTTTATAGACCTTTATCACCTCAAAACTAATTATTCATTCCACCAACTATTTCCTCATCCTCTGTCCTCCATAGATAGCACCTTGTTTAGCATCAGATTGAGAAGGATATTATGGCAGCAGCAGCAGCAGCTGGAAGACCAACAAACTTTTATTGGGCAACTAACTTCTCTATGTAAGGAACACGGAAGGACTAAAAGGATATTAAGTTCATCCATCCTTTTCTTTTTAATTTAATGAGCATTTATTGAGTGTCCTCTACCTACCCATGCAAAGCATTTGAGAGATACAAAGATGACTATGAATGTCTCATTGAATGTTTGTCTAGTTAAAGTCATTAAAAGAGGTGCAGAGCCCATGCTCATGGGGAGATTCTAGACTTGTCTGAGCAAAGAGGAGGTGCTACCCAATTTGGTCTCCCTTTTCAAGTCCTTCCCCCAACAGCTCTCCATTGCAGTGCAGCTGGGCTGACCTCCACAGGCTGTGTTGGAACCTTCATGGTAAGCCCATGCCATCAACACAGCCAGCGCTAGAACAGTGGTTCTCCAGGTGTGGTGCTAGACTACCAGCATCAGTATCACCTAGAAAGCTGTTAAAGATGCATATTCTCAGGCTCATTCCAGACACCAAATCAAAATTTCTAGCAATTTGTATTTTAAGGAGCCTTACAAGTGATTCAGTTTGACAGCCATTGACCCAGAAGATCTTTTGCCCTTATTTCACAGTAAACAGTTTTTTCTCCCAGTCCCAGAGATTACTTGGATTCCAATTCCAAGATGGGCTTAGCCCCAAAGCCCCCTAAAAATGCTGACTTGGAAATCGCCCTTTCTTCCATTGTCTTTCAGCTGCTGGTTGCTTCTCCATCTTTTCCCCTTCGGCCTTCTATGTACTCTACTGTAACCCTGTACAGGCACTCTTGCTCTGGTCTTTAGGCCACTGATAAATAAAATTCAAGAAGCTGGCCATCTCACTATGGAGAAAGGTGCACACATAACCAAAGTATGTTCAGAATGATATAAATCCTAGCCATGATCAAGGTGGAGATAAATGTTGGCAGAATCCAGGGGAAAGATGATTTTGTTCCAGCTGGGAGGATTAGAGAAGGTGTTAAAGAAGAGACAGCACTTGATCTGAGCTTTGGAAGATGAGAAGCATTTTAATAGGCTGAGAAGTGGGGGAATTAGTGTTTTGACGTATACCTGAAGTGATGGGTAGAGTGTATGCTTAGAGGTAAAACGCTGCAGGCACAGCCACTGGACCTCTAGCTTTTCCCAAGTTGTAGCATTATCTGTTTTAACCTCGATTCATTCTGATCTGCCCCAGCCCCCCTTTAAGAAAGCCCACTGTCCAGATTTTCCTCTCCTTTCTCGTCTCATAAATGTTCTGAATTTTCTCCTTCATGAGATTAGCATCTTATAGACAAGTTGGAGCAGGCACATTCATAGCTAGTGGAGACAATTTGAGAGTTTAGAGTCTGGGCAAGACTTAAGAGTTAAAATCAAATGAAAGCAATTTCACTTTGGTCTTAGTCTAGTAAGTCATCAGAACAGGCTTATCATCTTATGGATCTGGGTGATGAGCTGACGAGTTTGGTTGGAAAAGAGGAGGGAAGTGGGTGGTTAAGAAAAGTGTTTAATTTCCCAAAACGGGAAAGAGCCCAGAGGAGGAGATAAATGAGCATTAGTGATCTTGTTTTGCTTAGATTTAGAATGTCATGATGGATTACAGTGATTCTTAAGAGGGGAAAATTTTGTCCCCAAAGGGACATTTAGCAATATCTAAAGACACTTTTGGTTGTCCCAGTGGGGGGCAGGGAGCTACGCGGCATCTAGCAGATAGAGGTCAGGGATGGGGCTCAACATCCTTCAATGTGTAGGACCGCCCCTCCCCCCCCACCCAACACCAAAGAATTATCCTATCCAACATGTCAGTAGTGTTGAGGATGAGAAGCCCCGGATTAAAAGTACATTCCATTACAATCAGATTGGCTAAAATAAAATATAGGGACGCACGAAGTGCTGACAAGGATGTGGAGAAACAATAGAATCAGTCATGCACTGCTGGTGGGAATGTAAAATGGTAGAGCCACTCTGGGAAACAGTTTGGTAGTTTCTTGTAAAACTAAACCTGCAGTCATCATAAGACTCAGCGATTGCATTCTTGGGCATTTAGTCAAGAGAAATGGAAACGTAAGTTCCTGCCAAACCTGTGCACAAATATTCAAAGCAGCTCTATTCAGAATAACGCCAACCTGGAAACAACACAGATGTCCTTCAATGTGTGAAGAGTAAAACAAACTATGCTACATCCACACCACAGAATTTGACTTAGCAGCAAAAACAAGAGACTGTGGATAACATGCAACAAACTTGGACGAACCTCCTGAGAATTATGCGGAGTAAAAAGAGCAAATCCCCAAAGGCTACATGTTATAGGATTCCATTTATATAACATTCTTGACATGAAAAAAAGTGTATAAATTGAGAAGAGATTAGTGATTGCCAGGACTTAAGGAGAGGGAAACAAGAGAGCAGGTGGGAGGTAGTTGTGCTTTGAAAAGGGCAATACGGAAGATTCTTGCGGTGATGGAACTGTTCAGGATGTTGGCTATAGTGGTGGATAGACAAACCTACCCATGTGATAAACTTGCATGGAACTAAACGAACACACATACACACACACACACACAAATGAGTACAAGTAAAAACTAGGGCAATACCCTGGTTGTGATATTGTATTTTGGTTTTACAAGATGTTATTGAGTGAAACTGAATAAAAGGTACGTATGATATCTCTGTATCATTCCTTAAAACTGCAGGTGTATCTATAATTATGTCAAAAGAAAAAGTTAAAAAAGAAGCTAGCTCAGATCCACATACTTTGAGAGCGTGAACGGTTTGTTTTGCACAGCCTTTCAGGAGATTATAACTTTTCTTTTTCCTGATCAAGGCCGTTGTGATTTTTGTCTTCTTTCCTCAAATTAAATGTAAGGCCTCAAGGTAAAACAAAATATATTCACCCTTATCGATAATTTCTCAATGTCGCTAGATAGGAAAATTACAGTGACCCCCATCCACCTTGCCATCTTGGCTTGCAAATGCCACCGTCCCTACTAATTCCACATGCTTCACTAGGCTAAGAAAACATAGCCTGTTGACATCAATACAAACACAAAGTACTTGAAATAAGGCCATCCGCATCTCTAATATACTGTGATTCACAGAAGAAGAATGAAAAACGTAAGTTCAACAGAGATTATAAATATAAAAGTGACCTTTAAAGAAAAGCAAAGTTCTCAAAATAGCTCTTTCACTCCAAGTTTTATATATTCAACATTCCTCATTAATAGGTTTCTAATTAGAACTCCATAGACATTACTCATGTAAACGTTGAGCCTAATGTGTTTGTTCTGTTAATTTGTCACTGCCAAGAATACGTCTTTATTTCTTCAGGATGAACGGTGATTTGCTAAACTGGTTCCCTGTTGCAGTTGGGCTAGTAGCTTTGCGTCTAAATCAGAGCCACTACAATTCAGAGTGATGGATCAAAGATATAAAACCTGCTTTGTAACATGAGGGATATTGCTATTTCTGAAACTATGGGAGGTAGAAAGCAATAGGAGAGTGTGAGGTAGGTACTCTCTGATGGTAGATTTCTTTGACAAATAAAAGATAATCATAGTCTACATGTCAGGACAAGATAGAACCAGAGCGTCAGCACAATTTCAGAGAAACATCTGGAAAATCGCATAGGACAATGATACTGTGTGCCTCTCACAGGTGAAAGAGAATTTCTCTTAGTTAACGAGCAATATAGTTGAGAAATTATTTGGCAAAAATTTCTGAGGACAAAATTTGACTAAGTAAGGCTCAATAATCCACTTGCTTGGCTAAAAGTGATGTTTGTTTTCAACACTGATTTTGATAACTGAATGAGTGTTTCTTACTGCCCAGGAAGATACTGAAAAATTGTTTGATGGTAGGTAACGTCCTCATCCTGTTTTTAATGGGAATGTCTCTATTTTACTACTTAGTAAGAAGTTTGTTCTTGGTCCTTGAGAAATATGCTTGCTCCCGTTAAAGAGACACTTTTTTACTCATCACTTACTAATAATCCTATCATGAATTTCTATTTAATTTTAGCACATAAACCTATTAAAATGATGATATGGCTTTTTTCTCTTTCATTTGTAAATTATTTCCTGATGTTGAATTATCCTTGTATTTCTGATGTGTGGTGTATTATTCTTTTAGAATCCACTTTAATATTCAATTTGCTAATGTTTGCAGTATTACTCATAAATAAGATTTGTCAATAGTTTTCTTTTGGGCAATAGGGCTGTCATCTGATTAGCATGTCCATTAGCTTACTCTCTTAGAAATAAATTTGGACTTTTATCTTTTTCTTTTTTTGGAACAGCTTAAATAGAACACAGATTATCTTTTCTTTAAAGATATGATAGCACTGTTCGTGGAACGAGCTGGGCATAATGGCTTTTGCAGGGGAAGGGAGAATTTTCACAATTCAAAAAAAATTTCCTTTATGGTCTACTCAGTCTTTCTAACTGTACTTGGGTCAGAGTTAATAATTTTTGTTTTCTTTGAAAAATATTCCAATCATGCATATTTTCAAAGCTATTGGCATATAACTGCAATTCTCTTGCATGCTTTTAAATGCCTTGGGCAAAGCATAACTTGAACATACTTAACTATACCAGCTATTGTATCGAAAAACTATCTGTATTTAGGAAGGCTGATATCCTATCCTAGGTGTGGGAAAAATGAGGTCTCACTCGAGTGTCCTCTGCTTTCAGTAAGGCTTGCTTTAAATACAGTCAGACTTGGCAGATGCTTGGATGACATGTATTAAAGGGAACCAAAAGCCTCTTTGCTTCAAATTCTTTGCTAGTTCTTGATCTCAATAAGAGCGAATTCCACCAATTAATCTCTTCTTTAGAGTAAGACTTCAGAGGTAAAGGAAAAACATTCTTTATGGAAGGAGTGTCACATTCTCCATTTTACCTTACCACGATTTTGTTTAGTTTGAACAGATCCCTGGACATCCTGGTGGGATATATACCCATGGATTTCAAATTCAAATAAAAATGGGCCCAAGTGCTTGCCCTTGAGAAATATATCAATGCCTATTGTTTTATTCCAGACTTTGTATTCTAGATTTTATTCCATGCCAGGCAACCTACACCTAATTTCTGCCTCCAATTTCCTTGCCTGTTTGATTTTGGATGTTTAACCCTGGACTTTGGCTAAGGCATAACCCCTCAGCAGGAATATTCAGAATCCCCACACTAGATGTAGACTTGAAAGTGCATGAACGTCCATCGACCACAGATGAGCTGGTGAAAAGTTAATTAACAATGAAGTAATTAAGAGCCAAATAACAGGGCCATCAGCATGCATGGTACCAATAGCTTGGAAATTTAGTTATTCATTACCCCTGAAATTTGTACTGACTAAGATGCATCTTCACGGCTTCCTGGCATCCGTTTACTTCCTTATTATATGCTGAGAGGATCGTTCGGACTACCTAACAGCAAACCTAATGAAACTAGAAAGTTAGTTTTCCTTAATTCTAAAAAATGGAGTCTAGGGACACCACTACATAGGGTATATAGCTAAGAGCTAGTAGTCTGAAATTCAACTCACCACGTTTAGCTCTCTCTATGCATTGTCTCCAACTGCTCTAAGATTGAGCATAATACATATTGATCCTTTACCTTCCAGGGGTGTTTTTCATGGTGTAATGAGCTGCTTGTGTAAAGTTCCTTAGAGAAAGCTACTGCTAACATACAGCACTTCAAAATGCATGGAAAGAAGAGATAGGGCACGTTCAGGGTGGTATGGAAGACATACAGACTGCCAGCAAACACATGAAAGGATGCTCAGCATCACTAATCATTAGAGAAATGCAAATCAAAACTACAATGAGGTATCACCTCACACCGGTCAGAATGGGCATCATCAAAAAATCTACAAACAATAAATGCTGGAGAGGGTGTGGAGAAAAGGGAACCCTCTTGCACTGTTGGTGGGAATGTAAATTGATACAGCCACTATGGAGAACGGTATGGAGGTTCCTTAAAAAACTAAAAATAGAACTATTGTATGAGCCAGCAATCCCACTACTGGGCATATACCCTGAGAAAACCATAATTCAAAACGAGTCATGTACCACAATGTTCATTGCAGCTCTATTTACAACAGCCAGGACATGGAAGCAACCTAAGTGTTCATCGACAGATGAATGGATAAAGAAGATGTGGCACATATATACAGTGGAATATTACTCAGCCATAAAAAGAAACGAAATTGAGTTATTTGTAGTGAGGTGGATGGACCTACAGTCTGTCATACAGAGTGAAGTAAGTCAGAAAGAGAAAAACAAATACTGTATGCTAACACATATATATGGAAACTAAAAAAAAAAATGGTTCTGATGAACCTAGGGGCAGGACAGGAATAAAGACGCAGACGTAGAGAACAGACTTGAGGACACGGGGAGGGGGAAGGATAAGCTGGGATGAAGTGAGAGAGTGGCATGGACATATATTCACTACCAAATGTAAAATAGATAGCTAGTGGGAAGCAGCCGCATAGCACAGGGAGATCAGCTCGGTGCCTCGTGACCACCTAGAGGGGTAGGATAGGGAGGGTGTGAGGGAGATGCAAGAGGGAGGGGATATGGGGATGTATGTGTATATATAGCTGGTTCACTTTGTTATGCAGCAGAAGCTAACACCATTGTGGAGCAATTATACTCCAATAAAGATGTTAAAAAATGCATGGAAAAAGAAATCAATCGTGGCCTTATCAAATAAGATTAGAATACAGTCACACACACCACTTCTTTGTATCCTGAGGAAAATCGCACTTTTGGGGGGGTTTTGTTTAAATCAAGGAAGTGTTAAAGACTTGATTCCCTTTTCCCCATTAGTCCCAAGAAGACAGGGGCAGGGAAATACAGAGTGGACATGCCTGGATAGAAGAAAGCCAGGGACTGACTACATCTCTGCTGGGCAGGCTAATGCCTCACCCAGGATGCTTCCGCAGGGGGAAATGAGAGGGCTGCATTTATTCTATCCACACCCCTCCTTAGCTCTGGTTGATGCTGAGCTGTGCTGCTGGGTTGTCAGTTCAGAGCAGGAAAGGAAGCTGCCTGTTAGCTTATTTTACATCAAAGCGAAATTGACTAAATTAGTCACAGTGGCCTGTATTTTAATCCTTCCTTTCAAATGTTTCAGAAAGTCTCCAGGTTTGTTTCTGTCTCACAGACTTAAAAGCTCACACACCTGATATATTAGCTTTGGTGTCTATTTCAGAACCAAAAAGAATGCTTGAGCTCACAAGGAGTTGGCGAGTAAACATAATTCTTTCCAGCTTCTGCCTCCCAAATTAATTCCTTGCATTGGAATATACCCTAGACCAGGGATTTCCCGGTATTAAGGTGCACACAATCCCATGAGGATCACGTTAAAATGCAGAGTCTGACTCAGTAGGTCTGGGTGGGGCCTGAGATTCTGTATTTCTTTTTTTTTTTATTAGAGTATAATTGCTTTACAATGTTGTATTAGTTTCTGCTGTACAATGAAGTGAATCAGCTATATGTATACATATATCCCCTCCCTCTTGGACCTCCGTCCCATCCCCACCCCCCATCCCACCCATCTAGGTCGTCACAGAGCACCGAGCTGAGCTCCCTGAGCTATACAGCAGGTTCCCACTAGTTAGCTATTTTACACATGGTAGTGTATTTATGTCAAACCTAATCTCCCAATTCGTCCCATACTCCCCTTTCCCCAGTGTCCGTATGTCCATTCTATACATCTATGTCTCTATTCCTGCCCTACAAATAGGTTCATCTGTATCATTTTTCTAGATTCCACAGATATGCGTTAATATACAATATTTGTTTTTTCTCTTTCTGGCTTACTTCACTCTGTATGACAGACTCTAGGTCCATCCACATCTCTGCAAATGACCCAATTTCGTTCCTTTTTATGGCTGAGTAATATTCCATTGCATATATGTACCACATCTTCTTTACCCATTCATCTACCGTTGGACATTTAGGTTGTTTCCATGTCCTGGCTATTGTAAATAGTGCTGCAATGAACATTGGGGTACATGTGTCCTTTTGAATTATGGTTTTCTCAGGGTATATGCCCAGTAGTGGGATTGCTGGGTCATATGGTAGTTCTATTTTTAGTTTTTTAAGGAACCTCCAAACTGTTCTCCATAGTGGCTGTATCAATTTACATTCCCATCAACAGTACAAGAGGGTTCCCTTTTCTCCACACCCTCTCCAGCATTTATTGTTTGTAGATTTTTTGATGATGGTCATTCTGACTGGTGTGAGGTGATATCTCATTGTAGTTTTTGACTTGCATTTCTCTAATAATTAGTGATGTTGAGCATCTTTTCAGAGATTCTGTATTTCTTTTTTTCACAGATTTATTTATTTTATTTTTGGCTGCGTTGAGTCTTCATTGCTGTGCGCGGGCTCTCTCTAGTTGCGTCGAGCGGGGGCTACTCTTGATTGCGGTGGGTGGGCTTCTCATTGTGGTGGCTTCTCTTGTTGCGGAGCACAGGCTCCAGGTGGGCAGGCTTCAGTAGTTGTGGCACACAGGCTCAGTAGTTGTGGCTCGCGGCCTCTAGAGCACAGGCTCAGTAGTTGTGGCGCACAGGCTTAGTTGCTCCACGGCATGTGGGATCTTCCCAGACCAGGGCTCAAACCTGTGTCCCCTGCCTTGGCAGGAGGATTCGTAACCACTGCGCCCCCAGGGAAGCCCCAGATTCTGTATTTCTAAAACAACTCCCAAAGCAATGGCTGAACTGCTCTTCCACACACCACAGCACAAGGAGTGGAGCCATATTGTCGCACGGAGGTGCTAACTGTTCCTTAAATGTCTTAGAATATTAAAAAGGAAGAAAAAGTAAACAAGAAGAAGAAAGTAACCAGACGATAAAGGAAATATGGGAAGGTCTAGATTTTTAGCCAGTAAATGAACAACAACTAATTTACTATCACTGTGCAAAACACTCCAAATCAGAGGTGTGCTGATGTGATGGGCCTGCGTGTCCAATCACTTAAGCTATGTACAATAAGAAAATAGAACTAGTAGAGATAAGCAGTAACTGCTTTGAACATGGATTCCATTTCAGTCCCCAGATGGACAGAGATTTTCATTCTCTCATGATTCCTCAGGTAATGAGAAAAAACTCCTGAAGTGTGACGTAAATGGCCTTCAAGAGGCATTAGTGTTTAAAGACAAAACATCTTTTACTTCAAGGTTATTGGGGAGAAAAGGAGCACTTCAAATCGCAGGAATGGTAGTAGCAAAGGGTGAGGCAGGATTTTCCTGCTTAAGTGGGTCAGTTGATGAACTATTCAAGTCTGCTTGTAATCATCCAAATGTTCTAAGACATGCGGATGTATCACAGCATTAGGTTGACTTGAATCTTGGAAGGAAATGTCAGAAGGAATCTTCCCTGCTCTGTTTCCTTGAGGTGAGGAAAGGACTGTTGGATGGATATGGAAGGAGGACTTGGCCCCTCTTCATCTTTAAGTAAAGATGTTGAACACTTGGGTTTAATAAAAGTGAGCACTCGGTAGGGAGTCAGAATATCTGAGTTCCAAAGCCAATGCTGCCATTAACTAGCTGTTGGACCTTGGGCAATAGCTCTCTGAATAAGTTTCCTTCTTGAGAGGATGAATCTAGATTAACATTTCCCAAAGTGTGACAGGATGTTAATTGAAGTTACATGGAAAATCGCTGTCTGTGGTTAAATGACGCATGCATTTAAGTTACTGCAGTTACTGCAAGCTTCTTGAATTCTTTACGTGGAGCCTCAATATGGAGAGTAGTATTCACCAAACTTATCTGATTGTAGAACCCTTTTTATAAAGACCATTTCAAAAGCTTAATGTTCTATGGAACTTACTTTGGGAAATATAGATGCTTTTTAAGGCTACTTCCATTTTTGGTACAATATCCTACTATTAAAGTTAAATCAGGAATATCTAGAAATCTACCTACACCAAAAACTGAAATTAAAAAATAGTGAAGTTTCTATTTTTAATTTATTACTGTTTTATCTTGATAAAATCTGTTTTAAAAAACAGATCTTGTTCTAATTTCAAAATCAACGTACTTTTTTTTTTTTTTTTTTTTTGCGGTACGCGGGCCTCTCACTGTCGTGGCCTCTACCGTCGCAGAGCACAGGCTCCGGACGCGCAGGCTCAGCAGCCACGGCTCACGGGCCCAGCCGCTCCGCGACACATGGGATCTTCCCGGACTGGGGCACGAACCCGTGTCCCCTGCATCGGCAGGCGGACTCTCAACCACTGCACCACCAGGGAAGCCCAACGTACTTTTAATGTAGAATTTGATTTGAAAAGTAAGGAAGAACACAAAAATTTATAATTTATAATTATTAAGAGAGTCACAACCATTAATATTTTCATAGAGATCCTTCTACAAATCAAAGTATATCCTATATCAGTTTCATCCTTAAGTCCAGATTTTTACCTCCCATTCAGCAGGTCATGTTCCAGTTTGCATATGGCCATGCCGCTTTCACATTTGGCCCATTTTTTTAAATAAGGACCTTCAAATACAAAATTTTTCTAATATAAAGTAGAATACTGAAATGAAAGATAGTAATAAACAGCAAAGTAGAAAATTAGCTTCATCATTATAGTAAGATACATTATTCCTATAGTCTAAGGCTGAATTCTTGCCATATCTGAGTATTCCCTGGCAGTGGCATCCAATTTATTTGTATATTTATACCCTACCCTGTTGCAAACATAATTGATGGTGACTCTTTAAGTGTCATTAAATTGACTCCAATAATTAAAACTCATCGGCTTTGAGATATTGAGAACCCACAGCCTCTTAAATATCTCTTGAGGGTAGGAGACGATGATTTTCATTTTATAGATTCATCAGAATAGCAGGATTAATCATAATACCTGAATAACAGTCTCCACCTTGGGGTGCTTTTATTGAAAAGGCTAGAAAAAATTCTAGGAGATTTTGTTTATAACCCTGCCTAGAAAAATGAGGGATCCACACAATGACCTCTGGGGTTGCCTTCTAACTTCTAATGATTCCTTCTATTAGAAAAACAAGTTATTCAAGGAAGAAATAGGGGGTATTTTTTTCTCTTAAAAATGTGTTTTTCCCCATTAAATTTGTGCAGTCATTATTTTCTGAGCTGTCTATCTTACAAAGTTGTATTACTGATATTTAAAGGACAAATCACAGGTTTTTGACTGGAGAGGAGTTTTAACTGATTTTCTATGATTAAGGGATAAAGAGAAGATTGTACAATGCCAGTCTTCCTTTGCCAGCTACTGGTATTTTGATTGTAAATATCAAAATATATTTCCCTTTAACACTCTTAAAAAATTAACAGTGAATCTAAGAATTAGAGGTAGTAATTGTTCAGATGGTTTGCCATCAGCTGAGGCCCACACCACAGATGGCTTAAGGATGAATGATCAGGCTCCCATCCTAAGAACTTTTACTTTTAATAACTGATGCTGCGTATGTCTTGCCGCCACTGTTCCCCACTTAATTACTTTTCTTTTTCATCAAACACATTAACGAAAAGAGACCTAATAAATCATGTGCAAAAACAGTAAAGTGCTTAATTAACATGTGTTGCCCTGATTGATGGTGATAGAAAGCCACAGTAGCACAGAGCAGGCTCAAAAGGGCACCTTCAACAGACGTGGTATCGTAGTATCTTGAACAAGCATAAGGCTGAGAGCGTAATACATAGACTCTATTCTCATTTAAGTGCTAGTCGTGACACTGCAGATCACAATGTGATTACAGTCCTCTTTCTTCTTTTTGACTCAGAGGCTCTGTGTTCCTGGCTTGGGGGATGTAAACAGTATGTGGGAAACATAAACTAACAAATGCTGAGGTAGGCTATTTCTAATCCTAACAGCCAGTATTTATTGAAGACTTATTATGTTCTAGGTACTCTGCTCTGTGTTTTAAAAGATTGCTCAGTCATAAAAAAAACGTGGTACAAATGAACCTATTTACAAAACAGAAATAGAGTCACAGATGTAGAAAACAAACTCATGGTTACCAAGAGGGAAAGGTAGGGGGGATAAATTAGGAGATGGGGATTGACATATACACACTGTTATATATAAAATAGATAACTAATACACACTATTATATATAAAATAGATAACTAACAAGAACCTACTGTAAAGCACAGGGAACTCTACTCAATACTCTGGAATGACCTATATGGGAAAAGAATCTGAAAAATGAATGGATATATGTATATGTATAACTGACTCACTTTGCTGTTCAGCAGAAACTAATACAACATTGTAAATCAACTATACTCCATTTAAAAATTAATTTAAAAAAAGAATGAAATAATGCCATTTGCAGCAACATGGATGGGCCTAGAGATTATCATACCAAGTGAAGTAAGTCAGACAGAGAAAGACAAGTATATGATATCAGTTATATGTGGAATCTAAAATAGGATACAAATGAACTTATTTACCAAACAGAAACAGACTCACAGACATAGAAAACAAACTTATGGTTATCAAAGGGGAAACTGATGGAGGGATAAATTAGGAGTTTGGGATTAATAAATATACACTACTATATATAAAATACATAAACAACAAGGTCCTACTGTATAGGACAGGGAACTATATTCAATATCTTGGAATAACCTATAACAGAAAAGAACCTGAAAAAGAACATATACATATATGTGTGTGTGTATATATATATAACTGAATCACTCTGCTGTACACCAATAACTAACACAACATTGTAAACCAACTATATTTCAATAAAAAAAGATCGCCTAATTTAATGCTTCAACAATACACTTAGCTAGTGATCATTACTATCTTCATTTTATAAGGAAAAAACTAATACATATAGATGGTAAGCAATGGTCCAAGTTACACAGCTAATAAATGAGGTAGTCTGGTCAATTTTACCCCGTAGCTTCATTTCATTGCCTGGAAGATGTTTTTCCATATATTTCCAGCTAATCTGAAATTCTGTGGGAGAATCACAAACTACTGTAGATGTCCCTGGAATGGGATCACCTGAGAACCAACAAGGGTTGCAATAACTCGGTTTTATACATACACAGTGAAAAAGCACATTGCGTTGCATGATGAAAAAACAGCAACATCTTACTTTTGTTGTGTGAGAATGGTAGAGCAGGGGAAAGTCAAGGGAAAGAAAAGATTCATGTTACATATGGAGCGCAAAGTACTTCTGTGTAAAGGACAATCAGGGTCTGGTTTAAAAAGAAAAACAGTTGAACAAGAGTTCCCCATAAGTTGTTGTTGTTCAATAGGTATTAAATTTCAGGTATGAAAGATGAGTAAGTTTTAGAGATCTGATGTACAGCATACTGTCTATAGTTAACGACATTGTGTTGTGCCCTTAAACATTTCTTAAGAGGGTAGATCTCATGTTAAATGTTCTTACCACACACACACACAAGGGACCCAAGGAAACTTCTGGAGGTGATAGATATGGTTATTCCTTTGATTATGGGGATAGTATCATGGGTGGATGCATATGTCCAAACTCATCAAATTGTATACCTTAAACATGAGCAGTTTTTTGTGCATCAATTATACCTCAATAAAGCTGTCAAAGAAAAGAAAAGGAAGAAAAAAAAGAAAGAAAACCAAGTCATCCTCTAGTGAAATGAGATGCTCACAAATTAAGATTCCATTACTGTAGTGGTTTTTAACTCTTGGGGAAAGGTAGTGAGGACAAAGATCCCTTTAGGAATCTGATGAAAGCAACTGAACCCTCTCCACATTCGTTTTACCTAGGTAAAAGCACACACATTCGTTCACACGAATTGTTGCACTTAATCCCAGTGGTTCTGCATCCCAGCTACGGTGTATCCATGGACCCCATTAAAGAACACCAGCGTTGCTGATTGCTCTCAGGGCTGTTCCGGGATTCCTCCCATCCTCAACAGGTGTATAAGTCACTGCCCTTGTGCTGTGGGCATTTCTGTGTCTTGTCATTTTCTATGCATGCAACTCATCTCTAATTCAACAGTTGTCTACTCCCACTTTAGAATGATAAACCAGCCTGCTCAGACTTCATTTCTGCACACAGGGGACTGTACAGGGATATGGTTTTCCTTTTTCTGTGATCAGTGCAGGTATTTGTGGATATCATGAAAGGAAACTGTTGCAGATTTTAAAAGGAAAAGGAAAACTTTCCAAATTGAAGAAAATATGGAAGAGAGATTCCAGTTTTTTCCCTTCATATTTGATGGCGTGATAACACGTAGAGAGTGAGGGGAAATTGTCACTGGAGCTTTTCTGGCTGTTTCCTGTTGCTCTGTTACATGGGAACACATTTGAAGAATGGTTTTGCACAGGATCCAGATGGATAATAAAATGCTGAAGTAATTATATCTTCTAAATATGCATACTTTTCTTAATAAAAATGCCCAAAGCAATCCTTACGCCTAAGAGGCCATGTGTGTACAATGACTGCCTTCATTACAACAATCTGGAATTTCTGTGATGATGTACAATCTATTATGCATTCACTGAGTCTGATCTTATCATTAGCCCATTTAATTTCCCAGCTCAGCAGGCTCTTCTTGAGTCATTTCCCTCCTCTCCTATATGACCAGACAGTCGGAATCCAACTACTCTACCAGCCAGAGATTTATTGGTGGTTACCCTGCAGCCTTTACAGCTTAATCTGACTTAACATACTTTGCACCTCAGGCTGCCATGTTTAATGGTGCAGCTTGTGTCCTGTACAGATTATTGGGCTTGGGGGCTTGAATGAGGACTGTTTTCAGTCAGAGCTTACTGGCTAAGTGTCGCATTAGCCTTTGCCAAACACCCAAATACCTCAAACCTTGGTGGCTTAAAACAATAACCTTTTTTTTTTTGCTCATTATTATAGGTTGGCAATATGGGTTGGGCTCAGCTGGGTGGTTCTTCTAGGCTTGGCTGATCTTGGCTAGCTTGCTTTTTCATCTATAGTCAGCTGATGAATGGGCTGGAGGTGGCTGGTTTAGGATGCCCTCAGCTCGGATGGCTGGGATGACTGAGACCTCTCCCCTTATAGACTCTCACCATCCATCTGGCTAACCTGGATGGACTGTTTGCATGGTAAGAAAAGTTACTGAGAACAGCAAGAGGGCAAACTCCAAAGTATAAGCCCTTTTCAAATCTCTGCTTGCATCATGTGTGCAGATGTCCCATTGGCTAAATCAAGTCTTAACAACAGTCTAGAATTAGTGTGGGAGAGAAGTACTGAAGAGTATGGGTAGAAAAGGATACTTTGTGGTCCTTGCTGCAATCTACCACACAGAACCATGGTGCTGGCCTGAGCCTACATTAATATGGAGGAAGGGGCAACTCCTTCTAGGTGGTCCACTCATTAGGTGTGTGTTTTCCTAATTCATTTGCCCAGAATAGGTACCCCTTTTTACCACTCACAAAGGCACTCTATGTGCTATCAGAGATTCTGATTGCCCCCATATGTTTTCCCTTACTAACTGGAATGTAAGTGGCAAATAATATCCCCAGGGGTATTTTACCCTTCTTGTCTTTTGTAGACTTTCCAAATCAGGCAGGCCCAACAATAAAGACTGCTTCTTTAAATCTGTTTATGTCTTTGAGGGAAGGATCCATGTCTAACTAAACTTTATAAACTCCACAACCTTTAGCCTAGCCTTAATTGGGGCTCAAAAATATTTACTGTGAATTATTAAAATTTTATCATTAATATCAGTTACAACGTCTACCCTAGAAACTTGCTCGAAGTGGATCTGCAGACAACCTGGATCAGAATCAGCTGGCACGCTGGTTAAAATGCAGATTCTTAGGTCCACCTCAGGTCTAGCGTACCACATTCTCTGCCTGGGGCCTGGAAATTCATCTTCAACACACCTGGATACTTTCTATGTACATTAAAGTTTAAGAATCACCGTCTTAGTCATAGAGAAGGGGGAGGGGGATGGATTGGGAGTTTGGGATTAGCAAATGCAAACTATTATATATAGGATGGATAAACAACAAGATCCTACTGTTTAGCACAGGGAACAGCATTCAATATCCTGTGATAAACCAGAATGGAAAAGATTATGAAAAAGTATATATATACATATATATATATAACTGAATCAATTTGCTGTACAGCAGAAATTAACACAACATTGTAAATCAACTATACTTCAATAAAATAAATTTTTTAAAAAAGAATCACTGTCTTAGAGAAGTGGGTTTTGCAACATTTTGACCTCTATCCAAGGTAATAAATAATTTTTACATCCCAATTGCACACACACATACGTACATTTACACAAAGACAGATGACTGAAAAGAAGATTTTGAGGAGAAAATACCTTAAGTTCAATAGATATTTTCTAATCAACTTTTATAAATGCTGATCAGTGACTCAGATGTATTTCATGACCCGGTAATGTGTCATGACCTGGCTTTTGAAAATCAGAACCCTAGGGAATATGCTTACAGTACATTTATTCAAACATTTTTGTTTCTTCTCCCATCTATACATGACAAATATACAATGTTTCTCCCTCCATGCTTAATAAATACCTCTTTTTTTATGATGGGAAAGATTCACTTTCTCTTATGCAGGTCTCCTCACTTCTGGCTCCATCCAAATGAAGGAGCACACGATGAAACTTGGTGGTTGCTGTGGTGGAGGGAAATAACTCTGAAGGTTATCATGAAATATTCAACCCTAAAGGGATACACGTGACTTTCCCTCACAACTCATTGGCCAAAACTAGTCAGCTGGCGACCACAGTGGGGTCAAGAAATGCAATCTCACCAGGATCCTAGGAGACTGAGAGGTGGAAACATACAGAGGATAGCACTAATGGCCGGTACAGTTTTCAACTCATGAGCTTCTGGTTTCTATCCCAACTACTCCCTGAATTTGTCATCACCAATGACAAATCAAGTGAACTATATGAATGCCTCTTCATAACCATTCACTTGGGGTACTTGTTAAATCACAACTTTCTGAGCCCCGTCCCCAGAGTTTCTGATTCAGCAAGACTGAGACAAGGCTAAGAAACTGCATTGCTAACAAGTTGGCAGACTAATGCTGCTCCTCCAGGGACCAAGTTTGAGAACCACTGCCCTATATATTCCAGTCTCTCTTATTTGGTTCACAAGCCCTAAGAAATCCCCAAGTTCCCTGACTGATTTTTAGTACTGCTTTCTAACCACATCTGCCCCATTTCCTGATTGTTTATTACTGCTTTCCAGCTACATTTGCTTCAGCTGGGTTTCCACTTGCTCAGATTTCACTCCATTGTGTAATGAACATATTGGATTCAGCTGGCATTTCCCTAAAGCTTGCCAAGTGCGCTCCAACCATTGTCTTACTGGCATGTTTCCTGACTGTGATTCTAAAGCTGCTCTTTTAGTTCCTCCGTTTCTTCAGAATGCACTAAGATGGCTCAAGTCCCAGTCTAGTGGTGCTGTTTCTTCTGTAAAGTTAGATTATTGTTGTCTCGGAGATAGGAGATCAGTCCCTCGAGGATGTCACTCTCATACTATTAATCATTTCTTCCTCCAAGGGTCTGCTAGGTCTCAGCCTGCGTCTACTGGCCTGTGTTTAGTACTGGGCCTCATGCTATTGGAAATTTCACTACAACAAGCAGAGAGCGAAACATTTTTGGAAATTTTATATGTTTGGTGGGAATTGGACAAAGCAGCAAGTTGTTATATCACCTTCTCTCCTCCCAATGCATGCATGTGACTTTTGTTTAACCATTCTATCCAGTTTGTTTTTGGCTGTGAAGAAAGAGGAAGGGGGAAACAGGTAAGTCTAGACCTCCCTGAAAATTCTGTATTACCCATGGTGAGGATGGAGCAGCTTTGAATGTTTTAATACGAGGGGATAGGGGACTCATCCTAAGAACCCAGCATTCTGCCCCCACTACTCACAACTGTTGTCTCTTGCTTATAAGCTGATTAACACCTATGTCATGCATGCTTTCGAGGGAAAGATATTTGGGAATCTGATGTCATCACATGTTTTCTCTCCCTTACCTGTGACCCAGACATCCCTCAGGGCCAGAAAGGTGCTATGCTGCTCATGGCAGTTGACCCTAACACTTCCCTGTAAAGCTTCCAAGGTCAAAATATCTCTCCTATATCCTATAATCTGTTTATTTGGGGAGTGGGTGGGATCTCTGTGTTCTCATGCAGGACTTAGAGCAGACTTTAAGTTCTTTTCTAAGAAAAATTTGGACTCTGTGCTCAAGGCTCAAGACCATCTGAGGCCCATTTCCATTTAAAGGTAGGATGAAACGAACTTATTTACAAAACAAAGTCACAGATGTAGAAAAACAGTCTCATGGTTACCAGTGGGGGGCGGGGAGGGAAGGGGGAGGGATACATTGGGAGATTGGGATCGACATAAACACACTACTATATATAAAATAGATAACTAATAAGGACCTACTGTATAGCACAGGGAACTCTACTCAATACTCTGTAATGGCCTATATTGGAAAAGAATCTAAAATAGAGTGAATATCTGTATAGTTATAACTGATTCACTTTGCTATACAGCAGAAACTAACACAACATCGTAAATCAACTATACTCCAATAAAAACTAAAAAAAAAATAAAGGTAGGATGACTTTTTAATCTAAGTGAGAATACAAGCCAGGTTCTTTAATTTTCAAAAAAAAGACATTTATTTAAACTTTCCACATAGTCATCTGAAAGCAAGAGCATATGGGTCTCATTACTATTAACAACACAAAGTATACACATATCAGATGCCCATTGGAAAGCTTATTTTTGTACTGATATGCAGCTTTGGCCAAATCATGTTTGGGAAGGGGTATACTTGCAAGAGATGGTCTAGGTTATCCACCAATAATTCTAGGATCTCTTGCTTCTAGCCTTGTGTTAAGTGTTAGATCCCCTCAAAGCAATGAATTCAATAATATTATCTTGGCTACAGTAGAATCCATCTTCAGGACATCACCCCAGTCCCACCCAAAAGGTAAGAGCAGTACCCTGGCAACCATTCTCTTTGATATGGCCTTGGCTTCCTGTGCACACTCAATTGGTCCAGACTTGAATGTGTGACTCAGACTGGACAAAAGAGGACCTTCCCTGAAAATCTGGAATTTGAACTGAGATTCCAGTTTCCATCAGGACTGCTTACTAAAAAGAAGGCAGTACGAATCCATGAATGGTGGTGTGATCCTGTTTTTCACCATGCAGATTAAAGAGCAGGGAACCCCAGGAGAAGGGAGAGAAAGAAACTTAGAGAAAGGGACTTCCCTGGTAGCGCAGTGGATGAGACTCGGCGCTCCCAATACAGGGGGGCCCAGGTTCGATCCCTGGTCAGGGAACTAGATCCCACATGCATGCTGCAACTAAGAGTTTGCATGCCACAACTAAGGGGCCCACCTTCTGCAACTAAGGGGCCCGCCTGCCGCAACTAAAGGAGCCCATGTGCTGCAACTAAGGAGCCGGTGAGCCACAACTAAGGAACCCACCTGCCACAACTAAGACCTGGTGCAACCAAATAAATATTAAAAAAAAAAGAAACTTAGAGAAAAAGAAAAAGAAATGAGGAAAGCTTGTAGAGTGATGCAGAGATGAGAAAGGGGCAGAATGCAGATGGTGTCTTAAGCCCTCATTCTAATCTCTTCCCAGGGCCTTTGGGGTCCATATTATTGTATCTTTTTTTTTTTTTTTTGGCTGTGTTGGATCTTCATTGCTATGCATGGGCTTTCTCTAGTTGCAGCGAGCGGGGGCTACTCTTCTTCGCAGTGCACGGGCTTCTCACTGCGGCGGTTTCTCTTGTTGCGGAGCACGGGTTCTAGGCATGCGGGCTTCAGCAGTTGTGGCTCATGGGCTCTAGAGCGCAGGCTCAGGAGTTGTGGCTCATGGGCTTAGTTGCTCTGCAGCATGTGGGATCTTCCTGGACCAGGGTTCGAACCCGTGTCCCCTGCATTGGCAGGCGGATTCTTAACTACTGTGCCACCAGGGAAGCCCCAGGTTATTGTATCTTAATAATAAGTAGTGGCTTTTTAGTTTATACTAGTTTGGTCCACTTGAATCCATTTCTGCTACATATAGCCAAAGTTGTTGTAAGTTGGACTAAAGCCTTCTCTGAACTACTGTCTCATGTTACCTCTCAGCTTGTACCAGAATCCTTACGGAAAAGATATATGTATTTTGTACAGAGATGTGGTTGAAGTAGCCCCTATTGTATTGCTAGTTGGGTGAAAAATACTCACACTGACTTGTATCTTATTTGTGTGAATGTGTTTCTGTGTGCATATAATGTTACATTTTCTCCATGAAACTGTTTACCTTGCTTCAGTCATCTGACAGATGTTTACTGAGTACCTACTATGTGTCAAGCATTACGATAAGACCTGGTTTTTTAAAAATGACAATTTCTTCTATTAGGTGGTGACAGTTTTATGATTTATAGTGTTTTCCTAACTATCTTGCCTACTAGGTAAAGTTACATGTCAGTTACAGTGACTATTTCATTTCATTATTTTATTCCTGTTATAGTCTCACTTTCCCGTTATAGTCTCACGATTTAAATTGACCACAATTTAAATTCCTTTTGACTAGCCTGGATTCAAATGTCTATGCATTTTTATTTTAAGTTGACTCCAGTAGTTTTTTGAGAAGGTGGGGCACAGATTATTTGGAATTCATACTAAGAAATTTGGTTCCATTTGGGTTGGTCTTTGCAATAGAGTTGATATTAACTCAGGAGTTGAGTCATGATATGGTCATGTAACATGGATGAGGGAGGAGAGACTATCAGTGGAGAGAGAGAGAGGGAGAGAGAGAGAGAGAGGGAAAGAGAGACAGAGAGAGAGAACATAAGAAAGAAGATAGAAGTAGGCATGTAGGAAAATAGAGAGGCAACGCGGCGGATGCAACACTAAATTGGGCTTTCAACGTTCACGTTCATTCTTTCAATTATCCTCCAGAGATTTACTGGGTGC
Source organism: Phocoena sinus (assembly GCF_008692025.1). Lineage (NCBI taxonomy): Eukaryota > Metazoa > Chordata > Mammalia > Artiodactyla > Phocoenidae > Phocoena > Phocoena sinus. The sequence continues at coordinate 11,672,842 of NC_045784.1, forward strand.
TTAGAAGGAAGTGTGCTGAGTGCTGTATACGGGAGAGAGAGTTTGCTCTCAGTTTTTACACCACTGAGGGATCATCATTTAAAACCTTCTTTAACTGAATCAGATTTAATATTGCTATACCCAGGATTTTGTTTGTTTGTTTGTTTGTTTCCAGACTAGCTTCCAATGGGTGTCGTGGCTTTATTTCTGATCTATGTTGCTGGATTCCACTTTTCACCTACTGGCCTAATTAATGCCCGGGTGGCCTCTCCTAGCCTTCACTAAGCCCTTGGTATTTACTGAACATCCCAAAGCCAGGGATAAGTCAATATTAGGCCCACACCCGATGGCTTATCTCACTGAGGTCAATGGTGAGTCATGAGACAGGGATGAGCGCTTGATATTGGCGGCTGCCAGTTCACGCAAGCTAGCAATTTAGAGTGAAAATTCAGCTGCTGGTCGCTTGAGCTCTTTCACGTTTTAACAACGGAGGTTTACTGGCAGGGGAAGTGAGGCCTATGCGGGAAAAACACATTAAAATATAGAAAATCACCCAATCTTCATTACTAAAATTAAAGCTATGCTACTTCTCCCACTATACACTCTAATATGTTGATCAGGAGAGAGTTTCCTTCATGCTGTGACTGTAAATGAATTACATGAGATCCACAGAAATACTCTTATCATTTCAGGGCCTGAAGAGTGATTACAATGCATGGGCATAAAAACAACACACACACATACATACCCTCATAGTGGTGAATTTTTCTTCCAATTCAATGAAATTTGGTCCTATTTATAAGTCTTCATTTTAGCCCACTCCCGTAAATATTGCTTTGGAAAGCTGAAAGAAAAAAAAAAGCAACTAAATGTTTCTATTTTATAGAATTGAATACAATTAACATGCTTATATATGCACACAATAGCAAGTAGGACTAACCATTTGGTTTAATTATACATTCCAGACTTCTTAAAATGTGCTTTAACTTTCAATTAGTATTCTAAAATCTGAGAGCATACTTCCTGTGATAGTGAATGGAAGGAATTCCAGAATCCAAAGAAGCCTTTCTTGATGTCTCATCTCTAACCACAAAGAATACATAATGCTCAGTGAACACAATGATAAATTAATTTAGACAAAGAATGCCCAGGGAATTATTTATTGAAATTCAGTGTGCCTGGTTACAGTGGACAATACAGACTGGAAGTAGATGTATGCACAGTGTGTATAATGAATTAGGTGAGATAGTCCACTTACAGGCAACATGATCACACTGTTTCTTTCAACTCTGGGAATGTTCTCATCTGTTCACAAGACTGTTCAGAATCACGTTCTGCAAATTCTAATGCCCGGGCGATGGGGGGAGTGGGGGGTGAAGGAACATTCATCTAAGAAAACATCTTCTCACCCAGTTTGGCTCAAGTCAACTCTGGTTATAGGGAAATTGGTAAAAATTTCTTTCAAATGCTTTTATAAGGTCTCACAGAGATGGCAAAGATGAAGTATGTAGAAGTCAGTAATGGACCACAGAAGAGCTCACTGAAGGACAATTTCTAATTATAAATATTATATTCTTAAGTATAAAACATAGAACATCTCAGCTAAGTGTCCTAAAATTTAAGGTTCTAAAATTGAGCATGTCATCAGCAGAGAGGGTTTTATCATCATCACCATCACCATCACCACTGTCAGTGTCATGAAGTATATTTTTATGTACTAGGCATAAAGTTAAGCATTTTATTCTCAGTAGCTCATTTAATACTTACAAAGACCCTACAAGGTAGATAGTATTATTCTCCTTTTACAAGAGAACAAACTAAGTCTTAGAGCAGCTAAAGATATACCATTAAGTCCAAATTCTGCTGGCCATCCGGTTATCTGCCACTATGGAGTCAGCAACCTTAAGTGTTTTTAATTTGGCATTCTTCCTAAGACAACACATTTAAAGTTTAAAGCATGCAATAAACATTTGTAAACCAATAGGCAACACTCTTCCAATATGGAGCACGAAAGAGCTACCTGAACGTGATTTAAGATCCTTTTACCATTACCTGACTAGTCAAGAAGCAGCTTTTTTTTTTTTTTTTTTTTTTGCGGTACGCTGGCCTCTCACTGCTGTGGCCTCTCCCGTTGCGGAGCACAGGCTCTGGACGCGCAGGCTCAGCCGCTCCGCGGCATGTGGGATCTTCCCGGACCGGGGCACGAACCCGTGTCCCCTGCATTGGCAGACGGACTTTCAACCACTGCGCCACCAGGGAAGCCCAAGAAGCAGCTATTTTTACGTTATCATGACTCCTGCTTTCCAAATTTGTAAAAGTAGTACACAGACAGACCAGGGCACAAAATAAAAAGTTCTCTTTTTTCACCCACAATCTGTTACTACAGTAAGTGGTAAAGTTGATTTTCCCACCTAGACATCAGAATGGCAGAACAATGCAGAGGTTGTAATGCAGATTCTGAAGGAGGACTGCTTGGATTCTTCCAGATCCTGGCTGTACCACTTGCTACCTGTATGCCTTGGGGAATTTACTTAACCTGACTGTACCTTAATTTCCCTGACTGTAAAATGGTGATAAAAATAATATCCTACTTCACAGGTTTGTAGTAAAGATTAAATGAGATGTTACATGGAACACAGAACTAAAACCATGCAATAAATCTGAATTTGTATTACTATCTGTCTATAGCATTCATCTCTTATTCACTACCAAAATGCCCCCTGGAAGTGATCATGAGCCTTTGCTGTCTTTAAAACCATTGGCTTCTAACTCTATCTCCCCATGATAATGAACTCCTTAATTGTGGGGGCCGTTTGTTATCTCTTTATACTTCCTAGAGTCCGGCACAATTGCCTTTTTATGTATAAGAATTCCATAATGTCTTCCTGCATCAAAAAAGTGTGGGTGTTCTTGGATTGGAAGAATCAACATTGTGAAAATGACTACACTACCCAAAGCAATCTACAGATTCAATGCAATCCCTATCAAACTACCAATGGCATTGTTCACAGAACTAGAACAAAATATCTCACAATTTGTGTGGAAACACAAAAGACCCCAAATGGGCAAAGCAATCTTGAGGAAGAAAAACAGAGCTGGAGGAATCAGGCTCCCTGACTTCAGACTATACTACAAAGCTACAGTAATCAAGATAGTATGGTACTGGCACAAAAACAGAAATATTGATCAAGGGAACAGGATAAAAAGACCAGAGATAAACCCATGCACATATGGTCACGATATTTTTTTTTTTTTCTCGGTACACGGGCCTCTCACTGTTGTGGCCTCTCCCGTTGCAGAGCACAGGCTCCGGACGCGCAGGCTCAGCGGCCATGGCTCACGGGCCCAGCCACTCCGAGGCATGTGGGATCTTCCCGGACCGTGGCACGAACCCACGTCCCCTGCATCGGCAGGCGCACTCTCAACCACTGCACCACCAGGGAAGCCCTGGTCACGGTAATTTTGATAAAGGAGGCAAGAACATACAGTGAAGAAAAGACAGCCTCTTCAATAAGTGGTGCTGGGAAAACTGGAAAGCTACATGTAGAAGAATGAAATAAGCACACTTCTTAACACCATACACAAAACTAATCTCAAAATGGATTAAAGGCCTAAAAGTAAGGCCAGACACTATAAAACTCTTACAGGAAAATATAGGCAGAACACTCTATGACATAAATCATAGCAAGATCCTTTTTGACCCACTTCCTAGAGGAATGGAAATAAAAACAAAAATAAACAAATGGCACCTAATGAAACTTAAAAGCTTTTGCACAGCGAAGGAAAGCATAAACAAGACGAAAAGACAACCCTCAGAATGGGAGAAAATATTTGCAAATGAAGCAACTGACAAAGGATTAATCTCCAAAATATACAAGCAGCTCATGCAGTTCAATATCAAAAAAACAAACAACCCAATCCAAAAATGGGCAGAAGACCTAAATAGACATTTCTCCAAAGAAGATATACAGATTGCCAACAAACTCATGAAATGATGCTCAACATCACTAATCATTAGAGAAATGCAAATCAAATCGATAATGAGCTATCACCTCACACTGGTCAGAATTGCCATCATCAAAAAATCTACACACAATAAATGCTGGAGAGGGTGTGGAGAAAAGGGAACACTCTTGCACTGTTGGTGGAAATGTAAATTGATACAGCCACTATGGAGAACAGTACGGAGGTTCTTTAGAAAACTACAAATAGAACTACCCTATGACCCAGCAATCCCACTACTGGGCATATACCCTGAGAAAACCATAATTCAAAACGAGTCATGTACCAGTATGTTCACTGCAGCACTATTTACAATAGCCAGGACGTGGAATCAACCTAAGTGTCCATCGACAGATGAATGGATAAAGAAGATGTGGCACATATATACAATGGAATATTACTCAGCCATTAAAAGAAATGAAACACTTATTTGTAGCGAGGTGGATGGACCTAGAGACTGTCATACAGAGTGAAGTAAGTCAGAAAGAGAAAAACAAATACCGTATGCTAACACATATATATGGAATCTAAAAAAAAAAGGTTCTGAAGAACCTAGGGGCAGGGCAGGAATAAAGATGGAGACATAGAGAATGTACTTGAGGACACAGGGAGGGGGAAGGGGAAGCTGGGACAAAGTGAGAGAGTAGCATAGACATATATACACTACCAAATGTAAAACAGATAGCTAGTTGGAAGCAGCCGCATAGCACAGGGAGATCAGCTCAGTGCTTTGTGACCACCTAGAGGGGCGGGATAGGGAGGGTGGGAAGGAGACGCAAGAGGGAGAGGATATGGGGATATATGTATACATATAGCTGATTCACTTTGTTATACAGCAGAAACTAGCACACCGTTGTAAAGCAATTATACTCCAATAAAGATGTTTTAAAAAAAACCTGACAGGCAAAGAAAAAATAAAGTATGGGTGACAGGGACCCCTTATATTTTGTACCCTGATCTATCTTTATACTAGTTTTACAAGTTTCAAAAGCTAGAGCCATGATGATATAAAAATAACTGCTGTACCTGACTGATGATGCAAATGGACAAGAATCTTCAAAGCACATTAAAGCATCTCTTACATACTTTGCATCACCTTGTTCCTGGTTTTGTTTCAACCTAGTCAATGTTAACTGCTGATTATTGCCCCGTATTTTTTTTTATGTCTTAAAAAGAACACCAAGTCAAGAACACAACGTTGCTGACCTTATACTAGCAAGTAACCCAACACAACGAGAGTAGAATTCGGCCATAATTATATGAGTCCTCAGGGATATGAGTGATGTTAGGTACAGAAGGCACGAAAGTGGCCCAAAGGGATGCAGTTCTCGACCAAGTCTTTTGGTTAGACATCTATTATAAACCCAAGAAAGGAGAAAGCATGGTTTCTGTAGCAACCATGCATTAATTTGGTGTTCATAATGTTAACCTGAAAACCAGTGCCTGGTCCTGGCTTTGCAGACTGAGGCGTGTGGGGAGACACTGTGTCATGTTGGTAATGGGGTGTGTCATCTGTGAAAGTCACCTAGTCAACGAGGTCATATCAAAACATCCATCTTAAAGGGCTGATGCAATCAGAAAAGCATTCGGAAAGCATTTCACTGGTCAGCAGCAGCAGAAAATAATGGTCATCTTGGTAAATACCTAAGCTTTCTTCCAAGGGGCTCAAATGTTCTATTTATATCCAGATAACACAGAAATCTCAAAGCTCTCTACTGTAAGCTTTCACGCTCAGGATCATGCTAAAATAGCTCTTGGTCTTAAAAAAAATGTCCTCTTGGAAGCCACATGGTTACAGCTACTCTTGCTTACTCTGATTATTTCCCAAGATGGGCATCATTGTTAGTGCCTATCAGATGGCTAAGTATCAAGGCTTATAGACATCACTCTTCCATCTTCACTACATTATCAGGCAAGCATCACCCAGGGTCACCACTTGAGTGTGAGGGTATCTCTAGCTTTAAGGAACTATAGGATATTAGGGTCTGAACTAGGTTGTCCTTTATGTCCATGTCCCATGAGGGAGAGAGAGGGACTATTTATTAAACACATATACATACCATGTCCCAAACCTGTACTAGGCACTATGTGTGTGTATGTACTTTACATATATTCCATATATGTCATATATACATTATATACGTACTAGACACTACATAATCTATCCTTATGATTGCTCAGCCAGAAATCTTAATGTATCATTCTTTTTTAAAACTGAAGTATAGTTAATTTACAATGAATGTTGTGCTAGTTTCAAGTGTACAGCAAAGTGATTCAGTTATACATATATTTATACTGAATATATATATATATTCTCTTTCAGATTCTTTTCCATTACAGGTTATAACAAGACACTGAGTAGAGTTCCCTGTGCTATACAGTAGGTCCATGTTGTTTATCTATTTTATATATACTAGTGTGTATATGTTAATCCCAAATGCCTAATTTAACCCCCCCCCCCCACTCCCTTTTGGTAACCGTAAGTTTGTTTTCTAAGTCTGTGAGTCTGTTTCTGTTTGGTAAATAAGTTCATTTGTATCATTTTAAGATTCTACATATAAGCGATATCATATGATATGTGTCTTTCTCTGTCTGACTTACCTCACTTGGTATGATCATCTCTATGTCTAACCATGTTGCTGCAAATGTCATTACTTCATTCTTTTTTATTAATGTATCATTCTTGAGACCTCTCTTCTTCTTTGGATGCCTCTCTTCTCTTATGCCTCACAGTGCATTCATCAGCAAATATGATCAGCTTGGTCTTCATAATATACCTGGAATCCAACCACATGTCACTACTTTTACTGCCTCCACTCTGGTCTCATCTGCTATCTTCTCTCACCTGGATTGTTGCACTGGTCTCCCTGCTTCTACTCTTGCCTCACAAAGGTCTATTTTCAATTAAGCTCCAGAGTGATACTTTGAAGACATAAGCCAGGTCATGTCGCTCCTTTGCTGAAAATCTTCCAGTGGCTTCCATCTCACTCCATGATCTGTCCCAGCCACTACTTCTATGATTTCATCTCCTGCTCTTCTCTATGCCTCACTGGAGAGAATGTGAAGCATTCTGCTTTGAGTTTTAAAGTAAACGGAAGCATAGATTGGTTATTATTTTCTGTCTGGCTGCCTTATTTCAACATTATAGTAATTAAGAGATGGCAGTATTGTCTCAGGGTTAGACAAACAGACTAATGGAACATAAGGGAGGGTCTGGAATTGTGCCCACATATACACAAGAGAGATGAAAAGATACTTGAAAAGATAAAGAGAGATGAAAGATACATGAAAAGAGAGGACCTAGAACTGGCCGGCATAAACAGGAGTTGGCATGGGAGATCAGTGAGTAAATAACCCATCTATTCAATAACTAATACTAGAATGCATAGTTATACCTATGGAAAGAAATGAATTTGTATCCCCATTTTATATCATAAACAAAATCAACTACAGATGGATAAAAGACTTAAAGGCATATACGTATAACTGATTCACTTTGATATAAAGCAGAAACTAACACACCATTGTAAAGCAATTATACCCCAATAAAGATGTTTAAAAAAAAAGACTTAAAGGCAAACACAAAACTAAAACACAAAGAAGAAAAGATAAGAGAAAGATGTTACAACCTCTGAGTGGGGAGGATTTTTTTTAAAAGATAACAAATGCACAAGCAAAGGAAATATATGCTAAATTTAAGTACGTTAAAATTAAGAATTACTGTTTAATAAATACACCATAAAATAAAATGACAAGCCACAAATAGGGAGAAGATATTTGCAGTACACGACTGGCAAAGGAGTCACATCCAGAATATTTTTAAAATCCCACAAATTAGTGAAAAAAAGAAAACGAGCAGGCATTTCAAAAGAAAAGCTATAAGACCGAAAATATCCCTGATCCCATTAATAATCTGGGTATGCTAATTAAGGATACAATGAAATGGTATTTTATGCCTACCAGATAAACAAAAATGAAAATGTTTGACAAAGATGATTATTGCCAGAATATGGAGAACCAACCAGTTCTTGAACTACTGGTGAGTGTATAAATCGGTACAGCCACTTTGAAAAACAACCTAGGATGACCTCGTAAAGCAAACATATGTGTACCGTTCTTACCTAGCAGTTTGACTCCCAGGCATGTACCCTAAAGAGGGTCTCTCTTATCTGACCCTACGAACATGTGAAAAATACTCTGAGTATTTGTAATAGCAGGAAAATAGAAACAACACTATTACCATAGACTGAAGAATGGATGAAAAAACTATAGCGTATTAATATACTGGAGCACAGCACAAAAGAATACCTAGTCTGTGCTTCCATTAAATAAAGTATGTTAGTATATTAATAAGAGCAGTGAAAATGACATACAGCTTCTATGCATGAATAATGGGTGAATGTTAAACATAATATTGTTTAAAAAAGCAAGTCACCAAAGAATGCACACAGTACAATTCTGTTTATCAAGTGTCCCAAAACATGTGAAGTGAAACACAATTTTGTTTAGGAATACACAAAAATTTTGGTAAAAAACATACCAAAAAACTAAGGGAATGATGAACACAAAATTTAGGATAGTAGTTACCTCTGGGGGTGGCATGGGATACAAAAGGATCAGGCAGGGGCACTTGGGGAACCTTAGAGGTTTGGGTAATATTCTCTTCCTTAGGAAGGGTTGGAGGGTATGTGAATTATTTGAATATCATTTAAACTGTATATATTATATAATCTTTTATGTCTATGATATATTTAATAAAAATATAGCACCCATGAATGAAACAGTTCTAGAACTGTGCTTTCCAATATGGTAGCCTCTAGACACATGTGGCTATTTAAAATTAAATAAGATTAAACATTCAATGCCTCAGCCACACTGTCACATTTCAAATGTTCAATAACCACATGTGGCTGCTAGCTACCGCACTGGAAAGTACAGATTATTGGGCAGCACTGTTCTAGAACATTCTTGTTTCCTTAGAGTTAGACACTGCTTTTGTCCACTTTTTATAAAATCAAGCAATTCACTGGCTCTCTGCAAAAAAAAGAAAAAGTCTCCATAATTCTTTCAATAACAGCAGTAGGAGATGAAGCAAAGATTTACTTCCTATGGATTTTGTTTCTCCTCTTGCTTGAAGGAAACTCCATGAACAGATTTGTCAAACTTCATACTTCAGTTCACTTAATTCATCAAACGTCAGCATGAGCCTGATTATTTTTCTGCTTCAGGAAGTCAAATATTGTTTCCATGCAGCTTCTTGTGCCAAGAGGATTGCGAGCAGAATTTCATCTGCCAAAACATTTCATTGTGTGAAGATTTCCAAAGTTCTGTCTCCTCCAGGGTAGAGTTCATAAGTCGACAGTGGTCTTCTAGAATGAGCTCCATTGGTACTACAGAGAAAGGAGATCTCTTCCTTCTTCCCATCTACTTTCTAGGTCCTCCCCAAAGCACGTGTTGCCAATCTGAGTGGTTCAGACTCTAATACTTCAGGGTGTGTTTCACCCTGTGTGTTAGAGGGTCAAATACATGGGTGTATTTCTCTGTTTGTCTTGCCTCCGTGGAGCAGAATCTGGCCTTGGGCTGTGGCTTCCTTTCCTTCTTTTCTATCTCACATACACTCGGATGTTCTAAATCCTAACCTTATATTTCTAATACAGCTTCCATAAGGATGGTAAAATTTGAAAGTGGGCTTTGGGATTAGAGGCGGATTGAGCTCTCACCCCCCGCCCCAGGTCTAAGCCATGGATCCTTGTCCAGATGCCTAGAAAGGTCTGCATTGGAGTTTCAGGCACAGGCTCACTGAAAAGAAATAAAGCCTTTCTTCCCGTGCCATTGTCCACTGTGGGCACAGTGACCTTGAGGGCTTCAAGGAAAAGAGAAGAGATGAACCAAGATAAGATTCAGGTGATGCTTTATTCTTAGCTCAAAAGTCCATTTAATGGCACTTGAAGCCCCATCATCACCCTCAGAGATCCCAGATGGGGATTCATGATTCAGAGTTGAATGGGGAGATAGAGAAGTAGCAGTAATGAGCCTGCGCTTAGCTGTAACACCGCTCCGTGAGGAGCCGCCATCCCTCTTTAAACAGGTGTTTTCCTCACCTTACACGTGATCAACATCCCATCAACACTAGAGGTGGTATAGCAGGAGGCATCAAGTTACAATCCATCCTTGCTAAGGGCACTTGGGACATCCCTATCCATCCTGGCAATGTTACATCTCAAAGCCATGAATGTTTGCATGGTCTGTAGTCCTGAATCCCCGAAGATAAAACCATCTTTAAAACCCATTTTAATAGTTAGAATCTACCTCTAAAGCAGACTTATCTCATCTGATTGCTCTACTAACACAGTTTGTTTACCCCAAAGCAACAAGTACCCCTAAATTCATCACAGATGTTCAGAGCAGTAACAAGAATTATCACAAAATAATTTCCCATTCACCAACAAAAGTTATTGTAATTTCAGACTCAGCAGAGAGATCTGCTTCTTTCTGTTTTACTAATAAATCCAGGTTTGTTTTTCCCGCAGTTATTTATTTTTTTGTATTTATTCATTCGTTTACTTAATAGCATTCATTGTCTAAGTCACTGGCTTCAAATCCTTGCACTGTGGTCACTCAGGAACTCTGAGTGCTGCACAAAAGCATCTTTAATCCCTCTGCTCACCAAGTACTGGCTGCATGACGAATAAAAGTAGATCTTCCTACATATGAACTGCTACTTTCAAATGTCTTCAGGTCTTGTGATTGATCAAACAATCATTTAAAACTGTTTTTGAAATAATAGTCACTTCTCTTCCTAGTACGAGTATTTGCTCAATCAACTAATACTAGAAACAGGTAAAATTATATGACTTGGAAATTTTCCTGCTGGTATAAAGGGGTCCTCAAACTCATAAGGATTAGCAAATTCCCATCTAAGACATGCAAGCTGGCTCCTCTCCCATCGTGAATTAATTGTAAATGGACTTTCCAAATCCTTGAGCAACAGGAGCCACTGCTGACCCCTGACTACATTACAAAATTGCTGGAGCAGAACCTGGGACAGATGTCTGGGATGTTAAAGGAAAACGAACAAAACCCTTTACAACCAAAGAAAAAACCCTTTTGCTGATATAAAGTGATTGTTTCCTTCCTCTTTCTGAAAAATCCTTTAACACCGCAACTTCTTTCCAAACAGAAGGGAAGCATAGCACCTAGAAGGAATATGATGAGAAATCAAGGGACCCCAGGCACCTGGCCATTGAGTCTCTCCCCCAAGCATGCCCTCGTCCTGCTTTTTACTTCCCTACGTGTTCCCGGGAGGCAGTGCCCAGTTAACGCATTAGTCAGCACCCTCACTTTTCAGATAATCTTCTGCCTCTTTCTCCGGCTACTCATGTGCCCGAGATTGAAGCTGTAGGAAGATAAGTAGCCAGCTACGAATCCTCCAGAGGCGGCACGTGCAATGTGCCAAACATCTCTGCGGTTCTGGTTAAATAGTCAATACCTCTTTTTCAATAAGCTGCAATTGAAGTCCAGGTGGGGCAGAGCGAGGACTAAAACCGCTGATGCACCTGAGCTCCAGTCCCAAGATCAAGAGAGAAGATGTGATGACTAATTCACTTCTACTGAATTTTTTCCTGGAGAAATTAATTGGGAAAACAGCTATAAGTATTATATGCTATGTATCTTTTGCTTAAAGTTTCAACAGTAGGGACAGACAATTCTCCAAAAAACAAATTCCTTCTGGATAATAATCTCTTTTAGCTCATGTCCACACTTTACCCCTCGGATTTCAGTTCATCAGTGTGCAAAATGCGTGTTTTTTGTATTAATTGGGAGGGGGGGAGGGTGAATGAAACAAAGAAACAATGAAAGTTCTGTGCCCCGATGCTAAATCGGTACTATCAGCTTCCTATAAAAGAAAACATACCTTGATAAGGGATGGGGAGATTGCTGAGGAGTGGAAGGAGAGTACAGAGGGAAAGACAAAAACTTCATCACCTTCTATTGCCTACATGGGTTTTGGTGGACATTCTCTAAGGCTAGCTTAGCATACTTCCCATTCGGTATAACGATGGCCTGGCCGGCTTCAGCATGAAGCACACATTCTGCACATAATAAGCACCCAATAAATATTTATTAACAGCATCTGACCAATTCGAGACCAATTTAGAAGACCGCTTCTGTCTTTTTTTGGCAGCTTCCCGGGTCACCTCTACTAGATTTCAGCTCTCAGAATTCCTTTAACAAGGCTCAAGACTGAGAAGATAGTCCGAATTACTCTAAAACTTGCTCACTTTGCCCTGGTTTTATGCTCAGAAAGTAATTTCTTTCCTGAGGGAAATACACCACCAATAGCTTTGCCTGTTTTTTCCTGTCTTCTGAATCCTAGTTTTTAAAACATGAACCGTAAGGAAAATAAGAAACTGTCTTCATGGAAAATTACTTTACGGTGGGCATTTCCTCTAAAATAGCTCAAAACTAGGGTTGTATTTTTACCTGCACTTCACAATAGTATTTTGCCACCTCTGACTGCAAAAGGAGGGCCACACACTCTCCTGTAAACTGGCAGTTTTGCTCACGGTTATTATTGAAGTCATTTTCGTTCTTTTTTTAGGTTTAGGGAAGTCTGGTCCTAAAGGAGTAATACATCAACACTCAGAAATTTGAAAATATTGGGAGAGGCATTTCACTTCCTCTTCCCAACTTTTAAATTCAGTTTTGTGATAAGTATAAATGAGTAAGCAGTGGTTCTTGAACTTCAGAATGCATAAGAATCCCGTGGAAAACTTGGTAAGGTCCAGATTCCTGTGCCTACCACCAGAGATCTGATTCAGAAGGGGCTGCCTGAACACTGGGATTTCTAACAAGCTCCCAGGTGATGCTGATGCAGCGGGTCTGCAGACCACTCTTTTTTTTTTTTTTTTTTTGCGGTACGCGGGCCTCTCACTGTTGTGGCCTCTCCCATTGCAGAGCGCAGGCTGTGGACGCGCAGGCTCAGCGGCCATGGCTCACGAGCCCAGCCGCTCCACGGCACGTGGGATCCTCCCGGACCCGGTCACGAACACGTGTCCACCGCATCGGCAGGCGGACTCCCGACCACTGCGTCACCAGGGAAGCCCTGCAGACCACTCTTTGGAGAGCACTATTCTCATTGCCTGGATGAGTTCATGGAGCCATTCAAAACACCTGACATCCGGGATTACGTGCCGGTTCAAGTAATCCTGCCTAATAAGCGAGAATGGATATCAGTATTTGGGCATCTTAACCTTTGGCTATACTAGAAATAGTATGCTTTGAGACCAGCTCCAGTTTGACAAATGTGCTGTCACCATCATGACCCGTGCCTACCAATTCTGTTGTTAAGGCAGCATAACTGAGAAGCAGGGGAAAGCCTGCTTCCCTACCTTGAGAACTACTGGGTCAAATCAAACTTGAGGTCATTACTATAGAACTGTGGAAAGGAGAGAAACCATCCAAGCAGATCCAGTTACTTTCTATGATAGCAGTTTAAAATACCATAACTCAAGGGGAATGGGTGAATTTGCTTCTGTGGGAAGCAAAACGGGGGTGACAGTCACAAAAGTGTGGGGTGTATTTTCAATTAATTCACACCAGTTCTTTTTCCCACTTGAATTTTGTAGGAGCATATCATACAGAACAGCAGGCTCTCGACAGACTGGCAGACATGATTCAAAGGAGATGGATTTCGTTGAAATGCATTTATATCATCTGGAGTCCTCATGCTCTTAATGCTCCAGTTATTTGCTGTGCTGGTTGTGAGACCAACAGAAAGCACATTCTCTGAGGCATATAATAAATTCAAAAGATACTGAGGACTTCTGGATCTGGATGAGATGGAGGAAGCACAATTCACCCTATCCTGCCACTAATTACAACTAAAAAACCCTGGACAAAACACATAAAGTAACTATCTGAGAATTGAAAGTAAACACACAAAAGTATGTTCAACAACATTAATCATTAGGGAAATGTACATGAAAACCACAATAAGAAATCACTACACAAGCATCAGAATGGCTTATAAAATAACCTGACAGTACCAAGATGAGGATGCAGAGCAACTGGAACTCTAATACGTTCCTGATGGGAACTCAAAATGGGACAGTCATTCCAGAAGAAAAATTGGCAGTTTCTCATAAAGGTCAACAGAACACCAAATAAACCAACATTCCTAAGTGATTATCCTAGAGAAATGAAACTTAACATTCACACACAAACCTGTATGTGGGAGTTCCCTGGTGGCGCAGTGGTTAAGAATCCGCCTGACGATGCAGGGGACACAGGTTCGATCCCTGCTCTGGGAAGATCCCACATGCTGCGGAGCAACTAAGCCTGTGCACCACAACTACTGAGCCTGGGTGCCGCAACTACTGAAGCCCACACGCCCTACAGCCCGTGCGTCGCAACTACTGAGTCCACACGCTGCAACCACTGAGTCCACACGCCGCAACCACTGAAGCCGGAGTGCTCTAGGGCCTGCATGCTGCAACTACTGAGCCCATGTGCTGCAACTACTAAAGGCTGCACACCTAGAGCCCATGACCTGCAACGAGAAGCCACCGCAATGAGAAGCCTGCACACCATAACGAAGAGTAGCCACCGCTCGCCGCACCTATACAAAGCCCACGTGCAGCAACGAAGACCCAATGCAGCCAGAAAAAGAAAAAAACCCACAAAACCCAAAAAACAAAACCTGTATGTGAATGTTTACAGAAGCCTTAAAGAGAAAAAAAAAGTCAATAGATGGATGAACTAACAAACTGTGATCCAAATAATGGAATGCTACTCAGTAATAAAAAGGATTGAACTAAGTTATATAAAGAACATAAGTGAACCTCAAATACGTTGTTCTAAATAAAACAATCTAAAAGAGGTTACATACTACATAATTCCATTTATTTAAAAAAAACAAAAAAGCAAAACTATAGAGAGTGATCAGTGGTTTGTCAGGGAAAAGTGTAGGTTAGGGGTTGACGACAAAGGGGGCAGAATGAGGGAATTTGGGGGGATTTTTTGCTCTCTAATCCTGATTATGGTAGTGGTCACAAGACTGTATGCATTTTTCGAGACGCACAGAACTTCACACCAAAATGAAAGTGAATTTCACTGTATGTAAATTTAAAAATGAACAAAAAAACAGTATCTACTAAGGCTGAACATATGTGTATTTCAGGCCCCAGCCATTCTACTTTTTGGTTTATATCCAACAGAAATGCACATATTTGTTCACCCAAACACATGCACGAAAATGTCTGTAGTAATACTATTCACAATAGTCCAAATCCAAAAAAGTGATACAAATGAACTTATTTACAAAACAGAAATAGATTCACAGACATAGAAAACAAACTTACGGCTACCAGAGGGGAAAGAGAGGGGAGGAGGGATAAATTAGGAGTTTGGGATTAACATATATATACACTGATATATATGTATAAAATAGATAACCAATAAGGACCTACTGTATAGCACAGGGAACTATATTCAAAATCTTGTAATAACCTATGATGGAAAAGAATCTGAAAAAGCATAGATTCATATATATATATATATATATATATATATATATATATATATATATATATAACTGAATCACTGCTGTACACCTGAAACTAACACAACATTGTAAGTCAACTATACTTCAAGTAAATTAATTAATTAATTTTAAAAAATGACCCAACAATGTAATGCAAAAATAAATGTGGTTTGTTAATCCAATGGGAGTTAATGAACTGCAACTACACATAATAACGTGGTCTGCTCTCACAAAAATAATGTTGAATTTTAAGAAGCCAAATAATAAAGTGTGCATACTAGATGATTTCATTTATATGAAATTCAAAAGCAGGCAAACACTAAGGTGTTAGAAGTTGTGGTAACATTTACCCTTGCTGGGCTAGTGACTGAAAGGGGAAACAGAGGTCCTATGGGGGTGATGGTAATGCCCTATTTTTTTCTTTTCTTTTGTTTTTGATTACGCTCTATTTTTGATATGGGTGCTGTTGATATGGGTCTGTTCAGTTTGTAAAAAGTTATCAAGCTATGACCTTTTGATTAGTATGCTTTACCTATGTTATACTTCAATATAATGTGAATATACACAGATTTTTCTGGGAAGAGGTTCCACAGCTTTCATCAGTTTTGCAAAGGGGTTCCGGCCTCAAAAATAAGTGTAACTATCAAACTGGAAAACAAAGAGCAGATCTTGGATGGCATTAGGATTGTGGGTTAACCGCAACTTTTTTCTGGATTTTCCTAAATGGAACAAGTCGGAGTCTTGTTCTGCTTAAAGAAGTTGGTGGTCATGTGACATTTTCCACCCCGGCTAGATTTATTAGAAAGCTTGTTCTGTGTCTTCCCAGGACTGCAGGGTTTCCCAGGACTAAGGACTTCCCCTGCTAAAGCTGGGTAAGTCCTGGGCAAACCAGAACGGTAGTGGAAGACTCCTGTTCTGCTTCTTTTTTGGAAAGGATACATCTTAAAAGTCCAGTGTCATTGGAGTTATGGGGCTTCAGAAATCACCTGCCCTCATAGAAGCACCGAGAAGGGTTTTTTGGGGAAACAGAGTGGAATTTCCAGCAGTTCCTGTGTTAGAAGAAAACTAACACGGGTCAGGGCAGTGTTTAGAATTTTCCTGGTGTTCTGAGGATGAGGGCTGCCACAGCACCTGGCCTTTAATCAACGCTCTGTATGATTTCTCCTTTCATCTCTCACGCTAAATGCGGGGACTTGGTTTCCTGTCACTTCAGCTGTCTGCAATTTCAGCCGTGGTTTCAGGACAAGTGATTAAATGAATGTCTTTCGGAGTCCTTGCTGGTGGATCAGATTTAGCCAAGGCAATCATGTGTCTCCGTACAACGCGTTCCCTAATGCCCAGATAGAAGGCACAAATTGCCCAGGAGACCTTGAGGATTTTCATTGTGATGGTTTCTCTCTCCAGGATTGTGGGTTTTGATGTTTTTCTCTTATAACAGGTAAACACCACTTAAAAATATTCTCTATAAGACAATAAAAACTTGTCCCCTTAAGAAACGACCAAGACATGTTTGCTTTTTTTTTTAAATAGGTGCTTCCTTTGCCTTGTTTCATAATCATGCTTTTTGCACTTGTGATTAACAAATAATCTCTACATGCAGTGGAGGAACAGACAAAGTGGCAGGATTCTCTAAACATTGTAGAAAATTATAATGTAGGCTAGTGGGCAACATGTTTTACTTTTTAACCTGGTTTTAAATCTCCTCTAAAGGAACACATCTACACATGGATTTTATTACGTGATAAAGGGTCCAACTCTAGCCTCTAGAAAAGCTGCCATGATTGGTATGAAAACTAGAAAAAGGGCAGAGAGAGAATGTAATTGATAACAAGCTTAACTGAGCATTGAGTACTTGAGAAATTTCTGACTGTACATCTATATAGATATCTGACCATATATGTCTATTTATGTGTCTATACCTATATTATCCCTACACATATATACGCATATAAGGATATATATGTGTCCATATTTATTATACACATATATCCTTATTTAATCTTCTCAACAACTTTTGAGTATATTATGATCTGTTTTATAAATGATAATCTAAGATTGAGAGAGATGAAGTAATTTGCCTTAAGTATGCACAGAAAACAACAGAGAAAGGATCTGAAGCCAGTTCTTCTTGATGCCTAGTGATACATCAGGGGCTTTATGACCAATGTGGGCCTGGGAAATAAAACAATCCATTTTACAAAGGAGGACTTGAGCGGGGAGTTTTCAGGATAACTTTGTTTCAGATCATTCAAGAGAACAAAGAAAACAAATTCAAGGGCAGAAGTTTGTGAGCTTTGCTGTTTGCAGCTGTGAGGACTTCAGTGTGTTTGCGGGGAGAAGAAATAAACCAGCACCCAAGGTCTACCTGGGGTGACGGTGAGGGGGAAAAAAATGAGATGCCCAGATTACAGGGGGAGGAGAGCGGCTTGAACCCCAGGTAAGGCATGCTGGCTCAGGTGACTCAAAATTCCCCCTTGGCATTGAGAGCGGTGACTGAAACCCAAATGAAGCCATTTTATATTCTATTCATGGCACTATACACCTTTATCTTGAGTTTCTACCCTTTGAAGTGACAGACTTCTCTAAGATTAGCCAAATTAAATATGAGTAAATCCCACATTTGTGGATCGACCTCAGACATCATAACTCAGATTGTTTTCGAATACTCGGATATGTTTTCCCTCAGTTTTCAATGTATTTATCACTACTTTCCATCCTTGAGATGTGTCCGAACAGTCATCTCAGCTAGAAGGCAAGCTGAGAGGTTGATAATACTGTATTTGCTTTGGAAGCTTGGCAATCAGAGATGGCGCTGATCCTGCTTCCAAACATTATCTGCATGGGAGCACCAAATTATTATAAATCCTACATATTTCCCAAGTGCATTTAGTCTGAAGGATTCAAACTACTTTACAAATTCTTTATTAATCCTCACAACATGTGACAGAGGGACCCGCTGTCAAACGTCAGGCCCATTTTACAGATGGAGGCTTTGCGCAGCTTAACCAAAGACGCGTCAGCCGCATCCTCAAAGCAGCGTGGATCCAGCCCAGCCGTGACCCTGGACCTGCTTGTTCCTGGCTGTTGCTCTTCTTTATTACAGAATGTGGCTTCTCTGGGTTTCACTCTGGTGCTGGTCTTTGGCTGGTTACTAGGCAACTTGAGCTATCACAGCCTGGCTGGTTCAAAATACCAGAGCATCAGAGTCCTATAAAAATGAGGCGAAATCTTCTCATTATACATGTGTTAAATTTAGTTTAGTACAATGCCATTCCAGGGAGGACCAGCCAGGAAAAACAAAAAGCTTTGAGGGGCAACCAAACAGTGTGCATCTGATGGACTGGGTTAATTTTAGGCCGATATTACAGGTGTCTCAGCGCACAGAAAAGAAAGACAGTACAGCTGCTTGCTCTAGAGAGCATCGAGCCAAAGGCACTCAAATAAATACTTGTACCTCACGGAAAAATGATGTAAAGGGGATGATGAGGGATCAAGATGGAAGAGAGAAATTATCCAATAACCAGGGCAACTTGATCTTGGCTGCTTTGAGCTTGCCCAGTGATTTCAAAACAGGGAAGCAAAAAGGTGAAGGTGAAGGGAACAGCACCCCAGCTATTTATTTCTAAAGCATTAAGAGGAATGCCTTGTAAGAGTAAGAGGAGGAAAATGAGCTCCATGCAGTCATTTACAGTTCTCAGTGTGTGGATCCACGAGGGCCCAGTTATGGGAAGCGGGTTTTGTCTTTGAGGAGAGAGGAGGCTGTGAGATATGGTCCTGGGCCTCGTAAACATCAGGCATGCAGCACAGTCCTTACACATAGGGAGGGAGGGGCTGACTGAGCCTCTAGCTTTCCATCGACCCTGCATATGTTGCTGGGAGCATTTTCACTCCATTCTGTTTAAAGAGAAGGCATTTCGACCAGACCTAACAAGTAAAAAGTTCAAATTTTCTTAGTTTTTAAAAGTGTGGCTACTCAAGTCTTATAAAACTATACTAATCAAGACAATGTGGTATGAGCAAAAACATAGAAAAAAACTATCAATGAAAAAGAATATAGACTCAGGAAATATACTCAGACCATACAGACAACTGATTTCCAACAGAGGTGGAAAGGCAATTCAGCAGGAAAAGGATGATCTTTTTCAACAAAAGTTGCTGAAACAATTGGATATCCATATGCAAATACATGAACTTTGAACCATGCCTCACACCATACCCCTAAATTCACACAGAATAGAGCATAGAGCTAAAGGAAACATCTAAAACTATGAAAGTGCTAGAAGAAAATGTACTAGAAAAATCTATGGGAGCATGGGCTAAGCGAAGATTTCATAGATATTGCACCAAAAACAATTCATAAAATAAAAATTAGATAAAGTGGACTTCACCAAAATTAAAAACTTCTGCTCTTATTGTATGTCAGCTATACCTCGATAAAGCTGTTTAAAATAATTTTTTTAAAAAACCAATTGTGTGGGACAATCTACCCCTGAGAGGTACTTCACACTCCGTCCCACTCAACCTCACAGCTGGGCAGAAGAACTCTGTCAAAATGTGTCTCTTAAAACCCCTCTGATTCCACGTGGCTCTGCCAGGGAGCCCCTCTGACTCTGCAATATCACCCTGAATACAACAGACCATAGAAGGGATGACAAAGTACCTGCTGTCACAATTACCACCCTAACCTGAACACTAGCCAGTAGCTTATGCTCGCTCAAGAAAGAGATGCTATTTTCACTTCTTCCGAGTTCTAGCTAATGCAATACACCTTAAAAAGTAAAGAAGCTATGTAAATATTGGAAGAGAGACATATTATCCTGATTTGCAAATGATACAGTGGTTTCTTAGAAAAACGTTGAGGCACAATTAAAAGTCAATTATTAGATTACAAGTAAAATAATTTAGTAAGGTACCAGTTACCAGGAAAAATACTTTAAAGATCAATTCATTTACTGGTAGAAACCAGATAAAAATGAAAACGGGAAAAAAAATACCATACACATCCCATTAACAATAGAGACAAAAGTTACAAAATACATAGGGAAAAATTTAACAAAGAAAGTGTAAGATTTATTTGAGAGAGCTATAAATTGTATTGAGCAACATAAAACAAGGCCTGAATAAATGTACAGACACACCATGCTCCTGGATAGAAAGTCATAATATAATAAAAACGTCAATCCTTTCCAAATAAATATATCAATTTTAATCAGAAACAAAAGAGGCTTTCTTTTTAAATTTAAAATGATTTAAGAATGCACATAAGAAAACAAAGTATGCAAAATTGCCAAGAATGTTTTTGAGAAGGTAGAAAATAAGGAGAGATTTATCCTCTCTACTATTAAAAGCTACTGTATTCCAGAATCTTCCTCTCGGCACCTGCTTCTGAGGAACCCAACATGACACAGTTATGAACAGTCTGTCACTCAACCATATTTTAATGGGGATGCCAGAATTCAATTTCAACAGTGGCTTTTATACAGATAAAAGAGCATGAAAGGAAAGTGAGTTTAAGTTTTTAATACCTTTACTGGAGTATAATTGCTTTACAGTGTTGTGTTAGTTTCTACTTTATAAGAATGTGAATCAGCTTTACATATACATATATCCCCATAATTCCTCCCTCCTGCATCGCCCTCCCACCCTCCCTATCCCACCCCTCTACGTGGACACAAAGCACCGAGCTGATCTCCCTGTGCTATGTGGCTGCTTCTCACTAGCTATCTATTTTACGTTTGGTAGTGTATATATGTCCATGCCACTCTCTCACTTTGTCCCAGCTCTCATCTTCCCCCTCCCCGTGTCCTCAAGTCCATTCTCTACATCTGCCTCTTTATTCCTGTCCTGCCCCTAGGTTCTTCAGAACCATTTTTTTTTTTTGCTTTTTAGATTCCATATATATATGTTAGCATACGGTATTTGTTTTTCTCTTTCTGACTTACTTCACTCTGTATGACAGACTCTAGGTCCATCCACCTCACTACAAATATCTCAATTTCGTTTCTTTTTATGGCTGAGTAATATTCCATTGTATATATCTGCCACATCTTCTTTATCCATTCATCTGTCGATGGACACTTAGGTTGCTTCCATGTCCTGGCTATCGTAAATAGAGCTGCGAAAAACACTGTGGTACATGACTCTTTTTGAATTATGGTTTTCTCAGGGTATATGCCCAGTAGTGCAATTGCTGGGTCGTATGGTAGCTCTATTTTAAGTTTTTTTTAAAGAACCTCCATACTGTTCTCCATAGTGGCTGTATCAATTTACATTCCCACCAACAGTGCAAGAGTGTTCCCTTTTCTCCACACCCTCTCCAGCATTTATTGTTTGTAGATTTTTTGATGATGGCCATTCTGACCGGTGTGGGGTGATACCTCATTGTAGTTTTGATTTGCATTTCTCTAATGATTAGTGATGTTGAGCATCCTTTCATGAGTTTGCTGGCAATCTGTATATCTTCTTTGGAGAAATGTCTATTTAGGTCTTCTGTCCATTTTTGGATTGGGTTTTTTGTTTTTTTCATATTCAGCTGCAAGACTTGCTTGTAAACTTTTGGAGATTAATCCTTTGCAGTTGCTTCATTTGCAAATATTTTCTCCCATTCTGAGGGTTGTCTTTTCATCTTGTTTGTGGTTTCCTTTGCTGTGCAAAAGCTTTTAAGTTTCATTTGGTCCCATTTGTTTATTTTTGTTTTTACTTCCATCTCTCTAGGAGGTGGGTCAAAAAGGATCTTGCTGTGATTTATGTCATAGAGTGTTCTGCCTATCTTTTCCTCTAAGAGTTTTATACTGTTTGGCCTTACATTTAGGTCTTTAATCCATTTTGAGTTTACTTTTGTGTATGGTGTTAGGGAGTGTTCTAATTTCATTCTTTTCCATGTAGCTTTCCAGTTTTCCCAGCACCATTTATTGAAGAGGCTGTCTTTTGTCCATTGTATATTCTTGCCTCCTTTATCAAAAATACTGTGACCATATGTGTGTGGGTTTATCTCTGGTCTTTCTATCCTGTTTCATTGATCTATATTTCTGTTCTGTGCCAGTACCATACTATCTTAATTACTGTAGCTTTGTAGTAGACTCTGAAGTCAGGGAGCCTAATTCCACCAGCTCCGTTTTTCTTTCTCAAGATTGCTTTGTCTATTGGGGGTCTTTTGTTGTTTCCATACAAATTGTGAGATTTTTTTGTTCTAGTTCTGTGAAAAATGCAAGTGGTAGTTTGATAGGGGTTGTGTTGAATCTGTAGATTGCTTTGGGTAGTAGAGTCATTTTCACAATGTTGACTCTTCCAATCCAAGAACATGGTATAGCTCTCCATCTGTTTGTATCATCTTTGATTTCTTTCATCAGTGTCTTATAGTTTTCTGCATACAGGTCTTTTGTCTCCTTAGGTACGTTTATTCCTGGATATTTTATTATTTTTGTTGCAATGGTAAATGGGAGTGTTTCCTTAATTTCCCTTTCAGAGTTTTCATCATTAGTATATAGGAATGCAAAGATTTCTGTGAATTAATATTATATCCTGCTACTTTAGCAAATTCATTGATTAGTTCTAGTAGTTTTCCGGTAGCATCTTTAGGATTCTCTATGTATAGTATCATGTCATCTGCAAACAGTGACAGCTTTACTTCTTCTTTTCCGATTTAGATTCCTTTCCTTTTTTTTTTTTGCTTCTCTGACTGCTGTGGCTAAAACTTCCAAAACTATGTTGAATAATAGCAGTGAGGGTGGAGAAACTTGTCTTGTTCCTGATCTTAGAGAAAATGGTTTCAGTTTTTCACCATTGAGAACAACGTTCGCTGTGGGTTTGTCATGTATGGCCTTTATTATGTTTAGGTAAGTTCCTTCTATGCCTACTTTCTGGAGGGTTTCAATCATAAATTGGTGTTGAATGTTGTCGAAAGCTTTTCCTGCATCTATTGAGATGATCATATGGTTTTTATCCTTCATATGGTGTATCACATTTATTGATTTGAGTATATTGAAGAATCCTGGCATTCCTGGGATAAACCCCACTTGATCATGGTGTATGGTCCTTTCAGTGTGCTGTTGGATTCTGTTTGCTAGTGTTTTCTTGAGGATTTTTACATCTATGTTCCTCAGTGATACTGGCCTGTAGTTTTCTTTCTCTATGACATCTTTGTCTGGTTTTGGTATCAGGGTAATAGTGGCCTCATAGAATGAGTTTGGGAGTGTTCCTCCCTCTGTTATATGTTGGAAGAGTTTGAGAAGGATAGGTGTTAGCTCTTCTCTAAATGTCTGATAGAATTCTCCTGTGAAGCCATCTGGTCCTGGGCTTTTGTTTGTTGGAAGATTTTTAACCACAGTCTCAGTTTCAGTACTTGTGATTGGTCTGTTTATATTTTCTATTTCTTCCTGGTTCAGTCTCAGAAGGTTGTGCTTTTCTAAGAATTTGTCCATTTCTTCCACGTTGTCCATTTTATTGGCATATAGCTGCTTGTACTAATCTCTCATGATGCTTGGTATTTCTGCAGTGTCAGTTGTTACTTCTCCTTTTTCTTTTCTAATTCTATTGATTTGAGTCTTCTCCCTTGTTTTCGTGATGAGTCTCGGTAATGGTTTAACAATTTTATCTTCTCAAAGAAGCAGCTTTTAGTTCTATTGATCTTTGCTATTGTTTCCTTCATTGCTTTTTCAATTATTTCTGATCTGATCTTTATGATTTCTTTCCTTCTGCTAACTTTGGGGTTTTTTTCTGTTCTTCTTCTGCTAATTGCTTTAGGTGTAAGGATAGGTTGTTTGAGATGTTGTATATTGAGGTACGATTGTATTGCTACAAACTTCCCTCTTAGAGCTGCTTTTGCTGCATCCCATAGGTTTTGGGTTGTCATATTTTCATTGTCATTTCTTTCGAGGTATTTTTTGATTTCCTCTTTGATTTTTCAGTGATCTCTTGGTTATTAAGTAGTGTATCGTTTACCCTCCATGTGTTAGCATTCTTTACAGATTTTTCCCTGTAATTGATATGTAGTCTCATAGCATTGTGGTCAGAAAAGATACTTGATACAACTTCAATTTGCTTAAATTTACCATGGCTTGATTTGTGACCCAAGATATGATCTATCCTGGAGAATGTCCCATGAGCACCTGAGAAAAAAGTGTATTCTGTTGTTTGGGGATGGAATGTCCTATAAATATCAATTAAGTCCATCTTGTTTAAAGTATCATTTAAAGCTTGTGTTTCATTATTTATTTTCATTTTGGATGATCTGTCCATTGGTGAAAGTGGGGTGTTAATGTCCCCTACTATGACTGTGTTACTGTCGATTTCCCCTTTTATGGCTGTTAGCATTTGCCTTATGTATGGAGGTGCTCCTATGTTGGGTGCAGAAATATTTACAACTGTTATGTCTTCTTCTTGGACTGATCCCTTGATCATTATGGAGTGTCCTTCTTTGTATCTTGTAATTGTCTTTATTTTAAAGTCTACTTTGTCTGATATGAGAATTGCTACTCCAGCTTTCTTTTGATTTCCATTTGCATGGAATATCTTCTTCCAACCCCTCACTTTCTGTGAAAAAGTCTCTTGCCTCTTCGGCAGGTCCAGACTTTTCCCTGTACTCCCTCCCGGCCAACCGTGGCGCACTAACCCCCTGCAGGCTGTGTTCACACCGCCAACCCCAGTCCTCTCCCTGCGCTGCGACCGAAGCCCGAGCCTCTGCTCCCAGCCCCGCCCGCCCCGGCGGGTGAGCAGACAAGCCTCTCGGGCTGGTGAGTGCCGGTTGGCACCGATCCTGTGTGCGGGAATCTCGCCACTTTGCCCCCCGCACCCCTGTTGCTGCGCTCTCCTCCTCGGCTCTGAAGCTTCCCCCCTCCGCCACCCACAGTCTCCACCCGCGAAGGGGCTCCTAGTGTGTGGAAACCTTTCCTCCGTCACGGCTCCCTCCCACTGGTGCAGGTCCCATCCCTATTCTTTTGTCTCTGTTTTTTCTTTTGCCCTACCCAGGTACGTGGTGGTGGGGGGGTTCTTGCCTTTTGGGAGGTCTGAGGTCTTCTGCCAGCGTTCAGTAGGTGTTCTGTAGGAGTTGTTCCACGTGTAGATGTATTTCTAGAGTATCTGTGGGGAGGAAGGTGATCTCCACCTCATACTCCACCGCCATCTTGAAGGTCTTGAGTTTAAGCTTTTTAAAGCGATATGTTACAGCCAACTGGGTCTCAGGCGGGCTATGGCTCCAGAAAGCAGTCCTCATGATCCGTTTCCCATTGTGTTCTGCCTGGGCTTTTCTTTTTAAACATTTGCCTTTGTGACCTGGTCCTCTTCTTTCTTGTCTGGATCATTTGGCTTGTTTCTCCTCCATCACAGCCCCTCCCTGTTTTGCTTGTAATTCTGTGAGTTGGCACCCCTCCTGGTGCCTTGTTCTGGCTTGGCCACCTTAATGTTCCATGTGGCTTTGGCCCAAGATCCAGCACTTTTTCTCCCTTGCCCCATTCTTGCAGGCAGTTCCAGAATTCCAGATTTAGTAACAGCCTCATTCACAATTACATTGCTCCCTCCCTGGAGAAAACTGCCTCCAGTGGATTATGACAAGTGGCTAGACTCTGAGTGATTTGGAGTCTCGGGCCATGTCCTATTTACCCGCCAGGCATGGATATTGTAGTTGCATTAGTTTGTTAGTACCACGATCTAAGAGGCTTAAACAACAGAAATTTATTTCCTCACATTTCTGAAAGGTAGAAGTGCAAGATTAAGTTGTCAGCAGAGGTAGTTTTTTCTGAGGGCCTCTTTCCTTGGCTTGTAGACTGCCATCTTCTCCCTGTGTCTTCACATGGTCTTTCCTCTGTGCATGTCAGTGTCCTAATCTTCTCTTCTAGGGACACGAGTCGTATCGGACTATGGCCAACCCCAATGATCTCATTTAACCTTAATTACCTCTTTAAAGATGCTATCTCCAAATACAGTCCCATTCATAGTTTCTTCAGTGATGCTTACTTAGTCTAGCAGGTACAGAATGGTAGGGTGGTAAAAGAGGGGCTTAATGAAAGACCTGCTGACTTAAGCAGTTGACAGGAATGTTCTGATTCCTTGAATCCTCTGGAAAGGAAGAGGATTCCAAGCATCTACCTCCTGAAGGAGGTCCAGCATTACTGCATTTGCTGAATGATTAGTATCTCTTTCCAGAGGGTACCACAATCAGGGTAAGACCCTACTGAAGTCCAAGCTGAGTTATGTAGCATGTCAGCATGTCCTTGTGTGTCCTGTGGCTCCCAGGAAACGCTTGCAGTTGACTTACATGGAACTGGCATTCTCCCTCTTACTCAATTCCTGGCTGAAACCCTTTCCCTCTCCTGTGTGGCTGTGGCTCACCTACTTTCAGTGTTTTCAGTGTTCTCTGCAATGCCAACAGCCAGCATTCTGCAAGGTGGCAGCATGGGGGCAGTGGACCCATCTCTGATCTGGGACTCACCTGGCCTTGTTCTACTCCATTCTGACACTGGACATTGGGTGTCTGTGAAAACCACTGCGGGGGAGGCTTTTTTTTTTTTTTTTTTGCGGTACGCGGGCCTCTCACTGCTGTGGCCTCTCCCGTTGCGGAGCACAGGCTCCGGACGCGCAGGCCCAGCGGCCATGGCTCATGGGCCCAGCCGCTCCGCAGCATGTGGGATCTTCCCGGACCGGGGCACGAACCCGCGTCCCCTGCATCGGCAGGCGGACTCTCAACCACTGCGCCACCAGGGAAGCCCCTGGGGGAGGCTTTTTTAAAGCCATCAGTGTGATTCAATATCCACAAATCAATCAACGCAATACACCACATTACCAAAATGAAGGATAAAAATTAGTTGATCAATGCAGTAGATGCAGGGTGGTATGAAAGACATACAGACTGCTAGCAAACACATGAAAAGATTCTCAACATCAGTAATCATCAGGGAAATGCAAATCAAAACCACAATGAGATATCCCCTCACACCTGTTCGAATGGCTATTATCAAAAAGACAAGAAATAACAAGTGCTGGAAAGGGTGTGGAGAAAAGGAAACCCTCATGCACTGTTCATGGGAATGTAAATTGGTGCAGCCACTATGGAGAACAGTATGGTAGCTCCTCAAAAAATTAAAAATAGAACTACCATATAATCCAGCAGTTCCACTTCTGGGTATTTATCTGAAGAAAATGAAAACTAACTAAAATTCAAAAAGATACATGCACCCCTATATTCATAGCAGCGCTATTCACAAGAGTCAAGACATGGAAACAACCTAAATGTCCATCAACAGGTGAACGGATAAAGAAGATGTGGTGTGTACACACAATGGAATATTAGCCACAAAAAAGAATGAAATCTTGCCATTTGCAACGACATGGATGGACCTAGAGGGTATTATGCTAAGTGAAATAATTCAGACATACAAAGACAAATACCGTGTGATTTCACTCACATGTGGAATCTAAAAAACAAATAAACAAACAAAACAAAATAGAAACAGACTCATAGATACAGAGAGCAAACTGGTGGTTGCCAGAGGGGAAGTGGGTAGGGGTTGGGGAAAATAGGTGAAGAGGATTAAGAGGTACAAACTTTCAGTCACAAAATACGTCATAAGGATGTAATTCACAGCAAAAGGAATATAGTCAGTAACACTGTAATGACTTTGTATGGTGACAGATGGTTACTAGACTTATTGTGATCAATTCACAATGTATTTAAATGTCAAAACACTATGTTGTACATCTGAAACTAATATATCATATGTCAACTATACTTTAATCAAAAATTTTAAAATTAATAATAAAAAATCATGAAGGCCAGGCTCCATCCCTGACCAATCAGGTTGGCTCTGGAGGTGGGGCCCAGGCAACCCTATTTTCTAAAGCTCCCAGATAGATTTCATGTGCAGTCAGAGTGGAGAACCACCACTCTGATGCGAGTCTCACTTTCCTCATCTGTAGAAAAAGACGTTGGTAACTGATGAGTCCCAAGACAGTGTGCTATGAGCTACAATCCGAAGTTCTATTTCAAAATTACCAGGACACTTCCTCTTCCAGTATTTCTTCCACTGATGGAGCTACTAAGATTTTCTTCCCCATAGCATGTTTACAGCGTCACTGATGTCTGTCTCACTATTTAAGTTTGGTAGGAAGTAAAGTGATTTTTCCCCTCCAAAGGAACTAAAAATGAAGGGGCAAAAATATAACTCAGTGTTCACTGAATGGAAAGAAAAGCACCATGATCTTTCCCATGCTCACTGAACTTGAACGCTCTCTGGCGTGAATTTCAACGCCATTTCATGTCTCTAATCTCATCCCTTGAGCACAGAGGTCTGAGTTCCATTGCTGCAGCTGGAGAGAGCAGGAGAGACACGGAGTTGAGCCAAACCAGTTTTTCGTTTTTGAAAAAGAACATGTCTGGGACTCAGAAAAACAGTTCAGATCGGAATCTACCAAGTAAGCCTAGAATAGATTTGAGTGGGCCGATGAGCAGAGCAGAGGCCACAAGGTTCTCGCCACAGGCCAAACGCTGAGTGAAGTAACAGGAGCACTTTGGCAGAGTTCTCAACAAATAAGATGCTAAAATTCCATGCTCGAGTTACTGAATAAAACCCTCCTTGGTTGATACATACCAGGTCTTCTTCAGGTAAAAGTAAGTGGTGAGAATAATTTAGATATACCAGTCAGCAGTGGTCTAAAGAGACTCTTTCTAGCTGTCTGATAAATGGAGTTAAAAAAAATGATCCCCTGCTAACTTGATAGGTCCAGGCACTTGGGCCATGGACTGCACGACGGATAAAATATATAGTTGACCTCTACCCGCCAAGATACAATGTTTTCCAAAACTGTCAGTAGTGAAGAGAAAAGCTGATGGAAAGAAGCTCTGACGAAAGTCTGAATTTGGGTCTAGGACCTTCCAGAATGTATGAGAAGTTTGGCAGGACTGACTAGGAAAACAGCCAGCAGTTATTGCAATTTGCATGGACAGCAAGTGACACTGCGTGACATCTTCCCTGATTCCATGAGACCGGATCCCAGAGGGAAAAAAAATCAAGGCTGGATAGAGGGTGTTGTCCACGACAGACAGAAGCAAGCAGACAGAATGCATCTACACAGGTAAGAATCAGAAACCTTGGGGTGAGAAGGCAGAACTGAGAAGGCCGGGCTCAAAGACTGGGCTCCAACAGTTGAAGGACTCATTGAGACTCTAAAGTGAGACAGAAACTTACTCAGGATTCCAGCAACAAAAACAGAGTGATTAGTAAAGAAACATCTGGGAATCAGGGGCTTTCTGATAGGATGACTGAGACTTTCTGAGTTTTAGCAGTCAAAGTCCTACACCTAGGCCAACCTCTCAGACCTGGCAAAACAGGGGCGGTAGAGCACCATACTGCTGTAAAATCCTGAACCAAGACCAGAGGTTTTCCGAGTGAGAGGAAGCCTATTCCAAAGAAGATTATTAAAGTACACAGCTGCTTTCAAGGTCAATGTCATAGAGGGGCTAGGGAATCAAGAATGCTCCTTAGAGCTACCATACCTGGCCATGGGATCTTCTAAATGTCCTCTCATCCCTTTGGATTTCAGTTTCTTTATCTGCAAAATGATTACTTGGCTTTCAATCATTTTTATTTTCCTCTTTTAAGAGTAGCAGAATCCTTTCTTCAAATGATATCTTAACCAGAAAGGAATATATCCAGGAGCTAAAGCAGAGCCACTGGGTTGAAGCCAGGTTGGGGGTGTATAACCCAACCACTTTGCTCTACACTCAACCCTTCCCCATTCTGCCCCAGACAGCCCATGAAACATCTGTGCTGAACCTACACAGCTCTGAAAAGCTGACTTTTAAAAGCACCAACTGGATGAGTTTCAAGATCTCTCTGGGTCAGAAATCCCACGATGCCTTGGCCATCTGCAGCATTATCACTATTTTTCAGAACTGGATTAGCTGCCCCTACTTGCAGAGTCCTGGCCTCAACATCTCTCTTTCTCTCCAACGCACACACTACTCAGAACACAGTCAAGGAACCAGCTTGATTGGGCTTTGCTTACCCTCCAAGTCAAATAACGTATAGAAAACATACTGAAATAAGCATCTCTGGATTGTGGGAACATGGGCGACTGATTTCTTTTGATGTGTGTGTGTGTGTGTGTGTGTCTGTGAGTGCCTTTCTGTATTTTCTATAATTTGAATGGAATACTTATCCCTGGGGCTTGGACACACTTTGGCCTGGTCTATCACATTTGACCTACTACCTCCCCCTGCTCAGAGACTCTCTTTCCTGGGCTCCTCCCTTTGGTCTGGCATCCCTACTTTGACAGTGCACTTTCTTCAGTTTCTCCTATATCACTTTCCGTCTTGCATTTCTTCTTCCCACTTTAGCTGGCAATGTGAGTTTCTATTATTAGCTTCAATGTCCCCTGCTCTCAGGGGACTGATCCAGCCTTAAGACACCACATTTTGTCTCCAGTGGGTCTCCCTAGGTGCTAATTCCCTGGTGAGGTCCTCTTGTTTTCCTGCAAATAGCTTAGTAACCACTCTGTGGCCACCTCCCAGCCTTACGGGGTGATCTCCTCCTAGTTCCATTGTGTTTCTCTGTAAAGCGGATGTTCTGATGAAGAGGAGACAAGTTCTTGAATTTGTTGACCCTGGATAGTACACAATTTGGTCTCCCTGAGGATAAAGACCCTCCAATTGAGCCTCAAGTGGCATCAAAGGATGTTTCCTTCCCTTTGCCATGTAAAGTGTTATGGATAGACGCTGATGACCTTATCGCCTTTAAAGAATCAGGACCACTGAGTTATAGTGAGATCCAGATAGTACATTGGAAGGTGGTAGAAGAATCAGATGACAGCTGTTAATAAGAATATCTTTGGATGCTTTAGGAAAAAAAGGATGCTTAACAAAAGGGAAATCCTTTTTTCCAGTTTTTTTACTGGGGTAGTTGCTTATGAAGAACACTCCATAGCCTGGCAACAAATTCAGTTTCAATCATTCTTATCTTCAATTACCTAGTACCTGACTCATGCCTCAGCTGGTTCTCCTGGTCTTTTGCTTCCAGTATTAATTTATGACCTTGGCCTACTGGACCCGATCCTTCCTGAGGTCATTATCTATCGATAACCCTGCATATTACAAACTATCCAACATTGCTACGTGCCGACCCTTAAGGAAAGATGGTGGTGGACAGATGTGAGTCAGGAAGAAACATTCCACCAGTGATGGATTTTGTGACTTTCAACCTATGACCTAAAGTCTCTAAACCTCATTTTCCATCTGCAAAACAGAAAAGAAGAACTGCCTCACAGGACTGTTGTGAAGACTAAATTATGATATTTATAAAATATTTGCCATAATGTCTGCCCATTAAAAGGTGCTGCTTATTATTTACATAGAACAGGGCTAATCAAAGTGTGGTTCATGGACCAGGGCTACCTTTTCATTACCGGTCTGTGATGAAAAAAAGAGTACAGAAATTGAGAGTTAGCATTCAGAAACTTTTAGACTAGAAATTTCCTTTTTAAAAATAAGTCAATTCCCAACTCTACTTAGAGAAGCACTGATATAAATGGGACCTCAGTCGAGGAAATGTCTGTTGCACAGATTAGCATACGTCACCTGGAAAGACATTCTTAAGAAATATTACATGACCTCTTCCCTTTCTGCTGGCCAGTTACCTTCGTGGTATTGTTGATCCTTGAAAGTCCTCCTGTCACACCATCACATTGGTGAACGACCTTTTTAACCTCTTCTGCTCATCTCTCGGTGTCTGTTAAGAAAACACAAATTAACATTAACATTTGTTCAAAACATAACTCAGAAAATCTGTTTCAAAAGCATGCAGGATGCATTCCAAGGCCAACTGGCACTTCTCATTTGTGTTACCCATGCCATCTCCCAAAGCTGTCAGGGGATAATTAAAAATCAGAGGGGAAAATTTAATTCTTTTCATGTTAAGGTATAGTGGCTGTAGTAGAGAGAAAGCATTAACATTTTCAGGGGAGGAGGGGGAGAGTGCTTGATTAAATCCAAAGAAAACAGTCAATTCTAGGCGTATGCTGTGGTCACTTTATCCATTAGCTTCGGGACAAGAGTGGCATTTGGAGCACAGTCTTTTCAAGGCATTGGCACCAGGCCATTCCTGAAGCACACAGTCATTATGGAGACATTTAATTAGTGCATTTTGCATGACTGCCTATGGACACAGGCGGGCAATGTGCCATCTAGTCCTTTTAGGGTCAACTGACGGCTGGAGAGGAGGCCAGCCTGCAAAGTCATGGTAAATTCGATGAGGTTAGGGACTCCATATTACTTCCATTTTTAATATCCCCCATGCCCATAATAGAGCCTGGAACACAGCAGGCACTCAATAAAATATCTGTTGAATGAATCCATGATTTCAAGGTCACCAAAGCTAGAATCCCTCCAGAAACCTGGTTTCATCCAGCATGCCTGGTTCTAGTAAATGACCGAACCAGGATTCAAACCCAACTCTGGAGTTCAAGGCTCATGCTACTACAGCTTGCTGCAGAGATGATGTCAGAAACAACTGCCATGCCCTCCATAATTGGGGTGGCCCCAGGATGCCCCCTCCCCAGACTCCATGGGGCTTAGTTACCTGCCACTGCTCTCACTCCTCCCTAAAGAGGGGTATAGAGTGGTGCCTCTTAAGCTTATTACCAGGAAAATAGAATTGGACCCTTCTACTGTGAGCAAAGAAGTGCCCCCTCCCTCTATGATCCTCCACCGAATGTGTTCTGGCCATATCTTGAAGAACATAAGCTGGCCCTCGGGGGCACAAAAGGAGACAGTACTGTAATAAACTGAAGTATAAAGCCAAAGTGGAATACGGTTCTAAAAATCCATTCCAGTCTCATCTTCATCATCCCTGGTTCAACAGCCTCATGTACTATGACCTTTGAGCATCTTTCACGTGAATTTTTTAAAATACAGTGTAAGAACTAACAACGGTGTTTAAGTAAACATGAAAGCACTTTCCAAGTAAACCGACCTCCTTTCTTTGACCAGCCCCCCCCCAAAAAAAGTTTAATATGAGCTCCGTGTTGTGCCCTGAAGGGTGAAAAATTCAGACTTTGTTACATTGAGAGAGCAACGGACTTTCAGACTCATAAACTCAGAGTCCTTTGGTTTGTCATCAATAATCCAATTTAGCGGCTTTATAAAGGGATGCTCAGGACTTAGAGGGCTATAAGAATTGGGTCCAGGAGAAAAACAGCGATGAAGGCATGGGTTAAGACTGGAAGAAAATAAGGAAGGCTAGTGTGAAGTAAGTCAGAAAGAGAAAAACAAATACCGTATGCTAACACATATATATGGAATCTAAGAAAAAAAAAAGGTCATGAAGGACCTAGGGGTAAGACGGGAATAAAGACACAGACCTACTAGAGAATGGACTTGAGGATATGGGGAGGGGGAGGGGTAAGCTGGGACAAAGCGAGAGAGAGGCATGGACATATATACACTACCAAACGTAAGGTAGATAGCTAGTGGGAAGCAGCCGCATAGCACAGGGAGATCAGCTCTGTGCTTTGTGACCACCTAGAGGGGTGGGATAGGGAGGGTGGGAGGGAGGGAGATGCAAGAGGGAAGAGATATGGGAATATATGTGTATATGTATAACTGACTCACTTTGTTATAAAGCAGAAACTAACACACCATTGTAAAGCAATTATACTCCAATAAAGATGTTAAAGAAAAAGATGTGGCACATACATACATGGAATATTACTCAGCCATAAAAAGAAATGAAATTGAGTTATCTGTAGTGAGATGGATGGACCTAGAGTCTGTCATACAGAGTGAAGTAAGTCAGAAAGAGAAAAACAAATACCGTATGCTAACACATATATATGGAATCTAAGGAAAAAAACTGTTCTGAAGAACCTAGGGGCAGGACAGGAATAAGGACGCAGATGTAGAGAATGGACACAGGGGACATGGGGATGGGGAAAGGTAAGCTGGGACGAAGTGAGAGAGTGGCATGGACATATATACGCTACCAAACGTAAAATAGACAGCTAGTGGGAAGCAGCCGCATAGCCCAGGGAGATCAGCTCAGTGCTTTGTGTCCACCTAGAGGGGTGGGATAGGGAGGGTGGGGGGGAGACGCAAGAGGGAAGAGATATGGGGATATATGTATAGCTGATTCACTTTGTTATAAAGCAGAAACTCACACACCACCGTAAAGCAATTATACTCCAATAAAGATGTTAAAAAAAAAAAAGGAAAGGTTAGAAAGGAAGAGAAGCAAATCAAGAAATAAGGAGTTGAAATTTCAAATATTGCTGCTAATTAGTGCCTCCTCCTGGACTAAAAGCTATGAGAAGTATAAAGAATGGATTTCTGTGTCATCTTTAGGTGAAATATGTCTTACATTTAACTAAATAATTATATAAGAATTTAAAACCAAGTGCAAAGTCATAACAGAGCATAGAAAACGTGCTAGAGCTGATAAGGAAGAAGAGAAAGTAAAGTTGAGTCACACCTTACAAAACAGAGGTAAAGAAGAAAAGGAAAGGGAGTTAAAGGTCAGAGAGAAGAGTTTGAACTTGATCTCATGGGCAATGGTGGCTTGTATGTGAAAGCGTCCTGGCTGGGAACAGAGGGTGTACTCAAATGAGTTGATAGAAGAGGGTTCACTAAAAGGGCTATTTACAAAGGCCTGTGGTCAGGATTAAAGGAAGTCAATTAGAACAACAACAACAGCAGGGAGCTGTCACCATCTTAGGCCTGAAGGCACAAGAATGGATCCATTACTAAAAACTGGAAAGAACTATAGCTGTAAGAGAGCCCGACCTTCCAGGAACTCTGTGGGGGGTGTGTGTGTGTGTGTGTGTGTCTTTTCTGTCTATATACTTTAATTGATATAAATGATACATTTTTCATTTGTATTTTTTATGTTATGATTTTAGCTTTTAACGTTTCTTTCCTTTTTTGCTCATCCATATTTTTTGTTTTGTGCTACAAAAGTTTGGTTTGCAACTTTTCTATCCATTTTCTATTGAGGTATACTTAACATACAACTATACTAGTTTCAGGTGTCCAACATCACGATTCAATATTTGTATACATTGTGAAATGATGACCACAGTAAGTCTAGTTAACATTTGTTACCATACATAGTCATAATGTTTTTTTCTTGTGATGAGAACTTTTAAGATCTACTCTCTTAGCAACTTGCAATACAGTATTATTGGCAAACATGCAACACGCTATTGTTAACTACAGTCACCATGCTGTACCTTATATCCCCGTGACTTATTTATTTTATAACTGCAAGTTTGTACCTTTTGACCCCCTTCACCCATTTTGCCCCCCTCACCGCCCCCAAACTCTGGCAACCACCAATCTGTTCTCTGTATCCATAAGCTTGTTTTGTTTTAAATTCCACATATAAGTGAGATCATATGGTATGTGTCTTTCTCTGTCTGACTTATTTCACGTAGCATAACGCCCTCGAGGTCCATCCATGTTGTTGCAAGTGATAAGATTTCATTCTTCTTTATGGCCGAATAATATTCCATTGTATATTTTCTATCTGTTTTAAATTGAGGTATAATTCACCCATCATAAAATTCACCCTTTTGATACACACAATTAAATGGTCTTAGTATATGTGTAAGGCTTTCAACTATCACCACTATCCCACTCAAGAATATTTTTATCACTCACCAAAGCCCCATATGCATTAGCAATCATTCCCCATTTTCCTCTGTCCCAAGTTGCTGTAAACCACCCATCTATTTTCTGTCTCTTTGAATTTGGCTTTCAATAGAAAAAAAAAAGCCCCTAGCAAATTTCTGCTCAGCTGGGAGGGAGGTGATGGAATAAATATTCCAACTCTCTTTCCTTCCCAACTCTGATCTCCTGCTGGTGCCTCCTATTGGCTGAAATCGACTGGAAATCAACTGGTCAATAAAGCCTAATTTGTGTAACCCACTGACCAGTCTCCAGAGGCTGGAGGGACGTACAGGGAAAAGAGAGTGCCCAAGGGCCCTATAGATTCTTGAGAAGATGCTAGGAAGAGAATGGATTGCCCGACAGAACTGGAAAGTAGAAGGGGTATGCAATCCTGGTGCAAGAAGCTGTGACTCCACGGTGAACCGACATGCCCCTGGGGATAATGGGTCTAGTCAACATAATGGAATCAAGGGGTCTGAAGTCCACACTAAGATTGTTTTCAATGTCCTTATGTAACAGAAGATTAACAATGGCATCGTTTCACCTTAATTTTTAAGTGGCTTCTGGAGACCCAAGAAAATGATTCATCATCCATTATTCATATTTCATTTTCATTCTTATCTGTATCAGTGTGACTTTGTATACATGACATTGAGAATTGCATTTACCATTTCTTTATGGTATCCTATAAATAAATAGAAAAGCTTATTTTCTAATTATATGATGGGAGCCTGTGCAACTAGATTTGTCTAGTATTTACTTAAAACCTGATTTAGTTTTACAATATAATTTAGCCTTATCTTGAAAGCATTGCAAACCCTAACAAAACTAGATTTCCTTAAAAGGAGAAAGATGAATGGTTACTCAATTGTTTCCATCTCTTTAGTTGATTACATTTCTTGGTGCCCTGGTCAAGAAGCAAACACAATATTTTCCACAAAGTCGGTCTAATGTTTACGTTAAAGTATCTGCGAGGATTGAAGCCATGCTAAAAGGGAAGATTACATTTTTAGCATGTCTTCAATCCGTGCTAATCTTCCCTTTTAATAAAGAGGGAGTGTAAAAAACTATACCTCAATTTAAAAAAAAAAGAAAAAGACGGAAGCATTTTCTTCCTTTTTCTAGGAAAAAAAAATAAAGAGGGAGTGGGCAACAGTTTACAGCTAGATTTTAATCATATTGCTGTTCATTGCATTTATTTTTATTTATTGGTAGTAGTAGTATAGGTTTTCCATTTATGGTAAGGACAACAATGATTTCATTTTCAAACCTATGTCTTTTAGTAAATAAAAAGAATCAGTTTTAAGAATAAAAAAATAAATAATCTCCAGCTCCCTTCAAAAATTTTTCTCTGCCAAGAAACCCTTTCCTTTGTGTCAATTTAATTCTCCCCTCAATTCATATTTAGCAATTTATCCAAGTCATTTGGCATGATTACTCAACATACTTTATATTACTAAAGTTAAGAACATAAAAGTTGAATTAGGTTTTCTTTCCAGAAGCTCATATGATAATTTCCCATCTGAAAAATAAAAGGATCTTGTTTTCTTCATCCATATGTTTTGCATATACTATCCAGCATCACTGAAAAATACATCTCTCTCTTTTTCTATTTTCCTAAATTAATGTGAAATGTTGACTACAAATTATAATCCTCTCCTTAGAATTAAATGATTAAGGACGCTATTACATAAATGGCCTCATGTGACTGTGATAATGAAAGCATTTATTCAAGAATAACAATAGCTTACATTTATTGGAGTCCTCGAAGTTGATACAGCCCTCTAACCCATGTCATTGGATCCTTGCTACCACCAGTGGGGGTAGACAAGGAAGGTGATACATCTCTCATTTTACTGAAGGGAAGCTGGAGCTCAGAGAGCTAGTAATCTGTCTATACTGTAGAGCTAGTAAGCAGGAACTAGAACTTGGACATACATCTTCTCAGTTCTCAATATCGTGTACCATAGATGCACAAGCCTGGAGGGAAATATGCAGGTGTATGACAGACCCACACTTTTTTTTTTAAAGGCTCTGTTAATAGAGATTCCATCCATTTTTCCTTGCCTGGTACAACAGTCAACCATTTGGCAGGAATAACCACCATTTATGTATCCTAGACCCATGGCCCCCATACGGCTGTCCTGAAAGATGGAGATACGCATCTTTGGCATATTTTAGAAAACGGGACTTTATACTCTTGAAGGGCAACAATTACATTGTCCTTTAACGTTCTTATATGAAGTGAACTAATTCTAGCATCTTGGTCTCTGAGAACCTGGAGTTAAGAGAGGGAGGGGGAGGAAGAGAGGGAGGAGAAGAAGAAAGAGGAAGAGGGGAAAGGGGGGGGAAGGGGAAGGATGAGGAAGACGAGGAGGAGAGAAACCTTTGATGAATATGTTAAACCTATTAACATAGTTAACTATGTTAATCCTATTTAACTTTTTTCTTGGCATTTAACAACTTGTCAGAATGCCCCTCTGACCTTCTACTTCTTCTATTATTCTCTCTGCTCATCTTCATCCTCCTTAAGTTTTCTTTCTGCTCTATTCCAACGCAAAAACAAAAACCAACTTATTTTGTCTGAAATTAATATATACCATTATTATTTATTCATATTTACCCATTTGTATAGCAATTTCTATGTTCACTACTTTTACTTGCTTCTTATACCTTCCTTCTGGAGTCATTTTCTTTTTTCTTGAAATAGTCTTTCACTCTAAATTGTATTTCTCTTTTATTCCTCTCTTGACATTTCCATTGTCAGTAAACAGTCTCAGTTTTGTTTGGAAATATATTTATTTCACTCTTGCTTTTGTGTCTAAAAGAATGATGCAGATATATAATTCTAGATTGGCAGCTATATTCCCTCAGTATATTGAACAGTTTCATTATCTTCTTGTCCTCTTATTATTGCTGAGAATTCAGCTGTTAGTCTAATCGTGGCCACTTAGTAATTTTTTTTTTTTTTTCGTTTTTTTGCGGTACGCGGGCCTCTCACTGTTGTGGCCTCTCCCGCTGCGGAGCACAGGCTCCGGACGCGCAGGCCCAGCGGCCATGGCTCACGGGCCCAGCCGCTCCGCGGCATGTGGGATCTTCCCGGACCGGGGCACGAACCCGCGTCCCCTGCATCGGCAGGCGGACTCTCAACCACTGCGCCACCAGGGAAGCCCGAATTCTAAAATAAATTGATTTCTGACTGATTTCAAGGTCTCTTCTTTGTCTTGAGTGCCTTCAGGTTCACTTTCACTACAATTTATTTAGGTGTCATAGATTTTTCATTTATTCTGCTTGGATTTCATTTGAATTTCTGATTCTGATGCTTCAAGTTTTTCATCAATTCTGAAAAATTTTAGTCATTGCTTCTTCACAAATCACCACTCCTGAAATCTATTATTTCTTTGAAACACCTACTTGTCATGTGTTAGATCTACTCTCTCTATCCTCTATGTTTCTTTTTTTTTTTTTTTTTTTTTTTTTAAACATCTTTATTGGGGTATAATTGCTTTACAATGGTGTGTTAGTTTCTGATTCACAACAAAGTGAATCAGCTATACATATACATATGTTCCCATATGTCTTCCCTCTTGCGTCTCCCTCCCTCCCACTCTCCCCTTCCCACCCTTCCAGGCTGTCACAAAGCACCGAGCTAATATCCCTGTGCCTTGCGGCTGCTTCCCCCCAGCTATCTACCTTACTACGTTTGTTAGTGTGTATATGTCCATGACTCTCTCTCGCCCTGTCAAAACTCACCCTTCCCCCTCCCCATATCCTTAAGTCCGTTCTCCAGTAGGTCTGCATCTTTATTCCTATCTTACCCCTAGGTTCTTCATGACATTTTTTTCCCTTAAATTCCATATATATGTGTTAGCATACGGTATTTGTCTTTTTCTTTCTGACTTACTTCACTCTGTATGACAGATTCTAGGTCTATCCATCTCATTACAAATAGCTCAATTTCATTTCTTTTTAAGGCTGAGTAATATTCCATTGTGTATATGTGCCACATCTTCTTTATCCATTCATCCGATGATGGGCGCTTAGGTTGTTTCCATGTCCTGGCTATTGTAAATAGAGCTGCAATGAACATTTTGGTACATGACTCTCTTTGAATTTTGGTTTTCTCAGGGTATATGCCAAGTAGTGGGATTGCTGGGTCATATGGTAATTCTATTTGTAGTTTTTTAAGGAACCTCCATACTGTTCTCCACAGTGGCTGAACCAATTCACATTTCCACCAGCAGTGCAAGAGTGTCCCCTTTTCTCCACACCCTCTCCAGCATTTATTGTTTCTTGATTTTTTGATGATGGCCATTCTGACTGGTGTGAGATGATATCTCATTGTAGTTTTGATTTGCATTTCTCTAATGATTAATGATGTTGAGCATTCTTTCATGTGTTTGTTGGCATTCTGTATATCTTCTTTGGAGAAATGTCTATTTAGGTCTTCTGCCCATTTTTGGATGGGGTTGTTTGTATTTTTGTTATTGAGCTGCATGAGCTGCTTGTAAATTTTGGAGATTAATCCTTTGTCAGTTGCTTCATTTGCAAATGTTTTCTCCCATTCTGAGGGTTGTCTTTTGGTCTTGGTTATGGTTTCCTTTGCTGTGCAAAAGCTTTGAAGTTTCATTAGGTCCCATTTGTTTATTTTTGTTTTTATTTCCATTACTCTAGGAGGTGGGTCAGAAAGGATCTTGCTGTGATTTATGTCATAGAGTGTTCTTCCTATGTTTTCTTCTAAGAGTTTGATAGTTTCTGGCCTTACATTTAGGTCTTTAATCCATTTTGAGCTTATTTTTGTGTATGGTGTTAGGGAGTGATCTAATCTCATACTTTTACATGTACCTGTCCAGTTTTCCCAGCACCATTTATTGAAGAGGCTGTCCTTTCTCCACTGTACATTCCTGCCTCCTTTATCAAAGATAAGGTGTCCATATGTGCGTGGGTTTATCTCTGGGCTTTCTATCCTGTTCCACTGATCTATCTTTCTGTTTTTGTGCCAGTACCATACTGTCTTGATTACTGTTGCTTTGTAATATAGTCTGAAGTCAGGGAGCCTTATTCCTCCAGCTCCTTTTTTCGTTCTAAAGATTGCTTTGGCTATTCGGGGTCTTTTGTGTTTCCATACAAATTGCAAAATTTTTTGTTCTAGTTCTGTGAAAAATGCCAGTGGTAGTTTGATAGGGATTGCATTGAATCTGTAGATTGCTTTGGGTAGTAGAGTCATTTTCACAATGTTGATTCTTCCCATCCAAGAACATGGTATATCTCTCCATCTATTTGTATCATCTTTAATTTCTTTCATCAGTGTCTTATAATTTTCTGCATACAGGTCTTTCGTATCCTTAGGTAGGTTTATTCCTAGATATTTTATTCTTTTTGTTGCAATGGTAAATGGGAGTGTTTTCTTGATTTCACTTTCAGATTTTTCATCATTAGTATATAGGAATGCCAGAGATTTCTGTGCATTAATTTTGTATCCTGCTACTTTACCAAATTCATTGATTAGCTCTAGTAGTTTTCTGGTAGCATCTTTAGGATTCTCTATGTATAGTATCATGTCATCTGCAAACAGTGACAGCTTTACTTCTTCTTTTCCAATTTGGATTCCTTTTATTTCCTTTTCTTCTCTGATTGCTGTGGCTAAAACTTCCAAAACTATGTTGAATAAGAGTGGTGAGAGTGGGCAACCTTGTCTTGTTCCTGATTTTAGTGGAAATGCTTTCAGTTTTTCACCATTGAGGATGATGTTTGCTGTGGGCTTGTCATATATGGCTTTTATTATGTTTAGGAAAGTTCCCTCTATGCCTACTTTCTGGAGGGTTTTTATCATAAATGGGTGTTGAATTTTGTCGAAAGCTTTCTCTGCATCTATTGAGATGATCATATGGTTTTTCTCCTTCAATTTGTTAATATAGTTTATCACATTGATAGATTTGCGTATATTGAAGAATCCTTGCATTCCTGGAATAAACCCCACTTGATCATGGTGTATGACCCTTTTAATGTGCTGTTGGATTCTGTTTGCTAGTATTTTGTTGAGGATTTTTGCATCTATGTTCATCAGTGATATTGGCCTGTAGTTTTCTTTCTTTGTGACATCCTTGTCTGGTTTTGGTATCAAGGTGATGGTGGCTTCGTAGAAGGAATTTGGGAGTGTTCCTCCCTCTGCTATATTTTGGAAGAGTTTGAGAAGGATAGGTGTTAGCTCTTCTCTAAACGTTTGATAGAATTCACCTGTGAAGCCATCTGGTCCTGGGCTTTTGTTTGTTGGAAGGTTTTTAATCACAGTTTCAATTTCAGTGCTTGTGATTGGTCTGTTAATATTTTCTATTTCTTCCTGATTCAGTCTTGGCAGGTTGTGCATTTCTAAAAATTTGTCCATTTCTTCCAGATTGTCCATTTTATTGGCATAGAGTTGCTTGTAGTAATCTCTCATGATTTTTTTTATTTCTGCAGTGTCAGTTGTTACTTCTCCTTTTTCATTTCTAATTCTATTGATTTGAGTCTTCTCCCTTTTTTTCTTGATGAGTCTGGCTAGTGGTTTATCTATTTTGTTTATCTTCTCAAAGAACCAGCTTTTAGTTTTATTGATCTTTGCTATTGTTTCCTTCATTTCTTTTTCATTTATTTCTGATCTGATTTTTATGATTTCTTTCCTTCTGCTAGCTTTGGGGTTTTTTTGTTCTTCTTTCTCTAATTGCTTGAGGTGCAAGGTTAGGTTGTTTATTCGAGATGTTTCCTGCTTCTTAAGGTGGGCTTGTATTGCTATAAACTTCCCCCTTAGAACTGCTTTTGCTGCATCCCATAGGTTTTGGGTCGTTGTGTCTCCATTGTCATTTGTTTCTAGGTATTTTTTTATTTCCTCTTTGATTTCTTCAGTGATCACTTCATTATTAAGTAGTGTATTGTTTAGCCTCCATGTGTTTGTATTTTTTACAGATCTTTTCCTGTAATTGATATCTAGTCTCATGGCGTTGTGGTCGGAAAAGATACTTGATACATTTTCAGTTTTCTTAAATTTACCAAGGCTTGATTTGTGACCCAAGATATGATCTATCCTGGAGAATGTTCCATGAGCACTTGAGAAAAATGTGTATTCTGTTGTTTTTGGATGGAGTGTCCTATAAATATCAATTAAGTCCATCTTGTTTAATGTATCATTTAAAGCTTGTGTTTCCTTATTTATTTTCATTTTGGATGATCTGTCCATGGGTGAAAGTGGGGTGTTAAAGTCCCCTACTATGAATGTGTTACTGTCGATCTCCCCT
This sequence comes from Phocoena sinus, assembly GCF_008692025.1. Lineage (NCBI taxonomy): Eukaryota > Metazoa > Chordata > Mammalia > Artiodactyla > Phocoenidae > Phocoena > Phocoena sinus. Next base: position 11,716,286 of record NC_045784.1, read on the forward strand.
TTTATGGTTGTTAGTATTTGCCTTATGTATTGAGGTGCTCCTATGTTGGGTGCATAAATATTTACAATTGTTATATCTTCTTCTTGGATCGATCCCTTGATCATTATGTAGTGTCCTTCTTCGTCCCTTTTAATAGTCCTTATTTTAAAGTCTATTTTGTCTGATATGAGAATTGCTACTCCAGCTTTCTTTTGGTTTCCATTTGCATGGAATATCTTTTTCCATCCCCTTACTTTCAGTCTGTATGTGTCTCTAGTTCTGAAGTGGGTCTCTTGTAGACAGCATATATAAGGGTCTTGTTTTTGTATCCATTCAGCCAATCTGTGTCTTTTGGTGGGAGCATTTAGTCCATTTACATTTAAGGTAATTATTGATATGTATGTTCCTATTTCCATTTTATATATTGTTTTGGGTTCGCTACTATAGGTCATTTCCTTCTCTTGTGTTTCGTGTCTAGAGAAGTTCCTTTAGCATTTGTTGTAAAGCTGGTTTGGTGGTGCTGAACTCTCTCAGCTTTTGCTTGTCTGTAAAGGTTTTAATTTCTCCATCAAATGTGAATGAGATCCTTGCTGGGTAGAGTAGTCTTGGTTTCAGGCTATTCTCCTTCATCACTTTCAGTATGTCCTGCCACTCCCTTCTGGCTTGTAGGGTTTCTGCTGAGAGGTCCGCTGTTAACCTTATGGGGATTCCCTTGTGTGTTATTTGTTGTTTTTCCCTTGCTGCTTTTAATATGCTTTCTTTGTATTTAATTTTTGACAGTTTGATTAATATGTGTCTTGGCGTGTTTCTCCTTGTATTTATCCTGTATGGGACCCTCTGTGCTTCCTGGACTTGATTAACTATTTCCTTTCCCATATTAGGGAAGTTTTCAACTATAATCTCTTCAAATATTTTCTCAGTCCCTTTCTTTCTTTCTTCTTCTTCTGGAACCCCTATAATTCGAATGTTGGTGCGTTTCATGTTGTCCCAGAGGTCTCTGAGACTGTCCTCAGTTCTTTTCATTCTTTTTTCTTTATTCTGCTCTGCAGTAGTTATTTCCACTACTTTATCTTCCAGGTCACTTATCCGTTCTTCTGCCTCAGTTATTCTGCTATTGATCCTATCTAGAGTGATTTTAATTTCATTTATTGCATTGTTCATCGTTGCTTGTTTCATCTTTAGTTCTTGTAGGTCCTTGTTAACTGTTTCTTGCATTTTGTCCATTCTACTTCCAAGATTTCGGATCATCCTTACTATCATTATTCTGAATTCTTTTTCAGGTAGATTGCCTATTTCCTCTTCATTTGTTAGGTCTGGTGGGTTTTTATCTTGCTCCTTCATCTGCTGTGTGTTTTTCTGTCTTCTCATTTTGCTTATCTTACTGTGTTTGGGGTCTCCTTTTTGCAGGCTGCAGGTTCGTAGTTCCCGTTGTTTTTGATGTCTGTCTCCAGTGGCTAAGGTTGTTTCAGTGGGTTGTGTAGGCTTCCTGGTGGAGGGGACTAGTGCCTGTGTTGTGCTGGATGAGGCTGGATCTTGTCTCTCTAGTGGGCAGGTTCACGTCTGGTGGTGTGTTTTGGGGTGTCTGTGGCCTTATTATGATTTTAGGCAGCCTCTCTGCTAATGGGTGGGGTTGTGTTCCTGTTTTGCTAGTTGTTTGGCATAGGTTGTCCAGCACTGTGGCTTGCTGGTCGTTGAGTGAAGCTGGGTGCTGGTGTTAAGATGGAGGTCTCTGGGAGATTTCCGCTGTTTAATATTATGTGGAGCTGGGAGGTCTCTTGTTGACCAGTGACCTGAAGTTGGCTCTCCTACCTCAGAGGCAGAGCCCTGACTCCTGGCTGGAGCACCAAGAGCCTTTCATCCACACGGCTCAGAATAAAAGGGAGAAAAAGTAGAGAGAATTAGTAGAAGTATGAGGAAAGAAAGAAGGAAAGGAGGAAAGGAAGGAAGGAAGAAAGAAGCAAAGAAGGAAAGAAAGGGAGGGAGGGAGGGAGGGAGGAAGGAAGGAAGGAGGGAAAGAAGGAAAAAAAGACAGAAAGAAAGATGATACAGTAAAAATAAAATAAAGTATAATATAGTTATTGAATTAAAAAATATTTAGAAAAAAAAAAAAGGGACGGATAGAACCTTAGGACAAATGTTGGAAGCAAAGCTATACAGAGAAAATCTTACACAGAAGCATACACATACACCTTCACAAAAAGAGGTAAAGGGGGAAAAATCATAAATCCTGCTCCCTGAGACCACCTCCTCAATTTGGGGTGATTCGTTGTCTAAAGGAGGGAGGGAAGGAAGGAAAGAAAGAAAGAACGAAGGTAAAGTATAATAAAGTTATTACAATTAAACTTAATTATTAAGAAAAAGAATTTTTAAAAAAAAGTCATGGACGGATAGAGCCCTAGGACAAATGGTGGAAGCTAGAGTATACAGACTAGATGTCACACAGGAGCATACACGTACACCTTCACAAAAAGAGGAAAAGGGAAAAAAATCATAGATTTCGCTCCTAAATTCCACCTCTTCAATTTGGGATCATTCCTTGTCTATTCAGGTATTCCACAGATGCAGGGTATATCAAGTTGATTGTGGAGCTTTAATCCGCTGCTTCTGTGGCTGCTGGGAGAGATTTCCCTTTCTCTTCTTTGTTTTCACAGCTCACAGGAGCTCAGCTTTGGATTTGGCCCTGCCTCTGCGTGTAGGTCGCTGGAGGGCGTCTGTTTTTTCGCTCAGCCAGGACGGGGTTAAAGGAGCCGCTGATTCGGGGCCTCCGGCTCACTCAGGCCGGGGGTTGGGGGATGGGGGTAGGAGGGGCACTACGTGCGGGGCGGGCCTGCAGCTGCAGAGGCAGCGTGACGTTGCGGCAGAGGCCGGCGTGACGTTGCACCAGCCTGAGACCCGCCGTGCGTACTCCCGGGGAAGTTGTCCCTGGATCCCGGGAACCTGGCAGTGGCGGGCTGCACAGGCTCCGCGGAAGAGGGGTGTGGAGAGTGACCTGTGCTCGCACACAGGCCCCTTGGTGGCGGCAGCAGCAGCCTTAGCGTCTCCCGCCCGTCTCTGGGGTCCGCGGTTTTAGCCGCGGCTCGCGCCCGTCTCTGGGGTTTGCGCTTTCAGCCGCGGCTTGCGCCCGTCTCGGGGGCTCGCGCCCTCAGCCGCGGCTCGCGCCCGTCTCTGGGGTTTGCGCTTTCAGCCGCGGCTCGCGCCCGTCTCGGGGGCTCGCGCCCTCAGCCGCGGCTCGCGCCCGTCTCTGGAGTTCCTTTAAGCAGCGCTCTTAAACCCCTCTCCTCGCGCACCAGGAGACAAAGAGGGAAGAAAAAGTCTCTTGCCTCTTCGGCCGGTGCAGGCTTTTCCCCGAACTCCCTTCCGGCTAGTCGTGGTGCACTAACCCCTTCAGGCTATGTTCAAGCCGCCAACCCCAGTCCTCTCCCTGAGCTCCGTCCAAAACCAAAACCCGAGCCTCAGCTCGCAGCCCCGCCCGCCCCGGTGGGTGAGCAGCAAGCCTCTCGGGTTGGTGAGTGCTGGTCGGCACCGATCGTCTGTGCAGGAATCTCCCCGCTTTGCCCTCCGCACCCGTCGCTGTGCACTACTCCGCGGTCCCGAAACAACCCCCTCTGCCTCCCGCAGTCTCCGCCCGCGGAGGGGCTTCCTAGTGTGTGGAAACTTTTCCTCCTTCACAGCTCCCTCCCACTGGTGCAGGTGCCGTCCTTATTCTTTTGTCTCTGTTTTTTCTTTTGCCCTACCCAGTTACGTGGGGAGTTTCTTGCCTTTTGGGAGGTCTGAGGTCTTCTGCCAGCCTTCAGTAGGAGTTCTGTAGGAGTTGTTCCACGTGTGGATGTATTTCTGGTGTATCCGTGGGGAGGAAGGCGATCTCCGCGTCTTACTCTTCCGCCATCTTCAAGGTCCCCCCTCCTCTATGTTTCTTAACCTCTCTTCCATGTTTTCAAATTCTTTGTCTCTTTGTGTTATTTTTCCAGATAATATCTTTGGTCTCCCTTCCAGTAATCTTTGGTTTTCTTTTTCTTTTTTTACATCTTTATTGGGGTTTAATTGCTTTACAATGGTGTGCTAGTTTCTGCTTTATAACAAAGTGAATCAGTTATACATATACATATGTTCCCATATCTCTTCCCTCTTGCATCTCCCTCCCTCCAAGCGTCCCTATCCCAACCCTCTAGGTGGTCTCAAAGCACCAAGCTGATCTCCCTGTGCTATGCGGCTGCTTCCCACTAGCTATCTATTTTACGTTTGGTAGTGTATATATGTCCATGCCACTCTCTTGCTTCGTCACAGCTTATCCTTCCCCCTCCCCATGTCCTCAAGTCCATTTTCTAGTAGGTCTGTGTCTTTATTCCTGTCTTACCCCTAGGTCCTTCATGACCTTTTTTTCCCTTAAATTCCATATATATGTTTTAGCATACGGTATTTGTCTTTCTCTTTCGGACTTACTTCACTCTGTATGACAGACTCTAGGTCCATCTACCTCATTACAAATATCTCAATTTCGTTTCTTTTTATGGCGAGTAATATTCCATCATATATATGAGCCACATCTTCTTTATCCATTCATCCGATGACGGGCACTTAGGTTGTTTCCATCTCCGGGCTATTGTAAATAGAGCTGCAATGAACATTGTGGTACATGACTCTTTTTGAATTATGGTTTTCTCAGGCTATATGCCCAGTAGTGGGATTGCTGGGTCATATGATAGTTCTATTTGTAGTTTTTTAAGGAACCTCCATACTGTTCTCCATAGTGGCTGTACCAATTTACATTCCCACCAGCAGTGCAAGCGTGTTCCCTTTTCTCCACACCCTCTCCAGCATTTATTGTTTCTAGATTTTTTGATGATGGCCATTATGACTGGTGTGAGATGATATCTCATTGTAGTTTTGATTTGAATTTCTCTAATGATTAATGATGTTGAACATTCTTTCATGTGTTTGTTGGCAGTCTGTATATCTTCTTTGGAGAAATGTCTACTTAGGTCTTCTGCCCATTTTTGGATTGGGTTGTTTGTTTGTTTTTTTTTTTTTTTGGTATGCGGGCCTCTCACTGTTGTGGCCTCTCCCGTTGCGGAGCACAGGCTCCGGACGCGCAGGCTCAGCGGCCATGGCTCACGGGCCCAGCCGCTCCGCGGCACGTGGGATCCTCCCAGACCGGGGCACGAACCCGTGTCCTCTGCATCGGCAGGCGGACTCTCAACCACTGCGCCACCGCGGAAGCCCCTGTTTGTTTTTTTGTTACTGAGCTGCTTGTAAATTTTGGAGATTAATCCTTTGTCACTTGCTTCATTTGCAAATATTTTCTCCCATTCTGAGGGTTGTCTTTTGGTCTTCTTTATGGTTTCCTTTGCTGTGCAAAAGCTTTGAAGTTTCATTAGGTCCCATTTGTTTATTTTTGTTTTTATTTCCATTTCTCTGGGAGGTGGGTCAAAAAGGATCTTGCTGTGATTTATGTCATAGAGTGTTCTGCCCATGTTTTCCTCTAAGACTTTGATAGTTTCTGGCCTTATATTTAGGTCTTTAATCCATTTTGAGCTTATTTTTGTGCATGGTGTTAGGGACTGATCTAATCTCATACTTTTACGTGTACCTGTCCAGTTTGCCCAGCACCACTTACTGAAGAGGCTGTCCTTTCTCCACTGTACATTCCTGCCTCCTTTATCAAAGATAAGGTGACCATATGTGCGTGGGTTTATCTCTGGGCTTTCGATCCTGTTCCATTGATCTATATTTCTGTTTTTGTGCCAGTACCATACTGTCTTCATTACTGTAGCTTTGTAGTATAGTCTGAAGTCAGGAAGCCTGATTCCTCCAGTTCCGTTTTTCGTTCTCAAGATTGCTTTGCCTATTCGGGGTCTTTTGTGTTTCCATACAAATTGTGAAATTTTTGGTTCTAGTTCTGTGAAAAATGCCAGTAGTAGTTTGATAGGGATTGCATCGAATCTGTAGATTGCTTTGGGTAGTACAGTCATTTTCACAATGTTGATTCTTCCAATCCAAGAACATGGTATATCGCTCCATCTATTTGTATCATCTTTAATTTCTTTCATCAGTGTCTTATAATGTTCTGCATACAGGTCTTTTGTCTCCTTAGGTAGGTTTATTCCTAGATATTTTATTCTTCTTGTTGCAATGGTAAATGGGAGTGTTTTCTTGATTTCACTTTCAGATTTTTCATCATTAGTGTAGAGGAATGCCAGAGATTTCTGTGCATTAATTTTGTATCCTGCTACTTTACCAAATTCATTGATTAGCTCTAGTAGTTTTCTGGTAGCATCTTTAGGATCTCTATGTATAGTATCATGTCATCTGCGAACAGTAACAGCTTTACTTCTTCTTTTCCGATTTGGATTCCTTTTATTTCCTTTCCTTCTCTGATTGCTGTGGCTAAAACTTCCAAAACTATGTTGAATAAGAGTGGTGAGACTGGGCAACCTTGTCTTGTTCCTGATCTTAGTGGAAATGCCTTCAGTTTTTCACCATTGAGGACGATGTTGGCTGTGGGTTTGTCATATATGGCCATTATTATGTTGAGGAAAGTTCCCTCTATGCCTACTTTCTAAATGGTTTTTATCATAAATGGGTGTTGAATTTCGTCGAAATCTTTCTCTGCATCTATTGAGATGACCACATGGCTTTTCTCCTTCAATTTGTTAATATGGTGTATCACATTGATTGATTTGTGTATATTGAAGAATCCTTGCATTCCTGGAATAAACCCCACTTGATCATGGTGTATGATCCTTTTAATGTGCTGTTGGATTCTGTTTGCTAGTATCTTGTTGAGGATTTTTGCATTTATGTTCATCAGTGATATTGGCCTTTAGTTTTCTTACTTTGTGAGATCCTTGTCTGGTTTTGGTATCAGGGTGATGGTGGCCTCGTAGAATGAGTTTGGGAGTGTTCCTCCCTCTGCTATATTTTGGAAGACTTTGAGAAGGATAGGTGTTAGCTCTTCTCTAAATGTTTGATAGACTCGCCTTGAAGCCATCTGCTCCTGGGCTTTTGTTTGTTGGAAGACTTTTTTTTTTTTTTTTTGTGGTATGTGGGTCTCTCACTGTTGTGGCCTCTCCCGTTGCGGAGCACAGGCTCCGGACGCGCAGGCTCAGTGGCCGTGGCTCATGGGCCCAGCCGCTCCGCGGCATGTGGGATCTTCCCGGACCGGGGCACGAACCCGTGTCCCCTGCATTGGCAAGCGGACTCTCAACCACTGCGCCACCAGGGAAGCCCGTGTTGGACGATTTTTAATCACAGTTTAAATTTCAGTGCTTGTGATTGGTCTGTTCATATTTTCTATTTCTTCCTGATTCAGTCTTGGCAGGTTCTGCTTTTCTAAGAATTTGTCCATTTCTTCCAGGTTATCGATTTTATTGGCATAGAGTTGCTTGTAGTAATCTCTCATGAGCTTTTGTATTTCTGCAGTGTCAGTTGTTACTTCTCCTTTTTCATTTCCACTTCTATTGATTTGAGTCTTCTCCCTTTTTTTCTTGATGAGTCTGGCTAATGGTTTATCAATTTTCTTTATCTTCTCAAAGAACCGGCTTTTAGTTTTATTGATCTTTGCTATCGTTTCCTTCATTTCTTTTTCATTTCTTTCTGATCTGATCTTTATGATTTATTTCCTTCTGCTAACTTTGGGGGTTTTCTTGTTCTTCTTTCTCTAATTGCTTTAGGTGCAAGGTTAGGTTGTTTATTCAATATGTTTCCTGTTTCTTAAGGTAGGATTGTATTGCTATAAACTTCCCTCTTAGAACTGCTTTTGCTGCTTCCCATAGTTTTTGGGTCATCATGTCTCCATTGTCAGTTGCTTCTAGGTATTTTTTCATTTCCTCTTTGATTTCTTCAGTGATCGCTTGATTAAGTAGTGTATTGTTTAGGCTCCATGTGTTTGTATTTTTTACAGATCTTTTCCTGTAATTGATATCTAGTCTCATAGCATTGTGGTTGGAAAAGATACTTGATACGATTTCAATTTTCGTAAATTTACCGAGGCTTGACATGTGACCCAAGATATGATCTATCCTGGAGAATGTTCCATGAGCACTGGAGAAAAATGAGTATTCTGTTATTTTTGGATGGAATGTCCTATAAATATCAGTTAAGCCCATCTTGTTTAATGTATCATTTAAAGCTTGTGTTTCCTTATTTATTTTCATTTTGGATGATCTGTCCATTGGTGAAAGTGGGGTGTTAAAGTCCTCTACTATGAATGTGTTACTGTCGATTTCCCCTTTTATGGCTGTTAGTATTTGCCTTATGTATTGAGGTGCTCCTATGTTGGGTGCAGAAATATTTACAATTGTTACATCTTCTTGGATCGATCCCTTGATCATTATGTAGTGTCCTCCTTTGTCTCTTGTAACAGTCTTTATTTTAAAGTCTATTTTGTGTGGTATGAGAATTGCTACTCCAGCTTTCTTTTGATTTCCATTTGCATGGAATATCTTCTTCCATCCTCTCACTTTCAGTCTGTACGTGTCTCTAGGTCTGAAGTGGGTCTCTTGTAGACAGCATATATATGGGTCTTGTTTTTGTATACATTCAGCCAGTCTGCGTCTTTTGGTGGGAGCATTTATTCCATTTACATTTAAGGTAATTATCGATATGTATGTTCCTATTCCCATTTTCTTAATTGTTTTGGGTTTGTTTTTGTAGGTCTTTTTCTTCTCTTGTGTTTGTTGCCTACAGAAGGTCCTTTAGCATTTGTTGTAAAGCTGGTTTGGTGGTACTGAACTCTCTCAGCTTTTGCTTGTCTGTAAAGGTTTTAATTTCTCCATCAAATCTGAATGAGATCCTTGCTGGGTAGAGTAATCTTGGCTGTAGGTTTTTCTCCTTCATCACCTTAAGTATATCCTGCCAGTCCCTTCTGGCTTGCAGAGTTTCTGCTGAAATCAGCTGTTAATCTTATAGGGATTCCCTTGTATGTTATTTGTTGTTTTTCCCTTGTTGCTTTTAATATGTTTTCTTTGTATTTAATTTTTGACAGTTTGATTAATATGTGTTTTGGCGTGTTTCTCCTTGGATTTAGCCTGTATGGGACTCTCTGTGCTTCCTGGACTTGATTAACTATTTCCTTTCCCATATTAGGGAAGTTTTCAACTATAATCTCTTCAAATATTTTCTCAGTCCCTTTCTTTTTCTCTTCTTCTTCTGAAACCCCTATAATTCGAATGTTGGTGCGTATAATGTTGTCCCAGAGGTCTCTGAAACTGTCCTCAGTTCTTTTCATTCTTTTTTCTTTATTATGCTCTGCAGTAGTTATTTCCACTATTTTATCTTCCAGGTCACTTATCCATTCTTCCGCCTCAGTTATTCTGCTATTGATCCCATCTAGAGTATTTTTAACTTCATTTATTGTGTTGTTCATCATTTCTTGTTTCATCTCTAGTTCTTCTAGGTCCTTGTTAAATGTTTCTTGCATTTTCTTTATTCTGTTTCCAAGATTTTGGATCATCTTTACTATCATTATTCTAAATTCTTTTTCAGGTAGACTGCCTATTTCCTCTTCATTTATTAGGTCTGGTGGCTTTTTGCCTTGCTCCTTCATCTGCTGTGTGTTTTTCTGTCTTCCCATTTTGCTTATCTTACTGTGTTTGGGGTCTCCTTTTTGCAGGCTGCAGGTTCCTAGTTCCCACTGTTTTTGGTGTCTGTCCCCAGTGGCTAAAGTTGGTTCAGTGGGTTGTGTAGGCTTCCTGGTGGAGGGGACTAGTGCCTGTGTTCTGGTGGATGAGGTTGGATCTTGTCTTTCTGGTGGGCAGGTCCACGTCTGCTGTTGTGTTTTGGGGTGTCTGTGGCCTTAGTATGATTTTAGGCAGCCTCTCTGCTAATGGGTGGGGTTGTGTTCCTGTCTTGCTAGTTGTTTGGCATAGGGTGTCCAGCACTGTAGCTTGCTGGTTGTTGAGTGAAGCTGGGTGCTGGTGTTGAGATGGAGATCCCTGGGAGAGTTTCGCCGTTTGACATTATGTGCAGCTGGGAGGTCTCTTGTGGACCAGTGTCTTGAAGTTGGCTCTCCCACCTCAGAGGCACAGCACTGACTCCTCGCTGCAGCACCAAGAGCCTTTCATCCACACGGCTCAGAATAAAAGGGAGAAAATGTAGAAAGAAAGAAAGAGAGAGAGAGAGTGAGAGAGAGGGCGAGCGAGAGAGAGAGAGAGAGAGAAAGAAAGAAAGAAAGAAAGAAAGAAAGAAAGAAAGAAAGAAAGGAAGGAAGGAAGGAAGGAAGGAGGAAAGGAAGGAAGGAGGGAGGGAGGGAAGGAAGGAAGGAAGGAGGGAAGGAGGGAAGAAAGAAAGAAAGAGGAAAGAGGATAAAATAAAATAAAGCAAGATAAAATAAAATACAGTTATTAAAATAAAAAATAATTATTAAGAAAAATATTTTTTTAGAAAGAAAAAAGAACGGCCGGATAGAACCGTAGGACGAATGGTGACAGCAAAGCTATACAGACAACATCTCACACAGAAGTATACACATACACACTTATAAGAAGAGGAAAAGGGGAAAAAATAGTAAATCTTGCTCTCAAAGTCCACCTCCTCAATTTGGGATGATTCATTGTGTATTCATGTATTCCACAGATGCAAGTACATCAAGTTGATTGTGGAGCTTTAATCCGTTGCTCCTAAGGCTGCTGGGAGAGATTTCCCTTTCTCTTCTTTGTTTGCACAGCTCCCGGGGGTCGGCTTTGGATTTGGCCCTGCCTCTAAGTGTAGGTCGCCGGAGGGCATCTGTTCTTCGCTCGTAGAGGATGGGGTTGAAGGAGCAGCTGATTCAGGGGCTCTGGCTCACTCAGGCTGGGGGGAGAGAGGGGTGTGGATGCGGGGCGAGCCTGCGGTGGCAGAGGCCAGCGGGACGTTGCACCAGCCACAGGCGCACCGTGCGTTCTCCTGGGGAAGCTGTCCCTGGATCCCGGGAACCTGGCAGTGGCGGGCTGCACAGGCTCCCCGGAAGCGGGGTGTGGATAGTGACTTGTGCTCGCACACAGACTTCTTGGTGGCGGCAGCAGCAGCCTTTAGCGTCTCATGCCCGTCTCTGGGGTCCACGCTTTTAGCCGCGGCTCGCACCCGTCTGTGGAGCTCCTTTAAGCAGCGCTCTTAATCCCCACTCCTCGCGCACCAGGAAACAAAGAGGGAAGAAAAAGTCTCTTGCCTCTTTGGCAGTTCCAGACTTTTTCCCGGAATCCCTCCCAGCTAGCCGTGGTGCACTAACCCCCTTCAGGCTTTGTTCACTCCGCCAACCCCAGTCCTCTCCCTGCACTGCGACCGAAGCCTGAGCCTCTGCTCCCAGCCCCGCCCGCCCCGGCACGTGAGCAGACAAGCCTCTCGGGCTGGTGAGTGCCAGTTGGCACCGATCCTGTGTGCGGGAATCTCGCCACTTTGCCCCCCGCACCCCTGTAGCTGCGCTCTCCTCCTCGGCTCTGAAGCTTCCCCCCTCCGCCACCCACAGTCTCCGCCCGCGAGAGGGCTCCTAGTGTGTGGAAACCTTTCCTCCTTCACGGCTCCCTCCCACCGGTGCAGGTCCCGTCCCTATTCTTTTGTCTCTGTTTTTTCTTTTTTCTTTTGCCCTACCCAGGTACGTGGTGGTGGGGGTTCTTGCCTTTTGGGAGGTCTGAGGTCTCCTGCCAGCGTTCAGTAGGTGTTCTGTAGGAGTTGTTCCACATGTAGATGTATTTCTGGAGTATCTGTGGGGAGGAAGGTGATCTCCGCATCTTACTCTTTCACCATCTTCCCGATTCCCCCTCTTCCAGTAATCTTACATGCTACATCTAATATAATATTTAAATAGCTCATTGACTTGTAAATGTAAATTACTATACTTTTAATTTCCAGGTACTGTATCTGGTTCTTTTTGAGTCACTTATTTCTCACTCATTCTTTGCTTCTGTAATTGTTAAACATAATTAATATATTTATTCTAAGTCTGATAATTTTAATATCTGAAGTGTTTGAGTATCTTCCTTTATTATTCATTGCTTCTGCCGGCTCTTACTTTTGGAGGCCTCGTTTTGTCATATGTTCTGTGATTTATATTTGCAAATCATACCCATTATAACTTTAGCTGAAAGAAAACTTTGAAGTGTGTGTTGAAATTTGTTTCTCCCAAGTGCATGAGCATTGCTTCCACCAGAGATACTTGAAGTCACCAACTCAGAACAACTTTAAATACATTCTTGGTTTGAGGTATTTGCATTATAGATTTAGGATCACAAGCCCATATGATGTTTTCCTGTGGTTACAAATTCTCAGATATGTTTTAGTTCCATTTAGAGTCACGTTTTGGGTAGGCAAATGCTTCTGTGTTATCTCTCCTTTTCTGTGATTTATACAGAGGGTCTCCAAATAGACCACCCAGCTTGTCTGGGCTCTAGGCCTTCTCTCTCACTCTCCCTCTCCCGTCCCACCAAGCTGCCATTAAAACCGAAGTCATAAATCTTGGGGGATAAAGAGATGCTCTAGGATAACTCCTGTCTTTAGCATTTGAATTTTAGTTCGGATTCATGCTCTCATGTTTCGGGTCTCTGAGAATTTCTCTTAATTCATGGCCAGTTCATCTTTGTTTTTAAAAACATATTTTATCCACAAATTTTAGGTGTTTTGTCTTGAGAGGTTTTTTTCAGTCTATCCACTCTTCTTTATTGCTTGAACTGGAAGATGACACAACAGTCTCTGTAAACATTAATACTGACAATCCTTTGACATGGTTGCTATAGTTAATCTTCAAAGACAACTGCCCAAAGAACCATACCCTCTAGTATTCACACCCTAGAGAACTTCCCTTCCACATTGAAACGGAGCTGGCCATGTGTAACCAGTAAAATGCAGAAGTGACGCAGCATGACTCCCAAGACTGGGTCATAAGAATCCTTGCAGCAGTATTTTCCTTACTCTCTTGGAATGCTCACTGTTGAGACACACCTTCTCAGAACCCAAGGCACCATGTTGTATGAAGCCCAAGTCCCAGGGAAAGGCCATGTGTAGGTCCGCTGGTTGACTGTTCCAGCTGAGTTCACATCCAATACCCAACAAGTAATATCAATACCAGTCAGGCAAGTAAGCCATCTGGAAGTCTGACCCAATTGAGCCCTCAGATGACTCAAGCCTCAGCTTCCATACAACAGCTTGAGGGACCCCAAACAGGAATGTCCAGATGAACCCACTCCACGTACAGACCTTGAGAGACAAATAGTTGTTTTAAACCATAAAAGTTTGGGGGTACTTTATTATACAGCCACACATTACCAGAAGAACACTTAGGTCTTTTTGGATTAGGAGCCATTTTATCTCTTTGAAGCGCCTTTGCAAAATTAGGCTCTAATGTGTTGTGCTGATATTATAGGGCATTTTAATTTCCAAATTCTTAGAAGGACAGCACCTGGTTCCTGTTTTCATATATGATCTACACCTATCAATTAACAACTAAAAGTGCATGACACTCACACAGACAATTAAAATAGACAACATTTGCTCTAGGTATTAATCATTTAAATGTGAACGATATTAAAAACTTTGAAGATAACAGAAGAACACATCTTCACAATTGCAATACTGATACTTATATTACAAGACAAAATAGCAAAAATCTTAAGGGAAAAATTAATAAATTTATATTAATAATACGATAAAGAAAGTGAAAAGCCACAAACTGGGAATAGATATTTGTAACATATATGACTAGCAAAAGATTGCTATAAAATAGTTTTACACAAAAATAAGGAAAAGGAAAAACCTAATTGAATAGTTTTCAAGAGAAATAAACAGATGTTTCACAGACATAACACAAATGGTCAGTAAACATATTGAAAAGGTACTCAGGCTCATTAGTAATTAGATAAATACAAACTGAAACCACGACATGCTATTTAACATTCTCTAGATTGGCAAAAATTAAGAAGTCTGACAATGCCAACTTTTGGTGAGTATATAAAGAAACTAGAACCTTTCTCCACTATGGGGAGAGTGTAAATTATTAGTACACTGTAAGAGACAACTTGGCATCATCTAATAAAATGAAGCTTTGCATACCTTAGGATTCAGTAATTCTTCCTCTAAATATGCACATGTACAGGAGAAGAAAGGTACAAGAATACTATGCAGCATTATTTATCATAGCAAAAAACCTGGAAACAACTCAAAAGCCCATCAATCAACAGTGAAATGGATGAATAAATTGTGGCATGCTCAGAGAACAGAGCAACACAGTATGAAAATGAATGACTTCTTGCTACATGGCAATAATATAATATGGACCAAACAAAACAAGTCACAGAAGAATACAAACAATCTCACTCAATTTAGGTACAGGTTAAAACATGAGAAACTAAACAATATGTGTGTATTGTGAGTGTCAGAATAATAAAGCAAAGCAAGAAAATGATGAGATTAGTAGATTAGCATTTAGGGGGCTTCAGAAGTGTGGGTTATTTTCTATGTCTTATGCTATGTGTGGTTACATAGAAATTTGTTTTATCATTATTATGTATATTTTATAAATATTCCAGATATATGTTTTTATAAATACCCAATACTTCATAATACACCATTTTCCAAAAGCAATTTAAGGTAATAATTAGCGGTGAAGTTTAATTAGAAATAGAGCATCAAAGAGAGAGGTCTGAGAGCTAACTCAAACTCCAATCCAAGGAGTGAATAATAACAGATAATATAAATGTTCATAATGGGTATCATGAAGCTGGAGATGGCTCTATCAGTCTATTTGAGATAGGTTCTACTCAACTTTTTCACATTTCAACCATATGGTCAGATGGTTGACTACAGCTCTGTAACTCTAACTTCAAGTTTATCATGAAACCTTCCTAGGCAGAATGCACCCAAGAAGCTTACACATCATTCAATCCACATGGGTTACTTGGCAGCCTGATAGCTACATTTTCATTCTGGTTTATATGTCAGGTTTATATGACATATAGTTAGTATGTCACATCCTTGATTAGTAACATATTTGGGGCACAGACAAGATTAATTTTGTGAACCTGCCAAGCTAAGAACCAGAGCTTAAACGGTGAAGAATCCATAGGTGAATGCCACATTTTCAAGCTCTTGGGTGTCAGTAAGCTGACCTCCCCAGATGATACCCTGACCTAGAGTCCTGATCCCATAATATTTATTTTTCTTACCTTCACACACAGATCATAAGTCCCTAGAGGGCAGAAATAATGTCTTATATTACTTTGCCTCATCTTCAGAGAAATACACAGTACTTTGTAGTAAATGCTCAATCAATATTTGTTGACTGGTTGATTGACAGGACTGTTGATTACCTACGTCCTTTCCCATTAGTATCTATGCTATGCTTTACAACAACAATAAAAATGTTGTCATTGAATATAATGAGTGGAACTCCACTTCAACTGCCAAGGGCTAGCTTACTTGCAAATATAAAACTATTGCTATTGTCCAACTTAAAATAATTCACTCTTTCAAAATCAGCTTCTTTTTAGTCTTCTGTGAACCAAGAAGAGGCATTTTATATGGGGGGGGGGGGACAAACATTATCAAGTCAATAATAAAAATTTAAAATCTGAGAACTCTCCAAAAGAAAATTTCAGCAAGAGTATCATGATATTTCAGGTGATGTCGAGGCGGTTTTTGTGTCAGTTGTAGAACCAAACCTAGGAGATTCTAAGACAAGTGGTACTGCAGCAGTCAATCTTCCTGTTATTCGTTATTTTCAGTTTGAGAATTGTGGCAAAGAAGGAACCTTTCCAATACATTCGAGTAGGATTATATTTGATTTATCCTCCAAATTATTGTTTGCCTACTTGGTGTTTATGAAAAAGAAATGCTGCATTTCTCACGTTAGCCAACAGAGAAGCAATCACTTGTATGAATCATCACTGGAAGTAGAAATTGTTTCAAGTGCTGGACACATTTGTGGTCTATGAACATTGAGCACTAATAAGCAGAAGAATTCCAATCCTAAAATGATTTTTCTGACATCTAAGTCATTTAATCCAGAAATGCTCTGGACAGACATCCAATTGTCTGCATGGAACCTGGAAGAGCAGTGATTTCACATTTACACTTCACGGCCTTGAAGCTTGCCTCTCTGCGTGCTGAGCATCTTTATTCATTCCACAAGATAAAGAAGAGAGAAGCAAGCTAGATTTCTAAAAGTTAGAGAATAAATGCAGGGTGACAGCAGCTCTTTAGGCATCCTTGCTCTGTAGACAATGCTGGCCATTGAAAACTGCTTTAAATTCATCAGCACTAGTGCTTGCAGCAGCCTGCACAAATCAAAATGTGGGAACTACAGTTTTTTACCTCCCTTCAAAAATTCCTGTCCTGGGGCTTCCCTGGTGGTGCAGTGGTTAAGAATCTGCCTGCCAATGAAGGGGACACAGGTTCGAGCCCTGGTCCGGGAAGATCCCACATGCCACGGAGCAACTAAGCCTGTGCGCCACAACTACTGAGCCTGTGCCCTAGAGCCTGTGAGCCATAACTATTGAGTCTGCGCTCTAGAGCCCGCGTGCCACAACTACTGAGCCCATGAGCCACAACTACTGAAGCCCATGCGCCTAGAGCCCATGTTCTGCGACAAGAGAAGCCACCGCAATGAGAAGCCCTGGCGCCACAACAAAGAGTAGCCCCCGCTCATCGCAACTAGAGAAAGCCTGCGCACAGCAGCAAAGACCCAACACAGCCAAAAATAAATAAATAAATTTATAAAAAACAAATGGGGCTTCCATTTGTCATTTGTGTGTATGAATTTAATGGAGACCAAAATTCCATCAACAAAGGGGCACTTACTACAATGGACTCATAAACATAGTTATTAAAAATAGTGTGGGTATATAGTAGTTTCTCCGTGACTTGAAAAAATCAGTCATACATATGATGAGAAATAAGTCTGTTCCCTGGATAGGAAATATAGAAAGTGTGACTTTGTCACTTAATAACCATGTGGACTTGGGAGAATTGATCAACTTGCATGAGCCTTAAATTCCTCACTGGAAAAAATATAGTGATTAATCATTGTTCTGCCTACTACATGGTATGGGCATTTTGAAAACTACAAAGCATTACGTATGTGTTAGAGATTTATCAGTGTCAGTAAATGATACTGATGTTCAAACGATTCTGATGTTCATAAGAAATGTCTATTTGTTTACATCTACTTAGAATTCTTTAATATGTGGCATCATATAGACCAAATATTGTGTATTGATCCTTATGATGTTACAGGATGGGTCAGAAACTTCTCATTTTTCTGATAAGAGTACAAAACGAGGGTGCCGCATGCCTCAACCAGCTGTGAACTAGAAGCTTAGGTGGATTCACCTTCAGGATTCTATTGCATTGCAAATAAGAGCTTTTCCAAGCTTCTGAGACTTACTGTCTTTGAAAGTGGAATTGTCCAAGGGACAGTGAAAACATGAATTGTAGCAGTCAATAGAGGCTCAGAACTGAGATTACCAGCCTAAAACACACAGTCCGCTATGATGTGATAAGACTTTCAAGAGTATTCCGTATTTTTTGTAGCAATAACATCATCTGTCTTTTACATATTATGACAGTGAGGCTCAGTGGTACTAAATGACTTGCCCATGGTCATATAACTGATCAGTGTTAGACAGAGGTGGTACCTGGATTAAGGACATCAGATTAATAGTCTCCTAGTTGTATTTTCATCTCATGCTACAGAGTCCTGAGCCACTGAGCTAGGTTTCCTTTCAAATCATCATAGTTCTCAACTTGGTAATTCCCTAACAAGTCATTTTTTTTAAGATTTAAAATGATTAACAAGTAATTTTTGACAGAACGATACATATGTAAGTATACTGGGTTTTTTAAGCAGCACTGCTGGGTGCATTAAAAAAACTACATTCTCATCACCATCAATACCATTATGATTCCTGTCATTAACACTGAATGGATGGATATACCATGGTAGACAAAACCAGATGCTGCCCCTGTCCATTACAAAGCTCATTATCTAAGCAATTAATCATACACATGTATATGTGCAATGGTGACAAGCTCTTTGAATCAAAGTTGCTGAGTAGTAAGGGAGCCTGTAATAGATAGAGGTGTGCAGGTCAGGAAAGTCCTTCTTGAGAAAATAACACTTGAGAAGAGATTTGAAAAATAAGCTGAGGTTAACAAGACAAGATGGGAGGCACGAGCGCTCTCTGGGATTAAGCAAGATGGCAAGCACAAGGGACTAAAAACAGGCCGGTATGGATAGAGGAGAAGGAATGAGATGAGTAGCAAATGAGATAAGAGACAATGTAGGCACAGGCCAGACCACGTGGAACTTTTATTTTTTATTTATTTTTTTTTTTTTTAAACATCTTTATTGGTGTATAATTGCTTTACAATGGTGTGTTAGTTTCTGCTTTACAACAAAGTGAATCAGCTATACATATACATATGTTCCCATATGTCTTCCCTCTTGCGTCTCCCTCCCTCCCACTCTCCCCATCCCACCCTTCCAGGCTGTCACAAAGCACCGAGCTAATATCCCTGTGCCTTGCGGCTGCTTCCCCCCAGCTATCTACCTTACTACGTTTGTTAGTGTGTATATGTCCATGACTCTCTCTCGCCCTGAACTTTTAGATCATGTTAAGTAGTTTTCTTGTTCTACCTAAAGATCAGCGGCAAGTCATCACGTTACTCAGAGGGTATGACGTGATCAGATTTTGATTTCTGAACAGTCGTTGTGGATGCAGTGTGATCATGAGGTGGAGGGGGATCTGCTGTTGGCACAGGTAGAGGAGCTGGGTAACTACTGCCGCAGTACGAGCAAGAGATCAGGGTAGCTCAACTAGGGTCATGGAGGCTGAGAGGGAGAGAAGTGGACAGACTTGGTAAATATGTGAGAGAAAATCAACAGAGCTTCGTAGAGAACTGAATATGGTAGGCGATGGAGAGGGAGTCTTAGCGTTGATGCCTTGGCTTTTGGTTGGTGATAATGAAACAGGCACAGCAGAAAAGAAACAGGATTTGAAGGAAGTATTAAAAGTTTGGTTTTGATCTGTGGACTTTGTGGAGCCTTTGAGACATTCAACAGGAATTGTTTAGGATGTGCAGGTCTGGACAGAAATATATATTTGTGTGTCATCTGCACAAAAGGAAAATGCAAGTTACAGATGTGTATAATATTGTCTAAGAGAGTGTAGTATGAGAAGATAAGAGGACCTCGAATACAGACTTTAGAAAATCCAACTTTTCCAAGCCAGGTAGAGGAGGATATGGCTGCCAAGGAGACAAGACAGGAGGCAAGCCAGGAGTGTACTGTGTCACAGCGTCGAGGGAAGAAAGCCCTTCAAGAGAGCAGAATGGTGGCTCTTAGGGACAGAAGAGAGGGGGAAATGAGGAGCTGCTCATCAGCGGGTATAGTTTCAGTGATGCAAGATGAGTAAGTTCTAGAGATGCACTGTACAATATTGAGCCTATAGTTAACAACACTGTATTTTACACTTAAAAGTCTGTTGAGAGAGTAGATTTCAAGTTAAGTGTTCTTTCCACAATAAAATAAAAATAAATTTAAATAAAAGAAGGGAAAAGAGCTCGATGATGCTAAGTGCCATGTAAATGTCAAGTAAGATGACAACAGCAAAAATATCTTTCGGCCTTAGTTCCAAGGAATTCATTGGCAGACTTAGTGAGATCTGTTTCTGTAGATTGACGGAGCTGGAATCCAAACTGAGGAGAGCTGAGAAGTAAAATGAGGAGGTTACACTAGATCCTCTCTAAAGTTCCTTCCAACTCTAAAATAATACGTGCTTTGATCTCATGCTGCTAGCCAGAGTCTCCCTTTGTCACAGGTTTCCCTACTCACCCTACTCTTGTTTAATAACAAAACTCTGCTACTGAAAGAAATGACTTGCAAAGACTGTATTACTTTAAGCATCATTACAACCTCAAAAAATTTAGAACAAATCATTTTCATATACTTTTACATATACATTTTCTCTTTTGGAAAGAATCTTGAGCACAAAAAAATCTTGTATGAGTTTTCCATAGCACCAGTTGAAGAAATGTATTTCCAAGAATTGATTTTATTTTTTGGGTCAGGACTGCAGGGATAAAATCAGGCCTAGAGTTTCCATGTGGATGAATTCGGAAGTGAACAGATTCAAAGCTGCAGTCCAGGGATGTCTCACCCTACACCGTACTGTTTTCCTTTTAAATTGAATCACTTTTTCTGGGCTTTGGGAGTTAAGAGAACACTTCCAAAGAATTGATTTTGTATGTAAGCAGAATGCTTGGGCACTGCTGCTTTTCATCTAAAGAAAGGTCCTATATTCTCACTGTCTTGGTGGGATACATCTCTGATAAAAGGGCATACAGACCATTGCTACTTGACGTGTGATCGGTGGACCAGCAGAAACGACCTCAGCTAGGAACTTGTTAGAAATGCAGAATCTCTGGCACCACATCAGACCTAAATGCAGATTAGAATCTGCATTTCAACAAGCTCTTCAGGTGATTTATGTTAAGATTAAAAGGTGAAAAGAACACGCATTTTTTCTCAGAATCTACTTTTTAAAAACACAGAATTCTTTGTTACTCTGCCATAATATTTAAACTTATCCATGGGCATATTAGTCATTTATGGACTGAAAATTAATCATTTTATTTTGTTTTAAAATTAAGATCTGCAGTGGAGTGCCAAGGTGACGAACAAGGTACATTTTACAGACAAAAAGTAGGTTACACACCCAGCTCATGGCAGAACATGCATTTTTCATTCCCCCTTGCCAGAGCTGATAATTACTTACACTGAACTTATCTACCCTTCCTCTTTTTTATTAATAACAACATTTGTAAGTTTAATTTGAAATAGCAAGGTTACCTCTCATGCTTTTGTACAGGATTTATAAACTTTCACTATTTTCTGTCTCTTTAGCCGATTTAGGAGAACATTTACACTTTATTACCTGACTCCTCCCTGGTGATTAACATCTGGAATGGGCAGATGAAACTCCACCCGCAGTCTCACCCTTCCTTGCTCCAGCTCTTACTCCGAGCCCTACTCTCTAACCTTTAACCAGGTCAAGTAAAGATTGCTACTGCCCCCTGCCGGCCCATTGTATTCTTCCTCCTCTACAAATCCGTGACTTGAAGAGGATGCCCAAGGATTTTGAGCCGCTGAAGAAAGCTCAGAGAAGGGGCTTTCCCTAGTAAAAAAGTAGAGAGATCCTTTGGGAACCGGCAGCTAAAATCAAACGAAAACACTCAAGGGGCGAGGAAGGTATAAAGGGCTTCTAAATTAAATTATCGATCCTCATGAACCATTCTCCGCATATGGGCTTCTCTATGCCAATGAAATGTCCCCTCCTCTTCAGCACAGGATTTCTCTTTTGCCTCTAGCTTTCACTGATAACGAGTAGACTACCCACTCCCCTATTATAATTTCAGTACTCTAGATCCTGTTCTCTGCTTCGCCCAATTTTCTTTTCCCACGCCTAGACCTTATTTCCCTTCTCTTTTCTGCTTCAAACTCCCGTCCCGCCCACTCACTGACAGACTCGCATTTCCAGGAGCTCAGACCCTAGCCTTCTTCACCCTCTCCATCTACCCTGACCTCTGCTCTTCCCTGGTCATCACCGCGCCCCTTCAGCACCCCTTCGCGCGGAACGGCCAGTCACTCTTTGCCTTGGAATAGCAGGAACGTCCCCTCTGGAATGCCTCTCCCCGACCCCCGCCCCAAGCGACTGAAAAAGGAAACATGCGCACTTCAGAGCTAGGAGCTGTCCGAGTGCTGAAATTTATAGGCTCGGTAAGATCACGTCTCCGTCTTTCTGTAGCCCTCATTCCAGCACAGGATTTCAGCAATTTTGCCCTCTTCTTCCTACCCACTCCAGCACGCAGAGTCCTTTCTTCTCCCTCGTTTACAACTTCTTTTAAAAAGAGAACATTTTCTAGAGAAAAGGGATTTGCTAAATAGAAAGGACATAAAACAAAAGCTACAGCAACCCGACTTCCAGCATGGCATTGTCACCAGCCCCCTTTGCATGGTGATGCGATTAAGGTAGCAGCATTTTTATTATTCAGGAAAAGCGGCTGGGGGATCCATCAGTTCTAAGGCTTTGTCTTTCCTAGGTTAACTGATGGTCCTAAGCCCCCGTCTGACCTGACCATGATGCCCAGTACTGGCACTTTTTGTTTTTTCTCAGCAAACTGTACAAACCCAAATCTCTTTTTGATTTTCAAGGAAACTAGATTCCTGCCAGATTTTGAGTCTGGACAATAAATAGATACTTTGTCCTAGCTTCTTTCTGGAATCATTTCGGGAATATTTTCCACAAGCATCACAGACACAGGAATGAACCGGCAGCTAGTGAACATTTTGACAGCCTTGTTTGCATTTTTCTTAGAGACAAACCACTTCAGGTAGGTGAAACGACTTTGCATGCTGGTATTTTCCACATGAAAACTGCTTGAAAGAGAACGTGTCATGCAATTTTTATCTATTTCTCTATGTCCCGGACCACATTATGTTATTTTTATAAAGGAGAGTTAAGAGTTCTTTTGTTCTTTTAAAAAGCTTAATTATGGTGGGAAGGTGGTAAATTTTCACAAAGGCAAGTTTTATGATGCGTAATCCCACTCTGTGCATTTCAACGTATTTTCACAGCCAATGTGATATTAAGATACTCTGATGAGTTGCATGCTCTTTACATTTCTATATAACGGTGATTTGTTTTTTCTTTTTTGCTTTCCAATTCTTCTGTAAGTCATTTAAAGGGATTACTGAATGCAGTGCTTTTCATATGGTGGAAGTGACTGAATTAATTTGCCAGGAGCATGCTCATTTTATGTAAAATATAAAAGAACCCGAATTCTTAGCTAACTTGGGACTTCTATTGTATTTCAGCAACCAGATGCATACTATGAGAACTACAATTCAGGAAATTTCTTGAAGTACCAAAAACATTTAAAATCTCATTTTACCATTCAGTATATTTAGAAATGTACTGCCTATGAAAACTGAATTAATATGACATCTCTGTGTTCATGCATGCATGAGAAATGGATTATGCATAATTTTAAAAAGTGAGAAATCATTATTTGCACGCTTGCATTTTCTACTTAATTTACAAATCGTCTAATCAATTGATACCTCAAAATACCAGATTATTACCAGTAAGTGAAATAGCCATCCTAATGGCTAAGAGGTTCTAAGACAAGATAGAGACAAGAGATGTCCATACAACAAAGTGTAGGACTCTTCATTTGATTTTCACCACATTTTATGGTATTTTTTCACAGAACCAAGAGAAATGGAACATATAGCAATAATCCTATGAGTACTGGGAAAACCCACTATGTTCCTTTCAGGTTCACACCTCCTACTATGATTAAGAAAAACTGTAGGCTGGGTTTTATTAGAATCATCATCATCATCTTCATCACCACCACCATCACCATTATAATCAAATAATACTTGATTAATCAGATGAATCTGCATATGGGAATGTGAGTATTTCTAGGTGACTGTATCAATTCTTAACTCTTACCAAATGTTTATATCATCTTTGTACTTATATTTAATATTACTTCTTTGAAAAACCGGCAAGAATGTGGTATTTTCCTAGTGATAAGAATTAACAATATTATTTGTCAAAATACTGAAAAGAAAGCTTGTAAAATATATACTTTATGGAAGAAATCAACGTTCAGTCAACCACTATGTATTGTCAAAGAATTCATTTCACTATAAACCATATATGCTCTTTTTATAAGCCTTTTAAGGAAAATGGAAGTCTGAGAAATTTTCCAATTACCATTTAGTGTTTTTGATAATGCAAAAGACAAAATGCTTTAGAAGTTCTTTTTCACGAATACTAGAGAGTCAACAATTTAAATGCTAATATATAAATAACAGCTGATAAAATGATATTAGTACAGACATGCTCATTGTTGACCTATTTCTTTTAGAAAACACATTGGGAATTATTAATAGCTGAAAGCTGGAACAGAATCTAGCAGGTGACAAAATAAGCAATGGGATGCTTAGTTCATGATTTACTTTGTTCTGCCCATCTTATTATGTATTTTTTATAAAAAGTAGAGGACATATTAAGGGCCGAAATGCTGGAAGAATGTTTTGGAAGTCATGGGGAAATAATTTAACACAATCACATAAATTTTAGAAATTATCTTATTTCTCTGATGACACTAGAAAGAAACAGCTTTGTATATCTGTAAAACCTACAACCTAAAGCTATGCATGTTGTATCATCTTAAACATCTTACGGCAAAGTTTGGTAACTTAGGAGATATGACTCAGGATTTATACCTTTCATCACTTAAAGTTAACTCTAGACCGTGTACAAGTTAGGAAGTTGACCAAAGAGTTTATAATTTTCCTTTTCTTCTTCTTAACATATCAAATATATTTACAAAACATGATGTCAAACATTCTGTGAGCATTAGTTCTCAGGTGATAAGAATGTAATTGTTGCTAAAAGAGTTAATGATGTGTTTAGGGCAGCTTTCTGCAAAGACCATGACTCCAGGTCTGGAAAACAACCTTCGCAGACCCTATCTCCTTCAGATTTCTTGGACAAATTAATGGGAAGGACATCGGGATATGACGCAAGAATCAGGCCAAATTTTAAAGGTAGGTTTCACTGAAACTTACCTTAATTAAGCCTGTGGGAAATCTAGATGTTTGAATACTCTGAAAAATTTTTTTCAGGGCTTTTTATTACAAAATGAAAACAACAAGCATAGTATTCATTTCATTTTGGCATTCTTTGCAACTAGTTGATTTAATAGCTTAAATTTTACATGTTGCTTGCCACTTTCAAAGACTTTCCTCATTTGTGTTACGCTGCACAAAGAAAACTAACGTCAGAGATTATTGCCACATTTCCTATGTTATCTAAAGTGGGAGTGGGACTGGAAATGAATACAAGAACAAATGATGCACTTGATTTGTATGAATCGTTCCACCAAAATCTTTGGTTTGGGTTTTAAATACGTACTCCCAAAATGAAGTTTACATCTCAGTATATAACATGCCCTTTTATACACTTTCAGGCCTCTCTCATTTTTAAACCTTGTGAGAAAAGGCTCTAACTGAATATATTACAAAGTTTTGGTTTCCTCTTGTTTAAACATTCTAATTCTTTATTTGAAATTATTTATCTGAAGTTAACAAAGAAGATCATAGAATTGTAAAGTGCGTATGTCAAAGATGGTGGATACTTTCTTTGTTCAATTAGAAACAAACCAAAAAGTTTGGTGTCTTTGTATGTTTAACATTACAAAAATGTAATTAATAGAAATTACTTTTTAGAAATTACCTTTTATCTATTTGATTTATTTTTACTCTGAATCAGAAAAATACTGAAATAAGAAAGAACCTACTAATTGAATTGTTTTTGATGTTTTAATTTTTAGATACATATTTTAAATAAATGCATTTTATCTTGTAATTTAACTTAAAATAATGCATTGTGAAGTGCTTATATTTTATAAAAGGATAAATCTATAATATTCTAGGTATTATGTCATAATTCATGCATCGCTTTGGTTTTGCTTATTAGCTATTTAATTGGATTGCTTTCCTTGAGGTTTGATTAATTTTTATTATTGGCAAATATGAGCATGAAAACTAAATTCAAAATTCTTTTCTTCTTTAAATGCTGCACCTCTGAATATACCCAGCTAAGGGCACATTTCATAAAGAAACATGTCAGAATTTTGACCAAACAGATGTTTTTGACTTATAGAGTATTTCCAAAAGAGACAACAGAACTTAGTTCAAAAGCTAATTGCTGAAAACAATTTTCATGTTTGCCCAATTTCATATTAATTTTGTGGTCAATGGAAGTCAATATTTGAAATAAAATCCTATGAGCAAGTATTCGAGAGTCAGCTTTTTCAATGGGCCTGCTCACTTGTACATTTATTCACTGAGGCATTCAATAACTTTTGAGTCTGAACTACATAAAGCATACTAACTACTGCATGCTTTGAAAACTTGAGAGTTGAAACAGGTTTCGATGCTACCACCAAAAATTTCATTGGACAGAGTAGATGTTACATGAATACTTATACAATAATATATAATACTAGATAGAAATAGTTAAGTAGTTAATGGTTAAGTAACATTAGGAAGTACAGATAAAATACTACAGGACTCCAACAAAAGCAGAGACGTTTTCCTATTAAGCTATTCATGGAAAGCTTCATAGAGAAGGACCAGAGATGGAAAATTGTTTCAAGTTTATGAGCATCTTGTTTAATAGCAGCTATTATTCATTATTTTCTAGAAATAAGTTTTTTAAGGGGAAGAAAAGTGCAAAGAGTAATAAAACAAACACCCATGTTGCCAATGCTACTTTAAGTGACCACATAGGATGAGCAATAATTTCCACACACAGCTTTTTTTTCTGGTTCTTCTGGGGATGTCACCCTTTGGAAATAACATCTCTCATGATTCTGAAGAATAAATAAATGAGGAGAATATCAAGCATAGCAAAGCATGGCCATGTTTTTGAGATCTGTCCTAAAGACCTGAGTACAGGATGTTTTAAAGACTTATAAAAGGGAAATGGGTGAATATAATTTAAGACTCTAACGTTAATGAACTGTACTGACTTTTGGCTCCCTCTTCCCTTAACTCTCCGATTCAATGAACCCTGATATTCTTTCATAACTTTTACTTACATGGACCATTTATAGCAGATCAATTATCTAACAGCTCTCACAATTCTCTTTACTGTGAGGATCTTGGCTTTTCCTAGATGTAAAACATTCCCCATTATTTTAGACTAAAACGATTTTTCCTCCTTGGTGTTCCCATGAAACTTTCTAAGTCTAATATAGTTCTTTTGCATATTTATGTTTTATCAACTCACCCCCGCACCACATCTGAGAGGGCAGGGAGGTACCTTATTTATATATATATAATATTATATATATATAGTTTATATATATATAATATTATATATAGTTTCAGGTGTACAGCATACTGACTCAGGGTTTTGGTTTTTTTTTTGCAGATTATATTCCATTAGAGGTTATTACGACACATTGGGAAGGGGTGGGAACTTTTGAGGGATGAACCAGTGGTCGTAGTGGCTGGCTAGCAAAGATGATTTTAGCTGAGCTGAGGAGAAAGAAATAAAAGAAAGAGATAACAGGGAACTTGTAACAGCAAAGAGACTAGGAAGACTACAGTACTTACTGCAGTTGATTAGCAATGTATCGATGAGAAATTTTATAGAGTAGGTAGAAATGGAAGGTGATTAGGAAATGTGATTGTATCTGGAATAGTGATAGGCTCCCTGTAAATGCCAAAAACCAAACTGACGATGATAACAATAAACATGGTGATGATGATGACAATGATATTGAAAATAACAATAATGGTGATTGATAAGAAGACAAAAGGGCAAAATTTGACAAGTATATAAGCAAGAGCCCAATATGGGCTGTTGAGATAAAGGCTATGGCTTTTCTTGAAGTCTTATTAAATATTAGCACATTTCTCTGTTTTCCTTGCTGCCATGCATTGGCAAGGGAAAAGAAATGTATATGCACAATTTTTCTTACTGGAAGGAATTTTTCCTGCATCCTTTCAAGTCAGTAAAGTATTTCATGTCTATTCCATATCCCTGATGGGCTCTGAAAAATGTCATAATGGGCATATATACAAGAAGGAAGATGGATGTAAGCTAGAAAAGGGAACCAGAAATGATTCAGACTTAGACTCTAATTGAGAGTCATTCTTAGAAGCTATAGGGAAACAATGGCTTTTCTGATGTGCTGGAGCACAAGCGTATAAACAAAGTCGTGAGTCAGAGTTGCCAGTTGCATTCCATCTATGAGAGCCATGGAGACTTGGATCAGACCTCGTCAAAACATAAGTTTTCAAAATCCTCAGTTCAGATAAAAACACGAGCTATGTCCATTCACAATTACCTGTTTCTGAAACCATGGTAAATGTTGATTCTGTGTCAACAGGGAAGCCTCCTTCCCCACTTGGGTGATTTGTCTCGTTGTCGGTTGATTCCTCATGGTGTTATTCCATCGTCCTAACAGATATTCCTTTGTCAGTATTATTGTATCTTGAAAATGCCACTTTAAACATTAAGCTTTTAAAGAAGCCAAATGAAATGCTCAAACCTGGGCAAAATGCACTAGTTCTGATTCTCTCTCTTTGAAACAAAGCCTTTATCTATTTTAATGAAATTTTCTTTGAAAAGAAAATTAACTTAGAGTTATATCCTAAGTTTCATCCCAATGTGAATAAATACATTTCACCAGAACATTCATTTTGGGATAGGATCTGGAATAGATAATGTGATGTGTGATATTAAAACCTACATTTGCATGCAGTATGGTTTCCTTTATTTTCCAAGGAGTTATCAGCTCAGAAGGTGTTTCAGATATAAGTAAGAAACAGATGCACTTCCAAAAAACTAGAGGTCTTCACGTTTCTCCCCTTGGAAAGTTTCTTGTCTGTAGCCAAGTGGAGCTCAAGCTCATGTGTTGTGCTTACCAATCCCTGGAGGGGTGACTTGAGCACAAATGTCCAGCAGAGACACTTGGAAAGAGTGATTCTCTCAGTTGGTGATAGTGTAGCCCTAGCGTGATCATTTCTTTGATAACTCTGGCAGATGCGGGCATCAGATATTACCATGGGTTCTGAGAAAAAGAACAGAATGCTTACAAGTCTCAGAAGTTGTTTTTTTTTTTTTTTTTTGCAGAAGTATTTGACTTGAGTGCAGAAAGTAGTGGAAACCTTCAGGCACCTGAAAGGGTACAGTCATTTTATATAGAATAAGACAATAGGAGATAAAAGGGGGGAAGTGATTATTGAAAGAAAAAGCTGAGTGCATCAAAGAGAAATTTATATATGACAGCTTTGCTCAGGGATGATGTTGATGAAGATTTTTGAATTTCCAAAATCCACTGGCTGTGTCACAATTTATTTTAGCTTTTGTGTACTGTATGTATACCAATCAACACATTTGTATATACTAGGCTGCTACGATGGGCCTGCAAGTTGCTTGTCAGGGATTTGAGGTAACATCGAGAAGGAGGCACCTACAGCATTCTAACACACTCTGGTAAAGTCTATTCCAAAGGATAAGTTCATTTATTGGAGTACGTCTTCCATTCCATGGTGACAGAGCAGTAGAGTGGGAGGGGCCTTGGACTTGGATCCAGAAAACCCAGGTTCATGTCCTGGTTCAGCCACTTTGGAGAAAAGATGTGTCCACCTCTCCATGACTCAGGTTTTCTTCTGACTTTGCCCACCTCATTTGGGTTGTTCTGAGCATCAAATGAGATCATACGTCTGAATGATTTGTTTCCAACTATTAAAATTATTAAAAATAATTTGAATTATTATTACTAGTCTTCTATTTCTCTTTGATAACTGACACTGACTACGTATTCTCTTAGCCTTCATGGTGATTGGGTCCTTAAAGTTGTTTGAATGTTTTTTAATGGAAAAAAACGAGTCAAAGAAGTTCTAGCATTTTAGAGTCCTACCACAGTAACCAGGATGTAGATGTCACATGTCTCAGTGGGTTCTCCTTTATTAGTCTGGTGGGAAGATTTCCAACCTGAAAGGGCTATTTCGTATTTCTAAATATGAGACAAAAAGGGAGCCGTGTGTGGGAAGGAATTATCTATATCCATTCAAATCTTACCCCTGATTATTTTCTTAGACTCATTTTTTAAGTGAACCAAGTAAAAGACATAGAACCAATTTCGCTTGGTCCTAGAAAGGGCTCTAAATTTAATGGAAGATATATGACTGTCATTTCTGATGTATTTTCTTGTCCAGTTACTGCAGTTGCAAGGGTCACTGCACAAACGTGAATTGATTTTCTATTTTAGAATAAGAATTTTAAGGAGAACATTTTGTCTCTACAACATGGCAGGTTAAGAGCACTGGAAATGGAAGCCCATAATTTAGTTTTTGAGAATGTATTGTTCCTTGGTTGATTCTGGGTGAGTTCATATCCTTAATTTTCATTATTAAAAGAGCCTAAACATTTTATCCTGAGTTCTGTAGTGCTTTCTGTTACTCCCCATGCTGAAGAACAGTTCAGTCCCTTTTGCTGATAATCTGAGACTTCATTTAAAAAAATAATGGCATATGTATCAGGGTATCTCGGTACTTAGAGAGTGGACATTATAATGTGTCCAGTTGGCACTGTCAGGCTCGGAGAAAAAAATAGTTATTAGCTCGTTCTTGGTGGTGTTGGGTATTTTTCTTGGTGTGTTGGATCAGACACGTTTGGAACAGGGTCTTAGAAATGAAAATATGGTTGATTAAGCCTCATAACAAGGTCTTTGGAAGCATGCTGTGTTCTCCTTGGAGTTAACACCTAAGAGGCTGTCTCGACTGCAGGATGCAGCATATCCCTCATTGACTCCTTTCTTGAGAGGGCTACTCTGAACACTTGTGACTGACTGCAGACACTTTTAGCCATGTGAAGCCCATTAAAGGAAGGACCTGAGCAAAAGGAATAGGTCTCTAACTGGTATTCCTAAGTGTGAAGGACCTGTAAGAATAAAGTCACTAGATTTCCATTTTGGAGTCTAGCCTGGCTAGCCAACCAAACGTGGTCATGGGGCAAGTATGAGAGGGAAACTGGACACTCTCTCTGACTCATGCCCTGGTTTATGCACTCAGCACTCCTTTAGGAAGTATAATACATGAGTACACCAAATGACGGCTCTGTTTTATTAACATGTCCATCCAAGAGGGAAAAAGAAAATCCTGGATCGAGTCAAAATGTGGAAACTCAATAGGCAATTATCATGAATGTGACTGGATAAGTCTTGTTTTCTATTTTTCTATTTCTTCTTTTTTTTCTATCAGGAGGTGGCACATACTTTCTTGAGGACAAATAAGCTACACTTGCCCATGCGTTGTCAAAGCAATAGAATAAATTTGCAGCAAGGGAGCACATATGTGAGCACAAAAAAATTACATGTAAAGGTTTTCCATCTTTATATTTGAGTCTAAACACACAATTCGTTTGTTTATTCTTTAATAAATAAGTAGTGAGCAGTATCTATATGC
This sequence comes from Phocoena sinus, assembly GCF_008692025.1. NCBI lineage: Eukaryota > Metazoa > Chordata > Mammalia > Artiodactyla > Phocoenidae > Phocoena > Phocoena sinus. The sequence goes on from NC_045784.1 coordinate 11,747,289, forward strand.
CAGGCACCATGTTCTTGCTAAGTATACAGTGGTAAACAGAAATTTAAGCTTTTAAATGTCAGTTCTCACTTCAGTAAAAACCGGAACATAATTTGTAAGTTTAATGCTGTACCATCCAGGATCTTTGCAGGAAAGAAATGACACACTCCAACAGGTTGTGGGAGGGTTTGGAAAAAACCAATCCCTAAAGGGAGAATGTAGTACTCTGGGACTGCCAGCAATAGACCTGAAGAGGCAAGGGAGGGGGTAGCTGCCAGAACCTAGAGAAAGTGGCTCTACCGAGAGGCCACCTAATGAGATCTATGGAGCAATGGAGTCAATCTGTGCTGGCCTAGCGGGGGGGAAGCTAGGGAATAAATATTCTGACCTCACTCTCCTCCTGCATTCCACTTCCTTGCGGGAACCTCTCGTTGGCCAAATCCAGCTCGAAGTCTGAGGGCAAGGGAGCGCAATGACGCAAACCCGGAAGGTCAGCTTCCCAGAGCACAGAGAAGAACAGAAAAGAGGAGAGTCTCTGGGGGCAAATGGAAGATAATCAGCACAAAGTCAGCATACGAGCAAAGCCACCCTTCAACCTGGTGGAGCAGAAGCTCCCAAGCTGATAATCCGTTTAGTAAGTCTTCCTTTATCAGTCTTGGGAAAGCAGGGAAGTGAGAACGGGATATCATCTGGATATACTATCCCAATAGATAAATGATACCTCCAGATGCAGAGAAGAGAGAGGAAGATAGTGGAACGTGGTAGTTCTGTTTCCTAAGCAGACAACTGAAAGATGTGCAACCAATGGACGGGGGTGGGGCGGGGAGGGAGGGCGGGAAGGGAGGAGGGAGAGATCTTCCTGCAGAATATACGAAAATAATTAATATAGCTTCCTTTCTATCTGATTTAATATGTTAATATGTTTGCTAATATTGTCGTGTTTGCCCCACAGTCAATCCCCTCCAGGCTCTCCATGCTGGGATGGGTTGTGGACTTAGATTTGAGCGCAAGACTTAATGCCAAGTCTCTTGGGGCAGCATTTCTGAGACACAGTCTTTCCTCCGTGCTCTTCTGTCTATACAGAGCTGAAGTAGACGTGTTAGAAGAAAAAAGGACTGGGTGGGAGGGTTAGAAGAACAGGAAGCCCAGGGGCAGAGTACTGTGCATTGTGAGGAAATGGCAGGTCTAAGGGAGAGTTGCTTGTTTCCCACTCCTTGGTTGGTTTGATTACGCCACCTGAAATACAGCTACTACTCGTGGCAATTCTGCTACTTTAGGAAAACCTCAGAACCACTTTACCACCTAATTTTTCTTTCACTTTTAAAACCCAAGTATACGTAGACGATAATATAATCTATCTTCTTCTGATTTATTTACATCTAAATACTTCAAGATGTTGATTTCTAAGAACCAATTCATGCCCAGCAAGGCAGCTGGGATTTCTTTTATCAGGCTTTCTCTTAGAAATAGCATTCTTTGCGCCCCTCCGCCTCAAATGTATTCAGAAAACAAGGGGTCTGTTTATTTAGCTTTGAACGTCCGAGTCTCTGAAAAGTGAAGGATACACACATTTGGCAAACCACACTGTAACAACCCCAGTTAGAACATACAATTCAGGATAATTTACACACATACTGCAGTGCTCACGATGGACTTCTCATATTCTACTTTCTCCTTTGAATTAATTGTGTCTTTCATACTTGAACGTTGTATAGAGCACGCCAAGTCAAAGGACTTGGGATTTAATGCTAAACTAAACTGGCAACCAAACAGATGTGTTTCTCAAACCACGCTTTTCGGAATACCTGCTTTAGAGCCTGAGTCCTGTTAAAAAGGCACAGAGCTGGGCCCTGCATTTCTCCAGCTCTACCTCTCCAGAAACACTGAATGGTGGGATCTGAAAATACTGGCTTTAACGATTTCATTACTCCCTATAGTTTAAGAACTACAGGACTAGAATGAGACGTTTTTGCTCCTGTATCTGAAGAATAATATCTTGCTTATAGTATTTTTCCCAAGGTAGTGTGGGCCAGCATTGCCTTACCAAATAAAGGCGGGGGGCGATCCTACAAGAAAAAAAAAATCTAAACTGAGACTCACGAGGCCTTGTTTTAACTACACTTTTGCCAGCTGTGACCTAGAGCATGCCACCTAACCTCTCTGGGATTAATTCTTATCATCTCCAAAATAAAGGACTTGGACCAAGATGTCTAGGTCCAACTTTGATGGTCCCTAGTCTTTACAGTCTAACATCTTTGAGCTTGGATGCATCCAATCTTCCTAGAGAATTGGTCTCTGAGAAATTATTAATTCTATCCAGAATTCTTAGCAGTTGCTGATATCTTATTTCGACTCCCAATATTTCAAGGGTGATCATTATTCTCTGGAAGACTCTGGAAACTCATGAGAGGATTACTGAAGAAATCAGCCATTCACAATTTTTGCCTTGTTTTTGAAAGGTTCGGAGGTAGCAAATTCATGTACAGAGGTTGCTTCTAGGGAAAGTAGCTACCATGTTTCTTTACTTCAGCATCTGGCCAAAGATGTTTCTCGAAATGCTAGTCCCATGAGATGTTCTCAGATATAAGGTTTAAAATGTGAAATAAGAATGGAAATTCTGGCCTTCCCTGGTGGCGCAGTGGTTGAGAGTCCGCCTGCCGATGCAGAGGGGACACGGGCTCGTGCCCCGGTCCGGGAAGATCCCACGTGCCGCGGAGCGGCTGGGCCCGCGAGCCACGGCCGCTGAGCCTGCGCGTCCGGAAGCCTGTGTTCCGCAACGAGAGAGGCCACGACAGTGAGAAGCCCGCATACCGCAAAAAAAAAAAAAAAAAAGAAAAAACAAAACAGAATGGAAATTCTGCAAAACAGCCTCCAAGAGACTCCCAATATTCATTAGCATATAAAAATGTTTTGAGAAAACCTGCAGTAAAAATATACAAATAAATAGATATTTTAAAAACTTCTTTTACCCAGGGGCTTATCCTCTACTTATTAGATCATAGATTCCTTAAATGAGTAACATTCTGGGGAACTGGTGTTTCATGGAATACACTTCGGAAAATGTGGTCTTGGTAAAATCCATAAATCTAAAAGAAATTTTTTGCCATGAAAACAGGTGATGATGATGGGAAACCTACATACATATAAAATACGATGATCTGCTAGAAAGATAACATTCCTGAGAGTGGGAAGGCCCCAGCGTTCGTAAATGTGGCTTTCATTTTGATACATGGTCAACATTAGCATTCTGATGCCACAAGAGAATTACTCCACAAGTTAGATTATTATTACAGGCTATTTATCTCCTGCTTCATTTACATGAATAAATAAGCAAACAGTGGCATTTTGAAAAAACAAACATTGAAGGCAAAAGAAAAAACGTGTCAGTACAGCAAAACACTTTGATCTGATAATCACCTTCTGTTTTAGTCTTTATGATTCTTGAATGCTGGGTGACAAATACGCACTTAAACAAGTGACCTTTAACCCTGAACTAAAGACATTTTTTAGCAGAATATGACAACGTTGCATGCCTGTATGGAAAATTTCCTTTTGGACTGCCGTTCTCTTTTGGGCAGTTTTCCAGGAAATGGTTTCTCATACCATTTCCATTCAACTGTTTGTTGAGAATGTTTTTCCCCACCACTTCCTTGAAATTTTAAAAAATTTGAATCCATACTAAAAAAAACTTCATTTAATAATTGAAAGTATGCAATATTTATCTCAAATAACGTGTGTAGATTTAAGGTTAAGGTCTTCACTTATTAGTATTTTTTTATAAATTTATTTTATTTATTTATTTTTGGCTGCGTTTGGTCTTCGTTGCTGCACGTGGGCTTTCTCTAGTTGCATCGAGCGGGGGCTACTCTTCGTTGGGGTGCACGGGCTTCTCACTGCAGTGGCTTCTCTTGCTGCGGAGCATGGGCTCTAGGTGCACAGGCTTCAGTAGTTGTGGCACATGGGCTCAGTAGCTGTGGCTCACGGGCTCTAGAGCGCAGGCTCAGTAGTTGTGGTGCACGGGCTTAGTTGCTCCGCGACATGTGGGATCTTCCCAGACCGGGGCTCGAACCCACGTCCCCTGCATTGGCAGGCGGACTCTCAACCACTGCGCCACCAGGGAACTCCCCACTTATTAGTATTAAAATATATTCTAAGTTGGTCTGCTCAAAATTGATGTTTCATATAGTCAGATATATAAATTCCCAGGAAAAACTATTGAAAATTGTTTTCAATGAAGATGGATGCAGAAAGAGAAATGTCTTTGAAATATCATGAAATGTCTTGGGAAAAGAGTTATCTATATATAAAACTTGTTTATTACTAGTTCTTCCTTCATACTTTCTCTGAGTTTGTTAAATAAGCAAGTACGATTTTTTCTTCCTGTTTCTTACTCTAGGGTCCCAGTAAAATATAGAGAACAAAGTAGGGGGTGGGGAAATACTAAAGCTACCTTAGCCTTAATGGCTTCTGATCCACGTCATTTATAGTTGACCCTTGAACAATGTGGGTGTTGGGGCACCGAATCCCAGCAATTGAAAACGCATGTATAAGTTTACGACGGGCCCTCTGGTATTCACAGTTCTGCATGGGTGCATTCAACCAAACATGGAGCGGATTGTATAGTACTAGCAGGTATTTACTGAAAAAAATTTGCCTGTAAGTGGAGCTGTATAGTTCAAACCCACATTGTTCAAGGGTCAGCTATATCTCACACAGTAGATGAAGACACATTGATGATGGGGCCGCTACACATTCTGTATCAAACAAGTCCTTTATTTGAAACATTGCTTCAAGGTATCCATGTGATGGCACTGGCGTTGCTGATATTCCACAGTACTACCCACAGATAATGGAATACCGATGTTTAAGCTTTTCTGGTAGTTGAGGGTTGGCATATACTGGACCTTGAAGAGGAACTGAGTGAAGATTAACTATAAAGAAGTGATTTAGCACGCACTCTGTCTTGAGACTTTGTATCATATAGCCTGGGTGCCTGACTCAGATTCCTTGTTATCATTTGCTTCCAGTATCACTGAGGCTTCTGCATTTCTAGGAGGCAGACAGTGGCATCATAGTGGCAGATGGGGAGATGGCTTTGCTGAATCCTTAGTTATAGCAGTCATGGAATATGAATAAGAGGGTAACAGTTTCCCCAGCATTTTCTGAGATTTGATTTTAAAAAGAAGTATATAATGTCTCCTCAAAATATAAAAACTTAAGAAGAGATCATCTCTGTTTAAAAAGAAATGTCACACAGGCCCAATGCCATGCCTTGTAAATAGGAAACCCTGGCACCAAATTTCTTTTCAGGAAGATTTTTTTATAGATAAAATGCCACTCTGCTCGTTCTCTCTAAAACTTGAGGTCATAGCTTGTTACCAACAAGGTTGCTATGCTCTGCAGTATTTATTTTCTCTGGAATATTCCTATTATATTTTCTGGAGTTAGTGACCTCTCTGTGACCAGTGGCATACATGACCTGACCCTTGCCAGACTAATCCTATATTATCAGACATGTTTTCTCTAGTTCTCCAAAACTAGGAGGAATTACCCGCAGTCTGGGATACATATTCCTTTTATCTCCCCCAAGCACCGACATTTCCAACATTCACATTTGTTTATCGGGCACATATGCCTCATTTAAGCTCATCCTTTATTCACATCTTCTGAGCAGATATTCCCACTCAAAACTCAGCAGGCGGCTTCCTGTTCCATACATCTCATGATGCCAGCCGAGTCTGTAACATGCAGGGCTTTCAGCAAAATGTGTAAATTTCTGACTTGGGGCAAATATCCCAAAGCCCATTAAAAAAAGGATTTCCTCAGCAAGAGAATACACTTATCTCAAAGAAAAAATTCCGCATTTCTACTTGTCAACAAGACTCTGCAAAAAGCATAATCACAGGCACATTTTGTATTTTCCTCCTACGGGAAACTGGGCTTCTGTGAGCCCCTGGGTGGAAAGTCTGCTACAGTACCCAGATGCCCCAACTGAGTTCATTTAAGAGATGTCAGTGTACAGTTAACAGCAATATAGCTTGCGCGAAGGAGTCTTTGCAGAACTCAGTAGAAGTGGATGAACATGTGAAGCGTCCATGATTGTTATGAGTCCTTCACCACGGGACCTTTCTCACTCCTCCATACATTGAGAGGGCATAATTATTATATAAGAATCTGGAAGCAGGTGCTAATAATGTGCCATAATAACTGCATATGTAAAGTCCCAAGAAAGCAGGTATCCCCTCAGTGTCTGATCTTCCATACAAATGTCAGAATAAATTATGTGCTTCAGTGATGAAGCAAAGCAGTTGAGGGTATTAACAAAAAGCGTCCATCAGTGACATCGTGCAAAATGCCACGTAAACTGCAGAACAACGCCTCTGAAAAGTTACTGACTTCTGAGGGGGGATGTGGCAGGTGGAAAGAAAGCAAAGAAATACAGAGTGGATAATAAATAGATCCTTCAGGAAAGCTGAGATCAGAAATAAACTCCTATGCTTTTTTTTTAGAAAATCCATAGTGCAGCTGCTCCGGGTGCCTGATTGGTTATGCCTTTATCTGAACGCACAGGAAAATCAAGCTGAGCTGTCACCCAAGGGAGTGAAGAGCTCGGATACTAGTATCCTTACATTTCTAGGCCCCTCATGACTCTTGAAACTCTCCTGGGACTCCTCATCACTTCCGGATAAAGTCTATACACCTGTACATGGCTTGCCGGGGTTTTCACGGTTAGGCTTTTGACTACATCTGTCTGAGGTTGGGTTTCTGAGAAGCAGATGCTGTGTGGAAGTGATTTATTAAGGATAAGTGAGCAAGGGAGACATAAGAGAGTGATGAAATCAGAGAAGGACGTGGGGGGAAAGCCCAGTAAGGGTGTGATCTCAAGCAAAGTCCAACAGTGGATGAATTCGACCTGACCCCTCCGGGGAACTCTGGAGGGTAAGACACACCCCAGAGCTGTCTGAATGGAGGCAAGAGAGCTGACTTTTCATACCCCCTCTGTTAGTTATTGGGTAAAGACGGCCCTCAAGGTATGCATGGGGGGCACGGTAGGGAGAGTAAATTCCCACATGCTTCTATCTCTTCTCAGGTGGGTAAAGTGAGCTCCAATAGCTCTGGGACAGTCCTCTGTGAAAAAACACATGTTCTGGCTACTGGAAGCAAAAGCATGGAATTTTGCCATCTGCAGCAACATGGATGGACCTGGAGGGTATTGTGCTAACTGAGATAAGTCAGAGAGGGAAAGGCAAATACTATTTGGTATCACTTATATGTGGAATCTAAGAAATACAACAAACTAGGGAATATAACAAAAAAAGAAGCAGACTTACAGACCTAGAGAACAAATTCGTGGTTGCCAGCAGGAGGAGGGAAGTGGGGAGGGGCAATATAGGGGCAGGGGATTAAGCAGTACAAACTACTATATATAAAATAAATAAGCTACAAGGATATACTGTACAACACGAGGAATACAGCCAGCATTTTCTAATGACTATAAACAGAGTATAACCTTTAAAAATTGTGGATCCCTATATTGTACACCTGTAACTTATATAATATTTTACATCAACTATATGTCAATTAAAAAGAAAAAAGCATACTGAGGTGAGAGGCACAAAATGGTAAAGTGGGATCCAAGGAACTTGAGGGGGGAGCATCAATGTCGTCTTCTTCAACATCACCATTCCACGTGCCCAGCCATGCCCTCCCACTCTGTTCCAACCTCAGTGCCCTTTTTCCCTGTTCTCAAACCTTTTATTCCAGCGCTTTGCACTTTCATTTCCCTTCACCATGCCTTCCTTTTCACCAGACTAATTCCTCCTCATCCTACAGACTTCAGCATCAATACCATTTCCTCTAGAAAGCTTCCCTTACACTACTAAGTCCATCCTCTCCTACATGCTCAGTCTTCAAGCTCTCTTGTGATTGGCTGCTTCCCTGTCCCTTTCCCTCCTAGACGAGTTCAAGGAGGCCAGAGATTGGGCTTATCTCATTCTAACACCTGACAGTAGGTAGAAGCCAATAAACACGTATCAGGTGAATATAAAAATGTATAACACCAATCATTAATCACAGAATCTGTACTAATGCAAAGGTGGGTGTGAGCAATTGAACTAAAATAATAAATTATTATCTAATATCTGTGATTCTTTCAAAATGCACAAAGTCTTTTGCCATGTATGATCTCATTTCACCCCTTACACATTTCTCATGATGGAAAACAGCTGTAATTTTGTTTACCATTCTTGTTATTTAGGGGGGAGAAAAAGTTATCTTGTTACCCGACAGGACTTAGACCGACACTAGCTCTCCAGATACATAAAGCCTAAGATGGGGAGGAATGTAGGCCATCATTTAGAGAACGATGACAATGACACTCATTCTCGATCTGCAATACTTTATTGAAGGTATTTTTAACATAGATGTCCCCCCTTTTATTTCCAGGATGATTCTAATTTATCTTCAAAGTCGCAGGGTTTTGTGTACTTCCTGTCTTTGTAGGAGTTTAATAAATGTTTAATGTTGAATGAGATGAGTGGATTCATTCACATATAGACACATATCAAGCAGTTATTATGCGTATGTCACTGTGCTAGGCACCAAGTAGAGGAGAATTAAAAGGCAAATTGTTAACGTACCAGCTTTCTAACCTCCAGCCTTTCCATCCCAGCCCCTCTACTTTGCTACTATTTCAGGACCAACATCCCATGTCTAAAAAGCTTTATTTTCCATGCCCAATACTGAACAGGGATTATGGTGGCATTAAGGTTACCCAGATGGAATCCACTGGCCTGAGGCAACTCTCAGTGCATGAAATCTTTAGTGAATAAAATCAATACACCCAAATGTTAATTTTGGATATACCTGAATTACCAGTAATTTCCAACTGCTAAAGTAATATCAGATTTACTTCATGGTTATAGCATTTAACTCCTTCCAACCAGCAAGCCTGTGGTTGATTCTCCTCTAGAATTGTCCTTCCTTTTGAGCCTTATCTTCCATCTTCATCAAAACTTGCAAAGTGGTTCTCAAGTTACAGGATTCTCCCAGGTTATGAAACAATGGACCAAAAATCTTTATAAAGCCTGGAAGGCCCAACTAAGGTAGCTACTACTAATGACAACGTTTATATTTCTCTGGAGCCTTAAACATGTGAGAGCTCAATCTGCAGAAGAGAAGAAGAAGTAGCTCTAGGCTTCATATAGAAGATGACGCTTCAATTGGGTCTTGAGAGATGCACAGGTGTTCAAGGAATGGAAAGGGGGACTTCAGGTAGGGAACTCTCATGTCTGGGAAGAATTGGATTATTTGGGGGGGATAACAAAACATGAGTATAACTGAAGGAAGTAAAAGGACGGAAGTCATAGAAAATGGGGCTAGAGAATAAAGTTAGTCAGGGCTAGAGTGTTAAGCTGATTAAGGCATTAAGATCTAACCACAGGTAACGGGAAGTCAAATCAAGGTTTTTAAGCAGAGAAAGGGCATGATTAGATGTGGATTCTAAGTAGATAACTCAAGATGCCTTTAGAAGGGTATGCTAGAAAGATGGGGAATCATGACATTCACCCACAAGAGAGAAATGATGACAGTTCAGGCTTAGGCTGTGGGATTAGAAAGGAGAGGCTAAATTAACAAGATAAGTTCAAGCCATATTGCATCAGGCAAGATCTAGAGGGTACAAGAGAAAGAGTCATGTTTGACTCAAGGTTCCAGGTTAAGCAACTGAGCAGACGGTGTTCTCATTTACTCAAAGAGGAGACGTTAGAGGAAGAAGATGCTAAGGAAGATACGAGTTCAGCTTTGAGCATGTTTTTGAGATGACCGCCACAGATCCACATAGCGATGTCTCACCTGCTGTTGAAAATATTAATCTGGAGCCAAAAAGAGGTATCAAGGCTGGACATGTACGAATGGGAGTCATCAGATCATGAGAGTATTAACTAAGATCACTCAGTGCACATGTGCAGAATGAAGAGAGAGGATTAAGGATGAGACTCCCATGAACATGAACGCTGATGGAACGCGGGGAGAGAAGGACTCGACAAGGAGTATGAAGGAGTGGTCGCAACATCTGGAAGAGAAGCAGGAAAAAGATGTAGCCATTGATGTCAAGGGAAGAGAGAGCTTTGGGGATGAGGAAATCAAACCTGCCAAGTGCAGCAGGGATGTTGAATAGAAAGAGGCAAGGAAGTGGGCAGTTGGGTTTGGTCAGTGGGACGTTTTTGACCTTAGCGAGGGCGATATCTCTAGAGCACTGAGACCAAAGCCCAGATTGTAGCTCGTTGTAGAGTGAATGAGATTGGAGAAAGTAGGGGAAAGTGAGTGTGTAGACTTCTCATTTAAAAGACTAATGCCAGCATATGGTATTTGTTTTTCTCTTTCTGACCTACTTCACTCTGTATGACAGACTCTAGGTCCATCCACCTCACTGCAAATACCGTATGCTAACACATATATATGGAATCTAAAAAAGACAAAAAGGTTCTGATGAATCTAGGGGCAGGACGGGAGTAGAGACGCAGACCTAGAGAATGGACTTGAGGATACGGGGAGGGGGAAGGGTAAGCTGGGACGAAGTGACAGAGTGGCATGGACATATATACACTACCAAACGTAAGGTAGATAGCTAGTGGGAAGCAGCCGCATAGCACGGGGAGATCAGCTCGGTGCTTTGTGACCACCTAGAGGGGTGGGACAGGGAGGGTGGGAGGGAGGGAGACGCAAGAGGGAGGGGATATGGGGATATATGTATACATACAGCTAATTCACTTTGTTATACAGCAGAAACTAACACACCACTGTAAAGCAATTATACTCCAATAAAGATGGTAAAAAAAAAAAAAAAAAAAAAAAAAAGACTAATGCCAGGGAGAAAAAGGGAGAGATCAGATATCAGTTCACAAAGTTTGAGGGAAGAAAGGTTTTTGGTTTGGGTTTTGGTTTTGTATGAAATGGCCTCCATTTTCTTGGTGAAGAAGTGCCCTGTCGTCTGCCGCAGAGGGGCCACCACCACCGCCTAGGCTGGCTGGTCCTGAGTATAGTCAGCATGAAGCTGAAAAAGGGCACTAGGCTCTTGATGTTTTGTCTCGATGCCCTTCTTTACCATCAGGACAGATCGCCCAGACATTCAGGAAACATTTGTAAAATTTAAACACATTATAAAACAGAGTTTTCTACTAAAATACACTTCTCAGTAGGCTTATTGAGTAGGGAGAATTTTTAAAATATGAGACCCAGAAGATGAAGCCGGAAGGTATTAATTAGATGTAATACTCAAACAGATGAGGGGAAGAAAAGGGGCTCAGGGTCCAAGTTATCCATCATTCGCCTTCTTGGCCAACTCTTTATTCCTCACCGCATCCATCCGTATATTTCACACCATTTTAACTGTAGCAACTCAGAAAGCGTTAATAACGATAACATTATTTGTTTATATTATTTGAGTCCTTACCACGTGTCAAGCGTTCTTCTAAGTACTTTGCGTATTCATTCATTTACTCCTCCCAATAACCTTACAGAGAAGTGCATGCATGTTATTATTATCCCTGCTTTATAGATAAAGAAACTGAGAAAAGAGAGCTGATGTGTTTGCTCGTGGTTATATGGGTAGTAAGGACCCAGTGCTAGCTTTCAATCCCAGGCAGTCTGGCAGGCATCCAGCCTGTTACCAAGAGTAAAGGCCTGGAAGATTTGTGTTGTTGTACACCAAGTTCATGAGTTAGACTTGTATCTGTTTCTTAATTACAGAGCTATGCTAGGGGCTGTGAGTCTGGAGGCCTGCAAGAGCCTTTGGAGCATTTTGCCTCAAAATCTGTTTATTATTATTCAAATTTGCGTCCTCAGACTCGAGCACATCATTAATCCTCCACAAATGTTTGATGAATAATTAAATGAATGAGCCAAGCTGATTTCTCTCCAATCACCCAACAGCTTTCTGCTTGGAATGTATTGGAACCAGCTTGTAGATCGTTTTGGAGGGGGGGGGTTCCGGGGGGCGTCTGGTGTGTGGGGAGGCAGTCAGTGGCTGAGGAAAGGAGATGGGATACAGCAACTGCTACCTTCATGGGTTACACATTCTGTGATTTTGTCTCTGACTAATGGCATTTTCTAGTCATTTTTTTACATCTTCTTTCAGAACAAATGTGTGGTGCATTTAAATATATTCCAGGAAAATGCTGACTATGACATACCCAAAGCATGCCCTTCCATCTGGCATTTTCTCTAGTCCTATAGTCTGCTTCCTAGTGTACTTTATTATCTGGGCTCCAGGAAATGTTTTCATTTAATAATCTCCGTCAGTTAGGCATAGTGGGAGAACACGCTAAGTCTGAAACCTGAAGTTTGCAATTTGATTCTCCTTATGATTACTTTCCAACATATATGAGGAGTCCAAGCCTGCCAAGGGAACAGAGGAGGAAAGGTTTTGAGTGCTGCGTGCTTGCTGGGGTAGCATTCTTTAAGAATTGAGACTGCTCTCTCAAATAATGGAGGTGGTTGTTTCTTAAGCACAGGAAGTACTTAGTGCTTATGAACAATGTCAAGCTTACTTTGTAGCAAGGTACAAATGGATCACAAAGTATTTGGGAGAAACACTTAGGACGTGCCTAACTTATAGGGGCTTTGGGAACTTGCTGAAAGCAATAGCAGACAACCCCTGTCCTTCAGCAATGTGACATCTTGCAGAGCAAATGAAGTAGCACACAGAAAACAAGTCTGCGCAACACAAGCCAGCTCTTGTCTATGTAAACACGCAGCTACGTAGGGAATGATGTCACGGAAACTAGGATTTCTGAGTAAGGGGAGTTGATGATGGCTAAAGCATAAGGAGGAGCTAGAAAATGAGTGAGGACATGAAGTATAGGTGGGGTTTACAGGGAGAATGCGTGCCTCGTGATGTGGCAAGCAACATGTGAGGTGTGTTCCATGCATGATCTCATTCATTCCCGACAGAATTGATAAGCACTCCTGCTACCAATTCCCTTTCTCTAAATCTACGAACTCATATTCAGAATCTTTACAGTCGGCACAGCTGTGAGAGGCAGAGCAGCTGGCCAAATCCAGGCTATCTGGGGCTGGAGCCTGCACACGTACCCACCGCACTCTTCCTTGCAGTGGTCTAGGCGGGCTACCGGTGTCCAGTAGGGAACATGTGGAGAGGTATGCGTTGACCCAGGCTAATCCCCAGAAAGAAGACTCTCTTGGAAAGATGCTTGCCTTTTAACTTGAGGGACACGCTCCCTCCATTTCCTGAGAGTTTGAGAATGGGGCCATTTCTCCTCAAAGGATTTTCTTTGCTACAACGCTGCTCTATTGTGTTTGGTGCTACACACAAAATTAGAACCTTTTAAAAGCCTCAACAAATCTTCTCTCTAGTATGAAAGGGTTATGAGTACAAACCCCATTCTGTTTCTTTAGCAAAGCATTCACACTCCCATGTCTTCAAACTGTAAGCCTCTCGAGGTCCCAAGGTGATGACGCTGTGCCCACTGTCATGAGCCCACAGGAAGTGATGGCGTCTCCTAGGAGAAGGGCATTCTCCACTTTAAGTGTAGACTCAGCAGTGCTAAATGCGAGGAGGCCACTTAGCTTCCTGACTCTTGGAAGGACAGTCCTACTCAGCTCAGCATCAGAGATCCTGTCACACTGAGATGGAGGTGGAAATATATGATATTAAAATCCAGGGATAGGAATGTTTCTCCACAGCTTTAAAAAAATCTCGAACAATGCAAACTTGGGGGGACCTTCGAATTTCAAGGAAGATATACAATACAAAGATAAAATATGCAGGTAAAACTTTCAACTGCTGGTTACACTTTGCCTAGTGGTATGTACTTTTTATAAAATAGAGCCATCTCTCTCCCTCCCCTCCTCTGTATGTAAAGAAATTCATCAACATCCCTACAAAGAATCTCTCCTCTCCTTTCCCTTTCTCCTTTTCCCATGCCCGATTCATTGCTTCCTCTGCTACATTCCCTTAAAATGTTAGGCTTATTATCATGTTACATCGTAATTAGTCTAATCCATGTCTTTCTGCCATGGCAAATTGTGAGTTTATTGAATTCAAGGATCGGCTACATTTTGGTATTCCCAGCACCACAGAGACACCACTGTCGGCACCCAACCCATATCCCCAATCCCTTACCACATCACTGCACCATCTGACTTCCAAACACTAGCACTTGCATTTCTTTGCTTGAGGGCTTTCTCTGACCTAAGCCACTTTGCCCACCCTTGTGGCCGACTAGAAGTGAAGATGAATTAATGCCCCCTGAGAATACTCCCATCTAATGACAGCTGGGTGTAGATATAAAATACCCCAGCTCCTTCTCCCCTTGGGCAGAATAGCTCAGAAGAGTGTGTCTTCCAGAGTTACTTATGGGATAAATCTTCATGTGCTTTTTGGGATGGATAATAGACTTGCTACAGCACCTTTTCTTGGCTTCCTTCCCTACCCTGTATCTCCTCCCCACTTCCCAACTGGTGTATTATTCCCCTCCTTAATAAACTACCTTCACCTGAATTCTTGATTCGACGGTAGCCCAAACTAAGTAAGCACCTAATAAACAGAAGAAGTCCAGTAAATGTCCTTTTAATTAAACTGAGTTACAAAGCTGGCTAGTGTAGCATGAGATAAGAGAGATGGAAGCCTGTGCTACATAAACGCAAGGGGCCTATCCGTCAGGTGTGAGCGCACGAAAACGCAACAAGCACCATGATTTCAGGGTTTCCCTCTGCAGTAGGCAAGTGGCTGTCCTAGCTGTGAGCAGAGAATAATGCATGTTAGGAACTCTGGTTTCTATTTTAGATACCTTGCTGACATAGAAAACTTCTGTTTCCTCCCAGTGCAATGGTGACCTTCCTACCCTCTGAGAAATGGTGCAGAATGCCTAATGAGGAAACAGGTTCCCATTTGTGGAAGCCACAGACGAACAGAGCAGGGATGTGAGAGCTTAGGTACTATTCACTGGCAGACATGGTGCTGTAATATCTCTTTTGACTGTGGAACTGGAAGTGCTGGGCTGCCCAGCACTGTCATGGCCTTGAACAGGTTTAGGTCTTTAAGCTTCCACAGCCTGGCTCCGAATCTAACAGTTCCAAAGGGTAATAATTTCTTCTAACAACTCACATTAAAAGATAATTTTCAAAAAAGAAAGATAGGGCTTCCCTGGTGGTGCAGAGGTTGGGGGTCCGCCTGCCGATGCGGGGGGCACGGGATCGTGCCCCTGTCTGGGAGGGTCCCACGTGCCGCGGAGCAGCTAGGCCCGTAAGCCATGGCCGCTGGGCCTGCGTGTCCGGAGCCTGTGCTCAGTGGCGGGAGGGGCAGCAGCGGTGAGAGGCCCGCGTACCGCAAAAAAAAAAAAAAAAAAAAAAAGATAAAATCACGACTCTCATGCAGACATAAAATGAATACGTGTTAAATTTTCTTTAACTCATTCATCAATGAGGGAACCAGGCAGATGGCATAACCAGTTCAAAAGAAAATCTAAGAAACAGACACATTTATAGATCAAAACTATTGGCCTGAATGTGCAAATAGAGGCATAGAGGCAAAACCAGCCTCTTCACGGTGGGGGAGGGCAGTCACTTGAACCTCTGTGGGACAGGACACAGCAGGATTTGCATGACTCTAAGCAAGAGATATTTGCCATTGCTATGAGTTATACAATTTAAAGAGTTATAAAATAGCTCCCATAGAATGAGAGTCAGATGACCTGGAGGCGTGTACTATAGACAATCCAGAGTTTTCCCTTGAAGCACAATTTTTCCCTATACTCATGATTGCTAGATTCAATAATACACTCCTTCTCCAATAAGGAGAGCTCTTCTTTTTTGCTAGAGCCTATTTAAAATCCAGGTATTTTTCTCAACACGCGAGTAAGGGTGAGTATAATAAAATGTAGAGCAGAGATATGATGCTTGAGAAAAGTACATCTAATGGTTAAATAAAGGGAAAATCTCAAGGTTTAGGAGGAAGATCCTTCCTTGATAGGGGAAGGAGATGGTAAGAGAAAAGAAATAGGTGGCATTTCACACACATTGTCACACTCTGTCCTCCCAATGAACCTGTGAATTAGACGAAGATATTTCTTCTTTTATAGATGAGGAAGCTGGAGCCCAGAGTGATTAAATAGCCTACAGAGAGTTATACAAATAGTACAAAGCAGAGACAGCTTTTAAATCCAGTCCTAGCTCTGAAGTTTATGAGTTTTCCCTCTATTCTATGCTGCACTGGTGAGGGATAATGGCAGGAGGGAGGGCCACAGTCAAGAAGTTTCCCGATCCCCACCTCAAACATGGCAGTTCAGTAGTAGTTTCAGAGGGCCATTGGTGCTCATTGGTGACTGTCATGTTTTTGTCAGAATTTTATCATTCTTGTCGAGCGCTTTGCAGAGAGAGCAAACAGAATGCACTTTCTATTTCACAGGCTGAGATGAAATAATTGATTTAAATGAAGGACTTTTTGAATGAACTCCTCTTTGAAGCTGAAGGGATAGAGGCAACTGATGAGCTTAAAATGCCTTGTATTGAAAGTTGCTCTGAAATAGAATGGAAATGCACAGATTTCTTGGCATGCCACTGGCATTTACTTACACAAAAAGGCTTATATTCTGATCAACAGCATTCATGGAGCATTTATTGAATGCCTACTATGTGCTTAGTACTATATAAATGCCTTAGGAAACGCTACAGGGAATCAGATCTGAGCATACTGTCTAGGACATACTAGATAGAATTAGACAAACATGAAAAAAAATGACTATACTACAACATGGCAAGGATTATAGGGCTCTGGAAGTTCCAAGAAAGATGACATTCAAGTAGGAAGAATCATGGGAAAATTCACTGTATATGTGTGTGAATTGCACCCATCAATTTCATTATTATAACCTCAAAACCAGCATAGTTCCCTCTTTAAAAATTACTAATGCAAAACAAATCTATTTTCAATTTGTCAGGCCCTAACAAGTTGATGAACTTGCTATTCATTTTGTAAAGTAGTAGAGGGTTCAATTAACATGAGAGAAAGTCATCTTTAATCCTATTTTTGTTACTTGCTAAAATGAAAGGAAAGATCATTTGGGTTCATGAGAAATTCTCAGATCTCTTCATTTCAAAACTAATTCCAAATGGCATTTAAAGTCGTCTTCTTCTAAGGCTAAATGGGCCTTTATTTATTATCCACCCCAATCCCAAGATGGCAAGAATCTCACCTTTTCCAGCAATTCTCCATCTGATGACATTTTATTATAGCATAAATAGAAATATATGTCAATTACACTTACAAATTATTCCCAACATGAAGGTTTCCACTTAGTCTCTGAGATCTTTAAAATAGGAAATGAATTTTTTCACCACAAACAAAGAGCCCTAAATCTCCCAGAACATAAACTGCTCACTAAGGTCACTATGACTCTGCAAACAACAAAAAAGCAGCAGTTTGCTTGTATTAGAAAGAGGCTTAACAAAAATGCCCTCTCTGTGGTGCTTGGCTGGGCACACACTTTTTGTTTCATCTGACATTTCTTGCAGAATGAGTGAAGGGCTTTCCAGCAAATTGTTTCTGACTTGTCCTTAATGCCTGATTTTCTTATATCTTGTCCCACAATTCACCATCTAATTGTAAATGATAATTAGTACAAGACCAGGCACATAATGGGTACTCAATAAATGTTTGCTGACTGACTGAATGACTGAAGAGATATAAGACGGAAATGCACAGAATTCAGCAAGTGCCTGCAAAGAGGCACCGAATTTAATTTCTTGATGAACAAACCAAACAAAGGAGTACAAATTCCATAATACTGCCACTTACTCATCCAAAGTATGTTTATATATTTTTTAAAATCCACATTCTTTGTTGAAATACATAAGAGAGATGACTTCCTTATCAGAAATTCATATGACCAAAAATATTTGAACATGACCCTAGCATTTGCTTGGCTAAGCAGAAGAAAACTCTGAAGCGCATTTCATTGTTACATAACATGTAATCCTTGTTAAATTGCCTTTCCACTCATCCTGCACTTTTACCTGCTATTTATAATTTAGTAGTTCTCAACCAGGAGTGATTTTTGTCCCCCAGGGGGCATTTGGCAATGTCTGGACATGTTTTTGGTTGTCACAGCAGGGGCTGTGGGAGGTGGGGTGCTATTGGTATCTAGTGACTAGAGACCAAGGATGCTGCGCCACATCCTACAACTCAAAAGACAAACTCCCACGATAAAGAATGATCTGGCCCCAAATGCCAATAGTCCTTAGGTTGAGAAACCCTATTTTATTTTATTTTTTATTTATTTATTTTTTAAATTTTTATTTATTTATTTATTTATGGCTGCCTTGGGTCTTCGTTGCTGCGCGCGGGATTTCTCCAGCTGCAGCAAGCGGGGGCTACTGTTCCTTGCGGTGCACAGGCTTCAGTAGTTGTGGCATGCGGGCTCAGGAGTTGTGGCTTGCGGGCTCTAGAGCGCAGGCTCGGTAGTTGTGGGATCTTCCTGGACCAGGGCTCGAACCCGTGTCCCCTGCATTGGCAGGTGGATTCTTAACCACTGAGCCACCAGGGAAGTCCCTGAGAAACCCTATTTTAAATAAAGAAGCTAGCAGCAATGATCTCAAACCCATGGTGCTACATGGTTGTCCAGACATGAAGAATGTTTATGCATAAATCCTGAACGCAAGTTATACAAGGTGGTTGGATCCTGCTAAAAATTTCTACAGAGCTGAGAAAAAACAACTTATGGAGAGAAGAGAGGGGAAACTGGATGAGATGGGCATTATTTCAGGTAGAGCTTAGCATAGAAAAAGTTGGGAAATCTAAGTTGTAGTCTCAACATTTCAGTTTACTCTATATTAAAATGGGTTTAATGATGTACCTCCTGCAGAGGCATACTTTGACAATCCAATGAACTTGTAATAATGATAGTAATACTACTACTATTACTATGAATAAGCTTCCATTTATTTTACTGTCATGGGCTTTCCATACATTACTACCAATTCTCACAATTAACATCAAGGCAACCATCATTATTCCCATTTTACAGAAGAATTAACAGACCCAGAGAGTTTCTATAATCTGTTTAAAATTCACAGGTAATAATAAGCAGAGCTAGTGGCAAAAATAAGACAGACTGGTAGTTACCATACTGCAAATATAGCTTTGAGTAGTATGACCCAAAGTCCAGGTTTCTCAGGACAGTACTGACTTATGCCTGGCGTTCTTGTGTAATTATTAATAGCACCCAGTTTCAGCTCGGTGTTTTGTGACCGCCTGGAGGGGTGGCATAGGGAGGGTGGGAGGGAGGGAGACGCAAGAGGGAAGAGATATGGGAACATATGTATAAATGATTCACTTTGTTATAAAGCAGAAACTAACACACAATTGTAAAGCAATTATACTCCAATAAAGATGTTTAAAAAACAAAGTGATCATCTTGCATAAGATAATGGCCCCTGTCTTATCCCTTCTTTTTAAATCATGGAGAAATCCACAGTATGCAAAGATAGAAACTTGCCAGCATCCTCAAAGCCCTCTGACATGGATCTGAGCCGCGTGCACATCTGTCCATTCACTCATCCTTGTGTGAGAGCAGCTACCAAGTGGCAACCATTAGTGGAAGGACTCACAGAATCTGCCATTTGGTTCTCTGTATTCAAGCTACCTAAGCTTCTAATTAATTGCTTTGTCTGGCAGTTTTATCATTTCATCAGCATGGCTGGTCCAAAGTGAATGGTTTGCTGCATCAGGCTGTGGGAATCAGTAAATATCCAACCTTTTTTACTTATCTGAATAGTTTGCCCTCTGCACAGACCTGGATGTCAGCAACTAAACTGAATGTAGTAGGACTGATAAAATCGTTTTGACCGTGTGTTGGGCAGAAGAATCAATAATATATAACTCATTAGTGGTGAATTTTCAAGAAGATTTAAAAAATGCAATGGGTTAGTTTCTGTGACCATTTCTAATTAATATCATGACATTAAAAAACAACAACAACTTTCTCCATTCTTTGGGATTAGATGCTTCAAATCACCCCTCACAAAGGGAGTGCCACCATGAAAAGCCATTCCCTCCCTTTACAGCCCTCTCATCCTCCAAGACTCTCTCTTTCATGGGCATCAAATCAAAGTACCACGCAACACAGGAAGCCATCACAAGAAACAGTGCTTCGCCGTGTTCAAACGGCAAGTCTCTGACCGTTAACTATACATCTTCTTGATTTCTCTATGTGCTTTATTTTCTCCCTCTATCTCTTGAGCTAATGGTGAGAATCTTCCTGCGAGATAAAAATCTTCTTATTCCAAAAGAAATTGAATTTCTGTATAAATCAAGCACATATAGTTACTATTCCATTCCCATCCAGGGGCCCCACACTCAATCAGTTGTGATACTTGAGGACTCATTAAATTATTTACAAGGAATAAAATGCAAAATCAAAATGTCATTCTTGTCTATTCGTGACAAGAGAGAAAAAATAATTTTCATCTTAGTAAAATGCCCTCTGCTCTCAAGTCTTTTGCCCTAAAATGATGTTGGAAAATAACATAACTGAGGCAAAACTAATGAACAGTGACTAGTTGTTTTGCTGTTACACAGATTCTCTACTCTCTCCTAGTGCTTATTTTTTTTTTATCTTTGCTGCAGCCCTCATTTAAATGTTTTCAAGCTTTATTGAGATATAATTGACATATAACAATGTCAAATGTGTAAATTTAAGGTGTACAATGTGTTCAGCTACACACTTACATATTACAAAATCATTACCATGTAGCATTACCTAACACCTCTATCATATCACATAATTACAAATTCTTTTTTGTGGTAAGAACATTTATGATTCACTCACTTAGCAACTTCCAAGTATATAATATAGCATTGAGAACTATAGCCACCACGCTGTACATTAGATCCCCAGAACTTATTCATCTTATAACTGTGTGTACCCTTTGACCACCATCTCCCCATTTCCCCCACCCCCCAGCCCCTGGTCACCACCATTCTAATCTCTGTTCCTATTAGTCTGGCTCTTTTCGATTCCACAAATAAGTGACGTCATACGGTATTTGTCTCTGGTGATTATTTTTAAATAGAATCCATCACAAAGCTTTAAAAAATAGTATTTATTGCTAATTTAGAAAGCTTTGGTCAATACAAATATATATACGCTTATTTTAATTCAGTCACTATGAATAATAGATAAAATTTTCATTACCATGGTAGAAGTTATAAACATCAGTTCCAGGTTTTAAATATGCAAGATACAGAATGCTCTTACCATTGATTCATTTTTATGAGCAAGCCTGAGTCATATTAAATATAATTACTGAGTCAAATATTTGTCGTCCACATTATCTGTCCTGGCCCCATTTCTCTTCCATACTGCCTCCTAGCTCTTGTGATAGCATATTGGTCTGACTGGAAATTCATGGTTTTCACCTGGGCCCACCACAGTGCAGCTGGCCCAAAGGATATCACTTCCCATCCGCCCTTTCTGCTAAAGTGGATTTTATTCATGCCACAAAGCACAATATCAAGCTCATTGTAGACAGACCTACAGACAGTCCCTATGCTCCTCCATGGCCATGGCCAGTCCTCACTTCAAGATATGGAAAGATTATGGAATTCCAAAACCGTTTCTGTGGTTCTCCAACCTCCGACTCTAAGAGTCCAGAGCAGGGCCCAGCAAACTTGACCCATGGCCAAATCTAGTCCACCACCAGTTTTGTAAATAAAGTTTTACAGTAACACAGCCACGCTCATTTATTTATATACTGTCTATGGCTACTTTCACTACAAAGACAGAATTGAGTAATTGTAACAGAGACCTTATGGTCCACAAAGCCTAAAATATTTACCATCTGGCTCTTTACAAAACAATTTTGCTGACCTGTCATCTAGGCCACTGAGTTTTTAAGAGAACTCATCTAGGAATTAATACACTTACCAAATCTGATTACAAGCAGAGTTTGTGACTTGCATCCCTGCATTACATTCCTAGACCACAGGATCATTACGTAAGTTGAGAGTCTTAGATAGATAACTGGGAAAGGTTAAGCTGACCTTCACTGATTCTTTGTTCCTCTTCCATTACCTCCTCATCCCAGGCACCTACCCTGCAGCCCCCAATAAAACATTCCCTCCTTGGCAGGATCACAGGGTATGATAATACCTCTATAATAGCCTTTAGTTCTTATAGTTATATTACTATCATCTAATATATTTATTGTTCAACAAGAATTTGTTAATTGAATTAATAAATGAAGTAATGTAGATCAGCATTTTCAAAACTATGTTTTGAAGAATGCCTGCCATCTTTGAAATGTGCTCCATGAAAAGGATGGTCTATTTTACACAGAGAACAGACTTGTGGTTGCCAAAGAGGAAGGGGGGCAGGGGAGGGTTGGATTAGGAGTTTGGGACTAGCAGATGCAAACTATCATATAGAGAATGGATAAACAACAAGATGCTATTGTATAGCACCGGGAACTATATTCAATATCCTGTAATAAACCGTATGGAAAAGAATATGAAAAAGAATATATATGTATAACTGAATCACTTTGCTGCACACCAGAAACTAACACAACATTGTAAATCAACTATACTTCAATTTTTTTTTTTAACAAAAAGGATGGTCTATTTCAAAAAAACAAAAAATCTCCTATGGTCAAATAAAGTTGGGAAACAACAACACATACTTTATTCTCCTTTAGAAGCACCGTAATTCACATGACTGTGTTCAAGTTTTGCAGAGGAAAAGGTTGGCATCAACAAAATGGCAGAGTAGGCATCTCCAAGCTCTTGTTCCCCACACAGAAACATCAGAAAGTAAGTATAAACTGTCAGAAATAACTTGGTCAGAATTCCGGGAAATAGTCAGAGGTCTACAGCAAGCAAGAAAGTACTGAATCAAGAAAAATCTAACTTCAAAATGGCAGGAAAGCTTTGTGGTGTCTTTACTTGTCCTTGCCCCATCCCCTCCTCAGTAGTGGTTTTGGTTTTGAATCACTGGCAGCCTACATTCCCAGTGTGGAACCCCGGTCCCTCGTTCTGGAGGAGGCAAGGCAAACATTATTCACAAATTATTTTGTCTGTCTATTCTAACCTGTCTGTGTGCTACCAGAAGGACAGATGCAAAGCACTTGTATTAGTTTGCTAGGACTGTCATAACAAAATACCACAGACTAGGTGACTTAAACAATAGAAATTTACTTTCTCACAACTCTTTAGGCTAGAAGTCCAAGATCTATGTGATAGCAGTATTGGTTTCTCCCAAGGACTCTCTCCCTGGCTTGCGGGTGGCCACCTTCTCACTGTGTCCTCTTACGGTCTTTCCTCTGTGCACACACATCCCTGATGTCTCTTTTCTCCTCTTCTTTTAAGGACCCTATTTGTGTCAGATTAGGAACTACATTTATGACCTCATTTAACCTTAATTACCTCTTTAAAGACCTTCTCTCCAAATGCAGTTACATTCTGAGGTACTGGTGGTTAGCACTCCAACATATAAATTTCTTGAAGGGACACAATTCAGCCCATAACAGTGCTCAGCTTTGTTCCACCTAACGTGGTGGAACTCAGGATAGAAAAGCAGTAGGTATTGATCAAAAACACTGCAAGAAACACTAAAAACCTTCAGATGCCTGGGTAAAAGATTACAGTTGAAACATACAACAGACCATCTAAGGCCTGAGAGCAAAAGCTGAGGAGAGTTTCTTAGGGAAATTACAAAATTCAAAATCAGCCATGGATGCAGGCAGGAAAATTTAGAAAGCCATATGCATTCTCAGGGCAAGATGCATGCTCAGAAAAGACCTGAGAAGATTTCACCTTGGGCTGATCGCTAGGTTCAGTTCAAGAATGGCTATGTATTGAAGGCATGCCCCAGAACAGAAACGATCCATGAAAACTGGGAAAGGTATTTTTGTTTGTTTGTTTGGTAGATTTTTTTTAGCCCTTGGCATTCAAGAAAATTTCTTGAGAAACCCTAGTTGAATACAAGCTGAGAAACAGAGACTATAAAGGCCATACACAAGAAGGAACATAGTCTTTCCAAAAATAGTGTAGGAAAGTCACCAAATAGATGGCCTACAATAGCTATCAACAATAAAAACATCCAGCAAACCCTGGGCAAAGGGGGAGAATCTAATTTCCCCATTTTCCCTTACTTTCCTCTTGAGTTATCAGCTATAACAGCCAAATATCTAATTATCAACAAATATCACAAAGCATATAAAGAAACAGGAAAGTATGTCCTATTTGAAGATAAAAAATAAATTGACAGAAATCATCCCTGAGGAAGTCCAGACATTGGACTTTCTAGATAAATCCTTTAAAATGACTGTCTTAAATATGCTTAAAGTTCTAAAGGAAAACAAGGACAAACAATAAAAGGAAATCAGGAAATTGATGTAAGAATAAAATGAGAATATCAATAAAGAGCTAGAAATTATAAAAAGGAACCAAACAGAAGTTCTGGAGCTGAAAAGTGAAAAAACAGAAATGGAAAATTCACTAGAGGAGTTTAACAGTAGATTTGAGCAGGAAGAAGAACCAGTGAATGCAAAGATGGGGCAAGTGAATTACTGAGTCTGAGGAGCATAAAAGAAAAAGAATAAAGAAAACTGAACAGAGTCTAAAGGACCAATGGGATACCATCAAACAGACCAACATACACATTCTGAGAGTGAGAAAGAGGTGGGAAGAATCTTTGACTATTTGAATAGAATATTTGAAGAAATAATGGATTCTCAAATTTGATGATATATATAAATCTACAAATCCAAAACCTTCAATGAACTCCAAGTAGGAAAACCCAAAGAGATTCACACTGAGTAACTTTACAATCAAACTGTTGAACGCCAAAGACAATGAAAGAATTTTTAAAACAGCTAGACAAAAGCAATTCATTACTTACATGGGATGCCCAATAAAATCATCAGCCAATCTCTCAGAAGAAGCCTTGGAGACCAGGAGGCAAAGGATGATATATTTAAAGTGCTGAAAGAAAAAAAATGTAGCTGAGAATTTATATCCAGCAAAACTATCTTTCACAAATGAAAGATAAATTAAGACATTCCCAGATAAACAAAAGCTGAAAGAGTTCATTACAACTAGACTTGCCCTACAGGAAATGATAGAGGGAATCTTTCAGGTTGAGATGCAAGGATGCTAGACAGTAACTCAAAGCCTAATGAAGAAATAAAGGTCTCTGCTAAAGGTAAATACACCAGCAAATATAAAAACAGTATTATGGTATTTTTGGTTTGTGACTCCACTTTTTATCTCCTACAGGATTTATAAGACAAATTCATTAAAAAGTTATTAATTTATGTTACTGGATGTACAATAAATAAAGATATTATTTGTGACAAGAAAAACATAAAGGGAGGAGGATGTAGCTGTACAGGAGTAGAGGTTTTGTATGTTAGACGTTAAGTTGATATCATTTCAAACTAGACTGTTATAAATTTAGGGTGTTAAATGTAATCCCCAGAGTAACCACAAAAAAAAAAATTCTAAAAAGTATACCTCTGAAATAAAAGAGAATCAAAATGGTTCACTACAAAAAAATAAAAATCAACTAAATACGAAAGAGGGTTGTAATAGACAAAAGGAAAAACAAAAAAGCTGTAAAATATACAGAGATCAAATACCAAATGGCAGAAGTCATTCCTTAACAGTAATTATTTTAAATGTAAATGTACTAAACTCTTCAATCAAAAGACATAGATAGGAAGAATGGATAAAACAAACTATGATCCAACTATATGCTCTCTACAAGAGACTCACTTTAGATCCAAAGACACAAGTAAACTGACTGTGAAAGGATGGAAAAAGATATTCTATGCAAATAGTAACCAAAAGACAGCTGAGGTGGCTATACTAACATAAGTCAAAATCTCTTAAAAGAGGCAAAGAATGACAATATATATTGATAAAAGAGTCAAGTCATCATGATGATATAACAATCCTAAAAATACATGCACCAAACAACGGAGCCCCAAAATATATGAAGCAAACCTTGATAAAATTGATGGAAGAAATAATACTTTTACAGTAATAGTTGGAGACTTTAATACACCAGTTTCAGTAATAGATGGAACATCAATACAGAGATCAGTAAGGAAATATAGGATATGAACAACACTATAAACCAACTAGACCTAACAAACATAAAGAATACTCCACACAACAACAGCAGAATACACATTCTTCTCAAGTGTACATGCAACATTCTCTAGGACAGACCATATATTGGGCTACAAAATAAATCTTAATAAAATTTAAAAGATAAAAATTATAAAAAGTATTGTATCTTTTCCAAACATAGTAGAATGAAGCTAAAAATCAATAATAAAAGGAAAATCAGAAAATTCACAGATATCTGGAAAATAACACACTCTTATACAACCAATGGGTCAAAGAAGAAATCACAAGGGAAATTAAAGAAGAATGAAAACAAAAACACAACATACCAAAACTTATGGGATGCAGTGATAGCAGTGTTCAGAGGGAAATTTATAACGTAAATGCCTGCATTAAAAAAGAAGAAAGATCTCAAATCAGTAACCTAATATTACACCTTGAGGAACTCGAAAAAGAAGAGCAAACTAAACCCAAAGCTAGCAGAGGAAATAAATAATAAAGATCAAAGTGGACAAAAATAAAATAGAAAAGCAATTAGAGAATCAACAAAACCAAAAGTTGGCTCTCTTAAAAGATCAACAAAAATTACAAAACTTTAGCTAGACTGACAAAGAAAATAAAGAAGACTCCAATAATAAAAATCAGAAATGAAAGTGGGGGCATTACTACTGCCCTTACAGAAGTAAAAAAGAATTATAAGAGAAGATTGTAAACAAATTAGGTAACCTAGATAAAATGGACAAATACCTAGAAATACAGAAATTACCTAAACTGACTCAAGATGAAATAGAAAAATCTCGGACTTATAACAAGTAAAGAAATTGACTGAATAATCAAAAACCTTCCAATAAAGTTCAGGACCAGACGGCTTCACTGGTGAATTCTTACAAACATGTAAAGAAGAATTAACACCAATCCTTCTCGAACTCTTCCAAGAAATAAAAGAAGAAAGAATACTTCCGAATGAGGTCAACATTACCTTGACACCAAAGGCAGATAAATACACCACAAGAAAATAAAAACACAGACAAATAACCTTTGTGGATATAGATGCAAAAATCCACAACAAAATAGTATCAGAACAAATCCAACAGTGAAGTAAAAGGATTATACATCATGGCCAAAGGAGATTTATCCCAGGAATGCAAAGCCCTTTTCAATATAATGAAATTGATCAAAGCAATACACTACATTAATAGAATGAAGGAAAGAAAACATGTTATCATCTCATTTGATGCTGAAGAGGCAGCTGACAAAGTCCAACAACTTTTAACAGTAAAAAAGGAAAACCACTCAGAAAACTAGGAATAGAAGAGAATTTCTTCTACACAACAAAGAGCATTTATGAAAAATTCCCAGCTAACAACATAACTCAACTATATGCCTTCTACAAGAGGCATACTAAATGGTGAAAGACAAAGCTTTCTCCCTAAGATCAGGAACAAGACAAGGATGCCTGCTTCCACCACTGCTATTCAGCACTTTATTGGCAGTTTTTTCCAGAGCAATTAGATAAGAAAAGGAAATAAAAGGCATTTAAATTTGAAAGGAAGAAGTCAAACTATCTCTGTTTGCAGAGGACACGGTCCTATACATTTAAAACCCCAAATAATCCAAAAGAAAACTGCTAGAGCTAATAAATGAATTCAGTAAAACTGCAGCATACAAGATCAACACACAACAATCAGTTGTGTATTGATACAACTGCAATAAACAATCTGAAAAGGAAGTGAAGAAAACAATTCGATTTACAATAGCATCTAAAAGAATAAAATACGTAGGAATAAATTAAACCAAGGAGTGAAAGATTTGTACAAAGCAAATCACAAAACATGGCTGAAATAAATTAAAGAAGACTTTAAAAAATGGAAAGACACACCATGTTCATGGGAAGAAATACTTAATATTGACAAGGTGTAAATACTATGCAAAGCAACCTATAATTCAATATGACTCCTATAAAAATTCCAACAGCCTTTTTTTTTTTAAGAATTGAAAAAGCCAATCCTCAAACTCATATGAAATTGCAAGAGGCCCTGAATAGCCAAAACAATCTTGAAAGAGAAGAACAAAGTAGAAGGGTTCACAATTCCTGATTTCAAAAATTACGGCAAAGCTACAGTGATCAAAACAGTGTGGTACTTACATCAGCATAAACATCAGTTCTATCCAATGGAATAGAACTGAGAGTCCATACATCTATAGCCAACTGATTTTGACAAGGGGTAGCAAGTTCATTCAGTGAGGGAAATACCAGTTGTCAACAAATGGGGCTGGGACACCTGGATTTCTGCATGCAAAAGAATGAAATTGGACCTCTATCTCACATCATATACAAAAATTATTTCAAGATAAATCAACGGCTTAAATATAGGGCCTCAAGCCATAAATCTCTTAAAAGAAAACAGGAGTCAATTTTTATGACCATGGATTTGGCAACTGAATGTCTGTTTGTTTTTGATGACACCGAAGCATGAGCAACAAAAGAAAAAATAGGTAAGTTGGACTTCATCAAAACTAAAAACTTTTGGGTATCAAATGACATTACAAGGAAAGAGTAGAGACAATCTACAGAATGCGAGAAAATACTTACAAATTACATGTTTGATAAGGGTTTAATATCCAGAATATATAAAGAACTCCTGCAATTCAGCAACAGAAAGACAACCCACCCAATACAAAAATAGACTTTTCTCCAAAGAAGATAGCAAATAATCACATGAAATGATGCTCAATGTCATCAGTCGTTAGGGAAATGAAATTCAAAGCCACTTCACACCTACTAGGATACCAATTATCAAAAAATGGAAAGTAAGCACTGGTTAAGATGTGGAAAAATTAGAAGTCTTATACATTACTTGTGGCAATATAAAATGGTGTAGCCAATGTGGAAAACAGCATGGCAGTTCCTTAAAAAGTTAAACATAGAATTACCATATGACCCAGCAATTTCACTCCTAGATATATACTCAAAAGAACTGAAAGCAGAAACTCAAACAATTCATTGCAGCATTACTGACAATAGCCAAAAGTTGAAAACAGCCCAAGTGTCCACCAACAGAAAAATTTTTTAAATGTAGTATATACATACAATGGATTATTACCGAGCCATAAAAAAAGAAGTTCTGATACATGCTACAACATGGATGAACCCTGAAATCATTATGTTAAGTGAAAGAAGCCAGACACAAAGGACAAATATTGTATGATTCTACTTATATGAAATATCTTGAATAGACAAATTTATAGAGACACAGAGTAGATTAAAAGTTGCCGGGGGGCTGGACAGAGAGAAGTATGGGGCACTATTGCTTAACGGTTACAAAGTTTCTGTTTGAAGTGATGGAAAAGTTTTACAAATAGATAATGGTGACGGTTGCACAACTTTGGGTTTGACCTAAGAAGTTTTATTAATGGACTAGAGTTGACATTTCAAGGAACACTCATGAAAGACTGAACGAAACAAAGAAATGATTTTGATCTTGAAAGGGAGAAAAAATTGATCTGCAGGAACAAATCCCCTTTGTTAAAGTGAAGACCACTTCAGCAGGACTTGAGCGGGGCCTGAGTTTCTGGGACCAACAAGGTCCCAGGTGGTACTGATTCTGCTGATCTTCCAACTCTGGTGTGAGTAGCAGGGGACACAATAGTTAGGATGCACTATTCACAGTGATCCTATTCCCTCTTACAGCGAATTTGATCAATTGACCCAAAACTGAAGATGTTAACGAGCAATAATCAATAACTCTATTATCCCTCTCAAGTAGCATAACTAATTTTACTTGGGTTACCAAAACAAATGCCTTACTCCAAAGAAGACAGCCTGAGAGAGATATTTAGCAACAAAGAGGATCAGTATGGGATGAGGCTTGTTATACCTTGTGCTGGGGGTCAGGGAGGGGAGCCATCTTTCCAAATCCCTATGAAGTATTCTAAATATATTTTTTACTTCCATTTATACTTGAGTTATGGCAAGGTTGTTCTTTCTCATAAGAATAAGGCAAAAAATAAAGGAAGAGAGTGAGAAAGAAAGGAAAAGAGGGAGGGAGAGAGGGTAGACGGGAGAGAGGAGACAAGGAAGGAAGGGAGGGAGGGGAGGATAGGGATATGAGAGATTAGATGTCTACATAATTCTTCTTCCCAGTCAAAGTCTCATCCAATTCACTTTGGACTATCTTTGCTGATAAACCAATTAGATGAGGTTAACTAGTGTTAACTCTTTCTGCAGTTTATAGAACACATTCATTCGCTGGGGATCACATCTAAGAATGTGTTCTTGTTAATTAGAACACCTTAGCAGATTATTGGGCTAAAACAGAGGAAAGGTGGTGCTGGCACATGTCAGGATAACTCTTAAAAGTGAAAAATGATTCTATCATTCAACCCGAAAAATTTGCAGGCATATTCCCATATTTAGGTAACTTCTATCCTTAGAATGAGTCTATTGGCCTCAGGCATTTTATCCCTGTAGTTTAAAAAGGTATCCCTAAAGTTAGGCAGTTTCTGCCTCTTACAAACTCTGTGGCCTTTGGAAAATTAATGAATTTCCTTTATGCCTCAGTTTCCTCATCCGTAAAATGGGGGACATGGAAGCATGTAATTGCTGAAGAATGAAATAAGGCACTCATTGGCATGCAGCGAGGTTTTAATATATGTGGGCTCTTATTACACGCATGTGCTAATCCCTTATCCAAAAAAAGTTATTTTTTTTCTTCCCAAGGTTTTATACCCAAATGCAAATGAACCTTAAGGCAATGCCCAAGATTGAAGTGATCAGATGTGAAGGATTAAATTATCCCAGAAATGTACAAACCAATGGGAAATACCATGGTTGGCAGGTCAGAGGATATTATGCAATGAATCCAGCGCAGCAAAGGGGTTTAAAGTTCAGGTTTTTGGAATCAGAACGATGAGACATTGAGTCTCAGCTTCTCTAATTACTGTGGCATGACTTTAAGCAAGTCACTTAACCTCTCTAACTCCCAGTTTCCTCATCTGAAAATATTTATTGGAGCAGTAAAACAATTCCTCTTTTGTGAGGATTAAACTAGGTAATTTTTTTAATGTGCTTATAGTACAGTGTGTCAATATGTGGTGGCTTAAAAAATATTTTGAATTCTAGCAATATGCTCACACTGTCATTTACTGGGAACGTTAGAAACAGATATATGATGGTAGGACCCAGCCTTCTAATTGGTTTCAAGCCAGGTGGGGAGTCCAGACAATCAGATAATGTACAGTACGAGACAAACTACATTTGGATTTTCAAATTCTTCCTGTTAAGATGACATTTCTCTCTTTCCTGTTTCTTTTCCCACATCATTCATTTTCTACCTTGCATATAAAAATTCATGAAAGTTTTCCATCCTAAATTGGACCATCTAAAAGGAAATATTTTCTTGTGAACAGAGGAAAAAAAAGCAAAGATACATAATTTCTCATGACGTGCCTCTACCTTGTCTAATGTATTTCTTATTAGCAGAAGAATATATTTGTTATAGAATAAAATTCTATGGCCAAGAAAGAGACTCTTTTTGGTTTTCGTTTTGCTTTGTTTTGTTTGTTTTGAGTAACCGAAACAGAAAAACAAAATCAAGTAGAGTAGGAAGTGACCATGGAGAGGAAGTCAAGTTGGCAGATGCTGAATAACAGAGGGATGAACTAAAAGATGGAATATTTCAAAGATGCAGGCTGAAAATGCTTTGGTAATATGGTGGTGCCTATGATTCCACGCCTGCAAACACTTCTTAAAAAATAAACACATTGTTTTTTCATTAAAAACAGAAAAGTTAGTTATGTTAAAAAGAAAAACAGCTCAATACATCTCTTCTACCCAAACTCCTTGCTCCTTCTTTTACCAAAACTCCTTGCCTGGGGGAGTACATTAGCTGTTGAGTCCTTTTCCTTTCCTCATTTTGAGAACTCAACGTGGACTTGTACAAGTAAAAACATGGCGCTCAAGTGTGGCCACAGCTGTGTTTTACTACCAGCCTTTGAGGGAGGCCTCAAGTCAAACTCCTCCTCGTTCAGATCCTACTGGCTTGTTGGGTACTGAGCCAACTGGGGTGTACCTTGCACCAGGTTGCTGAGCCTTTGTCAAGTGAAAAGAGACAAATTTCCACAGGGGAAAGCAGTGAGTTCATGGCAGTATGAGCCATTTCTTATCTCAGAAAGCATTATGGGGAAACTACATGAGGGCAATAAACATATTGCTCAGCATAACATGAAACCGGAAGTCATCAGGAAGTGATTTATCTGTTGTCAAAGGGCAAAGAGTCTGTGGCCATACCCCTTGAACACGCCTGATTATACCTGATCTCTGAAGCTAAGCAGAGTCAGGCCTGGTTAGTGCTTGGATGAGAGACAAAGGGCAAGAGGAAAGAGAGTTAGTCCCTCCGTCTCTGGAGGAAAAAGTAGGCTCTTTGTTTATAGCACATTTAGGATTAATAAATCTTTCTTTACAGTATATTTACTGAGGCGACAATCTGGACATTAAGTGACACTGCTGTGTTTGGTTCTTAATAATGAGCTAATTTTCTTTGATTTTGTATTTCTGTGCATCATTTTTCATTGGGGGGGGTCACAGTATATAAAGAAGGAATAGGGTAAATTCAGAGGTATCAAGAGAATCAAACTAGATCCACTGATTTAAAGGGTATCGCATGAAAGGAGGTGGATATTCCTGACCCATCCACAGTTCAAAACACAGCTCCATTTGAACTCATAAACGTGGGCTATTTCATCACCATGGGCACCTACCGTTGACATCTACAATGTTGATGAGCCTAAGGTCAAAGAAAGCCACCCACCCAAAAGGCAATTTTGATAGCAACTACTGACAATGAATTCCGTTTAATAGTCTTCAGCTTATATTTTCCAAATCCAAAACTCTTCAGGGTAAGTTACTGCATAACTGTCGTTATTGGAAATGCTAGTGGGAATGCTATCACTGTTAAGCTCTCTGGGTAAAACTTTTTTTTTTTTTGCAATCTCACCATCATTTTAATTTTGTTTACATCTCTAGTCATTTGCACAGATGTTGATGGAGCTGTATTTTTGCTTCAATGTCTATTGCAACGTTCTTATTGCGTTCTGCAGGTCCTCCAGTAAACGTTACTTGCAATATTTTTATCAACAGTTTTGGATCAGTCACAGAAACCACCATGGTAAGTGCTACAACGCCACCGGCAAGAGAAAAACGTGACTTGATTATGCCATGAACACAACCTGTCAAATTTTCTATTTATTGTTCAACTTGCAGGGCCTCCTGTAAATGTTACCTGCAACATATTTATCAACAGCTTTGGGTCAATAGCAGAAACTACAATGGTGAGTGGGACTGAGCACTGAAGCCATCGTGTGAAGGAATGGGATATGCGATCAAAGAGTACTGTTGTATATTTGTAGGACATTTACTGAGTGCCAATTTCCAAGTTCACTCACCTCTAGAAAACAATTAGTTATTTACTTAAAATTCAATAATCTTTTATCCATCATGCCAGAGAAATTTTGGAAACACGTGATGTTCGGTTAGATTTAGGTAGAATTATCAGTATTAAGCATGGTTTACAGTTAAGGATATTTAAATATTTGCATCTCCAATGTTTCAGAAATACAAATTTCAAAGTTTGGGAGATATTTTTCATATAATAGGAAGTTTTAACATAAGCCTCAGACATGCTACATTTAAGACAGGGGTCCCCCACCCCACCCCACCCGGGCCTCACACTGTTACCGGTCCGAGGCCCGTTAGGAACCGGTCCGCACCGCAGGAGGTGAGTGGCGGGCTAGCGAGCGAAGCTTCATCTGCCGCTCCCCATCGCCCGCATTACCACCTGAACCACCCAACCATCCCCCTCCCCCCCGCCCCACCCCCGCTCCATGGAAAAATTGTCTTCCACGAAACTGGTCCCTGGCGCCAAAAAGGTTGGGGACCACTGATTTAAGATATACGCCAAGGAGCTGACCTTACAATGAACACACACACACACACACACACACACACACACACACACACACACACACAATTTGGTGGCAATAGAAAGTTGTTCCAAGTCCAAAGCAATTACATCACATGCATGGCTTTTCGAAAAAAAAAAAAAAACATAAACATAAAAAACTAATAAAAAACCATCACACTCTAAGTGCAGACATGTTTCACATACATGAAAAAGATCTCAGATACTGTAAAATCCACCAAGATTCCTTATCAATGTCAAGATGGTGTTGTTGCCTGTGACACAGCCTATTAGATAAGTAGGCTTACAGTGCTAGGCTACTGTGTGGAGATTACATTTTGGGTAAAACATTTTCTTGGCCCCCATACAATTTAAGTCCTAAGTCAATTGGCCGGTTTAAATTTTCACTACTACGTAAAGTATACAGTCATATTATTGAATGAGATCGAAAAAAACTATAGTTGAGCGTGACTATACTACTATGGTGGCCGATGTCCTAGAAACACTCAAGAAGTGAAATAATGAGCATAATGCCATTGAGAAGTAAAAAATAGCATTCCCCTGTGTTTATGAATTCTCTCTTTTAGGCTACCAGGATTGTGTTTAACAAATTACTGTACTTTTTGGTGTCCTTAATGTTATAAAAGAATAATTTACCTCTTATCACTCCTTTCTACTGGCAAGTCAGACATAATGCAACTCCACTACCCGTTTTAATATTATTCTGACACAGCATTGTCCAGAAACGAGACTTTTGGGGCTTTGACAGTATGTAGTGCATTAAGAATTTTACCCAACCAGGATAGTTTTGATGGGGTTATTAAATGACTCATAAGAAAAGCTGAACATGGAAAGGAGACTCCAACTCTGTACTTGGCATTCAGTTTCTGTCTCTCCCCTCCTGGTTTTATCCTGGTAACAGAGGGGCAAATCTTCCAGCCGCCCAAATCACTATCACCAGCTTTACACGATGGCATTCAATGACAATATGTGCACGACCTAACGCTGATTGCATTAATTAGACCCTTAAGTTGCTTTGATTAAATCTCCTTATTGCATTTTACCCTCAGTCAAAAATGTAAATGTGCACCTTTTCAGTGTGCATTAATGCAAGAAAAAGCTAAATATTTAAGGAGATGAAAATGGAAACGATGGATATCCTTGTTCTCCTGTGTCTTTAAGAGCTACTGAAGGTGTTTAATAAATGGGCTGCTTAGGGGCTTCTTGGCCACTTAGTAAGGTGTCCTTTGTCATGTTTCCTATGCAAAACTTTGGAAATCATTGTCCAAGCGTAATATCAACGGCCTGTCTATTCTGCTGTATGAGACGCACTGAATCGCATGATCAGAAGAATGATCAGTGTGCTGTGCTTCTTTTATTTATTTCTTGGCTTCTGATGTAATGACAAACTGAATTTGGCTTTTAAAAATATCTTTTATTTTCTTCAATTATGGCTTTTGTGTGAAACTAAAAAAAAATGTTTTTTGCAACTCCACCATGCTTAAATCAAAGAATAAATCATGTCATGTAGGGTAGGGACTGGCAAACATTTTTCTCTAAAAAGCCAGACGGTAAATACCTAAGACTTTGAGGACCAGACAGTCTCTGTCACAACTACTTAATTCTGCCCTTTTGGCATAAAAGAAGCCATAAACAATAGTAAGCAAATGGGTGTGGCTATACTCCAACAAAAACTACTTATAAACACAGGCTATGGCCAAATTTGGCCCACAGGCCATAGGTTGCCAACTCCGGGATCTAAGGCATCGCTATTTAAAATGGACATTATTCAGGGGCTCATGAGAACATGAGAATTGCTCCACCTTGAAAAGGTCTTACTTTCCCAGACCCCTTAGGCCCTGCCTGGGGACCTACCTGATGTACCCACAGGGTGTCATCACAGCCTGAGCTTCCCTTACCAAAACCCTGAGATTCTACCATCCACGAACATTCTCACAAAATGTGACTCAAAAGAATGGTCAAAAAAGTTAAACAGAAACAGATTCTTCCTTGAACTGTCTTTAGTTGGAGTCAAGACATCAGACCTTTAGGTTTTATGCACAGTAATATACGTAGTCATTGAGGACGTTGATTAGTGCTATGGGGGGGGATAATAGTTTTGCTTTCTCTATGTTTTCTGGAATGATTTTTTTCCAAGAATGTCTCAGAATTTTGAGTTTCTGAGCATGTTGATTTCCCTCTCTTCCCTCATGTCCCACTCTTACCCCACAACCCTTGATAGCATTATTGAAGGATTTAGTTTGGATGTTTGTTTCTAAATAAGAGGCAATCATTATCTGTTTTAAGAATGTGATATGACTTTCTTTTGGTTCTATCCAGTCTGCCCTCTTATGTTTGATGAAATCCCACTAAATTACTGTTGGTACTAACTGCCCACAAAGATTAGGCTCACTTACAGACACAGTATTGCCTCTTACTCCTTTGGTATGTCAGTGTTTAAAGACTGCTCACAGGACAATATATTTGTGTTATTCTAAGGAGTATTTCTATGGATCATTATGATCATGTACATTATTTCAAAACATGTACTTCTGTTCATTAAGAGTCACAGGGATCTGGTGATGTTCATTACTAGCTGACCCTGTGTTAAAAGTATTCAGTGGAACAGTTTTTTTTTTTCCTTATGATTCCAAAAGACTCAGAAGACCAGTAAGGGCTGTATGATGAGACAGGTTATCTTTCGGTTTCGGAACGTCAGTTTACCATTGCCTTTTCTTTCTTTCCCCTTTTCCTTTAGCTAGTGATGGCAAGTGAATTTACAGGATGAGGAGTGTATTTGCAACAGCCTCCTTCCTACTATAAGGGCATAGTTTGGGAATATCGATAATGTCAGTAAAGGTCAAGAGTATTTGCATGCCATCTGCATACAGCTGTCCCCAAGGTTGGGCCATTAGAGAATGGAGAAGAGATAGTCTCCTCAAAGCTTCCAAATGACTGCCTGGAAGGATGTGGGTGAATAGAGTGTGATTTGGACCTATGGGTGCTGGAACACTCCCCACGCTACGGCAGCAGACTCAGACCCTTTCCTCATTTAATATTGAGAGACTGCAATAGGGGGAAGGGGGTAGAAAGAGCTGAAGGTGTACAAAACGTGTCCACTTGGAGAGCATCTCCAGAATATGATTCCAGCTCCCCAAACTCTTCCCCAAATTCCACATGCTCTGCTGGTTACCGCTACAGGGTGAAGAGTTGTTTTATCTCCGATCTGAAATCACTTTCCTAAAGAACTGGATAAGGTGTAGACAGCCCCTTAGGAGAATGCACGCTACGCTGTAACTGCTGGAATGACATTACAGACCTTTCATTCTATAGGTGCATAAGCAACTCATAAGGAGATGCTAACTTACCAGGAATAGCAGGTAGCTACATTCCTTATTTCTGAATTTTTAAGGGAGAACCAAGAATCTACCTAACATTTTGTTAATCTGAGATATAAGGTGTCCTTGGTCTCTAAATTAACAATGCAATGTTAAAACCTGGATTCATCATAAAGCGACTGCCCCCCCTCCCATAATTTCCAATTCAAAGCTAACTTCCCATATTCAAAGCTAGCACAGACTCAAGATGATGAAAACTTCACTGCAGTGTAGCTAGAAGCTAAAACTAAAGTGCCATATAGGTCTGTGGGAAATCCACAAAGCATATCTTTGTCTATAATAACTTTATAACATAACTGGATTGAAAAATATATACCTATAAAAATAAAAAGAGAGCAGTAAAGTTTAATAATATTTATGAGACAGAGTGGCAATCTCTATGTACAAATGCTACACTAAATATAATAGTAACAAAATAATTCAATTTAAGGAAACAATCTTTGTGGCAATGGGCATAGAATTAGAAGGTACCAAGAAAAGTAAAACTTTAGAAATTCTAAATTTGGTATGAAATAATAGTATGGAATATAGGTACTTGTATTAACTGTGCTAAGAATATAATAAAGATTCTATGACTTACACATAGCTTTTGAAAAAATAAAAGATATGTGTATGTATTTACACACATACACATGTGCACACATACATATATATATATACACAATATATATACATACACACACACTTTTTAATTTGAATTTTTCTATTACCTAATCTAGTACCCAGAGAGTCAACCACAGGAAAACAAATTTTAATACAAGGAAATACGTCATTTATTTGAAGTAGAATCTGTCTCTGGAGAGAGAAGGCAGTATAAAAGAAAATTCAGTCTACACTTAAGCATGTCTCTTAATATTTACTTCTTTAATATTTCATTAAACCTAGAAGCAAAAATAAAGACAAAGAAAGGCTACAGAACAATATAACTATCTCCTGTGGTTTGGAATATCTTGAGAGAATAAACCTATCTGTAAATAAACAGAGGTGATACATAGATAAATCATGCA
This sequence comes from Phocoena sinus, assembly GCF_008692025.1. Taxonomy (NCBI): domain Eukaryota; kingdom Metazoa; phylum Chordata; class Mammalia; order Artiodactyla; family Phocoenidae; genus Phocoena; species Phocoena sinus. The sequence continues at coordinate 11,785,780 of NC_045784.1, forward strand.
TCAAATTTGTACCCTACATTGAAAATGATAGTGAACTGAAAGAATTACAGGGGCACAGCCCCGGAAAATCTTTGCTTTGGCTATCTACTTCTCTATATCCTTGGGCGTCCTTTTCTATTCTTAAAGGTTTTAAGGGTTGCCATTTATTTTGGAATAATGTATAGCATCATGGAAAAAATTATGGAAAATTTTAATTCCTATACATTATAAAGAACAAACACTCCCAAAATATCTAATAAAAGTCTTGTTTCATATAATTCCTGTCATTGTGGAGTAAAATGTATTTTCTCCTCTAACTTTTCCACTTATTCTTGCTTATGAATAGGCTAATTAATTTATTTTAAATTAACTGTTAGATATTTAATGGTTCTATTGTGATAAGATAGATTCAGTGCTCTTTTTAAAGTTCTGATATTGGGAGAACCTATTTTATTATTTTAAATAGATAAAATTCAAAATAGAAAAGCAGGAAACACTGGAGAAGAATACTTGTGGGAAAGACTTTTTAAAAAGACGTATTAATACATTAGCTGGGAAATTTTATATTGAGATTTTTTTTTAAAAGGTCAATGTTTTCATATTGTATGTCACCAAAGTAATATTCTCTAGAGTCTCTCAAAATGCATCTTTAAATCATTCTCAGGTTCAAAGGAGGACTGCAATGATGTTGTCCTGGTGATTCTGCCCCCCAGTGCTCGCTATCTGGCGTCTCATGGCCTCTCCCATTCTATGTTTCCTTCCTGGGTGGGGGGCCTCAATGGCCTCCCAAAGGCCTAAGAAATTTAACCCATTCACCTCTGTTATTTCCAGCTGTCATTACTTCTTGTACTTAGAGTTCTTCTACCTCCAGAATTGGCTAAGAGATGATGTCCTCTTCTTTCCTACTGAAACAAGCTCATAGACCCCCACACACAAAATTTTATGAAGGATAATTGGTTCCCACCCTAAGGGAAATAAAAGGGGTAGATGTCACACAGTGAAGACACTGCATTTTTTTCCTTCAGGAAACCTTAAGAAAATCTCACAGTTGATCTATCCAGTGCCTATTTATACGCAAATTGGATTATTATATTTTCAATAGCCCCTGTTTTGATTTTCTACAAATCACACATTCCCACTCTTTACTCACACAAAACTCCAAAGGTTCCAGTCACTCCTGTTGCCAATGAAACACTGAACTGGTAATCTCTTTCCAGTTACTACCCTCTGGTCCCTTTGGACAATCCCCAAAATGCAAAATATGTGATGGGGAGAACTTTGAGGTTCTGCCATCCTCTTGGCTCACTCATGGAAGGAGGGGGCAACCAGTGAGCAAACAGAATGGGGTGGAAGCCTGGCTGGCCTCACAAGAGCACCCTCTTAGGTCTGGGAATTTGCTGTGCGAGCCTGGTATAATCCCAAATAAAAGTCAGCTGATAAAATTTTCCAAGTCAGAAAGTCCTTATGTTGTACAACAAGGAAACGTACAGTTATTTCTTTTAATATTTCAGCTTTTCCTAATAAGCTGGGTTCTGATGACTGATTTTCAGAAGTTAGTAACTACTTGATTATTAGCATTCTTTAAACCCACAGTGGGCACTCTTTCTAAGAACTGCCATTTCCAAAATACTCTACCAGCCTGATCATCAGGATGGCTGTATTTGGGGGGCAAAGTCATGGGAATTTGGAGAGTTTGGTAATAAGCAGAAGGAACTGGATTTGAAGCTCTCTTGCATACACCCTGATCTTTATAACTTACTTACAGATTTTCTTTTGGCTCTAAAGGGATTGACCAAAACCGACCAACCCGAGGTGGTCTCCATTGTACCTTATAAAGTAACCAACCATCTGAGTTTTGCCTAGGACTGAGTGGGTTCCCTGAAAATTTCATGTTTACCTGAGGCTAAAATGGGAAAGTTCTCAGGCAAACCAAGGACATGTTTGGTCACTGTTAGAGAAAAGTAAACAATGACTCAAAATCCAGGTGCCCAAACAAAGATGTGGAAACAAAGCAAATGAAGGTGAAAAAGGTAAAGGAAAGAGAGTAAAATGGGATGAGTATATATCACCCTAAATGACCACAGTGGCAGATGTGGACCACTGTTAGCTCTGAACCATAGTCCTGCTTGACTAGGGAATACTGTTGAAGCCTTTATTGGGTCTGCTCTGTCAAGCGAAGCAACAGTTTCCATGAACCTAAAGACCTTTGAGTAGAAATCCTCTGAAGAGAAGTTACTGATTCATTAGCACAGAAGAAAATTCCCATGCCAAGTGGGAATGACAGGGTGTACCTGAGGCTCCCACAGGGAGGAACACCTTTATCAAAAGGTGCTCAGCTTAGGGAAACATGAAAAAGATTTCTGTTTTGAAATCTCCAGTTGACTACTGTAGATACAACCCATTCAGAGAAATGATAAAATATTTAAGAATTTCAAAAGTAGCTGTAAGGGAATTATCTTGTCAACATGAACCATCTTAATATTTATGTTGATGAATTTAAAAAATATTGGCCCATCATGTCAGAGTTTTATGATAAGATTTCTACTACCAAAATTACAGAGTGGGTTTTCTTCTGCCCAGAGCATCTGAGCAGATTGAAAATAGAGATCATGTCATTTCTGATTTGGAAAATGAATAGGTTTTATTTGACAATCTGCTATCACAGACTGACTCCTGTACTTATCATTACCTTTTTCTACAGCAAAATCAGATTGAGTTAGTATTATTTCCTTCCAGAACGATTAAGTGAAACAAAAATTCAACCAGCTCAACTTGTTCCATTAGTGTTCTGCTTTGGTCAAGTCTTCTTTCCTTCTCGTCTCTGTTCCCACTCCTAACAGAACTGAGTGGTTTATTTTGACCAAGATATACACAGCTGGGTTTACTCAGATACCAACACTGCATGCATTGAATCAGGCAGAAGAGTGAGGGGAAAATACGCCAGAGTGGGCAAGAAGTAACGCTTCTGCATGGCGTTTCTGTAGGACTACCGAGTGAATATTTTTCTGAGACAACAGTGGAATGATTCACGGCTGGCTTATAGCGAGTACCCTGATGATTCTCTGGACTTGGACCCATCGATGCTGGACTCCATTTGGAAACCAGATTTGTTCTTTGCCAATGAGAAGGGGGCCAACTTCCATGATGTCACCACCGACAACAAGTTGCTTCGCATTTCAAAAAATGGCAAAGTCCTCTACAGTATCAGGTAAGCTTCCTTCGGCTGCCCCCTGCTCCCTTCTCCATTTTTCTCCTGACCTAGAGCTGCACGGTTCTGCAGGGCAAGATGTATATGAATATTATCCTTTGTGGTCTCTTGTTTATTATTTAAACTTAAAGTTGGTGAGAGTGCCAGTGGTTCCCATGGTCTCAGAAGTGTAATTCTCCATAACCAAAATATATTAGGTAGGATGGTGGGTAGGTGATGGTATCATATAAATATCTGCACAAATATGTTTTTATTTATTTGTTTGTTTTATTTATTTATTTTTGGCCGTGTTGGGTCTTCGGTGCTGTGCACGGGCTTTCTCTAGTTGCGGTGAGCCGGGGGTACTCTTCTTTGCGGTGTGCGGACTTCTCATTGCGGTGGCTTCTCTTGTTGCAAAGCACGGCCTCTAGGTGTGCAGGCTCAGTAGTTGTGGCTTGCGGGCTCTAGAACGCAGGCTCAGTAGTTGTGGCTCACGGGCTTAGTTGCTCCATGGCATGTGGGATCTTCCCGGACCAGGGATCGAACCTGTGTCCCTTGCATTGGCAGGCAGGTTCTCAATCACTGCGCCACCAGGGAAGCCCCATAAATATGTTTTTGATTGGTTCAATAAAGGAAGTGCAGGCCCTTTAGTTCAATTACTGAGCATAACATACAAATTCTCATTTCAAATAATTATGCCATTCTATAGCATTTAAACACACACACACACATACACACACAAAGATTCAATGGCTCAGTATCGTCACTGACCGCATACTTTGAGCTCAGTGAACGGAAAACTGGTTCTAATCCCAGATCTACTTCTAACTAAACATGTGATCTTGATCTGTTAACATTTCTTGGGCTTGAGCTTGGGATAGAAAATTTCTCAGATGCATTTTTGCTTTTTTATTCAGATATGATCTTCACCAGAATATTCTCCAGAATATCACCCTACAATCAAAATAATCACTCCCTTTTAGGAACTCTCATAATAGTTTCTCTGTGAATCTGTAAGTCTCTGACTTCTTCCTATCCCATATTTTGGCTACTTCTGTACACAAATATAGCATAAGAACACAGACTTTTGGAATCAGACAAACCTAGAATTAAACCGAAGCTTTGCCACTTACTAAGTTACATAAGCTATAACCTTCAGTTACCTTAATTGGAAAAATGGGAAACACCATATTTAACTCAGAGTATTCTTGTGAGAATGAATTATATACAGCAGAGGTCAGCAAATATTTTCTGTAAAGGGCAGATGGAAAGTATTTTAGCTTTGCCAGTCAGACTGTCTCAACTCTGTCAGAGCTACTCAACTCTGCCATTATAGCACAAAACAGCCATAAACAATACTCAAACGATTAGGTGTGGCCATGTTTCAATAAAACTTTGTTTACAAAGACAGGTGGTGGACTAGATTTAGCTCTTTGGCCATAGTTTGCCAACCCCTGATATAGAGTAAATAAAAATACTTGCCACAGTTCATGACACAGAGTATGCTCTCAATAAATGAAATGATGGCTGTTTGCATTTTTTTTTGCATTTTTAAGTTAACATTCTTTCTAAATAATAAGCTCTTTAAAGCCAAGATATTCGGATTTTTCATCTTTTGTAACCCCTCCCAAAGGGCCAAGACAGTGTATTGTATATGAGAGAAATCGAATACATTGAATAAATATTGACATGTTAAAGATTCTTTAGAGAATTCCCCTTCTCTCCAATCTTATTACCAACAACAAAAAAAAGAGGCAGCTAGTGTCTTTGCAAATGATTTTCACAAGTTTGCAGACTCACCACCACCAAAAAACTGCATTTCACAACTCTATATACAATTTAGGTCTGTACTGTAGATTCCATTCTTAACCTAGTAATTTCACAGCTTGCTGGTTGCAGATAGCTGCAATGTCTTTTGGAAGGAAAGAGGCTGCTCATTTGTAAAAAGTGGCAAAGTCACCGCTTCCACAAAGAACCAGGGAAATTTCCCCCTTATTTTTAAGAAACTTTACACTTATTTTTATAAAAATTTTTAAGGAAACACAGAATATTCCACATGGTGATGCATTTGGTGTAAGATGCGGTATTGGGCACAACCTAAGTTGATGTGACCTGATGAAATGGGACATATATAGAGCATGGTGCTGGGAAGGAGAGTTATAAAAAGCAGCACAGGGTATCAGCTGCTCCAGCTAACCCTCTGGGCCTTGGGTGGCAGTTGCTCTAGTAAATACCTGGCATCATGCACTGCCGAAATAAAACCAGGGTTTTTTTTTTTTTTCCTTCTGTTCTATAAAGGCCCTTCCATTCTAGAACCATGAAGAATACAATGTCCCCGAGACTCGATCCAGAGGCAATTCTTCTATCTCTGGTTCCCAGTAGGCTCTGAAATACCCCACGACTGTTTTGGGATGGGTGGAGTTTGTCCTGTGGCAGGCTGGTTTAGACTTTTCCTTCACTGTGGGTATTCTATGAAATCAGGGGAAAGACCCTTGGTGCAGGAGAACTGGGCATGCCATTTTAGGGAAACACAGCTCTTGGCAGATTTGAATTGCAGGAATCTAATTGCTTGCCTGGAAGGGTTTTCAATGAGCCAGACACGGTGCTGGGCCTAGAGATCCAGAGGTGAGTAAAATGTGGTCTCTGTCCTGGAAGGGCTCCAGTCTAACCAGGCAGGCAGACATAAGATAAACTGAGTAGTAGGAATAAATAGGGAACAAGGAAAAGAAAAGTGGCTCTAACTTTGCAAATGAATTCTGTGACTCAAATATCGTTAGAATTTTGGGGTCGGCACCCACACTCCTGTTTACTTGAGTCACTGGACTCAATTTAACTAGAGGGTAAGGAGGAATTAGCGCTAATATAGGCCCAGCTGCAGGTCCAACTCAAGTTTAAAGTACAGTTTTTGGTGTCTTAAAGGTGCTGGAAAGTCCTTGCTGACATTCCATTAGGAAGGACTTTCCCTCAACTCTAAGGTTCACAATGCAAATACCCCCAGGAGAGGGAAAACCCTATCCTCAATTCATACTAAGCCATAAAGAGCTGATACGAAATTTTCTTTCTGATAGTAGGTTTAATGTCTGTGAAGAATAGTGACAGAGAGCATGTTGGATGCCTGAGAGGAAAAATCAGATAGGACGAAGAGAGTTAAGAAAGATAGAAGGGAGGCATACAACGGAAGTACCAAAGATAAACTCATGAATTGCCTCCACCTGACACATTTTAATACTTACTTCAACACTGGGCCACGTGAGAAAAATAATGTTCTATGGCTATGTTTTGTATTTGAATTTTCCTAAAACCTAAAGCAAATGGATGGTAGCGTTTCAGCCAGGAAAAGTTCTATGCTTTCTTAGCTTTGTAGGAGCAGAGGTAGAATTAACTCTGCATGGAAACCAAAGCCCAAGGCTTTGATGGCCAAGCAGAACACAGAGAACTCTGCAGCCCACTGACTTCATAACAAGCAAGGTCACACTTCCCAAGAGGTAATATATCTGTTTGCCCGAAGACCAAGATTTTTAAAAGGGAGTGACAATAGACCGGAAATCCATACATGTCCTGCAGATTCAAACACCTGAGGCACCTGAGTAAAACTTAAACAAATCTTTTAAATAGGAACCAAAGGTCTTAGCTCAGTGTTAGAAAATTTCCATCCAGTGATGCAGGACATAGTCTCTGATGATGATGTCAAGCCTATTTCTGTCCACTTATCCTCTGATTACTTTTTAAATTATTCACTTCCGTCATATGTTTGATCTTACTCTGTTTTCATGTTTTTTGTTGACCCACCCCATTAAGTGTTGACCATTTTTGACCAAAGTGTAAACAAGGACACACATCTTGCTTTGTATACCCTCTTCAGAGACAGTCAAATTCTAAATTCATATTACTTTAAAAGGCCTGAATCCACAGTGGAATAACGAGGTGAGCCTTGGGTATAATACATATTAGTGCTCAAACAATATTTACTGAATTGAATATAATGAATTGTAGTAGAAGTCAGGGCATCATGACCTATGGTATGCGATATGAAAGAGAAAAGGAGAGGGTGAGCATTTTTGTTTTTTTGTGTTTTTTTTAATTTTGTTTTTTGTCTTTTGCGGTACGTGGGCCTCTCACTGTTGTGGCCTCTCCCGTTGCGGAGCACAGGCTCCGGACGCGCAGGCTCAGCGGCCATGGCTCACGGGCCCAGCCGCTCCGCGGCATGTGGGATCCTCCCGGACAGGGGCACGAACCCGCGTCCCCTGCATCGGCAGGCAGACTCTCAACCACTGCGCCACCAGGGAAGCTCGAGGGTAAGCATTTTTAAAGAGGAGCAGCTGGTCTCATATGTCCACAATGTCTTTGCTAATATTTGTTTTCTTCCCTTACTTCCCACTGCTTCTGAGACTTTTCTGCCAAAACTCTGACTTTTATAGAAGCATAGGATTTTTTTTTAATTGAAGGTATTACAGGGCAAAATATCCTTGTTTTACTGATGAGGAAGTGACTTCTTTAAAAAGTTAAATGAGCTAAAATAATGGAGCCCATAAATAGGAAAGCTAGGACAAGAATCAAAGCTCTTGACTTCTATTTCAGAGCTATCATCTCCTACCCCACATTAATTCTTCATTTACTCCAACTCAAATCCAAAGACACAAACAAATACAATACCAAACACATGTCATTTTCGAACCAACCTTTTGGGGACTCAATTTTCAAAGGACTAGTGGAGGAAGAAGGTAAGATTTAAGATGAGAATACAAAGTATCTTAAAATTTCGCAAATGTCTAAAAAGACTTTAAATTCAAGATGCCACAGTTGACCTTCAAATAGGAAGCTCATTTGATAAGTTTTATACAGCATGTATAGCTTATATAGCATATCTACTTTCTGAAAACTTACTATCCCAGGGATCAAAGGGCTGAAAAGACCCACTAAAGTCATTAAGTCAACTCCTTACCTTCAGACAACCTGTTGAGAACTTATTCTATTTTTAAAGACCTTCAGAGAAGGAGATTTTATATTCTCTCCTTGGATCTTATAATAAGTTACTCGAACATTGTGCAGAAACTCCTCCTTATATAACTTAAATCATATTTGCTACAACTTAAATCAGTCGCTTTTTCCCACATTTGTTAACATGATAAACAAATGGCTACCATTTTTAGGAGGATGGAGGGATTACCTCACTGTTTTTGTTTCATTTTTGAAAATGAAATACATTTTCATCCCACCAGAGTTAGTGGACATATGTTTAGTCACCAAAACTATGTTGCCGGTTTAATTTTACAGTGTGTAAAATCAGCACCAAGATGTTCTTCATCTTGCAGTTTTCAGTTTGCTGTATGGTTCAGAGCGCCTACTCTGAACCTTATGATGTTGAATGCTATCCTGGTTCCTTCTGATACTATAGTAGACTGGGGTTTTTTTTTTTTTTTTTTTTTTGCGGTACACGGGCCTCTCACTGCCATGGCCTCTCCCATTGCGGAGCACAGGCTCCGGACGCGCAGGCTCAGCGGCCATGGCTCACGGGCCCAGCCACTCCACGGCATGTGGGATCTTCCCAGACCGGAGCACGAACCCGTGTCCCCTGCATCGGCAGGCGGACTCTCAACCGCTGCACCACCAGAGAAGCCCTAGACTGGGGTTTTAGAGTCAAACACCCTTGGGCTAGTGTCTCTGGCCTCAGAACTAGCTGTGTGACCTAGGGAAAATTTGTTCTCTCCCTGAACCTCTATTGCCTCAGCTTTCAAAAAGAGATGATTTGGTTAAGAGCTTTAGCAGAATACACTATATGCTATATGCATAGACAGTCAAAAGTGGCGTTGCCCTGTACTCTAGGGCCCTTGGTATTTTCTTGTAATTTCATGATTGTGCTTTCTGTCCCAGTCTCTAAGACGAAGAGTAAACTGACCAGGATAGATCCCCACGATCTCTGGACATTATTGTTTGCCTTCAGTGTCTTTTATTTTACCGACCCGGTACCTAGGGGCCCTATGCTACCTGCCAACTGCATAGAGTTCTCCAAACAATAAACAGTTATGGGACTGATCCTCCACAACAGCACCCTGCATCATCAAGACATCTGAGCCCCTCATCATCAAACTTTATCTGACCTGAAACTTATTCCTTTATGGTGTTAGAGGTGATTTACTTGTTAATTCCTTTTGATTCAATTCATAATTGCAGGTGTTGATGATTCAGTGTTCCACCATCCCAGTAGTATCTGAGTTGTCATAGAGAACTCTTGGGGATTGACATGCCTTCTACCTCTGATGATAGATTACAGGCACCACTGAGAGTAGGTGGGGTGTAGATTTCTAGACAGACATCCAACAGAGCTCCCCAAATAATCCTGTCTAATGACCAACTCCATCCACACACATAAAAGGCCAACTTTTCTAACAAAGCCTCCCACCCTTGACTCATCCTACAGCCTGATGCAAGAACTTCACAGATTCTAACTTTGGCTATAGAATGATTTTTATGGCATAGGAAAAAAGGACATTCTTTATTTAGACGTCAGAGCTGAAAACAGAATGCACAGTGAACTAAGACCTGCCTAAATGTCACCAATGGTGATACTTTGATTATCTTACTCTCAATTGTGATGAGACATGTAAGCCCATATTTTCTATTAGAAGGCAGCTATGCAAAGCTGTGATTTCTTCTCTCTGTGCATATTTGGACCATGTTTATCTTTATATCCTATAATCCAGGCAAAATTACATTCTCATCTTCCAAATCTGTGTCCAAATCCTCATTAGTTTTGGGACTTGACTTAATGCGGTAATTAATGACTGTAACATAAGCGCCCACATCAGAATTAAGCAATGAGGCTTCAGAGAAGTGCTGGAAAATGCCATGGAAACCACGATTCCCTTCTCCCTAGGGCAAGCAAGGTTGGGAGGGTGGGACGTGCTGGCACGCATATATGCCGGTGGCTTCAGCAGGAGCTGAGCTAAGTGGTGCAGAGGGGGCACTTTTGGACAGTGGTCCTCAAAAAAGATGCATCTGAAGGCAGAAGCATTAAAGTCTAGAAAGTGTGTTCTGTACATGACAGACTCTCTTAAAGTGCTGGAAAGCTCTGCTGAGCTCCTGATTGGGTTCCGAAAGACACATACACTCAAGGGCATAATACTGGTTCAAACACAACAGAGTAAGGATTTTACCCTTGTTTGAAGGGAAAAAAAGGGGGTTATGCAATGAAATACATGGCAGGCAGCATGACCACTTTTCCTTGACTGTTTGCCTGACTGGACTAGCAATAGCAACCAGCAGGTTTTTCTCCATTTGGAGGTAACTTTCCACTGCATTAACATTCATTAGAGTTTGCTCTGAAGGTGATGGTGCAAAGAACAGAATACCAAGAAGGTAGCTTAGGGCATCAGGAGCACCACACCTCCTTCCATCATTTACTGTATCCCCTAGGCTCAAAGACCAGCCTCTCTAACTCCATCAGTTTATTATTCTGAGTCTCGGTTTCCTTACTATAAAATGAGATTGAACCAGGAGATGAGATCAAGTCTGAGGCTCCTTCTAGCTCCGTCATAAGTCTCTAATAAGTCTCAAAATGATCTCCTCTTTCCCAAACCGCAAAATTCCTTCTGGATGAGGAAATAAGAGTGGGTCCTTCATGTCCCTTAGGGTTTGGGAGCCAGCAAGAGGGGATTCTGAATTGTAAGGTGCCTATCTCAAACTACTTTGGGATCTTTGAACCGTTTCCTCCCAAACTGAACATCTGAGGAGAGGAACTGATTTTGGAGTGGGCTAGGGAAGGTTGGACTACCTGTTGTTTAAGAGGCAGCCTTCTACTCAACGTATAGTTTACACCGTGACAAATACTTAACACTGAGCTCCCTATTGAGAAATTTCCCAATCGCAAATTAGATCATTTGTACCCTCTGATTCAACCAGCAGGAGCATCCGTGAGATATTATTTTAGAATGTGTTCATGAATTATGGGTTTATATACTTTCAGACAACTATACAAAGATGGTTGGCTAGGATAATTATTAACTGGATATATAAGACTAAAGGAAATCACCTGGTAGCTTGGAGCCAACAGAGTTCGAGGGCTAGTCTGCCATTATTAATCACCTGACTTTTCCTGTGGCAGGAAGCCAAAGGAAATTCAGAGGTCCTGGTGAACCTGCTCAACTTATGTTGACGTGGGCTTCTGCCTGGTCCACAGTGCTGCTTTTCAAAGGCTCCCTCGATGACGTTAATCTCAAAATAAACACAAATAATATCACCATGGCTCTTATGAAACGCATGAATTGCTTTAGTGCATTCTCATAGCACATAATTCAAAGGAAAGACACTCTGTTTTAAAATGGGAAAAAATCGTCTATCCTCAAAGCTCAACAGTCTTTCCAATAAGTCTATCCTTGCTCGTGGCATTTAAAATTACAAACCAACATCTGATACAACATTTATCACTGGACAGTCATTGAAAGACAATTAAGGACATATATAATTATGTGAAGTTCTACAACGTGACACACACTCAGAGGAAGGCCGTCCCATATGGGATTGATCATCCCTTTCCAAGGACAACAGAATAATTGTTTATCCGATGTTTCGTTTTAGTGGGGATATTTTGCTAAATATGAATAGTTAGATGAAAGAAAGCAACAAGTGAGCTAAGGGATTAAAGACAACACTAAGGGGGTGGGGCAGATGTCAGTTCTGAAGTTCAGGAGGCGGGGCTTCCCTGGTGGCGCAGTGGTTGAGAGTCCACCTGCCGATGCAGGGGACACGGGTTCGTGCCCCGGTCCGGGAAGGTCCCACATGCCGCGGAGCGGCTGGGCCCGTGAGCCATGGCCGCTGAGCCTGCGCGTCTGGAGACTGTGCTCCGCAACGGGAGAGGCCACAACAGTGAGAGGCCCGTGTACCGCAAAAAAAAAAAAAAAAAAAAAAATTGAAAAAAAAAATGAAGTTCAGGAGGACTTGGGTTCAAATCCAGTCTCACTAAGTGACCATGAGAAGTCACTTAATTTTTCTTTGATCTGCAGTTTTTCTCAGTCCCCGATAAATGTTCAGTGAATGTCATAATCACCCTGGGTTGGCTGTAGAATAAGGGGAGGGGAGTGGCGAGACAGTTCTCCCCATTCTTCCTAATCCATACACACGGACATTTCCTTACTCAGTACCTGTTACACTCAGGCTCCACTCACCTTCCATGAGTCCCAAGCAGATGACTACTCTCTGTGCCTTGGGTTTCCTTCCTTTGGGAGGTATATCGTTCCTAGCAGAAGTGACAGTTGCATCTTTTTTCAGCTAAGGGCTTGGGCCCCCTCTTCAGCCGCTTGTTAAGAGTCAACTAAGGAATTGTGCTTGGTTTCAAAGTGTTATCTAATCAAGAATGGACCATCCTACCATCTGACCAAGACTCCGTTCTTTCTCTCTCCAACCTTTGCCACCAGAAACAGTGGCCAGCAAGTCTCCGCCAGTTACCACAGCAGAAGTCTTAGTGCGGCAAAATACCAGCAAAGTAGCACAATTTTGCTCTCAGCTGTCAGCAGATGAAAAGTTACTTTGGTTTTCTTAAAACCATATCTGCAGTTCACAAGCACTTGTTCTTTTTCTCTTTCACCAAAAGTAAAAGGATCCCAAATAAGACACTGCTATACAGTGCTACTCCCTCTTTTTTCACCTCAGTGTCACCATTAAATAGCTGTGAACTGAGGCAACAGAGTGACTGTGGACAAGTCAGTTGTCATTATTTTAATGTGCAGGCTAATAACATTTTATCTTCATGAACATTTGGTTGTATAAATAAATACTAGCCGTGAAATGACTGAAATTTAAAATGTAACTAAACTGTGGGCAGAATTGGTTACATGAATCTTTGATAATTTGAGCTCTTCTTTCTGATGGTGTTCCATTTAGCCCTCTCCCATTTACCACCTTCAAAACATTTTCGTTCAGGAAATATCAAAACATTTGGAAAAGTTTTAGCTGCAGATTTATCAGTCGCTCTCCAAGTTGAATCCAATCCATATTTGGACTTAATTAACACGGGCCCACCATATGTGTGCACATTTTCTGAAGGGACCAGGCACAGATGGGAGCAGATATTGTATTTCTGTCCTTCCCAGCTAGTAGCGCTCAATGCATATGGGTATTTTCTGTGATGCCTTTATAATGTTTGGTAAACATGGACCTTCCTAGTCAGCCACTGGCATTTTAGTCAGGGGACAGGAGTAGAACACCTGATGAACCAGCAGTGTTGCCATTCATCTCCTGAAAATCCCAAGGTCAACATGGAAAAACAGGCTTTATATTTATTTGGAATTAACTAAGGGGATAGAGTCTAACTGCACAGCTTACGACCAACCTGGGGTTTACTTTCAGCCCTAGACAATATTGAAAAAATGATTTCTCTCTGGTGTCCTAGCCACAGGGTTCTGAGCCCTGTTATCCACCTAGGTTCATCCTTCCGTTTGATACTCTCAGTATCAAAGTCTGCTCTCAGGGATATGGGTAGGGAACCTGAGAATCTATCAACTCATATAGACAAAGGAGGAAATGACTAACGGTACTTAAGACACCATACTCTCCCTAGATTTGCATCTTAATAGTCATGGAAGCCTTTAGCTAAATGTCTATTAGCTCATTATACTTGGCAGCCATGAATTTTCAACCTTTACTTGTATAAAAAAGCACAGCCACATTTCATGCCTTGCATGCCTAGCCAAACTTGGACCAATTACTTTTGTCCTCTGTGGATAAAGATCCTTTCGCGGGTACCTTGAGTTTTGATTCAGGGTCATCAAATGATTATTGCAAGTCATACTTCCCTGACAGACCCAAAGGGCCCTCTCAGGATCTAGGTCTGGAAGGGTAGATTATCTGCTCTACCCAATCAGTGTGAGCGCTTATTTAGGCCCCAAGGGACAATGAATGAAAAGCCTTTTACTTGATTTAGTTCAACTATGTCTGATTTACATAATCTGGAAGGATTCTTTAAATGAGAATTTGAAAACAACTTTAAAAAGTTGAATAATAAATGCAGAACTACTGGGATAGACTCCACTGAAAGAATATATGTATGTACACACACACACATATATACACATATATATTAATATCTTAGTAATGTTAAACTACGATCTCCTTCAAGAGAGAAATTTATTTCAAGAGTCTGATAGCATGAGGCTCAATAAATGCTTGCCAAAAATTGCTAAATGGATGTAGTAGGTTACAGCCCAGGTGGAGTTCTGTTTAACACGAATCCCTCCTCACGAAAGACCTGGAGCTGGTCTTCCTCCACGCTCTGACCTCCTCCCTGCTCAGTACCAGGAGCTTTTGTAAATTTTTAGTTGGGGTTCATGCAGTGAATGTTGCAGCCACCACCCCAATTTCCTTTGAAATTTCTCGGCGGCTGATTTTTCTAGTCAGAGACCAGAGACAGCGCCCTGACTAGAGTTCCACTGTCCACCTTTGCACACTCGTGTGTGTTAATAAGCATCTGGTCTGGGTTCCTCTCTGCTGTACCTTCCACCCCTCTTAGCAGCGTTCCCAGTTTTCTAGCCACACCCACCATATTCTTGGTGCCAATGAACTGACCTTGTTATTACTGCCTTGACCTTACCAGCATGCCACGCCATGGTGACTGAGGCTCGTGATTAAGCCCCCTTGTCTCACTACCCCCGGTCCAATCACTTAGAAGCCTACTTGGGCCTCACTGGCCGGACCTGGTTTCAAGTAGAAAGTCGTATTTTCCAAAGAGAGTGCTAGAGCTACTGAAAAATCACAGACCCCTTTCTCAATCCCTTCCTATTCCCCTTTCAAATTTTTCTCCTTTTGGTCCATCACAGGGACAGTACATAAAAGTCCTCCCTTGGGACATGCTGAAGTAGAGCTTCTTAAAATGTGCTCCACAAGACCAGCATCAGTTTACCTGAGCTGCTTCTCAGGAGGGCCTGAGAACCTGCATTCCCACCAAGCCCTTCGGATGACACTTACGCCCACCAGAATTCGAAACCCACGGTGCTAAAGGAGATCTTGATCAGACAACCAGCCTGGTGGGGTCTTTTAATCCAATGACTCCTCTAACTCTTCCCTCCCTCTCCCCATATGTGTGAGTTGTATAAATGATGCACATCTGGGACTTTCCTGGTGGTCCAGTGCTTAAGACTTTGCCTTCTAATGTAGGGGGTGCAGGTTCGATCCCTGGTTGGGGAGCTAAGATCCCACACGCCTCGTGGCCAAAAAACCAAAACATAGAACAGAAGCAATATTGTAACAAATTCAATAAAGACTTTAAAAAACGGTCCACGTCAAAATAATCTTTAAAAAAAAATAAATAAGTGATGCACACTTAACTTGACTTCTAACTTGCCCCACGCTAATTTCATTTAAGGTCTAGGTAGGTTAGGAGGACACTCTTGTTCAATACATGATGCATCCTGTCAAATCTCCCTGACGTTAGAATGTCACATGGTTTAGAGATTTCCAGGTACACCTGAGAGGAAAGGGTCAACAGACCTACATTGTACAGTAAGGCTGTCCTTATGTTCTTGGAGAAAGAGTGGATAGCATTCTAGGATGTTGGATGACAAAGCCCTACGGGGGAAACAAATATCTCACCTATATACCCAGACTACCAGAAAGTTCCAATTTTAAGAAGCATTATTATTTGGACTTCAGGCTTTCATCATATTCAAGAGTGGAAATTCACCTATAAGAGGAAATCTTCATGCTGGTCACCGTCACTTACAGTTTAGAATCATAGAAATTTTGAGCAGGATGGGGTCGTGGGTGAGGAATGAGGCCCAGAGATTTAGTTAAGGTCAAATTGCTCTTTCTCTGTAAGCCTGGTCCACCACCCAGGTCCCTAGATCCCCAGTCAATGGTGCTTCTCCTCTGTGAGGTGGCCAGGAGAGGCTGGAGGAGTTTTTAAAAGGAAAAGTCATGGGAAGCCTGGATGCCTGCAGAAAAAATGAAAGGTCTACAACCTATTCTGCTGGCTTCACAGGCAAAAGAGGATGATAACAGATTCTTTTTCTAAGGAGGAAATGTGGTAGAGTGGAAAATAATAAATAAACTTTGACATCAATTAAAGTTGGGTTCAAATCTAACTTTGGTTGCTTACTGGTTTTGTGACTTTGGGAAAACGGCTTAACCTCTCTGAGCTCCACTGTGCTTATCTCAAAGACAGAGAATGCTGTGTGCCTCGTGGGATGGTACTCCATGACTGCAAAATAATGAGAGCACCTGACCTACGGCAGGTGCTCAGAGAATGATGGTCAATACTATCGACATCACTTGAATTTTTATCTTTCCTTATTAAGTATTTTGATCCTAAAAGAACACCACAGGTTCTGTCCCCTCTGATATTTCTGTGTACTGCTAGGGTTTGCAGTGTGCTACACAGAGTGTGCTAAGCATGGTCTCTGACACAGGAACAGCAGCAATATACCTGAGACTCTTGCTTTTCCTGAAACACAGAAGCATCCCCTTACCCCTCCTTTCCAAACAAGACAGACTACTACGACCATCAGAATTCACTCTCTCAAAAGAGGATGTTGGCAATCTTTGCTTTAAGCAGGAAGATCCCTAATGACAATTTGTAATTCCACCTGAAAATTCGTTTTCTCTTCAAGTGGCTTTTTTTCCCTCAAGAATCTTTTGCTGGGAATGGACTTCCACTTCTAATACTGAGTGCCTTATGAACGAGTAGTTGCTTTGTGAGTCAAGGAACCTCCCGTCCGCCATGACGTTATAAAGTTAAGTGATCAGTTCGCATGCTTCTAGCAATAGGAGAACAGTCCTGGCCGTGGACCCAGCTACCTGAGCAAGGCTCAAGGACAGGTGGACAGGGCTTCCGGGCTTTCTTTCAGCTTGATTTGCCTTATTTCTAGTTCCCACTAGAAATGCTAGCAACTTACAGAAAGGGCCAGGCCAGCTTTCTGGCTTCTTTTGCCAGTCTGGGAATTTGGCAACACCCCGTGGGCTCAGATGACCCTTCTTCTCTTCTAAATCCTCTGTCCTTTCCCACTTCTGCTGAATAAAAGCCTTACGTTCTCCCACAGAGCTTGAGGACGAAGATCCATTCATTTGCTCAACAAATATTTATTGAATACCTCATCTGTTGAAGGCATTATTTTAGATGGTGAAAAAGAGAGAGTTGTAGCCTTTGTGGTTCTTGCATAAGGGAAGAACCTTGCGTAGGAGAGAAATAAGTAAATTTAAAAATATATCTGATTTTAAAAAGTATAACATTAACTCAGTTTACAATGTCTGCATCTATCATTGTTTTAAACTTTAAATAAGGTATAAACCCAAGAGCTGGTTTGATGGCAAGGTGAACTGAATAGGAGAGCAGTAAGGAAGGCGAGGGAGATTTGGGCGGAAGCTGACTTCCTGTGCTTTGTCTTACCCTTTTGCCTTTAAAATCAAAATGTTCACTCAGCCTTCTTACTCTCTATAAAGAAGTAGGGCCTCTGTAAGGGAACTTTATTCCTTCCCTTGTGCAAACAGGAGCAGGGGCGCCCTGAATGCACGCATGTCGTCACAGTGACAGTGGGAGATGCGCGACAGTGCTTCAGCGAATGAGTTCTTTAAGAAAAGTCAAATGGAAGATGGGTGGCCTCAGCTCACTGCCTTCACACGCAATGGCCTTAATATTTTAGATGGTGAGGAAGAGGAGAGCAAATCTGACATGCTGTAGGCATTGTCTGCTAGCAAAAAATCTGACTTTCAATAAAAATACTTAATTCTGTGAGACCCCCCCCCCAAAAAAGATGGAGAGCCAGAGTAAAGGGGATAAAAATAGTTCACATTTTAGTATATGTTGTATGTGTCAGTATTATTTGGTGCAATTTCTGCATCTCTGTACAAAATAATATCGTCCCGTTCTTTCCCCAAAACTCATGTTTTTAAATTAAAAGATAGCTTTTAAATAAAGCACTGGTGGTTACTTTTGAAGGTTCTTGACTGAGAAGAGAGCACATGGGAATGTTCTGGGGTGATGGGAATATTCTAAGTCTGGTCTGGGTGCTTGTTAAACAGGTGGGTATAGATGCAAAAAGGTATCACGCTGTAACTTAAGATTTGTGTATTTTTACTGTGTTTAATATATGCTTCAATGAAAAGGAAAAAAATAAGTAAAAGGCAAGTCTGAGTTTTAGGCCTGCGGATGTGTGGTACACTAGACATCATAAATTATGGGCTCTGTTGGCCATGAAAGAACTGATTAGATCTTTCCAATCGCTTCCCATTTGCTCAGCGGATGACGTGATTTAGCAAAGTGGGGAGCTGTTAACTTGCCTCCTTGTTATTGGCACCCATTGAGTTCCCATACAAAACCTACCTAGAAAGGAAATTAGAAAAATAAATAAGGAAGAAGGGAAATACCCACTGAGTTCTCAGCTAAGACAAAATTCAGAGAGAGTTTCAGGCTCATTGGGAATTTCTCTCAGTGGGGTTTTCCATGGCTGTTAATAGTTCTGATCCCAAGAATTCTGGGTCCCTATAGGATTGTTAGATCTGCCGCAAAGGCAGAAATATCACGTCTGAAGCCTCTTCCCCCTAAATAAATGTGAAAAGTTCACAGAAGAATTGTATTCAGCAAACCTATGATTAAGAATACTAAAATTGCGTTGTTTCCGATAGCAAACAAAATACAACTGAATTTCCTGTTGCATGTTTTTAAGCTGTATTCATTTTTGCTATTATTATTTTCTAATTTCTCAAAAGTAAACTTTTCAAAATCATAATGAAATTTCCAGATTTTCTAGTTCTGATTCACTTAAACTATACACATGCCCTCTGATTATTTTTATATGATGGACATATTTTTGTTTGATGTAAGTACTTCCTCTTTAAAAAAATAGAAAAGAATAAATAGATTCTTACTGTGTTAGTAACAGTTTTAAACCCACAGATCCTTTTGAGATTCCCCTCCCTTAATAAAGTGTCAAATTTTTAAAATTTTTTGATTACTAGAGATTTTCATTTTGATTCTTTTACTCTTCCCTTACTTTAAAGAGTTCATGGCATTGATCTCAATGAAATAAAATCTCAAAAAAAAGTCTTTATGCTGGGAAGAAATGTAAATATCTTTAACTATATTTATACTGCTATCTCTAAATGAACTCCACAACTGACAAAAATTATTTTTCCTGTCTAAAATGTTGTTTTAACTCAGAAGTTTAGAACCCAAAACTATTGTTTTTCCTTTAGAAACATGGTATTTGTGTTCTCAGAATAGCTCAGAGAAGGTAGGTACTTTATTTAGCAATGAAATACTGTATGTTTGTGGCAAAATTTTAATATAATTATAATATAGCAAAACATTATTGAATAAAACATAATTTAATAATTTTACCCTCCAGCTATTGTTTAAGGAAAGGCATGTTTAATTACATAAAGACGGACATCTTAGATTAGCCTACACTTGTCAATATAAATAATGCAGAATGAACAGAGTAAAAAAAAATATGCATCATCCCACCAACCAGAACTATCTACTCTTAATATAGTGTTGTGTTTGATTCCAATATTGAAAACATATTTACATAATTGACATTATACTGCACTGTTCTGTATCCTGCTTTTCCCAGTCACTGTTGTATTTTGATGATTTTGAAGATTGTCAGCATGGATTCTTTGTCTAACCTCACTTCAAATCCCAAATCTTTTCTTTCTTTAAAGTAACTGGGCCGCTCTTTTTTTAATTTTGTCTTGGCTTGTATAGAAGGTATAACATGAAGCTGAGAAAGGAAAGAGAAGGGAACCAGGAGGGGAGAGCATGACAGAAAGGGAGAGTTTAGGTAATGGTGTAAAAGTCAGAGGGGTCTATGGATAGAAAAGATGTTTGAGAGAAAATGAACAGAAGTTGGAGCAGTGAACTTCAGAATAACAAGGATTCTAGTATTAGAGCTAGATGGCAATAAGCATCATTTGATCCTACCCCATCATTTGGTGAGGATGCGTGTTTATTGAATTTAAGGTCTTGCTTTGGGGACAGAGACAGTTGGAGGAAGTACTTGAAAGGGAACACAGGTCTGCTGATTCTCAACCTTAATTTCCTCCCTTGCATCTCTGAGGTATAGAAAAACTGAAGAGCAAGAGGTGTGTACCACTTCCTTGAGGACTAAAAAAGGAAATAGTAGAAAAGAGGTGGTGGCTTAATCAATATCCTGATAAAAGACTTGATCAGAGCTGGCTGGAGCTTGGAAAGTTAAGGAAAGGGGGAGCACAGTAGTCCCCCCAGGGTGCAGAGAAGAGAAGACTATGTATTTATACAAGCCACCATCCTCAAATGGTTTTGTTTTTTTTAGATCAAGGATTACCCGCTCCAGACTTGTCAAAATTCCAGAATGAATGCTACAATGTACAACTGACCTATCCATGTAGTTAGCAAATGAAAAGATATTGAAGTTTTTGCCCACCTGATGGAAGGAGAACGAATACTTATCACAATCAGTTATGCTTATCACATCATTTATTGTCCTTGAAGCAAAGGCCACCTGTCCAATTCTAAAGCAGTACAAACTTTACGCCTTTTGGACATCAGTGTTTGTAAGAAGAGCCCACGGTTCTTGTTACGCTATTTCTCAGTGCTCTTCTTGATTCTAGAATAAACTTGAGACCAGTGCCACTGGGGAGATGAGACTCAGAGGCTGGAAGATGGGAAATGGAGAGTAAGGGGTTACAGCAAAATTGTATAGTACTTTAAAAATTTACCAATGACTACTGTTCATTTGAAAATTAGAAAGCATTTTCCTGAGTGAGAGCTGAGACTTCATTACTTGAATCAGTGTCACTCTGCTTAATGCAAAATGTGTTTTTGGTTTGCTTCTCAAGAACCAGACCTCAAAAATTAAAAACTTGTTTTAAAATTTTGTTTTCTCTGCTAAGGCTCACCTTGACCTTATCCTGTCCCATGGACTTGAAGAATTTTCCAATGGATGTCCAGACGTGTACAATGCAGCTGGAGAGTTGTAAGTCACTACTACTGAAATGACCACCTGCTTGTTTTAACCAATGACCTGGTTCTTTCAATGTGCCATTAAGGAGAAAAAACCCGTAAGACTCATTCTCTACGTATTTAACAACTCCCGAGGTCCTTAAGGGAAGGACGAGCAAAAGTGAATGTGTGTGCATGTCTTATATCCAATAGAGAGAAGACCATTTTTCAAGGTAAAATGCCAAATAACTTGCCCTTCCTCAAAAAATGAGCCTGATTTAGTAAGCTTTTCTTTGAAATGAAAATGTCTCCTGGGAAAATCAAGATTATTAGTCATTTAACCTCTATAATGAATCACATTCTAGTCAGAAACTTGTATCTCCTTCTATCGCATGCTTGTATAGACCTTCACCCCAAAGGAATTTTGGCAGGAAGCGCTAATTGATTTGAGGACAAGATGCAGGGGCCTTAGCCAGAGGAGGAAACAAAAATGAGTGGCATGAGACGATAAGGAATAAAGGCATCTCCCTTAGATGGGCAATGGATATCCAAAGGCCAGGGGAAGGGAATAGGAAAATGCTACTACTTTGTCCCCTTTATGTCATGGCCCTGACGCCACTGAAATCTTTGACATGTGCCGTAAGTTGCTGATGCCTCCAAGGTAATGGGATTTTTAGACAGGAGACATGAAATGTTTCCTGGCTTGCTCTGTCAGTTCCTCTGTTTGTAAAATGCAGAGAATAATAAGTGCTACTGACCTACAGGGGTGTTAGGAGATTTAATGAGGCAGGGGCAAGAAAATACTTTTAACTTCTTGGTTTAGAAAAATAACAAATGTAAAAAGACATATCAACTATTATTAAAAGAGGCGGTGACAGGGTTTCCTTCTGATCATTTAAAATCACTGTAGACTTCCCTTGAAACTTCCTACAGAAATAAACAAAATAATGAAGCATCTTTGTTTGAAGAATTTGTCAGGAATAAAATGAGAATTTCTGGCTTACAATAGGCTTTATGTATTCATATTTTCCCTATCGCCCCTTCTCTTGAGAAGACAGTTAAGAAAAACTTTTTCCTACATAATGATTCCTTCTCTGTGACTTCTCTACTGCTCCCAACTCTCTCCTGACTCAACCCAACACTTAGTTTCTCTATAAAACAGCAACCATAGCTGTCATCTGAGGCTCCTCCAAGGCTTAAAAACTCCAATTAGTAAATATGCTTGGCCCTTGCAGGACCTAGAAGTAATGAAATGAAAGAAGCAGTGATGTGTTTACCACTGACTTTGACTGTGAAGGGTGGGAATTGCTCTCTACTTTTCTACCCTCATATCACGTCCTCCTTCCCCACATCTTTACCTCTTCTGTTTGCCCCCAGCTGGGGTTTCCAGGTGGCTGACAAGGACTATTATTGTAGCGGTCAGCAAGAAGCTGACCAGACAAGAACAGGGGGTGTTTGGCAAGTTTCTAGTATTTGGTGGAGATACTCAAGAAGGGCTCATGCAGCACTGATGTGGAAGACATAGGGTTGGCCATTCTCTCTGTGGACCATCAATGCTTATACGAAGTCCCCTTTGTGATTCCTTGCTTGTTCTTATTTTCTGGCTTTGAATGGAAAAGGTGGCCCAAAGAAAGAGGAAAGTAGATTCCAATTAACTTTGCCATTGATTTCTGGGTAGCTTTGGTGAGTCACTACCTTGCAGTAAACAAGAATAAGAATCTATAAACTTAATAAACTTGCTGAGGTTACCGGCCAGCCAAAACCTCACATAATAACCCTTGTCCTCCTCAATCTCCTTTAAGAGTTCCAATATCACAAATAAAGAAAGAAGGGGGAGAACTGATGCCTGAAAAAAGAGTAGCCTTCATTTTTCCGGGGTGTAAAAAACCCAGAAGCCCTTGACATAATGACCTAGTTAGCAGGAGCTTGGAGGCTAAGTGCTAACTTCGGTTTACTAAACTGGTAAAAAAGTCATATAACAATATGACTTTATATAACAGAGAATCTGTTTTACTCCATATTAATCATTGTGATGTGTGGGCCCCTTTAGCAAGACACCAGCACAAATGAATATGCTTGATTTGCATATCCCACAGCTTCCTCTTAGGTTACCTGCCTATAGCCTTCCCCGCTTGCTAAAGTAGCTGAGGATTGACCATAATGACTTGAACATAAACTTTCTCAAAACAAAGCTAATAGACCCTAGGAGAGGGGCCAAGTTTGCAATGGAAATATTTTAAGCAGGCCTGTGATAAATCCATTCTCTTTTTTTTTTTTAAAAAACGGAATGCCTTTCATTTGAAATACTAAGACTGGTGCCATGAACTGCATTGTCTTAATGGATATCCACAGACACAGCTCTTTAAAGTAAAGACAATCTTCAAAGGATTTTTGTTTGTTTACTTGTTTGTTCTTCAGAAACATTTAGTGGATAGAGTGGGCAGAAGAAAAATGGACTTTATAAGTTCCATTCTCCCATTACACAGAAGAAAAAATCATTCAGACATAGCTTGTTGTCTTCCATTTCTTTGGCTCCAATGACATGTAGTTGTCGTGATGATTGCAGCTCTTTTATTAAAAAATGCTCTTGAATTGATCGAGCATATGTCGCTTTAGATGATGTCCTTGTTTGTTTCTTTACGTGGCTAGACTTTCAAGCTTTCTTGGAAAGATGCATTCAATTTTTTACTATGATTTGTTTACTCCAGTTGGGTACACGATGAATGACCTGATATTTGAGTGGTTAAGTGACGGTCCAGTTCAAGTTGCTGAAGGATTGACACTGCCTCAGTTCATTTTGAAAGAAGAGAAGGAGCTCGGCTACTGCACAAAGCACTACAACACTGGTAAGTTTCCTTTGAGCTGCTAAACCCAAGTGGGCTCCATCTGCCGCTTGGAGTATATATCCCATCACCTTAATTGCCGCATATTTACCAAGAAAGTGGAGCTATGAGGCACTGTCCTGGGCTTGGGTCAAAATGCCCTCAACACATAAGATGCCTATATCCTTTCGAACAGGTCAGGGAGCCCAACAGATAATTTTTCCAAAAGAGAGAGAGAAGGAAAGAGATTTGGGGATCTTTTGCTGCTCTCTTGCTGACCATCTACTATCAAATGAGTCCGAGGAAAAGTGTATGAGACCTTGTAAATGGTGCAGGAAGTGTATGAATTCTCGCCCATTCCCAGCATCCATTCTTGACGTTAGCTCCCCGGGTCAATTTGCACTCTCTGCCTTAGTGGAAGACAGAAATAATAACACAGGTCTTTGCAAACCCAGAAATACAGCTGTTGTACTCTCCAGTCCTATAGACAGCGTGCATGAAAATCAGCTTGCGGGGAGTCAGCTGGCTCTAAAGTCACGCATTGTCTGTGGTGCTGACAGACACATGGGTCAGGGGGAGAATGTGAGGTAGTAGCAACAAGTGGGCATCTGTTGTTCCCCGGAAGATTATGCCCGCCGAGTAAAGCTGATGGCCTTTCCTATGAACGTCCTCGTCTGTGACGCCACACAGCTGATCAAGGAAAGGCAGTCGAGACATGATGGTTTGTTCAGTGACTGCTCTGGTCCATGAACACTTGTTCCAGAAGTCAACAGTGCTTCCTATGAAATAACTAAAACCGGACTCTAAGGTGTCCTTCCCGGCCAAGAAGAACCCAACCCTACCTCATAATTTGTGTGAGCTAAGCCGAATTACCTTCTGTGTTTCTAACTCCAAGCCAATTAAAGAGGAAGGAAAGGGGGAAGGGGCAGGAACATCGGTCTCTTAATAGTATGTCACAAGCTTTAATATCTTTCTATGCACGCTATTTTATAGGCAATGCAACACTGTAAACAGATTCTAGGAATATCCTACGTGTCCTCAAGCAATTACCCAGGAGGTTATGAAATTTTTACAGTGACTAGATTATATTCATGGTTTCTACAAATGTATATTTTTTCTTTTGCTATTGGTAACACAAAGATAGATACACAATTATCCAAATCCTTTAGGAGCCCCGTGTGAACTTTACTACTTAGGAAGGAATGGTTTCAACTATTTCATATTATATGTTATATATCATATGCTGTGTAGTATATGCTATACATATATGTTGTAGGTTATATGTTATAGCCTATATATTACATACTATAACCCCCACAAAACATGAATATTTTCTTTCCAATGGATAGTCTAGAAAATTCTGAAGCTCTGTCTAAATAATCAGGCTGCAACAAGCACAGATTTGAAAATTAAATATGCCACATGGTTTTGGTCCAGTGACTCTTTAGATCACTCGTTCTCACACTGTCATTTCCGTTACGGGTTGAGTTGGAAAAGAGTTGAATTGGGTGTGTAGTGTCAGCGTTTTGTGCAATCTTTCAAATCCATCGCTAATGCTCCTTTTTAATAAAAACAAAATGGGAGGCTGGAATGGGAAAGATAAATTCAAATTGGATTTTAAATCATCACTTCCTGTTTCCAGGAAAGTTTACCTGCATCGAGGTTAAGTTTCACCTGGAACGCCAGATGGGATATTACTTGATCCAGATGTATATCCCCAGTCTGTTGATAGTCATTTTGTCCTGGGTCTCTTTTTGGATAAACATGGATGCAGCCCCTGCCAGAGTTGCACTGGGCATCACGACAGTCTTAACGATGACCACCCAGAGTTCAGGCTCCAGGGCATCTCTGCCAAAGGTAAGAAATCTCCTCACTTGACAACAAGTGACCTGAGAGGTTTGTCAAAGGTCTTACGGGCTGGAGAATTCTGTGAAGACAGAAATGTTTGCTACCCTGCGGCACTGTTGGAGATGCAAATACAGTAAGAAGAGAATGGAAAGCTGAGTTTGAGAGTTAGAGCTCTGAGGACATGGGGGATCTTCATAATCAGATCAATTAGGGGAAAGGAGATTCAGGGTTGAGAGAGAAGAGGAATGAGTGGAGGCAGAAACATGTCTCAGGAATTCTAAGAAGCCCTCGAGTACGTTTGACCTCATGTTGTTTATGAGGCATGAAGCTTGCAAGAACTGGAGTAAGACTGATGCAACTTACGTTGTATTGTCAAGTAGTTACTGGGGAAGCTATTGTGATTCACGTGCTCAGTGAAGTCATTTACAGTAATAGAAGAGTGACTTAAGCTCCTGCAAATTTACAGAAAAGCCATATGCGATGAGTATGCATAAGAAATAAAGGTGCAGTATCAGGGTGCGTCAAATCAGACACACGGGTGTTTGCTATGCCTTAATTTACCTTCATGGCTAATAACACTACTATTTTGAGTGACACAGTTACCTAGAGAACGGTGGACTCACTGAAGATGGTGAAAATTCTGGCTACTGTGGCAGGTTGACAGAGAAGTGTGGAGTGGATACTGGGGACAGAAGGACATTTTGTAGCACCCTGAATAAGAAATCATAATGGCTACATAATCTCTTTTTATGTAAGAGCGGCCCTCTGCATTTGTAAATATTGCTTAAGCAAGTAATGATAAATGTTCTGCTTGTGAAATGCCCCAGCACCCCAAAATGTGCCTATGTGTACTTCCCCCTTTCACTGAGTACATTGAGCCATTAGCCTCAATTTTCCAGGAATCTGAGTTCAATTAGTATTCAGTATATACTGTCTCATACTGATTTAGCAGTCCCTCCAAAACTCAGTTCCAGAAAATAACTGAGATGTAATCCCCTATCTTGGCTGGCTTGGGCTTATGTTCAGTTGTGCTGCAACTGACATGACGAGAAATATTATATAATGCTCCACATTATCTCCTATGTTGGAAGATAAGATGACGTACAGAAGAGGCCTGTGGCTATAATGGAGTGGGGTTGAATAGTGGGAAAATAGTTATACAAATTTTTCAAGTTCCATGCCTCCAAAGATAAGCATTAGATTTTGTATGCTAATAGAGAAAGGAATAGATCTGTCTCCGATACTTTTTTACTTTCTAGAACAACAAATAGTACGAAATACCTGTGTCATATTTCTGTTGCAATACAGATGTCAAAAATGGTAACAGCTTTTTTTCCCCGCTACGTAATCACAAATCAATATTGCCTAATACAAATTCTAATCCCCTCTGTACCTCCTTCCAAACAGGTTCATTTGATTATATCCCGTTATTTATCAGCTACTGCTATCACTGTAATGCCACGACATTAAACACTAGGACACACAAATATATTTTACATTTTACTAGACAGCTAAAGTACTGGTGGCACACTGCAAGCAGATAATGTGAAAACATAAGACATTTAGCCTCCAACTACTCATTGCTGCCAAAAGAATAGTCATTTATTTTCAAAATGAGAGCTTGAGGTTTTTTACAAATTTGTTATTCATTCTTATTAGCCATTGTGATTTTACATGGTCAAAACTATTGTTAAAAAGGAGATCAATCAAGACGGTAGAATAGGAAGACATGGAAGTTACCTCCCCCCATGAACACATCAAAAATATATCTACATATGGAACAATTCTCATTGAAAACTGACTGGAAACTGGCAGAAAGACTCCTGTACAACCAAGGCTATAAGAAAGATACATATGGAATTGGGAAGGAAGGGAAGAAAAGCAATCAGGTCAGGACCTATGTCCCTGGGAGGGGACTCAGAGGAAAAGGGAGAACACATGAACAGACGCCCGCCTTGGGGAGTGAGCAGTGAGAACCACAATTGGAAGCCCCAGTCCTGGCATCCTACACAGGGAAGACAAGCCCCCTTGGCTGCTTGAAGGACCACTGGGACTAACAGGAGGGCTGGGGGGAAGCCTGGACCCCGCTCCTGAGGAACATGCATGTGCACGAGGGCTTGTGCACTGGCTTGCTCCTGGGGCAGGGCAGAGAGGGTGGTGAGAGGACTGCTCCAGTGGCTGCCAAGTTTCCCACAACTGCCTCGGTGCATGCTCCAACAAAGCTTACTCCACGTCGCAGTGTGGTATGGAATCTAGGGCTGCCACAACCAGAGAAAAAAACTTGGTTGTGGGATGCAGAGATGACCCAGTCCCAGGGCAGAGCCTGGGTAAGGCGGCAGTAGCCAGTGTTGGCACTCACTCAAACGTCATATCAGAAGCAGCCCAGAACTCCGATGATGGCCACTCCACCACAGCTTACCCTAATACACAAAGAGAGTCCACACCGGCCCCGCCTGCCCTGCAGTGCAGCTCCACAAAAGCGCAGGGATGGCAGAGACTGGGGGAAGTGATTAGCAGTGATGGACAAAGGGGACTTGGACCCGAGGCTGCATGTGAGCAGGTCGAGGGAAACAACTGCTGGCACCTGTACTGGCAGCACATCGGAGACAGCTCAGAAATCTGTCTGTGGCAAAAATGAGCCGAGACTCCACACGGGCCTCCCTTGCCTCAGCAATCCCCAGCTCTGGGGCAAAGGTCCCAGTGCTAGAAAAGGGGAAAGCAGACACTTAAAGGGAACAGAGCCAGATCAAGCCCAACCCTCAGGGCTTCTACTCC
This sequence comes from Phocoena sinus, assembly GCF_008692025.1. Lineage (NCBI taxonomy): Eukaryota > Metazoa > Chordata > Mammalia > Artiodactyla > Phocoenidae > Phocoena > Phocoena sinus. Next base: position 11,814,296 of record NC_045784.1, read on the forward strand.
AGCAACTTGGAGGGCAGTGATGGCCACTGAGCAGAAGGGAAGTCCCACCCTACACCCGGCTACAACTCTAGCCCCTCCATCTTCAGCCTCATGTCCTACCAAGGTGATAGCTAACAGCACATCCTGAGGAAAGACGTGGCTTATGTCCACATCAAATCTGCTCTCCCACCAAAGGCGTTAGGCACATACAGTCTATAATATGAACACCCCTTCCAGACTGGAATAGATAACTGTTTCATTTAAATCCATAGAGGCAAAGAAAGTTAAGCAAACTAATAAGGCAGACGAGCTACTCTCAGCTGAAACAGCAAGAGAAAACCACTGGAAATACATAATTAAACAGAAATAAATAAAAACCAGATAAAGAATTCAAAGCATTGCTAATAAGAATGTTAATTGAATTAGGGAAAAGAATAGATGAACAGAGTGAGAATGTTAACAAGGAACAAGAAAATATTTTAAAAACCCCAATCAGAAATAATGAATTCAATAAGGAATGAATAGCAGACTAAATGACACAGAAGAACACATAAGTGATCTCGAAAATAGAGTAATGGAAACCACCCAATCAGAAAAGCAAAAAGAAAAACAAATTAAAAAAAATGACAACAGTTTATGAGATCTCTGACATAACATTAAGTGTACCAGTATTCAAATTATAGGGGCCCCAGAAGAAGAGAGAGAGAAGGGAATTGAAAATGTATTTGAGAAAATTATGGCTAAAGACTTCCCAAACCAGTGAAAAAGGAAACAAATGGCCAGGTACAGGAAGCACAGAGGGTCCCAAACAGTATAAACCCAGACAGACATATCATAATTAAAATGGTAAAGCTTAAAGATAAAGAGAACTTTAAAGGCAGCAAGATAAAAACAGAGCCATATACAAGGGAACCCCCATAAGGCTATCAGCTGATTTTTCTGCAGAAATTCTGCAGGTCAGAGGGAGTGGCATGATATATTCAAAGTGCTGAAAGGGAAAAACCTGCAACCCAGGATACTACCCAGCAAGACTGTCATTTAGAATCCAAGGAGAGGTAAAAACTTCTTGGTAAAGCAAAAACTAAAAGAGTTCATCAATACTAAACCTACCATAAAGGAAATGTTAAAGGGTCTTCTCTAAGTGGAAAAAAGTAAGAATCCATAGGAAATGGAAAATCCAAAAAGAAAAGGCAAATATATACTAAGGACTAAGGATCTACCACTTAAATAAGCCAGTACAAATATTAAAAGACAAAAAATTGTAAAAGCAACTATAACTACAATAAACAGTTAAGGGATAAACATGAAGATGTAAAATATGACATTAAAAACACAAAAGTTTCGGGAGGGGTGTAAAAAAATGTATATCTTTTATGAATGGATAAAGAAGATGTGGCACATATATACAATGGAATATTAGCCATAAAAAGAAACGAAATTGAACTATTTGTACTGAGGTGGTTGGACCTAGAGTCTGTCATACAGAGCGAAGTAAGTCAGAAAGAGTAAAACAAATACCATATGCTAACACATATATATATGGAATCTAAAAAAAAAAAAAAAAGGTCTGATGAACCTAGGGGCAGGACAGGAATAAAGATGCAGATGAACAGAATGGACTTGAGGATATGGGGAGGGGGAAGGCTAAGCTGGGACAAAGTGAGAAAGTAACACTGACATATATACACTACCAAACGTAAAATAGATAGCTAGTGGGAAGCAGTCGCATAGCACAGGGAGATCAGCTCAGTGCTTTGTGACCGCCTGGAGGGGTGGGATAGGGAGGGTGGGAGGGAGGGAGACGCAAGAGGGAGGGGATATGGGGATATATGTATACATATAGCTGGTTCACTTTGTTATACAGCAGAAAGTCACACAATACTGTAAAGCAATTATATGCCAATAAAAATGTTTTTAAAATGTAGATCTTTTAAAATGTGTTTGAACATAAATGACTATCAGTTTAAAACAAGTAGATATAGTTACAGTTCAATATATATGAACCCCATGACAACCACAAATCGAAAACCTGCAATAGATACACAAAAACTAAAAAGAAAGGCACATGAGCATACTAAAGAATATCACCAAACTACAGGGGAAGAAACAAAAAGAAGAAGAAATGAACAGAGAAAAACTATAAAAAAAACCAGAAAACAAGTAATAAAATGGCAATCAGTTCATACCTATCAATAATTACCCTAAACATGAATAGACTAAATGCTTCAATCAAAAGACATAGGGTGGGGACTTCCCTGGTGGTGAGGTGGTTAAGAATCTGCCTGCCGATGCAGGGGACACAGCTTCCAGCCCTGGTCCGGGAAGATCCCACGTGCTGCGAAGCAACTAAGCCTGTGCACCACAACTACTGAGCCTGCGCTCTAGAGCCCGCGAGCCACAACTACTGAGCCCATGTGCTGCAACAACTGAAGCCCATGCACCTACAGCCCATGCTCCGCAACAAGAGAAGCCACCACAATGAGAAGCCTGCGCACTGCAACAAAGAGCAGCCCTCAGTTGTTGCAACTAGAGAAAGCCCGCGCACAGCAATGAAGACCCAACACAGCCAAAAATAAATTAAAAAACAAATTTATAAATAAAAAAAGACATAGGGTGGCTGATTGTATTAAAAAAAAAAGACCTATCTATATGCTGCCTACGAGACTCACTTCAGAACTAAAGACACAGACTGAAAGAGAGGGAATGGGAAAGGATATTTCATGCAAATGGAAATGGCAAGAAAGCAGGGGGTAGCAATACTCATACCAGACAAAACAACTTTAAAACAAAGGCTGTAACAAAAGATAAAGAAGGGCATTATATAACGATAAAGGGATCAATACAAGAAGAAGATATTACACACATTAACATATACGCATCCAGTAAAGGAGCATCTAAACACAGAAAGGAAATATTAACAGGAATAGATGGAGAAATTGACAATAATACGATACTCGCAGGGAACTTAAATGCCCCATTTACATCAATGGACAGATCATCCAGATAGAAAATCAATAAGGCAACAGTGGTCTTAAATGACACGTTATACCAGTGGGATTTGATAGTACCTACAGGAAATTCCATCCCAAAATGGCAGAATACATATTCTTTTCAAGTGCACATGGAACGTTTTCCAGGACAGATCACAAGCTAGGCCACAAAGCAAGTCTCAGCAAATTTAAGAGGATAGAAATTATTTCAAGCATCTTTTCTGACCACAACAGTGTGAAGCTGGAAATCAGTTACAGAAAGAAAAATGAGAAAAGAACAAACACGTGGACACTAAACAACATGCTACTAAAAAACCAACGGGTCAATAAAGGAATGAAAGAGGAAATAAGAAAATACATTGAGACAAATGAAAATGGAAAGACAACTTTCCACCACAACTTTCCAAAATCTATGGAATGCAGCAAAAGCAGTTCCAAGAAGGAAGTTTATTAGCAATACAGGCCTTCCTGAAGAAACAAGAAAAATCTCAAATAAACAGCATAACCTACCACCTAAAGGAATTAGAAAAAGGACAAAAAAGCCCAAAGTCAGCAAAAGGAAGGAAATAATAAAGATCAAAGAGGAAATAAAAATAGAGACCAAAAGTAAGAAAAGAAAAGATCAATGAAAGCAAGAGCTAATTTTTTGAAAAGATAAACTTGATAAACTTTTAGCCTGGTTCACCAAGAAGAAAAGAGAAGACCCAAATAAACAACATAATAAGTGAAAGAAGAGAAATAACAACCAATGCCACATAGATACAAATCTCGTAAGAGAATACTACAAACAGTATATGCCAACAAATTGTGGACAACCTCGAAGAAATGGACAAATTTCTAGAAGCATACACCTGCCAAGACTGTATCAAGAAGAAACAATTTGAAAAGACCAATCACTAGCAATGAAATTAAATTTGTAATTAAAAAACTCCCATCAGACAAAAGTCCAGGACCAGACGGCTTCACAAGAAAATTCTACCAAACATATAAAGAGAGCTAATACCTATACTTCTTCAAATATTCCAAAAAACTGAAGTGAACACAACATTCCAAATTCAGTCTATGAAGCCACCATTACCCTGATACCAAAACCAGAAAAAGACACTACAAAGAAAGAAAATTACAGGCCAATATCACTGATGAACATAGATGCAAAACTCCTCAACAAAATGTTAGCAAACTGAAGCCAACAATATACAAAAAGGTTCATACACCATGATCAACAGGGATTTATTGCAGGGACTCAAGGATAGTTCAATATTTGCAAATTAACCAATGTGATACATCACATTAGCAAAAAGAAGGATAAAAATCACATAATCATCTCAATAGACCCCCCAAAAAACAGCATTTGACAAAATTCAACATCCATTCATGATAAAAACTCTCATCAAAGTGGACATAAAGGGAACATATCTCAATATAATAAAGACCATTTAGGACAAACCCATAGCTCGAGAGGGGGAAGATGGCGGAAGAGTAAGACGTGGAGATCAACTTCCTCCCCACAGATACATCAGAAATAGATCTACACGTGGAACAACTCCTACAGCACACCTACTGAATGCTGGCAGAAGACCTCAGACCTTCCAAAAGGCAAGAAACTCCCCACGTACCTGGGTAGGGCAAAAGAAAAAGAAAAACAGAGACAAAACAATAGGGACGGGACCTGCACCAGTGGGACGGAGCCATGAAGGAGGAAAGGTTCCCACACACTAGGAAGCCCCTTCGCGGGTGGAGACTGCGGGTGGCGGAGGGGGGGAGCTTCAGAGCCGAGGAGGAGAGCGCAGCAACAGGGGTGCGGGGGGCAAAGTGGCGAGATTCCCGCACACAGGATCGGTGCCAACCGGCACTCACCAGCCCAAGAGCTTGTACCTGCCGGGGCAGGCGGGGCTGGGACCTGAGGCTCGGGCTTCGGTCGGAGCGCAGGGAGAGGACTGCGGTTGGCGGCGTGAACACAGCCTGCAGGGGGTTAGCGCGCCACGGCTGGCCGGGAGGGAGTCCGGGAAAAGTCTGGACCTGCCGAAGAGGCAAGAGACTTTTTCTTCCCTCTTTGTTTCCTGGTGCGCGAGGAGAGGGGATTAAGAGCGCTGCTTAAAGGAGCTCCAGAGACGGGCGTGAGCCGCGGCTAAAAGCGCGGACCCCAGAGACGGGCAGGAGACGCTAAGGCCGCCGTTGCCGCCACCAAGAAGCCTGTGTGAGAGCACAGGTCACTCTCCACACCTCCCCTCCCGGGAGCCTGTGCAGCCCGCCACTGCCAGGGTCCCAGGATCCAGGGACAACTTCCCCAGGAGAACGCACGTCACGCCTCAGGCTGCTGCAACGTCATGCCGGCCTCTGCCGCCGCATGATCGCCCCACAATCTGTACCCCTCCCTCTCCCAAGCCTGAGTGAGCCAGAGCCCCCAAATCAGCCGCTCCTCTAACCCCGTCCTATCTGAGCGAAGAACAGACGCCCTCTGGCGACCTACAGGCAGAGGCAGGGTCAAATTCGAAGCTGAACCCCGGGAGCTGTGAGAACAAAGAAGAGAAAGGGAAATCTCTCCCAGCAGCCTCAGGAGCAGAGGATTACATCTCCACAATCAACTTGATGTACCTGCATCTGTGGAATACATGAATAGACAACGAATCATCCCAAATTGAGGAGGTGGACTTTGAGAGCAAGATTTATTATTTTTTCTGCTTTTCCTCTTTTTCTGAGTGTGTATGTGTATGCTTCTGTGTGAGATTTGTCTGTATAGCTTTGCTTTCACCATTTGTCCTGGGATTCTATCCATCCGGTTTTTTTCTTTTACTTTTTAAAGCAATTTTTTCTTAATAATTATTTTTTTATTTTAATAACTTTATTTTACCTTACTTTATTTTATTTTATCCTCTTTCTTTCTACTTTTTCTCGCTTTTATTCTGAGCTGTGTGGATGAAAGGCTCTTGGTGCTGCAGCCAGGAGTCAGTGCTGTGCCTCTGAGGTGGGAGAGCCAACTTCAGGACACTGGTCCACAAGAGACCTCCCAGCTCCACAGAATATCAAACGGCGAAAATCTCCCAGAGATCTCCATCTCAACACCAGCACCCAGCTTCACTCAACGACCAGCAAGCTACAGTGCTGGACATCCTATGCCAAACAACTAGCAAGACAGGAACACAACCCCACCCATTAGCAGAGAGGCTGCCTAAAATCATAATAAGTCCAAAGACACCCCAAAACATACCACCGGACGTGGACCTGCCCACCAGAAAGACAAGATCCAGCCTCATCCACCAGAACACAGGCACTAGTACCCTCCACCAGGAAACCTACACAACCCACTGAACCAACTTTAGCCACTGGGGACAGACACCAAAAACAACGGGAACTACGAACCTGCAGCCTGCAAAAAGGAGACCCCAAACACAGTATGATAAGCAAAATGAGAAGACAGAAGAACACACAGCAGATGAAGGAGCAAGATAAAAACCTGCCAGACCTAACAAATGAAGAGGAAATAGGCAGTCTACCTGAAAAAGAATTCAGAATAATGATAGTAAAGATGATGCAAAATCTTGGAAATAGAATAGAGAAAATGCAAGAAACATTTAAAAAGGACCTAGAAGAACTAAAGAGGAAACAAGCAACGATGAACAACACAATAAATGAAATTAAAAATACTCTAGGTGGCCTCAATAGCAGAATAACTGAGGCAGAAGAATGGATAAGTGACTTGGAAGATAAAATAGTGGAAATAACTACTGCAGAGCAGAACAAAGAAAAAAGAATGAAAAAAACTGAGGACAGTCTCAGAGACCTCTGGGACAACATTAAACGCACCAACACTCAAATTATAGGGGTTCCAGAAGAAGAAGAGAAAAAGAAAGGGACTGAGAAAATATTTGAAGAGATTATAGTTGAAAACCTCCCTAATATGGGAAAGGAAATAGTTAATCAAGTCCAGGAAGCACAGAGAGTCCCATACAGGATAAATTCAAGGAGAAATACGCTAAGACACATATTAATCAAACTATCAAAAATTAAATACAAAGAAAACATATTAAAAGCAGCAAGGGAAAAACAACAAATAACACACAAGGGAATCCCCTAAAGTTAACAGCTGATCTTTCAGCAGAAAATCTGCGAGCCAGAAGGGAGTGGCAGGACATATTTAAAGTGATGAAGGAGAAAAACCTACAACCAAGATTACTCTACCCAGCAAGGATCTCATTCAGATTTGATGGAGAAATTAAAACCTTTACAGACAAGCAAAAGCTGAGAGAGTTCAGCACCACCAAACCAGCTTTACAACAAATGATAAAGGACCTTCTCTAGGCAAGAAACACAAGAGAAGGGAAAGACCTACAATAACAAACCCAAAACAATTAAGAAAATGGGAATAGGAACATACATATAGATAATTACCTTAAATGTAAATGGATTAAATGCTCCCACCAAAAGACACAGACTGGCTGAATGGATACGAAAAGAAGACCCATATATGGTGTCTACAACAGACCCACTTCAGACCTAGACACACATACAGACTGAAATGGAGGGGATGGAAAAAGATATTCCCTGCAAATGGAAATCAAAAGAAAGCTGGAGTAGCAATTCTCATATCAGAAAAAATAGACTTTAAAATATAGACTATTACAAGAGACAAAGAAGGACACTACATAATCATCAAGGGATCGATCCAAGAAGAAGATATAACAATTGTAAATATTTATGCACCCAACATAGGAGCACCTCAATACATAAGGCAAATACTAACAGCCATAAAACGGGAAATCGACAGTAACACAATCATAGTAGGGGACTTTAACACCCCACTTTCACCAATGGACAGATCATCCAAAATGAAAATAAATAAGGAAACACAAGCTTTAAATGATACATTAAACAAGATGGACTTAAGTGATATTTATAGGACATTCCATCCAAAAACAACAGAATACACATTTTTCTCCAGTGCTCATGGAACATTCTCCAGGATATATCATATCTTGGGTCACAAATCACGCCTTGGTAAATTTACGAAAACTGAAATTGTATCGAGTATCTTTTCCGACCACAAGGCTATGAGACTAGATATCAATTACAGGAAAAGATCTGTAAAAATACAAACACATGGAGGCTAAACAATACACTACTTAATAGCGAAGTGATCACTGAAGAAATCAAAGAGGACATCAAAAAATACCTAGAAACAAATGACAATGAAAACAGGACAACCCAAAACCTATGGGATGCAGCAAAAGCAGTTCTAAGAGGGAAGTTTATAACAATACAATCGCACCTTAAGAAACAGGAAACATCTCAAATAAACAACCTAAGCTTGCACCTAGAGCAATTAGCGAAAGAAGAACAAAAAAACCCCAAAGTTAGCAGAAGGAAATAAATCATAAAGATCAGATCAGAAATAAATGAAAAAGAAATGAAGGAAACGATAGCAAAGATCAATAAAACTAAAAGCTGGTTCTTTGAGAAGATAAACAAAATAGATAAACCATTAGTCAGACTCATCAAGAAAGAAAGGGAGAAGACTCAAATCAATAGAAATAGAAATGAAAAAGGAGAAGTAGCAAGTGACACTGCAGAAATACAAAGGATCACGAGAGATTACTCCAAGCAACTATATGCCAATAAAATGGACAACCTGGAAGAAATGGACAAATTCTTAGAAATGCACAACCTGCCAAGACTGAATCAGGAAGAAACAGAAAATATGAACAGACAAATCACAAGCACTGAAATTGAAACTGATTAAAAATCTTCCAACAAACAAAAGCCCAGGACCAGATGGCTTCACAGGCGAATTCTATCAAACATTTAGAGAAGAGCTAACACCTGTCCTTCTCAAACACTTCCAAAATATAGCAGAGGGAGGAACACTCCCAAACTCATTCTACGAGGCCACCATCACCCTGATTCCAAAACCAGACAAGGATGTCACAAAGAAAGAAAACTACAGGCCAATATCACTGATGAACATAGATGCAAAAAACCTCAACAAAATACTAGCAAACAGGATCCAACAACACATTAAAACGATCATACACCATGATCAAGTACGGTTTATTCCAGGCATGCAAGGATTCTTCAATATACGCAAATCAATCAATGTGATACACCATATAAACAAACTGAAGGAGAAAAACCAATGGTCATCTCAATAGATGCAGAGAAGTCTTTCGACAAAATTCAACACCCATTTATGATAAAAACCCTCCGGAAAGTAGGCACAGAGGGAACTTTCCTCAACATAATAAAGCCATATATGACAATCCCATAGACAACGTCGTCCTCAGTGGTGAAAAACTGAAAGCATTTCCACTAAGATCAGGAACACGACAAGGTTGCCCACTCTCACCACTCTCATTCAACATAGTTTTGGAAGTTTTAGCTACAGCAATCAGAGAAGAAAAAGAAATAAAAAGAATCCAAATCGGAAAACAAGAAGTAAAGCTGTCACTGTTTGCAGATGACATGATACTACACATAGAGAATCCTAAAGATGCTACCAGAGCTAATCAATGTATTTGGTAAAGTAGCAGGATACAAAATTAATGCACAGAAATCTCCGGCATTCCTATACATTAATGATGAAAAATCTGAAAGTGAAATCAAGAAAACAGTCCCATTTACCATTGCAACAAAAAGAATAAAATATCTAGGAATAAACCTACCTAAGGAGACAAAAGACCTGTATGCAGAACATTATAAGACACTGATGAAAGAAATTAAAGATGATACAAATAGATGGAGAGATATACCACGTTCTTGGATTGGATTGGAAGAATCAACATTGTGAAAATGACTCTACTACCCAAAGCAATCTACAGATTCAATGCAATCCCTATCAAACTACCACTGGCATTGTTCACAGAACTAGAACAAAAATTTTCACAATTTGTATGGAAACACAAAAGACCCCAAAAGCAATCTTGAGAACGAAAAACGGAGCTGGAGGAATCAGGCTCCCTGACTTCAGACTATACTACAAAGCTACAGTAATCAAAACAGTATGGTACTGGCACAAAAACAGAAAGATAGATCAATGGAACAGGATCGAAAGCCCAGAGATAAACCCACGCACATATGGTCACCTTATGTTTGATAAAGGAGGCAGGAATGTACAGTGGAAAAGGGACAGCCTCTTCAATAAGTGGTGCTGGGAAAACTGGATAGATACATGTAAAAGTGTGATCACTAGATTAGATCACTCCCTAACACCATGCACAAAAATAAGCTCAAAATGGATTAAAGACCTAAATGTAAGGCCAGAAACTGTCAAAGTCATAGAGGAAAACAAAGGCAGAACACTCTGACATAAATCACAGCAAGATGCTTTTTGACCCACCTCCCAGAAAATTGAAAATAAAAACAAAAATAAACAAATGGGACCTAATGAAACTTCAAAGCTTTTGCACAGCAAAGGAAACCATAAACAAGACCAAAAGACAACCCTCAGAATGGGAGAAAATGTTTGCAAATGAAGCAAGTGACAAAGGATTAATCTCCAAAATATACAAGCAGCTCATGCAGCTCAATAACAAAAAAACAAACAACCCAATCCAAAAATGGGCAGGAGACCTAAAGAGACATTTCTCCAAAGAAGATATACAGACTGCCAACAAACACATGAAAGAATGCTCAACATCATTAATCATCAGAGAAATGCAAATCAAAACTACAATGAGATATCATCTCAGACCAGTCAGAATGGCCATCATCCAAAAATCTAGAAACAATAAATGCTGGAGAGGGTGTGGAGAAAAGGGAACACTCTTGCACTGCTGTCGGGAATGTGAACTGGTACAGCCACTATGGAGAACAGTATGGAGGTTCCTTAAACAACTGCAAATAGAACTACCATACAACCCAGCAATCCCACTACTGGGCATATACCCTGAGAAAACCATAATTCAAAAAGAGTCATGTACCAAAATGTTCATTGCAGCTCTATTTACAATAGCCAATAGGTGGAAAGAACCTAAGTGTCCATCATCGGATGAATGGATAAAGAAGATGTGGCATATATATATACAATGGAATATTACTCAGCCATAAAAAGAAACGAAATTGAGCTATTTGTAATGAGGTGGATAAACCTAGAGTCTGTCATACAGAGTGAAGTACGTCAGAAAGAGAAAGACAAATACTGTATGCTAACACATATATATGGAATTTAAGAAAAAGAAATTTCATGAAGAACCTAGGGGTAAGACAGGAATAAAGACACAGACCTACTAGAGAATGGACTTGAGGATATGGGGAGGGGGAAGGGTAAGCTGTGAGAACGCGAGAGAGTGGCATGGACATATATACACTACCAAACGTAAAACAGATAGCTCATGGGAAGCAGCCGCGTAGCACAGGGAGATCAGCACGGTGCTTTGTGACCACCTAGAGGAGTGGGATAGGGAGGGTGGGAGGGAGGGAGACGCAAGAGGGAAGAGATATGGGAACATATGTATACGTATAACTGATTCACTTTGTTATAAAGCAGAAACTAACACACCATTGTAAAGCAATTATACTCCAATAAAGATGCAAAAAAAACCCCCCATAGCTAACAACATACTCAACAGTGAAAAGCTGAAGGTCTTTCTTCTAAAATCAGGAACAAGACAAGGATGCCCACTCTTGCCACTTTTTAAAACAAATTTGTTTTTTATTTATTTATTTATTTTGGCTGCATTGGGTCTTTGTTGCTGCGCACGGTCTTTCTCTAGTTGTGATGAGTTGGGGCTACTCATCATTGTGGTGCGCAGGCTTCTCATTGTGGTCGCTTCTCTGTTTGCCAGGCACAGGCTCTAGGCATGTGGGCGTCAGTAGTTGAGGCATGTGGGCGCAGTAGGTGTGGCTCCCAGGCTCTAGAGCACAGGCTCAGTAGTTGTGGCGCACAGGCTTAGTTGCTCCATGGCATGTGGGATCTTCCCAGACCAGGGCTGGAAGCTGTGTCTCCTGCATTCACAGACAGATTCTTAAGCACTGCACCACCAGGCAAGTCCCTGTCGCCACTTTTTTAAACATGGTATTGGAAGTCCTAGCAACAGCAAACAGACAAAAAATAAAAAACAGAAGAATGAAGGAAGGAAGGAAGGGAGAGAGGGAGGGAGGGAGGGAGGGAGGGAGGGAGGAAGGGAGGAAGGAAGGAAGGAAGGAAGGAAGGAAGGAAGGAAGAACGAACAAGCATCCAAATTGGAAGGGAAGAAATAAAACTATCTCTATTTGCAGATAACATGGTACTTTATAGAGAAAATCCTAAGGTCTCCAACAAAAAACTACTAGAACTAATAAATGAATTCAGAAAAGTTGTAGAATACAAGGTTAATATAGAGAAATCTGTTGCTTTTCTACACACTAATAATGAACTATCAGAAAGAGAATGAAAAAAATCCTGTTTAAATCACATCAAAAAGAATAAAATACCTAGAAATAAAACTTAACAGAGGAGGTAAAAGACCTACACTATGAAAACTATGAAACACTGATGAAGGAAACTGAGGAGGATACAAAGAAATGGAAAGATATCCCATGCTCTTGGATTGGAAGAATTAATATTGCTAAAATGGCAATACTACCCAAAGCAATCTACAGATTTAATACAATCCCTATCAAAATACCCATGATAGTTTTCACAGAAATAGAACTAGTAATCCTAAAATTTATATGGAACCACAAAAGACACCAAATTGTGAAAGCAATCTTGTGAATAAAAACAAAGCTGTGAAATCACCCTCCTTGACTTCAGATAATACAACAAAGCTACAGTAACCAAAACAGCATGGCACTGGCACAGAAACAGACACATATATCAATGGAACAGATTATACAGCCCATAAATAAACCCATACACCTATGGTCAATTATGACAAAGTAGGCAAGAACATACAGTGGAGAAAAGACAGTCTCTTCTATAAGTGGTGGTGGGAAAGCTGGACAGCTACATGTAAAAGAATGAGATTAGAACATTTCACCACATCATATATAAAAATAAACTCGAAATGGATTAAAGTCCTAAATGTAAGACCTGAAACCATAAAACTCCTAGAAGAGAACATAGGCAGAACACGCTTTTGCAAAGGGTACCAATATTTTTTTGGATCTGTCTCCTAAGGCAAAAGAAGTGAAAGCAAAAATATACAAATGGAACCTAATTAAACTTAAAAGCTTTTGCACAGCAAAAGAAACCATCAACAAAACGAAAAGACAACTTACCGAATAGGAGAAAATATTTGCAAGTGATATGATCGCCAAAGGGTTAATATCCAAAATAAATAAATAGCTCATACAACTCAATATCAAAAGCAAACAACCGAAACAAAAAGTAGGGTAAAGACCTAAACAGACATTTTTCTAAAGAGGAAATGCAGATGGCCACCAGGCACATGAAAAGTTTCTCAACATCACTAATTATCAGGGAAATGCAAATCAAAACCAAAATCACCTCACACCTGTCAGAATGGCTATCATCAAAAAGTCTACAAATAACAAATGTTGGTTGGTGAGGATGTGGGGAAAAGGGATTCACTGTACATTGTTGGTGGGAATGTAAATTTGTGCAGCCACTAGGAAAAACAATATAGAGATTCCTCAAAAAACTAAAGTAGAACTACCATATGATCCAGCAATTCCACTTCTGGGTACAGATCCAGAAAAAATCAAAAACACTAATTCAAAAAGATACATGCACCACAATGTTCATAGCAGCACTATTTACAATAGGCAGGATATGGAAGCAACCCAAGTGTCCGTCAATAGACAAATGGATAAAGAAGATGTGGTATAAATATACAATGAAATATTACTCACCATATGAAAGAATGAAATTCTGCCATCTGCAGCAATGTGGCTGGAGCTAGAGAATATTATGCTTCATGAAATAAGTCATACAGAGAAAGACAAATACTGTATGATATCACTTAAATGTGGAATCTTAAAAGTAAAATGAATGTATACAGAAAAACAGAAACGATCTAACAGATATAGAGAACAAACTAGTGGTTATCAGTGGGGAGAGGGAAGCAGGTGGGGGAAGACAGAGGTATGGGATTAAGAGATACAAACTACTATGTATAAAATAGATAAGCAACAAGGATATACTGTACCTCACAGGGAATTCTGGCCATAATTTTGTAATAAGTTTTAATGGAGTATAATCTATAAAAATATTGAATCACTATGCTGGACACCTGAAACTAATATAATATTGTAAATCAACTATACTTCATTTTTTAAAAAACTACTGCTAAATAAATGGTCACTGATTAGTGACCTTTGTATGAGAGGCAGTCAGAAACTCAGATAAACCAAAAGAGGGTATAATACAAAATCATTTTATATTCAGCTCTGAACTCATCATGGTTACCCTTTTGCCATCACAGGTTTACCTTCCTACGTGTTTTTCTTAGGCTATTATTAAACACGGTTGGCTCTCAACTGACTGTGGGGAGTTGTGATTCATACGGATGACAGTAAGAAAGGAAAATGGGATACAAAATGAGTCACGGAAAACAAATAATTACTTACACACATACACACGCATTCTAATGTATAAACATGGCCCTCCCTGACAAGGTGCTTCACTGCACTGATTGTACAGTTGCTCCAGGGCCTAGGGCAACACCCTTTACAGAGTAGGCATGCACACTGCACCTCCTAATCTATAACAAGCAAGACATGCTTCTTTATATATACGATAGAAAACACAGAAAGTATCGTTAACGTTAACCAGCCAGTATACAACCGTCGAGTGTTTTTGCCACGCGCGTTTGTAGGCAAACCCCCACACATGCACACACAGGAAACTTAGATCTAACTTTTATACATTTCTATACTATGTCCTATTTCACATGGCATTAAAAATCTATCACGACTATAATTTGCAGTAACTTAATAGCCTATTTGATGTAGACTAAATAAATCAGCATTTATTTTACCGTCTTGGATATTTCAGATTTTTTTTGCATTTGTGAGTACGATCATTATAAATATATCTGTATATGAGTGTTGTATCTTTGTCTTAGATGACAAATGCTTATATTTTCTTAAATATTATTTTGCAGTGGAGAAAAAGAAGGAACTGAGTATGAGTAGAGTAAATGAGAGATGATCTACGGGAAGAGGCTAAATGGGATGTATGCTCCATTCAGGGAGAAACTTTGTCTTATCATGTTAACTTCAGCACCTAGAACAGTGTGTGACTTAGACTCGTTGATCAATAAATCCTCACCAGATGGATAAATAAATTAATGAACAAGCATGTTCCCTCATGTGAAACCACGTAGAAGATACAGAGTAGGCTTGAAGCAGAATCTATGGGTAAAGGTTTTCCAGAAAAATATTAGGGCTCTAATGTATGGAATAATATCATAATACTGTGACATATACTATAGAAGAAAGGAATTTCTCTAAAAGCGTATGTCTTCCTTTTCAGAAGTTCTCAAGTAGACTTTGGGAAGTTAAGAATATATCCACGATGGTATCTTAATATTTTGAAACACAGACAGGCCTGTACCTAAATCTTAGAGCCTTCACTTCACTCAACCTCTCTAAACCTGTTTCCTCATTTTTGAAATGAACATATTATTTTCTACCCCTTTCATAAATTAAATGAGGATAAAATAGGGCATTCTCTGCATACATTGTTGAGCTCAGTTTTTCTTTTACAGGGTAGGCAGTCAATTCCTTCTGGTATTTGCTCATTTTTCCCTGTCCATAATGTAATAGAAAAGACTGCTCCATGGGATGGGAGGTTGTATTAGAAGACTCATACAGGGCCTTACGAAGAGAAGACACCATGTTCTTTGGATGGCCCGTTATTTGCTTATAGTCATGCTGCCAATGTGATGAGCCAAAGTTTATCATATGTGTGCGTGTACATGCATGTGTGTATTTTTCATAGGTAGGCAGTTTATTGAATGGGTTAAGCTCTAGAGGGTCTGAATAAGCAATGGCTGTTTTGCTCCAATCACTGCGATTAAACAGTTGGTTCTGTTTACCCTGTCCCTGGGGGACTTCAGGAAGATTCCATAGATTCTCAGTCACTACATATTATGTCATTAGACCCAGAATGAACAAATGTGTGTTTTACCATTTAATAGACACCTAAAATATTGGTGATAGATAGTCCACTATCAGATTTTTAAAAAGTCATCTAGCCTGAAGCAAAACTTCAGTCTCACACCCAACTTCATATTCTTTCCATCCCTTGCCCCCAGCTCAGGCCTGCCCTTTGGCTTGAAGATATGCAGTGAGGCAGGCACACTGCCTGTTCCTTCACAGTTCCTCCCCTTGCTTTTCCAATTCTCCTCCCTGCTCCTGTTGCTGAGTTCACCAGGCTGAGGGTAAAAGGGTGGATGGAAGAAAGTTGTATGTGACTCGCACTGTTGTATTCTAACTCTCGCCTTCTCTAATGGCAAGCCTCCAAATGCCAGCTTTCTTGTGAATTGAACTTGATTTCTCCGGAGATTTCTGGGGGTCCCACATACCACGCCATCCCTGGATGAATAATGCACTCTGGCTGATGTCTTACAGTCTCCTCTTAGCTATCGTCTCCTAGCAGCATATTCCACACAGTTTCTTACTTGCAGGGCCTCCTTACTCAACTAGACAGCCCTCCTGGTTGGCATGCTTACAAGATTCACATCTGGCTACTTCCCACACCATTTATTTGGCCCACCAAGAACATGTGTTCTTGCCATGCTAAATAGTGGAAATGCAACTTAATTGGTAACCCTTCTGCCTTCACCCTTTCATCTTGGGTATTCCAGCTACCTACTGCCTTTGGAATTTATCCAGGTAAGGAAGAAGTACTAGTGTTCATACTTTCATACAAAACCCAACCTGCTGAGGGCACACGACAGGTTCTCCTAAGAACTCTTTTACTCTCCAATTCCAGGGCAACTTGGAATTTCTGCAGCTCAGCAGGTACGACATGTGGAGGAGAGCTCTTCTCTTGCTGTGGTGGGGTAACCACCTTCTCCCGACCCGCTTTAGGAGAGTAGGGAAAATGCCATGGCGCTGTCAACACGCACAAATTCCATGACTTCAATTAATTCTTTTCAAATGTCTAGTCTTCCAGAATACAGGGTGTCGGGTATAATGGTCTCTAGATAGCATTTCTTCTAGAAAGTCCTGCATCCTGCATGCATATGTGTAGATTCTCCCTCCAGAGTGAGGCTTTAGTCCAAATCCCATTCCCATACTACTATACTTATAAAATAAACATACCCGATTTTAGAGTTTTAGCCCTATGAGGGCAAGGACTCTTGATTTTGTCCATGTTTACCTACCCACCACTTAGTATAACACCTGGCTCATAAGAGGTGCTCGGTAAAGAGTTGGTTAGTGAATGAATAAACAGTGCTGAAAAGCCTTGTAGTCAAGTGGTATTCCAGGTATAATTTAATTGGCAGTTCATTCATCCATCATTTATTCAACTAACATTGATTGAGCATCTGCTCTGGGCTATTCATTATGCTAGGAGCTGGAGAAATCGAAGATAAAAAAAAAAAAAACAGTCCTTGCCCCTGCCTCAGGGGCTTGTAATCTGGTATGCCAGAGACAGATACGTGGAATGGTGATCATGAAACAATGTGGAATATAAGGACATCGATGAGGATGCCTAACATTATTAAATGGAGGAGGGGGAAATGGAGGGGGAGGAGGGAAGAGCAACAGGGGAAGGGAGTCAAAGAAGGAAGGAGCAGTGCTAGGAACATGGCCTGAAGGAGGGAGCCTGAGCTGAATCTATGAAGCAGACTAAACAGGTGGAAGTAGGAGGAGGTAAAGGTCATTCCAGGCAATGAGGACTTCGCTCATCATAATATTTGGGCTACACTTATAAAACAAGCTTTTCTAGAAGACAATCTGGGCAGGTTTCCAACATGCTTCACGAATTTTAAACACATTTCAAGTAAGAAACTTGTGTTTATTGATTCCAAGTTAATTCCCTGACTTCCTGCCAACCAAAGCTTTTTGTGGTTTTTGCTTCGTTTGGTCTGGTTTTGTTTGGTTTGGTGTTTAGAAGTTCAGTCTCTTCCCTCAATACAGAAAAATGAAATACTGGCATTATATCTGCTCCAGAGGTACCCTCCCATTTGAAGCTATAAAATTGGTTTTTAAAATACACATCTTTATCAACCTCCAAGAAGCTGTTTTGCTGGTAATGTTCTAACAGTTTGGTGCATAAAACCCCTAGTGGCAGTTATCACCTGACTGTAATATTATCTCAAACCTGGAAATCCCTGGGACTTGGGACATTTTAAAGATTTAAATAGAAACAAACTCTGGCTTTTAATAAGCTTTAAAAAAAAAAAAAAAAGGACTGAAGGCTGGGTGTATTGTCGTCTTTCTAACCCACAGGAAAATATCAGGATGAACTGAATAGAAGGCTGTGAGACACCAGGCAGGCTTTGAGTGTGGCCAAACGGAGTTGAACAATTCTTTTCCTTTACACTGTGTTTGTTATTATAGCTAAATGATTCGCAGCCACTCCTAAGTGTGTCTTGAGTCCCATTTGTGGCTACAGCCCAGAGGCTGTAGAGCTGAGAGCAAGCATTGATAGGGCACGGTTGGGATGCAGTGTGCAGGTGACTCTGACAGGTCCATAACCATCTCCTTGGAGCAAAGATCCAGAGGCATTATCTTTAGCCATTATTAATTGAAATGCCCTATTTCCTATATAAGGAAATTTTGCCTTACTTTTCAGCCATCTGGTCAACTAAGACCAGCTGGACCATTTCAAGAAGCTGCCAAACACAGGACAGCCTGGAATTTAAAACAAAAGAGTGCTGCCATGTTTGGTCTTGCTTTATTCCCCATGAGAATGTTTCTATCTAGAGACTGCAGCAAGAGGAACTATGAAAGCAGTAAGACTGATACCTACAAAAGTTCTGAAGTAAGGATTTTGGGGGGATGTCTGTTTTAACTCTAAAAAATAAAGATGAATGCTCCTTGAATCAGGTACGTCCCCAGCTAGTTGGAATGAATTTCCTAGGTCAGATCGGTATTTCTGAAAGAGGTGGGGAACAATTCTGTTTTGTGAAATCAGGATTTTACTGAGTTCCTGGATAAAAGATTGAAAAGTAACAAAGCCAAACTTTGGCAAATTGACCTGCAGGCCTGCTTACTTCAACCAGATGTCTGTATACGTGGGAGAATTCATAAACTTTCCCTTATGACATTTCCTGAGCCACAGCAAACTGAAGAGTCGTTGATGTAGTGACTGTGTGATAAAAATATGCAAAGAGATGGTGTGTGCAAATTCTCTTGGGACAGAGCTGGAGCACTACTGGCACTTTAGTTCAAGAATGTTGTTGGCAGCTTTTACAGGGAGCTGACAGTGGGAGAAGCTGCCCAGGCTGTGCTTCTGCTCACCTCCTGGTGAGGCTTATAAATATTGGGGGGATAGCATTTTGTGGTTCAGGATTATTTTGAACTCTCTTTCCATTTCACAAAATGGGGAACTCCATCTGGGTCATATAACCTAAATGTCTTCGGTTCTTATAAATGCCACACAGTGAAGAAAAAAATGAACTATTATGGAGCATGTACTACAAACTCAGGATATAGACACGAAGAAACAGAGTGACATATACATAAAATAGGAGATTATAATTCAGTAAAGTAAGGGCAATGGGGTAGACTTTTAACAAAAACTGGCTGTAATAATTCCCTTCTCTGTATCCATACCCTTTGGGTAATGGCCCCCTCCCACGTTGACTGTCAACTTGACCGTGTGACTTGCCTCAGCCAAAGGAACAATGGCAAATGTGACATAACCAGAGACTTGAAAAATGCTTGCACATTGTAGCTCACTTTCTTTTGCTGCTCTTGGGACCCTATGAACACCACCATGTGAAAAAAGCCAGGCTAGCCTGTTGGGTGATGAGAGACAAATGACCCAGTTATTCAATTACCAAGATGGCAGCCAGATAACTGCCACTTTCCTGCTCATTACTCCAGGCACACTGGCCTCCTTGCTGTTTTCCGAATATGGCAGGTACATGCTGTCATCCCTGGGCCTTTGCAATGACTGTTCTCTGTGCCCGGAATGCTCTGCCCCCAGATATTCACATGACTAACTTCTCCACCTTTTCCAAGTCTTTATTTAAACCTTATCTTCTCAGTAATGCCCGTTCTAGCCATTATCCCTTCACCCATGCTCTCATCCACACCCTGACCCAACTCAACTTTTTGATTTGTTTCCCCACTGTATTTTATCACCTTACAGCAACACTGATTCATATCAAATTCTATTACGGATTGTCTTTATTTTATACTGTCTGTTTCCTTCACCTTGAATATGAACTCCATGAAAGCAAAGATCTTCATCCGGCTTGCTCCCTATAACAGCACCTAGCCTGTAGTATACGCTCAATAAATGTGTGTTGATTGAATTAATGAATACATACATCTCTAACGTCTAGTCACTGAGAAAAATCCATCTAACCTTTCTCTAGAAGACAGAACAAATAAAAGGGGAACCATATAGCCAGGGGCCCATCTTTCCTTAACTGGCTATTCTTTACCGCCAAGAATCCTGGCTACCTACAGTATGTCACTCTAACAGAATATCATTTTCATAAGTTTTACTTCTCTGACAGATTGTATCAAGTAGTGTTATATTCATTCTTCTTTGACAGCTATTTCTTAAAGAGTAATATAAGCAAAGAAACAATAATAAAGCGGCAATGGTTTAGATGAGAGGGCATCCAGACAGGCTATTTTTATCTCAGTTTTGCTTCCTCAGCGCCGTCACAACCAATTTGGAGGTTTCTCAATGTGCCGAAGCAA
The DNA here is from genome assembly GCF_008692025.1 of Phocoena sinus. NCBI lineage: Eukaryota > Metazoa > Chordata > Mammalia > Artiodactyla > Phocoenidae > Phocoena > Phocoena sinus. Next base: position 11,835,040 of record NC_045784.1, read on the forward strand.
GTGCCCATTTCCGCTTCCAGCTCCTCCAGTTTGTTTGGATGCAAATATATTCTTTGGATTCTGATAAAGGCGTCCAGAGCTCTCCTCAGCTGAACTCTCTACGGCCACTCTGGGCCAGAGGTGAAGCCCCCATACTCTTCCATAGGGGCCCAATCATCAGAAAATACTCCCTTTTCTTTACCTAACAAGAACCAAGTGGGTTTTTGCTTTCCTCTGATTTTAATGTGTCATTACAAAGTATCTGTGCACCTGAACTTCAGGATTGCTTTGGACTGCATCATCATCTAGGACTTGAGAAGCCCTGAGCTCCAATCTGAAGCAAAGTGCATGATATGCCTAAAGCAAACCATTTTCCATCCCTAAGGAGAAAAAGGGGGGTGACCCCAGTTTGCTTTCCAAAATTGACCATGCCTTAAGGAAACTGGAATATCCAAATATTTTCCAAACTACACAGGAACTGATAAAATCTAAAACTTTTGTGTTGTTAGCAGAAGGGGTCCCAGCAATCCTGTTAGGGATGGGAAAACTGATGACTAGGAGGTGTATTCACTTTCAATCTTTCAAGATCTGCTTGAAGTAGATGCCACTTCTTACATGAAGCCCTCGTGGATCCATCAAATATAAATGGCCTCTCTTCCTTACCTCCATGGTACTTTGTGTCTTATATCAGTCATTGCATTCAGACTTGTGGCTTAGTGACTAGGGCCCTATGTGCTTGCTCTAATGTTCTGTAACCTCTTTGTGGAGAGGACCAAGTATTGTTCAGCTCTGAATGACCTGAGTGACTTCCATAGGAGAGGCCCTCGGTAGTTATTATTATAAGGGGACTGTGTTCAATGGTTCCTGATGTTCTGTGATTGGAGTAGGAATAAGTGCAGGAGCTTAACTGGCCTCATAAGGGAGTGTCAGTAAAGCAGGGGGCCTCAACCTTTGCTGCACATTCGAATCAGCAGAGATGCTAAAGCTTTCCTATACTCCACCACAGATAAATTAAACTATCTGGCAGTAGGGTTCAGGCATCAGCATTTTTTTAAGCTGGTTTTAATGTGTAGCCAGGGTTGAGAACTGTGGCTCTAAGTTTTGTTGTCCTGGGAAGTGTTTTCACTGTGTATCGTTGGCCGGAATACAGATGCGTTTAAACTCCATGACAACACTATAAACTACATATTATTATTATCATCACTTTGTAGAGGAGGATACTAAGGCACAGAGGGGTTAAGTAAGTGCTCAAGTTCCCACAGAGCTAGACTTGAATCCAGGCAGTTGAGTCTGAGTTGGTATGATTCACCTCTTGGCCACACCACCTCCCGTTGTTAACGGTCACCGAGTTTCTTCACCATGCCCAGCAGTATACTGAAAGCCTTACGTAGGTTACCTCACAGCAAACGTATGAGATAAGTATTGATACAACTTCGCATCACCCATTTACAGGTAGGGAAACTGAAACATCAAGAGGTTAAGCAATTTGCCCACAGTTATGTTGCTAGCAACTGAAGAAGCAAGGTTCAAACCACTGGTCGGTTCAAATCCTCCCAGAGGAAGAACTAAGAATTTTAAGTTTCATCACGTTGTCCGTACCATGCTAACTACAGGTGGAAACTTTGGAGTGTGAGGTAAGTTATTTTCCAGGCTCTGTAATCCCTGTCTTTTGGCTGCGCAGATCGTATTCGCTGTGTATTACATGCAGTTGGCAACTTTGTTCACCATTTTGATGAAGAGACAATGTTTGCCTGATTGCCCTTTCTCTCTCATATTAAGAATAACATAATGATTCCTGAGGCTTCTGTTACACATTCATCCTCAGCAGACTTTCTAACTGAACTCAATTGCTGTTTATTGCTTGTATCAGCTGTAACCATTTGAACCATCATTTTCATCAGTGTGATTATGTTAAGAGCCCAACCCGGTAGAGGCTATTATCCATCATTTAATGGCAAGTAAAAGGTTGAAGGAAAGCAGATTGGATGACCATGAGCAATAAAATGGTTAAATTGTGGCCTATTCATACAACGAAATACTAGATGGAAACAAAAATGTAAGAACTGCAGTCACACATAACAACAGAGATGAATCTCTCAAATCTTACATTAAGGAAAAGTTAACAATCATAAAAAAAATATTCACAGGCAAAATTCATCTATGGTGTCCCAACTAGAATTCTGGTAGGATTTGGGAAGTAGCATGGGACTAGTGATGGGGATGGACCATGAGTGACTGAGCTTCAGGGGGCAAGAAATGTTATATTTCTTGACCTGGGTGGCAATTAGATGGGCATGTTCATTTTGTGGTCATTCGCTGGACAGTTGTGATCCTGGTGCTTTTTTTCTCCACTATGAATGGGACATCTTGTTTATGAAAAGATGAATAAAGTTTGTTTGGTAAAGCAAAGAAATACAGGTTCCCCAAATAAACTTAGAGGAACATTTTAGCACAAGCCCATTCTTTCTCCTCCTCTTTTTTTGATCCTGGTACTTTTAAATGTTTTATTAAAGAAGTTAACCCAGATCGCACCAGTAATGAATAAATAATAGAGGATACTCGTACACTTTAGGCAGTTTCCTCCTCTTCCTTTTTCAGAGTGAAAACAACAAAAGCTGATACTGATTGACTCTAGGCTCCAGACCTGCTACTAAGTGCTTTTCATTTATGTATTATTTAATCTTCTCAACAACCCTATGAGCTAGATAATATTGGCCCCACTTTCTAGATACGTAAATTGAGACTCAAGGTTATACAACTAATAAGTACCAAAGCCAGAATTCAAACTTAATTGGACCTCAGCTCTGCTCCTGTCTTACTTTATAGTCATTAATGTCCCTTCAGCCTGTAAAATCGATGTCCTTTATGCCTGCTGCAGTTTATACACTTGAGGGTTGATTGATGGAACTCAAAGAATTCAGTAACCTAGAGATTCCTTCCATATTCTTAAATTATGGTCCACAGTTTGGAGTAATCATAGTGAGTCTTCCATACAGTTCTGAATTCGCCCTGGAACAGTCCCACCCTTTATTTTGCTTTCCACTGCTGTTTTCTGCTCACTTCCTAAACAATCCTTTCTTATGGAAAGGGAAATTAGCACCTTTCTGTCATCGGAGAGAATCTGAAGGTACAAGACACTAAACAGAAATTGGTATCTATTAATACTTCTTGCCCCCATGTAACCCTAATTAAAAGAGGAATTGAAATAGGAATTAACATTTTGTAATTGGCTCATGTAGAAGACCATTCCCCACAGACCATACATTTTATTGTTGGTTCTAAATCGTATACGTGGATTTCTCTTTTGGGGAGACTCCAGAGAAAGGATGCTCTGCAAATATATAGGATTAGTTTGTACTCATTCATTCAGTTTACTTACTCTTCATGGTATATACTGTATTCTAAGATCCTTTCTTTTTTCCTATTTTCACAGCTTTGAGTTTGGGTTGTAGCTTAAAATTGAAGACAACTCAGTTTAATTGGAGATGTTTTTCTTTCTTAGTGCTGTGTAAAATAATGGTGCATCTTATAGTCACTGGCATCTTAGATTTAATGAACTACTGTACTGATCTTCAAGAGCCAACCATTATGCTTGGCACTGGGCACACAGAAGTGAGTAAAATAGATGTGCTCCCCACTCTCATATCCCACTGGAGTGACAAGTACTGAGCACGTAATTAGCTGATAATGCTTGTTAAGAAGTAATTCTGGGTGCCATGGGAGCATGTAACAAGTAAATGGGTGCTTGTCCAAGTGTCAGAGGACACTTTTCCCAAGGAAGTGAAGTCCAAGTGGGATGTGAAGGCTAAGTAAGAGGTGCCTAGATGAAGGTGACCAAGGATGATCCCAGAGGAAGAAAGAGCTGGTCTGCAGGATCTGAGGTTGGAAAGAGCCAGTGAACTTCAGGGAATTAGAAAGAAAGAAAACCTGACTAGAACGTAGAAAACTAAAGAGGAAGTGGCAAACACAAAGCCACCCAGGTCACACAGGGCCTTGTAGGCCTCAGTAACACGTTTGAGTTTTCTGACCGTAAGGATATGACATGATCTATCTCTTTAAAAGGGCTATGATGGCCACTCTGTGGACTAAGATTTGAGAGGGGCCAGGGTGGATGTAGGGAGACTAGATGGGGAACAATAGCAATAACAAGGGAGAGATGGCTTGGATGGGGTGTTGGCTGTGGGAATAAAGAGAAATGGATAAATTTTGAGAGAAATTTTGGAGGTAGAATTGGACATGGTAAGAAACATATGACCGTATGTAAGGAATTGGTGGAGACAGAAATGGAGCCAAAGTCAACGACTGGAGGAGAACTCATCCTAATGGAATTAAAATGGAGGGCCTAGAGGCTTGAACCTAGGAAAACATCTCAGGATTGGAAGAAGTAGGTGTTTTGAGTACAGCCTGGGATTTGTAACTCAGACATGAGTACTAGGGAAGGAAGGCCGTGAGAAACCACGGAAAGCCTCCTCCACAAAGCCCTGGGAGCACAAGCGGCACTGACGTGTAGCTAACATATCAAAGAGTCGTGTCATTGGGTGCCAAAGCGTACTTCCCATTTCGGGTTATCGGCAGAGCACAGTGGATTGAGTAGCGCTCGTCCGGACCAGAGAAGTAGCGGGAGAGCCCATGGCCTATGGTCGGCATCAACAAGAAACAGTAGCTGCCTCCCCACTTCTGTGACACCAGCAACCTGTCAGGTTCATGACCATTAGCCCTTAGCAGAAAACCCCACCCAGGGGTTTCTTAATTGGGAGGTTTAGAATATTCACACTTAATATGATTATTGATAAGGTTAGATTTAAATCTATCATGTTATTATTCATCTTTTATTTGTCACATCTATTCTTTAACCTTTTCACTCCCTTCTTTTGGATATAGTACCTTAGAGTGTTTTATGTGATATCTTTTGTTGGCCTGTTGTCCATGCTCTTTTTGTATTATTTTTGTGATTGCTTTAAGGTTTATAATATAAATCTTCAACTCATCGAAGTCTACCTTCAACTAATATTATATTCCTTCTCATATAGTACAAGAGTCCTACAAAGCAAACTTCCATTTCGTCTCATACAGCTTTTATGCTACTGTTGTCAAATCTTTTATTTTGAAATATATTATAAACCCTATATTATTTTTGTCTCCACTCAATTATCTTTTGCATGATTCTAATAATTTTAAAAATATCTTGTATATTCACCTGTAGAGTTACCATTCCCAGTGTGCTTCATTCCTTGGGTAGATATATAATTCTATCTGGTATCATTTTTCTTTTGCCTATGGGACTTTTTAACATTTCTTGTAGTGCAAATATGCTGGTGATGGATTCTTTCAGCTTTTGTATGTCTGAAAAGTCTTTTGTTTCGCATTTGTTTTGGAAAGATATTTTTACTGAACATTAAATACTAGGCGTTTTTTTCCAATCAGTACTTTAAAGACGTTACTCCATTGTCTTCTTACTTGCACTGTTTCTAATTTAAAAATCTGCTGTAATCCTATCTTTTCCTATGTACATAACGTGTCTTTTTTCCTCTGATCATCTTAACTATTTTCTTTCAATCCGTACTTTTGAGCAATTTGATTATGATGTGCCTCAAAGTCCTTTTCTTAATTTTTCTGGTGCCTTATCAAGCTTCCCAGATTTGTAGATTCATAGTTTTCACCAAATTTGGGAAAACTGTATCCATTAGTTTTTCAGATAAATTTTCTGTGCCCCTCTCTGTCTCCTCCTCTTCAGAGAATTAAATTACATATATATTAGGCCACTTGACCTTGCTCCACAGCTCACTGAGCCTCTTCTTGTGATCTTTCCTCTATTTCATTTTAGTTTCTATTGTCATATTTTTAAATACACTAATCTTTTCTTCTGTAAAGTATCATCTGTCATTAATCCCAATCCAGTATACTTTTCTTTTCAGGCATTATATTTTTCATCTCTAGAAGTTTGATTTCGGTCCTTTTTTTTTTTTTTTTACCTCTTCCATGTCTCTTATTACCCTGTTCAGTCCTTTCTCCAGCTTTTTGAATAGACTGAATACAATTAAAATGACTTTTAATGTTCTTATCTGCTAATTCTAACATCTGTATCAATTCTGGGTTGTTTTCAAATGGTTTATTTTTCTCCCAGTTATGTATCTCTTTGTGCTTCTTTGCATGCCTAGTAATTTTGTGTTAGATGCCAGGCATTGTATTTTTTACTTTGTTGGGTGCTGGATTTTCTTTTTCTATAAAAATTATCAAGATGCTCTGAGACATAGTTAAGTTACTTGGAAACTACTTGATCCTTTTGATCTTGCTTTTAAGATTTGTTAGGTAGGCTCAGAGCAGTAATTTAGTTAAGCAGGGCCCTTCTGAATACACTGTCTAATGCCCCATGAATACTCAGGTGTGCTAATCTGCCTTGTGGGAACAACAAGCACTATTTTCAGCCCTGTGAGAACTCCAAGTACTTTCTCCTCTAGTTTGATTTTTTTTTTCTTTTCGGCTGCGGTGGGTCTTCACTGCCGCGTGCGGGCTTTCTCTAGATGCAGCGAGCGGGGGCTACTCTTTGTTGCAGTATGCAGGCTTCTCATTGCGGTGGCTTCTCTTGTTGCAGAGCATGGGCTCTAGGCACGTAGGCTTCAGTAGTTGTAGCTCGTGGGCTCTAGAGTGCAGGCTCAGTAGTTGTGGCTGGCACACAGGCTTAGTTGCCCCACGGCACGTGGGATCCTCCCGGATCAGGGCTCGAACTCCTGTCCCCTGCATTGGCAGGCATAATCTTAACCACTGCACCACCAGGGAAGTCCCTGGGTTGTTTTTTTTTTTTTTTCTGTTTTGGTTCTTTTCTTAGCCTCAGCTACCTTCCTCACATGTATGCACTTATCACTACTTTGCTGACTGGTCCAAAGGAACCCTCTTCAGACTTCTGAAGTTCTCTCTCTTTCTCCCTCTCTCTGCAATTCTCTCCATTCTGGTACTCTACCCTGTCAACTCTAGCTACTGTGGACTCCCCAGATTCTCAGCTCCATCTCTTTAATTTTGGGAGTTTGTTGGGCTCTGCTTGGGTTCCTCCTCTCTGCATCATGACCTGGAAACTCTCTTAGGACAGTAAGTTAGAGCAATAGCAGGACTGACCTTGCTTGTTTTCCATCTTTCAGGGATCACTGTCCTTTTTGCCTAATGTCTAGTCCCTTGAAAACCACTTTTTCATGTTTTGTCCAGATTCTTTTAGTTGATTCAGGATGGAGGGTCAATCTGGTCCTTATTACTCCATCTTGGCCTTGAGTAGAAGTCACTGCCAAGGTTTCGAATCTTTTATTTATTTTTAAAATTAGACACAGCATGTAAATAAACTGAGTGTGACAATTTAGATAATTGAAATAATTACCAGAACCAGCATCAGGCTGTAAATGCTAAGAGTACAACTGTTCTAATCGATGAAATCTGCATTTATTAAATACATGGTCTATGAACTCTACGACTGAGAACAAATGTTTTGGAAAATAAATAAATAATTGGTATGTGTGGGCCAAAATATTAATACCTTAATGGGAAAATCGGTTTTGTTCTATAAGATGTTTCATCAAAAGATTTGCTTCAAAGCGATATATTCCAATATATTTAGGCTTCTAGCTGACTGATTATTCTTACCTCTTTTTTTTATAACACATTCTGGACTGCTTTGGGAAGAAAGGACCTTATCTCTCATACAGCAACTCCTCTTTACATGTCAATTTCTCTTAATGGTTCCTGCTTTTTGCTCCCATGGATGCAGTCCCTAAATCACATAGTTATTTAATTAAGTTCAACTCAATTCAATAAGTATTCAAGATATTACCTACTATGTTAGGTATTAAGTAGGTTTAAAAATAGTAAGATAGTCCCTGCCCTTGAGGAATTTTTAATCTAGTATAAGAGTCAGCAAATATTGTCTGCAAAGGGCCAGACAGTAAATACTTTAAGTGTTGTGGGCCATGAGGTCTCTGTCACAACGACTCAACTCTGCAGATGCAGCGCGAAGGCAGCGGTAGACGACGCACAAACAAATGCGTGTGGCCGTGTTCCAATAAAACCCGTGATCTAGTGGGAAGAAGCTGAGAAGTACACTGAGAAGTATATGTATTACAAAGGTGACCAGAGGCAAGTCCTATGGGATGTCAAAGAAGGGAGATTCATGTCTTAAGAGGTGGTTTGTAAAAACAACGAATGATTGAAAAGAAGCAGCAACATTGGAGTTGATGTATGAAGATTAGATAGAATTACAACAAGCAGAAGTGACAGGGGAAGATCTGAAATAAATATTAGAGATGAGTAAGCAATGAAGATTTGGGGGAAGAAGTAAGTAGCCCTGTTTATCTGGAATGTTAATTATACTCAGGAGTGAGGTAGAAAAAATAAGGCAATGTAAGGCCTTTGAATCCCCCCAGACAGAAAGAAGGTCTTCCTCCTCTAAACGGTTTAGCTCCTCTCTTTGGTCCATGATCTCATCCTGCCTTACAGTATGGTGGTTTCGGGACTTCTCTTTGTTTCTCTACTAGACAATTGTCACCTTTAGGGTGAGGATTATATATTGCTCATAATTATATGTTGCTCATCTTTGAATCTCCACTGTTTCTAGCACAGAGATGGAACACAGCAGCAGAGCAAAAATATCTGTGGGATTACTAAAAGAAACCATTCACTTCAGTCCAAACCACTTGAATTTATTAGACACTGAGGCACCGCAGAAAGAGTTTAAAAACTAGGTGACTGACAAGGAGTGAAAATGTTCACTCGTTACCACATGGCGCCTTTATTTTTCAACAAGGGTTCTGGCAAGGGATCTTGCAATTGCGCATGGGTTAATTCCTTTAATTCCTCCACCATGTAGATTTGACCGTAATTAGTAGCCACCTGAAATACAGCTTCTAAGGTGCAATTCTCCACAGTCTATTTCAAGGGGAAAATCCATATAGATAAGTACTGGGGTTTTATTTTCTAATCAAAAGGTTAATGAAGTGAATTAATCTTTATGTTTGAATAGATTTTTGCATGGAATTTGGAATAATTTAAATGGGTTAAAATCAAATCAGTGTAGTATTAAAATGAATAATAAAGCTAAGGGAACGAGTAAAAATCTTATGTGTTCTATTAATCATGCAACAGCAGACAAAACTGCCTCTGGCAAGTTTAACCTGAGAAGGCGGGAAAGCTGATAACGGTGCTCAAATCCTCTTGCAATGGCTAGTATCCCCACAGAAATCATTTCGTAAAATGTATAATGCTTCACAAAGACATAGCTTACGAGCAGTTCTTTAACGCGAAACACCAAGTGGTTAGCATTTAAATGAACCTTCTGAACTGCACTGACAGTAAATAACTGCAGAATTATAAATTGGCTTTATCATGTCCACTGAGAAAATGAAGACAGACAGCAAAAATGGAATCTGACTAAACACGGGTTGCTGAGAGAAGAGGAGGCCAGAGTCATTTACTGAAGATTTTCAAGGAGCAAATAGTGACACCATCCATCAGCATGATCTGTTTATGTAACACCTGTGTGTCTGTGAGAGTACGGAGGTGGTAGCTTATGAGTGGGAACCTTCTTTTGTTAGTAAATGTCACCAAATAAGCAAATAAGTTAAGAGAAATATGAGGGCTGCAGTCCATGTCACTATCCAGAAGGAAACAGAAGGCTATATTTATAAGAAGGATATGATGGACACTTCGTACACTTCACAATATCAGAGTGTAAGACAATTTCTGTCACGATCTTTGGGGGGCCTCTGGAGAACTGTTAATTTGTTGTTTATGTGACATTAACTCGGGCATGCGAGATACATATCTCATGTTCTCCACTGGAAACAACTCCTAGGGAGGAGTTTGGGGTACTGTGTATGTCTCCTAGCCCCAAATCATGGGGATCAAATATCAGTCTGAATTGAGAGCAAAGAGATAGAACTCCTCGTGCCCAAGTAGAATCACAGCTCCTGGTCTTCCCGGGCCATACGGAGATTGGGAAAAAGAAAGAAAGAAGGAAGGAAGGTGGGGGGAGGGAGGGAGGGAGGGAGGGAAGGAAGAGAGAAAGAAAGAGAAAGAGAGAGAAAGAAAGAAAGAAAGAAAGAAAGAAAGAAAGAAAGAAAAGAAAGAAAGAGAGGAAGAAAGAAAGAAAAGAAAAGAAAAACTCCTAACGGTAGAGGAATGTCAAAGGGACATAGGAGCCAACTGAATGAGTTCCCAGTGGCCAAAGCTGGAACAATTTAAGCAATAAAATAAAGTAGTATTGGATTATAACCGATATTATAAAACAAAATATCCAGGACTCCATACTAATATAAATAAATGATTGGATAAAAAGAGCTGAGGGATAGTAGACAAATCTCCCATGCAGAAGAATTCCAAATAACTTCTGTAGATATTCTACCCTCAAGGAGGTGCAGCATAATTCCCCACTTCTGAAGTGTGGGCTCTGTATAGTGACTTCTTTCCAAAGAGGGCAATATGGAAAGGGCAAAAAGAGGAGAGGAGAAACCCGACAAACACTACCTCAGCCAGATGACCAAGGTCAACATCAACAGTGAGGAGTCATGTTGACAGTATATACGCTTGATATGATGTGATGAGAAAGGAACTTTACCTCTGTTGTCTTCCTTCCTAAAACCCATAACCCTGGTCTTATCATGAGAAAATCATCAGACAGTTCCCAACTGAGGGGCATTCTACAAAATGCCTAATCAATACTCCTCAAAACGGTCAAGGTCATAAAAAACAAGAAAAGTCTGAGAAACTGTCAAAGCCAAAAGGAACCTAAGGAGATACAAGAGCTAAATATAATATGGTACCCTGGATTGGATCCTTGAACAACAACAACAAAAATTAGGCAAAAACTAAGGTATCCATATTGGTTTGTTAGGCGCAACAAATGTACTGTACCAAAGTGAGATGTTAACATTAGGGAAAACTGGGTGTAGGGTATATGGAACCTCTCTGTGTTACCCTTGCAACTTTCTATAAATCTAAAATTATTCTAAACTTCTTAAAAAAATTTTTTTGAAAGTGATACCTATTTTGAAACAACTGAAAAATCTTATGTAATCTAAGAATTGATGTGCACGTGGGCATCCAAACTGGACTGGAGAGATGAAAAAGAGTAGGAACCTCTTTGTCTGGCTCTAAATAAGGGATGTGATTTGTTCTGTTCTCTCTCTCCCTGCCCCCCATCCAACCCTCCCTCTCTCTCTCTCTCTCTCCCCCTTGTCTCTTATTTGCACACGGTACAGAGCCTGGCTACAGACTGTGCCAGGATGTTCATTTGTGTAATTCTAGGCACCTGGACAGGGACTGCTTTCTTTCTCGTCCAGTTCCAAATTCCCAGAGGAAAGGGTCATCTGCTTTGGGACAGGACTCCACCTCTGTTTTCACCAGCTGTGATAGGCAGAGTCAGGGATAGGACTCTGATCACCCGAGTTCAGGTTGTCTGTTCACTCTGGACAAATCAATTACCATCAAAGGAATAGTTACATGTATGTACATGGTCGCCCAGAGACCCACCCCTGTGGATAGTAGGGAACCATGAAGGAGGTGAGACAAGGAAGAGGAGTTTCTCCCAGGGTGGACAGCAGTGGGGACAGCAGGGACGCTCCCACCAAATAAAAGAATGACCATAAAGCATCTAAGATTGGGGGAGGGGGAGCAGACTTAATATAAAATGTAAATAGCTAGCACTTCTGAAAATGTACAGGTCCAAAATCCCTTAGCCACACCTCTGAAATCCCCAAAGCTCTGAAAACCAAAAGGTTTTCCATAGCTCATTTGGCAGCAAACCTGTCCTGAACTGATGGGAGGCTAATTACAGGGTCTACAGATCCCATTTAGTGTGAATATTCATACCGCTTGCCAAAGAAATATTGTGTTTGATTACAGGGTTGTCCCTAAGCCCTACCAGAAGTAATATGTAATAAATTGTATATGCTACAGCATTACCTTAATAAAATCTGGAAAACTCTGAATTACAGTGCTTCATTGCTCCCATGAGCTTAAGGGATACACATATAATAGTACATGTATTGAAGAACATAAATTTGTCAACTGCCAAGTGGCTTCAAAAACAAGAGCCACAAAGGAACCATAGAAAACAAAGAAAAAAACCTTTAAAACATTGAAAGGAAAGTACACAGTACCTATGCTGGTTTTGGAGGATAGGCTAACTCTATTAATAAGAATACATTTTCACATAACGCTTAGTCCTCAAATCTGTTGTTTTTTTAATCATCAAAACAAGTTTTGGACATAAGCAGGGCCGATGCCTATTATTGCCTTTTATGGATGAAAGAGTGGTACCTAGAGAAGATTTTACTATAAAAAGGGTAGGGTCTCAGTTGCATGTCTCCTAATTGCTAATCCAGTGCCCTTGAATTCCAGCACTCTGTGTCTCAGATGGAAAGGAGTTATTGAATTGGCATTTTCAGCATGTAGGTAAAAGCGTACCAAAGCTACTTAATGTATGGTTTGTTTGATGTTTGAGGACTATGAAAAGAAAGGTTTGCCAAGGATCCTTGGGAAGGCTGGTGGTGAGGCAGCCTCCTGTAGTAGGATAAAATATCCAGGGCTCAGATTTCCTTGGATCTGAATCCCTTATTAGCCGTAAGTGCCCTTGGTCAAGCCAGTTATTATAATAGCCCATGCTGTGGGGTCTCGCATGACATTCTATAAATAAAATGTCACATGGTGTATTCCATAAAAGGTAGTTCTTTTCTCCTTCAAACTCCTTTCTCAGGAAGTCACCCAAACTTCCCTTCCCGGGTGAATCTTAATGAAATCACGTCCGTAATGCTGAGAAATATGACACTGTAGACCATACACTTCATGAAGGCAGAGACCCATTGTGTACCCAGCATAACACAGAGCTTGGTACGAAGCAGGTGCTCAATTTGTATTTGTCGAATGAATAACTAGAGGAAGATTGGGAATTTCCCATTGGAGGAAATCTCACATCAGAGGCAAGGAAATCAACAGTTAATTATTTAAATTAGATGATTTAACACTCTTAGAATAAATTCCCTCCTGCACGGCAATTATTTATGGTTTTAGTTATTTGCTGACAATAACTTTAGCTTTTCATACTGACACTGAAATAGCTTTTCTATTTCAGCGTCAGTACGGGAGCCCCAGGGGTGATTGCTGAAGCCAGCTCCTCAGTTCTGGGCCCTGGGCCCCTCTGCTTTCTACCCTCAAATGCTGCCCATCATTAGCAACTCTGAGACTTGGGCTGCCTCTGTAAGATTCTAAACTCTTATAAATGCCTGAAAAATCCACAAAAAGGACTGAAATCTACCTAAACCTGAGAATTTAATTTAAATAATCCCCCATTTGTTCGCTATATTTGCTCTTTTTATCTTTAATGGGAATGTTTTCATACAACTTTTAAAAACTTGTATTATTTAGCAGAATATTTGTAATAATAAAGAGAACTACTATAACAGATGTCAAAATAGCCATAGTAAAAAAGAAAGTTTTTGCATGATGTGTAGAACAAGTACATCTTATATGTGAATTTCACATATTTGGTGATCCAAACAGCATCTTAATACTGAAATTCAGTTTTGATTCCTAATTGGGAGAATATTTTACAACACTTTTTCCCTACCACTGCATTGTTTCTTCCTCTTTGCATGGCCATAGTATAGTGACACCCTTAAAATGGATATAAATTTTAAATGTTTGTTTTCCTTAAAGATTTGTGTTTGTGGTCAAAAAATAAAAAAAGAAAAGCAGCCTATTGCTTTACCAAGACAGAGGCAAAATACAGCAGGCGTTTTAAAGGAAGAAAAATTGCAAAGCTTCAACATTTTTGTTTGGAAGATACCTATGTGGTAAATGCATCATAAGAAAAATAATCAACAAGTATTGCACCATGAGGAAAGGGGTATCATGCAAATGACAAGGAAATGAAAAAGCGCTAAAATGTCCTGTTCAACCATATGTAAAAAAACTTTCCCAGGCAGAAATCTTTTCCTTTTTTCTGGAGTTGAAAAAAAACACATACGTTAAAATGCCCTAACGTGCATTGTACTGCCCAATGAAATTTAACATGGATATACATTTCAGATCAAGATAGAGAACATTTCCAGTATTCCAGATAGTTTTAGTTCCCCTTCACAGTCAACACCTCTCCCCAGAAGTAACCACCGTTCTGACTTATTTAACTATTGATTAGTTTTGCCTCTTCTTGAATTTCATATTAATGGAATTTTACAGTATGTATTCTTTTATAACTGGCTTCTTTTGTAGGACGTAATGTCTGTGGGATGTATCCATGTTTGTGTAGCTGTAATTTGTTCCTTTTTGTTGTCCATTTTCCCATTGACAGGCATCACTTCCAGGTTTTAGTTTATTATGTGTTAAATCTGCTATGAACACTTGATATATAGCTTCGATGGATATACACATTCATTCATTGTAAGAATATATCTATGAATGGAATTGCTGGGCCACAGGGTATGAATATGTTTGGCTCCAGCGCATATTGACAGTTTTGCCAATTAGTTGAAACAATTCACACTTCCCCAGTAATGTACGAGAGTTCCAGTTGTTCCACATCTGTGTCAACACTCATCAGTGTCAGTCTTTTTCATTTTGGCCATTCAGACGGTATTTAGAGGTACTTCATTGTAGTTTTAACTTGCGTGCCCCTAATGACTAACGATGATTAGCACCTTTTCATATACGTAGTGGTCGTTTAATTATCTTCTTTTGTGAAGTGCTTGTTCCAAGTTTTTGTACGTTATGTTATTGCCCAAGCACGATTTTTGAGTTTAACTCGATTATCTGAGTACACTATGGTGAGTTCTACATAATTTTAGTAAACCAACCTAATAAGGTTTTTCAGGGGTAACAACTTTTACCTTTTAAGAAGCTCTCTGTGGTGGTTTTCAAACACCGATTTCAAAATGACCATTTTTTAGAGTGTAAAATTCTATATGATGGGGTTCTTATCCTGCATATATTATCAGAAGTGAGATAAAATCCTGCACAGTTTAGTAGTTCAGAGCATAGACTCTGAAGCCAAGATGCCTGGGTTCAAGCCATATGATGTTGGTTGTATTTATATGCCTCCGACACCTCATCTGTATAATGAGTACCGTGACGGGACTTGCCTCCTAGTGGAGATGATCGGGGTTAACCTATATAAAGCTCTTAGAGTATGCGCAGTGTACAGCAAGCTCTCAATAGCATTATTGATAACATTACTTGGCGGGTCAGAGTATGCCCTCACTGTGTCTGTTCAATCAAAAGAAGGCTAAAACATCATCCAACGAATTGAGGAAGCATTCACATGTGGATCTGGACCACTCAAACAAAAACTGTGAGATTGGATGTGAATCTACAGAACTGGCTATGTGAAATGACCACTGAAGTGATCACTGAAGCCTGTTGAAAATGTTCTTTCTGGTCCATTTGGCTTTGAGGACCCAACATATGCCTAATGGCTCCATTGGTGTATGAGTTAGGAGGGCCCAAGCCAAATTATACACATTCATGACTTGTAAATTGTTCAGCCTGGCTCTGAATAGGAACTAAAAGATTTAGGAGAAAAAGAACAGCTCCCCTTCCAGGCAGCCCAAGACCCAGGAGCACTTTAATAAAACGAGGACTTGGGTTCCACAAGAATCAATTTCTAAAACCTATAAAAAAATTAAAAATATAATAAATATATTATATAATAATATAATAAAAATACAATAAATAAAACATGGCCAAGATCAGGAGTGCCTTGACAGCTCCATCAGTGAAATGGGAACATGCTGACATCATACATCCTTTTTATAATACAAATATAATAAATAAAATCTACAAAACACTCCTCTAAAGGTTATATATTCAAGGATATCCAAGTGGCGAGAGAGCACAAGTCAAATGTGGCAGGGGAGAAATTGCCTAAGTAAGAGCACTTTCTTTCTGTCAGTAACGTAAAGGAGGCCATGAGCTTTTCCTCTCATTAAGTCCATCTGTCTAGGCTAGGTGCCTGGCAGTTCTTCTGCTAATGAGAATCTGCTCTTCCTGATACTGGAAGAAATAAGTCTTCATCTCTACTCCTTTGCATGTGCCAGCATCATGTCAGGAACAATTTTTCAGCAAAGAGACATTTCAAGGTACAACCACGTATGATCATTCAGTGACCAAGCCCCTCAGTCATTTGATGCGATGCAGACAGACGACAGTGCTGACTGACTGTCCTTCCTCTCATGACTCATTAGATTCAGAGGGGAATCACACCCTTATTATCCAATGCCATCAGAATGTTAGCTTCCCATAAATGCTCACAAAAGAACGTGCAATGATTTGCACTTGGTCATGATATTTTTTCTTTTGCACAATTCAAGTTATAACTACATGGATTTCTTGCTATTAATATGTCCACTGAGCAGATACTTATTTTTATTTTGCTTATGTTTTTTTAAAAAAACTTTCTACATCACGGATTTTAATAAAATGATTCTTGAGAATTATTTGGCTCAAAGGAAAGTCAGCCCTGGGACCCTTTTTCATATGCTCTTTGACCTGGTGTGGTAGTCAGAATTCTAAAAATGCCCTTCCCCACCAAGACTCCATGCCCCTTTCCCCCAGAATCTGTGAATGTGACGAGATGTCACTGCTGTGACTGTGTTACGCTGTATGGCACAGTTGACCCTGACATATGGAGATGATCTGGGTGGGCCAGATCCAATCACATGAGCCCTTAAAAGCAGAAACCTTTCACTGGCTGGTTGCAGAAGAGGAAGTCAGAGA
Organism: Phocoena sinus; assembly: GCF_008692025.1. Classification (NCBI taxonomy): domain Eukaryota; kingdom Metazoa; phylum Chordata; class Mammalia; order Artiodactyla; family Phocoenidae; genus Phocoena; species Phocoena sinus. The sequence continues at coordinate 11,851,762 of NC_045784.1, forward strand.
GATTTGAAGCACAAGGAAGATTCAACTCTGGCTTAAAGATAGAGGAGGTCACAAGAGAAGGAGTATGGGCTGCCTTAAGGAGCTGAGAGAGCCCCCTGGCTGACAGTGATCAAGGAAACAGGTACCTCAGTCCTACAACTACAAGAAATTGAATTCTGCCAATAATAGGAATGAGCTTGGAAGAGGACTCCAAGCTCCAGATGAGAACACAGCTGACTGACACCTTGACTTCAGCCTTGTGAGACCCTAAGCAGAGAACCCAGCCATGCTGGGCCTGACTTCCGACCTACAGAAATCAGCTAATAAGTGGGTGCTGTTTAAATGCCACTGAATTTGTGGTAGTATGTTACACAGCAATTAGAGAACTAATAATTCTGGTTTCTTCTTTTTGCATTCTTTTAAAAGGCCAAGCAAGGATTGGGTAGAGAAAATTAAAAGGCCTAAGAAACACGCAGGGATTAACTCAGGTTATTAGAGATCATGGGGTCATCTCAAGAAGAGGAGGGTCCAGTTGATACCACCTTGATAGTAATTATCACAATACAATTAGGGCAAGGAAAAGAATATTGAGTCTTCTAGTGGGAGTATAAGAGAGTTCACCAGGTGCTGGGTTTGACAGTCATTTTTCCTCAAATTTGAATCATACCAGGAATGTCATCTTGCTTTTTGTGCTTCCCTTTCTTCCTTGACTTCGAAGGGCTTTTTCTCATTTCTGTAGCAACATGGCCAAGATCAGGGGTGCCTTGACAGCTCCATCAATGAAATGGGAACATGCTGACATCATACATCATTGTCATGAAATCCATTATTAAAGCCTACACAGCACAGGTGTCACAAGGTGTTAGAAAAATGGAAAGTGGGAAGTGGTGATAAAAAAAATTAATTTCCAGGATTACAAGAAAGTATAATATGTAGATTCAGGAATCTTCTCAGAAGAGAAAGAGGTTAGGAGTATGGGTCCTATGTGTGTTTAACACAGAGCAAAATTAGGAAGCCATTAAGCGAGGAATACACTTCTCCACCCCCTACAGCTTCTAGAAATGGCTCTGCGGGCCCTCTACTCTGGTGCAGATCACCCCCACTGGGCTCTGCTTACCCAGGTGTGCCACCAAAATACTGGATTTTCGCTACACTCCTGACCTCCTTTGCCCTTCTCTTTCTGTGGCCATTGGGAGAGCCCTTCCAGTTCTTAGATTTTTTTCCAGAGAGTTTCTTCATGATCATGCCCAAATGGCAGTCTTCTTTCTGATTTTCAGGGGCCTCTCCTCATCAGAGCTCACATCTCCTGCTCTATTTGATGGAAAACTGGAGTTTAGACAGACTAGTGGGATAATCAAAGAAAGGAAGTGAATTTTTTTAGCAATAGAGAAATTGAGGATAATGGATTTTAATAAACTAATGGGGCAAGCTAGACATTTGGAAAATCCTTCTTTCAAGTAATATTCCAAACTTTCTAAAAAAATAGAGAATTCTGTATGGGAAAAAAAAAAGTGAATTCAAAGCCTGTTAGTTCAAGCAAGGTAAAGAGGTATGGCATCCCCTAGAGCCAAAATCTCAAAAGGAAAAGCCCAGGACATCAAGTCAGAGTAAATTAATTTTATAATCCTAACTTACAGTGTTTCTTTTGCTGACATAAGGTTTCAGAGGATGGATTTTATTTATCTTTTTAATTAGTATGCTTTAAAAAACTAAACACCTAGAAGGTTCCTTGGTCTACCAAACAATAAACTTTATTTCCTACCTAAGTGAGTGGTTCTAAATTGTTTAAACTATTGCTCTGTCCTTAAACATTCTTACTAGTCAAATTAAATGCTGGTTTGAGGGAAAGGAATTAACAGGAGAAGATAATTCAGTTCAGTATTGGCTTTTGGCTTTATAGTTTGATAAAAGCAATTTCTTACTTGCTTGTTTATCCTATACCTTTCTAGTACTAATCACAGCACTTTAATGGGTATTGTAAATACTGTTCATTGTTCAATCTCCGAAAACATATTAATGCTTAAGCCCTCATCTTTGGGTGAAGAATTCTGATGGAGGCATAAATAAAAATGGCCCGAGCAACTTTCTTCTATGAGCATTAATGAAAAATACCGATTTTATACAACTGATATGACTTCTGTGATCCATAGTAATGGCATAGGCAGGTAAAGGTGAACAGCAAATTCCATGCCTGCTCTGCCCACGGTTTGATTACTCAGCTTGGGTAGATAAAAGGTAACTGCAAGGTGGAGGATGTATATTTTCCTTGATGTGAGCCATGGACTCTTTTTACCTACAGATCAAAGTGTCTAATAAATATTCCTCCTTTTCTTGCACTAGAGTAAAGGTGAACACTTAATTGATGCCCTCGTTTTTCTCTTCTCCATTCCTGATGGCTGTACATGATTCATTTTCTTATTGGGTTATATTTCCTAGTCTCTTCCTCTGGGATAGGAATTCAGTGATACTCTTAGCAATAGAAAACTGAGAAAAAGATGGAGAAATAACCATAAACTCTATTTTTGGGTCTTTTCTTCTTTGAGCCCATAATTAGACACTATACACAAATATGGGTGCAAATGGCAGCGTCATTTTTCAAAGAGAAAAGCTTTGAACACATGCAAACAAAACGCAGCTCTCAGTCCATTATCTTGCCTCTTTGGAATTAACCTAAAGGAAAGACTGGAACAAGGACTCATCACAGCTTTTGGAACAGAGTCCACCTGGGGCTTGCCGGACTTGGTGCAGTATTAGATGGCTGGTTTTTCCCACAGTGTGAGATGACAGATGTGCTTTGAAAACTAATTAAAGGGCTTTTATTTGTTGGGTTAATTTAAACTGCCCATTTGCTTGCCTGTTCCCTTGCTTGTCTTCCTTGTACAATACCTCTGTTGATCCTCTGTGAGTTGAGAAGTATCACAAATCTAGTTTATGCAAAAAGAGCTCTTCTACCTTCTGACCGGACTTTACGAATATACGATGAAAGCCATCCCTCTGGAATAAGTGGAGACATTTGGACAATGCTCCAGAAGACCATGATTAAATAATTAGGAAGGGGAATTCCAGTCAGCTAAGAAATAAAAGTATCCAATTCAAATGCATGCTTATTATGTACCAAGCACCGTGCTAAAAGTAATTTAATACATATGTTATTTAATGCTTAACACAACCCAATATGGTGAAGGTACTATTATTACAGATGAAGAAATTCAGCCTACAAAGATTAATTACCTAGACTTAGATTGTGTGGCCAAGAAACGGCAAAAACAAGATTAGAACATAGACAGTTAAAGGTGTGAAGCCATGTGCTTTATGTCTCTGTTCTAGGTTCAAGTCAATTAATTGGCATATAGCACTTGTACTAGCTGCTTACTTGGTACTGGGCACTTTAACAAATTCCTTATGTGATAAACTCATTAAACCCTTTAATAGACTCATTTAATCCAACAAGAAATGAGGTAGGGACTCTCAGTAGCCCATTTTACAGTTTTATAAACTGAGGCAAGAGAAGTTCAATAACTTGCAATCATCAGAAAGAGAGTATGGCAGAGCAGGAATTTGAATTCAGAAAATCTTGCACCAGAGGCTATGCTTTTAACCATGGCCTCTCCTCGTATCATTAAATAAACTAACTTGAACCTTCCCCGTGAGAGGGAGCCGGGAAAGTAGGTGCACTTAATTTGGGGAACCAGACTCAATCTCAGACCAATCCAGAGGGCTTGGAAGAAGATAACTGGGATGTGCAGGAAGACATGTGACAAAGGCGATTGAGGGTGACAACAGTCCAGAGGGGAAGGTTTAACGAAGGGGGAGAGGGCCCAATAGTCAAAGAAAGTGGGCAGCCCAGTTGCGATAACCTCGCAGTTAGTTTTGCCTGGGGAGGTACAATCCTTTGATGGTGTTGAAAACAGGAAGGGACTGTTCACTCTGGGCTTCAGCTTTCCTTTCCTGCCATCTGGATCCCTGCCCCTCATAAAAGACAGTGATAGCCACATTCAGGCCAGGTTTCACAACTACAACAACTTGAGTAAATCAGGCGAAATAAGTCATCATTCCCCTTCACATTAGCTGTAGAAAGCCTGTCAGGAGGAAGCGTGCACAGATGTTGAGTGTCGCACAGAGGGATGCAAAAGCGTCTAACTGAACATAAAGCAAAATGTAGGGAGGAACAAGAAGGTGGTGTTCAGGGCTCACCTAGGCCACAGGGAGGCTCAGGAGTTAAGGGCCATTTTAAGCAAATGCCATAAGTACACCCGCCCTAAAACATTCCTTCCAAATACATCTGTCTTCAACTGTGAGGGCTGAGAGATGCATGGAATGAAGCTAAACATTGATTTCAATAATGGTTATAATAGCTTGTGTTTCTGTGGCATGTTAAATTTACAAGTGACTTTCCCAGCCATTGTATTATTTAATTTCTAGAGCAGTCTTTAAAGGCAGGCAGGACTAGATCTCCTTTGCAAAGGAGACAATTAAGGGCCCAAGTCCCACCGCCACTGCCTGACACAGCTAGAGTTGGAATCCAGATCTCATGACTCTTTGTCTGAGGATATATGAGGCCAAAAGGGCAACTTGGAGGGAAGAGCATCAGTGAAGCAAGGGGAACCCACGAATCGAGGAGAGCAAGCACGCCACAGCCAGGAGCTAGGTACCAAGAGAAAAATGGTCTAAAGCTAAGGACAAACACCATTTTTTTTTAACTTAAGGTAAAAAAGATGGAGGTGTGTGGTTGTGTAAAGGAAGGAGCAGTCACATTTAGCCGGTCATTCACCTGGTCAGATCCTGGGAAGGTACATCAAAGTATTGGCTTTTGAGATGAGCAGGATATTCTCAAGCAGAGATGGGGTAGAGAGAATTTTAAGGTGGAAGAGATGAATGAATGTGAACAGGCAGAAATCAAGGGCACAGATAAAGAACATGGCCCAGGGCAACTGTTCCACTGGCTATGTGAAAGGGGATAGCAGAAAACAAAGCTGGAAAGGATAGGGGGAATAATATCATAGACAGTTCTGAATATCAAGCTAAATAGTTTGATCTTAATTCATTAGGCTTTAGAGAACCAATAACAGTTTATAAACATGGAGGTAACACAATGTCTGTCTCACAGGTTTCTTGTGAGATGTTAATGAAGTACTGACGCAAAAGTGCTTTGTAAAAATATGATTTAAGGAATTAATATTGTATAATTGCATTCTTTCATTTATTCATTCATTTCACAAGTATTGTCTGAAAGCCTATTATATATCAGGCATGGTCTAGGCATTTGGTATTCATAAATGAGTAAGACTTATCACTGTGCACTGAAGCTCACAGTCTACTGGGGAAAATAAACATTTAAATAATTGCAATTAAGTACTCTGAGATAAATGTACATATGGTGCTATGAAAGTACGGAAGGAAGGTTTGATGAACTCTTCCTCAAAGAGTCACAAGGAAAATGATACTTGAAATGAATCTTGAATAACCACAGATCTAAAAATCTAGGAGTTAAAATGATTAAACTTTAACAAAACACAGGAGAAAATCTGAAATATTGGATTAGACAAAGCTCTCTCAGACAAATCACAAAAAGCACAAACCATAAAATAAAAAATACTAACATGGACCTTATTAAATTTAAATTGTCATTTAAGCAAATGAAAAAGCAAGCCATAGACTGGGAGAAAATATCTGCAAGACATGTAACTGAAGAGAAAGCTTATATCTGAAATATAAAAAGAGCGGTACAAGTCAATAATGACAAGAGAAACAACCCAATACCATGATGGGCCAAAAAGTTGTAACAGACACTACAAAGAAGATATACAAATGGCCAATACACACCAGAAAAGATGCTTGACATCATTAGTCATTAGGGTGATGCAAAATCAAATCACAATGAGACACCATTATACATCTACTAGAATGGTTAAAGTTAATGAGACTGATTATACCTAATGTTGGTGAGAATGTGGAGCAACTGAAATCCTCGTGTGTTGCTGGTAGGAATGCAAAACGTGAAAGCCTGCTTGACAATAATATGGCAATGTATGGTAAAATTAAAGAGACACATCATAGAACACAACAATCCCACTCCTAGGCATTTACCCAAGAGAATAAGATATACGTCCACATAGAGACATGTATGTAAGTGTTCACAGTAGTATTATTTACGATATTCTAGAACTGAACATAACGGAAATGTCCACCAATAGTTGTACGAATAACCTCACTGTAGTACATCTATACCATGAACTTCAACAGTGTAAGAACTGGGAGTTGAGGAAGATGGCGGAAGAGTAAGACACAGAGATCACCTTCCTCCCCACAGATATACCAGAAATACATCTACACATGGAACAACTCCTACAGATCACCTATTGAATGCTGACAGAAGGCCTCAGACCTCCCAAAAGGCAAGAAACTCCCCACGTACCTGGGTAGGGCAAAAGAAAAAAGAAAAAATAGAGACAAAAGGATGGGGACGGGACGTGCACCGGGGGGGAGGGAGCCGTGAAGGACGAAAGGTTTCCACACACTAGGAGGCCCTTCGCGGGCGGAGACTGGGGGTGGCGGAGGGGGAAAGCTTCGGAGCCGCGGAGGAGAGCGCAGCCACAGGGGTGCGGAGGGCAAAGCGGGGAAATTCCCGCACAGAGGATCGGCGCGGACCGGCACTCACCAGCCCGAGAGGCTTGTCTGCTCACCCGCCAGGGCGGGCGGGGCTGGGAGCTGAGGCTCGGGCTTCGGAGGAGGTCAGAGCGCAGGGAGAGGACTGGGGTTGGCGGCGTGAACATAGCCTGAAGGGGTTAGTGCGCCACGGCTGGCCGGGAGGGAGTCCGGAAAGTCTGGAGCTGCCGAAGAGGCAAGAGACTTTTTCTTCCCTCTTTGTTTCCTGGTACGTGAGGAGAGGGGATTCAGAGCGCCGCTTAAAGGAGCTCTAGAGACGGGCGCGAGCCACGGCTGCCAGCACGGACCCCAGAGACGGGCTTGAGACGCTAAGGCTGCTTCTGCCGCCACCAAGAAGCCTGTGTGCGAGCACAGGTCACTCTCCACACCTCCCTACCCGGAAGCCTGTGCAGCCCGCCACTGCCAGGGTCCCGTGATCCAGGGACAACTTACCCGAGAGAACGCACGGCGGCCTCAGGCTGCTGCAACGTCACGGCGGCCTCTGACGCCGCAGGCTCGCCCCGCACTTCGTGCCCCTCCCTCCCCCCGGGCCTGAGTGAACCAGAGACCCCAAACAGCGGCTCCGTTAACCTCATCCTGTCTGAGCGGAAGAAGAGACGCCCTCAGGCGACGTACACGCAGAGGCGGGGCCAAATCCAAAGCCGAAACCGGGGAGCTGTGCAAACAAAGAAGAGAAAGGGAACTCCCTCCCAGTAGCCTCAGGAGCAGCGGATTAAATCTCCACAATCAACTTGATGTACCCTGCATCTCTAGAATACCTGAATAGACAACGAATCATCTGAAATTGAGAAGCTGGACTCCGGGAGCAACGATATATTATTTTTTCCCCTTTTCCTCTTTTTGTGAGTGTGTATGTGTATGCTTCTGTGTGACATTTTTTTTTTTTTCAGTACGCAGCCCTCTCTCTCACTGTTGTGGCCTCTCCCGTTGCGGAGCACAGGCTCCGGACGCGCAGGCTCAGTGGCCATGGCTCACGGGCCCAGCCGCTCCGCGGCATGTGGGATCTTCCTGGACCGCGGCACACACCCATGTCCCCTGCATCGGCAGGCGGACTCCCAACCACTGCACCACCAGGGAAGCCTTCTGGGTGACATTTTGTCTGTAAAGCTTTGCTTTCACCAATTGTCCTAGGGTTCTGTCCATCCGTTTTTTTGTTTTTTTGTTTTTACTTTTTAAAAAACTTTTTTTCTTAATAATTGTTTATTTTAATAACTTTATTTTATCTTTATTTTATTTTATCCTCTTTCTTTCTACTTCTTCTCCCTTTTATTCTGAGCTGTGTGGATGAAAGGCTCTTGGTGCTCCAGCCAGGCATCAGGGCTGTGACTTTGAGCTGGGAGAGCCAACTTCAGGACACTGGTCCACAAGAGACCTCCCAGCTCCACGTAATATCAAACAGCGAAAATCTCCCAGAGATCTCCATCTCAACGCCAAGACCCAGCTTCACTCAACAACCAGCAAGTTACAGTGCTGGACGCCCTATGCCAAACAACTAGCAAGACAGGGACACAACCCCACCCATTAGCAGAGAGGCTGCCTAAAATAATAAGGCCACAGACACCCCAAAACACACCACCAGACGTGGACCTACCCACCAGAAAGAAAAGATCCAGCCTCATCAACCAGAACACAGACACTAGTCCCCTCCACCATGAAGCCTACACAACCCACTGAACCAACGTTAGCCACTGGGGAGAGACACCAAAAACAACGGGAACTACAAACCTGCAGCATGCAAAAAGGAGACCCCAAACACAGTAAAATAAGCAAAATGAGAAGACAGAGAAACACACAGCAGATGAAGGAGCAAGGTAAAAGTGCACCAGACCTAACAAATGAGGAGGAAATAGGCAGTCTACCTGAAAAACAATTCACAGGAATGATAGTAAAGATGATCCAAAATCTTGGAAATAGAATAGAGAAAATGCAAGAAACATTTAAAAAGGACCTAGAAGAACTAAAGAGGAAACAAGCAACGATGAACAACACAATAAATGAAATTAAAAATACTCTAGATGGGCTCAATAGCAGAATAACTGAGGCAGAAGAACGGATAAGTGACCTGGAAGATAAAATAGTGGAAGTAACTACTGCAGATCAGAATAAAGAAAAAAGAATGAAAAGAACTAAGGACAGTCTCAGAGACCTCTGGGACAACATTAAACGCAACAACATTCGAATTATAGGGGTTACAGAAGAAGAACAGAAAAAGAAAGGGACTGAGAAAATATTTGAAGAGATTATAGTTGAAAACTTCCCTAATATGGGAAAGGAAATAGTTAATCAAGTCCAGGAAGCACAGAGAGTCCCATACAGGATAAATCCAAGGAGAAACACGCCAAGACACATATTAATCAAACTATCAAAAATTAAATACAAAGAAAACATATTAAAAGCAGCAAGGGAAAAACAACAAATAACACACAAGGGAATCCCCTAAAGTTAACAGCTGATCTTTCAGCAGAAAATCTGCAAGCCAGAAGGGAGTGGCAGGACATATTTAAAGTGATGAAGGAGAAAAACCTACAACCAAGATTACCCAGCAAGGATCTCATTCAGATTTGATGGAGAAATTAAAACCTTTACAGACAAGCAAAAGCTGAGAGAGTTCAGCACCACCAAACCAGCTTTACAACAAATGATAAAGGACCTTCTCTAGGCAAGAAACACAAGAGAAGGAAAAGACCTACAATAACAAACCCAAAACAATTAAAAAAATGGGAAAGGAACATACATATAAATAATTACCTTAAATGTAAATGGATTAAATGCTGCAACCAAAAGACATAGATTGCCTGAATGCATACGAAAACAATAGCCATATATATATATGCTGTCTACAAGAGACCCACTTCAGACCTAGGGACACGTACAGACTGAAAGTGAGGGGATGGAAAAAGATATTCCCTGCAAATGGAAATCAAAAGAAAGCTGGAGTAGCAATTCTCATATCAGAAAAAATAGACTTTAAAATAAAGACTATTACAAGAGACAAAGAAGGACACTACATAATGATCATGGGATCGATCCAAGAAGAAGATATAACAATTGTAAATATTTATGCACCCAACATAGGAGCACCTCAATACATAAGGCAAATACTAACAGCCATAAAAGGGGAAATCGACAGTAACACAATCATAGTAGGGGACTTTAACACACCACTTTCACCAATGGACAGATCATCCAAAATGAAAATAAATAAGGAAACACAAGCTTTAAATGATACATTAAACAAGATGGACTTAAGTGATATTTATAGGACATTCCATCCAAAAACAACAGAATACACATTTTTCTCCAGTGCTCATGGAACATTCTCCAGGATATATCATATCTTGGGTCACAAATCAAGCCTTGGTAAATTTACAAAAACTGAAATTGTATCGAGTATCTTTTCTGACCACAACGCTATGAGACTAGATATCAATGACAGGAAATGATCTGTAAAAATACAAACACATGGAGGCTAAACAATACACTACTTAATAGCGAAGTGATCACTGAAGAAATCAAAGAGGACATCAAAAAATACCTAGAAACAAATGACAATGAAAACAGGACAACCCAAAACCTATGGGATGCAGCAAAAGCAGTTCTAAGAGGGAAGTTTATAGCAATACAATCCCACCTTAAGAAACAGGAAACATCTCAAATAAACAACCTAAGCTTGCACCTAGAGCAATTAGCGAAAGAAGAACAAAAAAACCCCAAAGTTAGCAGAAGGAAATAAATCATAAAGATCAGATCAGAAATAAATGAAAAAGAAATGAAGGAAATGATAGCAAAGATCAATAAAACTAAAAGCTGGTTCTTTGAGAAGATAAACAAAATTGATAAACCACTAGCCAGACTCATCAAGATAAAAAGGGGGAAGACTCAAATCACTAGAATTAGAAATGAAAAAGGAGAAGTAACAACTGACGATGCAGAAATACAAAGGATCGTGAGAGATTACTACAAGCAACTCTATGCCAATAAAAAGGACAACCTGGAAGAAATGAACAAATTCTTAGAAATGCACAACCTGCCAAGACTGAACCAGGAAGAAATACAAAATATGAACAGACCAATCACAAGCACTGAAATTGAAACTGTGATTAAAAACCTTCCAACAGGGCTTCCCTGGAGAGATATACCATGTTCTTGGGTTGGAAGAATCAACATTGTGAAAATGACTCTACTACCCAAAGCAATCTACAGATTCAATGCAATCCCTATCAAACTACCACTGGCATTTTTCACAGAAGTAGAACAAAAAATTTCACAATTTGTATGGAAACACAAAAGGCCCCGAATAGCCAGAACAATCTTGAGAACGAAAAATGGAGCTGGAGGAATCAGACTTCAGACTATACTACAAAGCTACAGTAATGAAGACAGTATGGTACTGGCACAAAAACAGAAATATAGATCAATGGAACAGGATATAAAGCCCAGAGATAAGCCCACGCACATATGGTCACCTTACCTTTGATAAAGGAGGCAAGAATATACAGTGGAGAAAAGACAGCCTCTTCAATAAGTGGTGCTGGGAGAACCAGACAGGTACATGTAAAAGTATGGGATTAGAACACTCCCTAACACCATACACAAAAATAAACTCCAAATGGATTAAAGACCTACATGTAAGGCCAGACACTATCAAACTCTTAGAGGAAAACATAGGCAGAATGCTCTATGGCATAAATTACAGCAAGGTCCTTTTTGGCCCACCTCCTAGAGAAATGGAAATAAAACCAAAAATAAACAAATGGGACCTAATGAAACTTAAAAGCTTTTGCACAGCAAAGGAAACCATAAACAAGACCAAAGGACAACCCTCAGAATGGCAGAAAATATTTGCTAATGAAGCAACTGACAAAGGATTAATCTCCAAAATTTACGAGCAGCTCATGCAGCTCAGTAACAAAAAAACAAGCAACCCAATCCAATAATGGACAAAAGACCTAAATAGACATTTCTCCAAAGAAGATATACAGATTGCCAACAAACACATGAAAGAATGCTCAGCATCATTAATCATTAGAGAAATGCAAATCAAAACTACAATGAGGGGCTTCCCTGGTGGTGCAGTGGTTGAGAGGCCGCCTGCCGATGCAGGGGACACGGGTTCGTGCCCCGGTCCGGGAAGATCCCACATGCCATGGAGCGGCTGGGCCCGTGAGCCATGGCCACTGAGCCCGCGCGTCCAGAGCCTGTGCTCCTCAACGGGGGAGGCCACAACAGTGAGAGGCCCGCGTACCACAAAGAAAAACAGAAAAACAAACAAACAAAAAACTACAATGGGATATCATCTCACACCGGTCAGAATGGCCATCATCAAGAAATCTAGAAACAATAAATGTTGGAGAGGGTGTGGAGAAAAGGGAACATTCTTGCACTTCTGGTGGGAATGTAAATTGATACAGCCACTATGGATAACAGTATGGAGGTTCCTTAAAAAACTACAAATAGAACTACCATATGACCCAGCAATCCCACTACCGAGCATATACCCTGAGAAAACCATAATTCAAAAAGAGTCATGTACCAAAATGTTCACTGAAGCTCTATATACAATAGCCAGGACATGGAAGCAACCTAAGTGTCCATCCATCATTGGATGAATGGATAAAGAAGATGTGGCACGTATATACAACGGAATATTACTCAGCCATAAAAAGAAATGAAATTGAGTTATTTGTAGTGAGGTGGATGGACCTAGAGTCTGTCATACAGAGTGAAGTAAGTCAGAAAGAGAAAAATAAGTACTGTATGCTAACACATATATATGGAATCTAAGGGAAAAAAAGTCATGAAGAACCTAGGGGTAAGATGGGAATAAAGACACAGACTCACTAGAGAATGGACTTGAGGATACGGGGAGGGGGAAGGGTAATCTGTGACAAAGTGAGAGAGTGGCATGGACATATATACACTACCAAACGTAAAATAGATAGCTAGTGGGAAGCAGCCACATAGCACAGGGAGATCAGCTTGGTGCTTTGTGACCACCCAGAGGGGTGGGATAGGGAGGGTGGGAGGGAGGGAGACGCAAGAGGGAAGAGATATGGGAACATATGTATATGTATAACTGATTCACTTTGTTATAAAGCAGAAACTAACACACCATTGTAAAGCAATTATACTCCAATAAAGATGTTAAAAAAAGAAGAGTATAAGTATTGGTGGTCCTTATTTATCTGCAGAACTAAAACTAAATTAAGGCTATAAAGGAGAAAACATAGCACATAATGGCTTTATGTTTGACAGTGTAGATATAGAACAGCTAGCATAAATTAGAGGACAGTAAGTTCACTGCCTAATAATTTAAAAATATTTAAGCAGCTTTAAATAAACTTTATTTTTAATGCTGAGGGATTAAAATAACTTTTAAAATAAATAGAGTTCAAGATGCAATATGTCATCCTTCTCCCTAATATTTAAGTTCTGAGACCTGCCTCATCTGATTCCAAACATATATTCCTAAGTCTTCCTCTCTATCTCGTCAGGTATACATGGATTTTGATCACGTACTTTAAAAAACAAAGTAGAGCTAAAATATGTTATCCAAAACATTTGGATAACTGTTTGGATAACTGGATAACTTTTTGGTGAGTTCCAAAATTTTGATCTTTAAAATTCTTTATCGTTGTTTTGAATTAGTTAGTTGACAACTATGTAATGACTGTTCAATGCAAGAATTCTACAGAAGCCAAATAAAACACCGTTTTAGATTTATATGAAACATCATCTTCCAACCCAGGTAATGTTATATTGCACGTATTAAAGCATAGTAGGAATATTTTAGTTTCTGATTATGACAAGACTACTGAACTAGTCACCTTCAAGAACTAATCAAACATTGAGGCAAGGAAAACAAAATCTAAACACACCATGATGATTATAGGGAAATCTCTGATGAAATATTATTATATATAATAAATGACAATTTTGAAACCTTTCTCAAACTGTGTTTTAATCATGTTTGTCTCCATTAAGCCTTTAAGTTAATTAACTAGGCATACTGACTTGAGACAAGGAAATTGATTTTCTGCACAGGACTCCCTCAACAGAGTAGCAGACATAAGAAAAGGATCAATTTTTCTTCATGGTTTACAAATTAAGCTCCATGCAGGAAAAAAAAAATTAACAAAATCCCTGTTCCCTTCTGTTCTTTTGTTCTTTAGTGACATGTTAATCAAGTAAATATGGCAGAAAAGGAAAATACAATTGAATGTTCTTGTAACTTTCACCTTTGGGAAAACAAAGAAGTCTCCTGCAAAGAAGTCTCCTGTCTCATTAGAGAGCACCTCCAACCACTCCTCCCAGCCTCCTCCGTAATGGAGCCTGGGCATTGAAACCTAAAGAGTGGATCCCAGCTCCTTTCTACCCACCAAGGAATTCTAGTAGCCATCTATTCAGTATGGACCAAAAAAAGAAAAAAAAAAAAAAAAGAAAATGTGCCTTGTATATCGCATTCTTTTATTACAATAGAGACAACTCACTCCTTTGCCTTCTATTTCATCACAAGCTCACCTTCACCCCAATGCCCCCAAGTGCACAAAGGTCTCATTTTCATTTGCACCCTCAAAAGATACACCAGGAGGACCCACATTTGCCTGTAATTGTAAGGCTAGGGAAAGCTCAGTTGTGACATCCCAAGCTTGAGCTCTTTGATATGGGACTTTATTGCTTTAGTGACTTCATCAATGTCCACTTATAATCTGGAATAAGTGCTATGCTGTTTAACTAAAAATCAAAAGAATATGTTTTTTTGTGAACGTTGGTACTGAGAAGTGTGTTCTTAGATGGAAGGTAGAAGGAAGGATTTTTCCTATAGCCTTTTGATTATCTACATAATGATATTAGGAAAACTCTCTGTATTCCAGAAGATGTGTGTCAACAGTTTCACTATCATAGTGGAGTAGTCACTGTAGAGTATGTCATCTCTGAGATGACTGCGTGCGAACTTTAATATATTCTTTATTCTTCTCCTGTTGAATTTGAATAACAGACCTTAATCATTTGTGATAGTGGTATTATTTCATGAGGGAAGAATTTGTCTATAAATGAAGTTCAAGCAGTAGCTTTTAAATTCAGTTGATCCTTGAACAACATGGGTTTGAACCACACAGGTCCACTTATACGTGTCTTTTTTCCAATAGTAAATATTAAAGTACTACATGATGTATGGCTGGTTGAATCCACAGATGCAAAACCAAGGGTATGGAGGGCCGACTGTAAAGTGGTACTCGGATTTCTGAGTGCATGGAGGGCCGGCACCCCTAACTTCCAACGTTGTTCAAGGATCAACTGTAATTTCAGAAAACTGTTTTTCCCACACTTTGCAATTCCAAACCTGTGTATAGGGAGCAATGTGCTTTGTTAGATGTGAAGATCTGAGTGTTGAGAGATTTCAAAGTAAAATGATGCCTGATACTATACTGTATATTATAATATAAAATTCTATTATATAATTTAAAATATAAAATGATTTGTTATATTATATAATATTAAAATATACATTTATATTATATATATATCACACAATTATAGCTTAACTCCATGTTACTGTATTCAGATATCCCACAGTAAAATCAGGTTTGTTGAAATGTAAAGCTCCGAAGAACCAACCTAACTTAGAACACAGGCAACTCCCTTTGCTTAGCGTGCATTCTCAAGGCTGTCATCCAGTCAGTCCTTCACCTGCCTGAGCAGAAATCGAGTCAAGGATGTAAATGAGGGCAGAGAGTCATCCTGCTGTCCTTGAGGTGGCCTCCCTCACCAAGTTCTCTCTCCATACATACTTAGCATGTGGGCGTTTCTAGCCCTAATGCATCTGTAGTCTCTGAAATCAGCATCCACCTCTGGTGAGCCTACATTTATACTCAGTGCCTTAAGCATGACAGATACTGAACATACTTGGGGATGAAGGATGTGGCATCTCGGATTTTCAAGGTATTCCGGGATGTAGGAGAGAGACAGCTGTCTGGATAGACGCCAATAAGCCAGGTGTGATATCCACACTGAGCTGGGCCTACCTGCACAGTGGGAATTCTCGCGAGACAAGTTTAAGTGCCCACTTAGGTCAATCCCAGAATCTTGAAGTTTCATTTTGGAAATAGGAGATGTCGGGTGAAAACAAACCAGGAGAGATCAGAGCCAGGCTGGGTTGTGTGGAGAATCTGTGAGCAGGGAGGGGGGTGCCTGCCAGGGCTCTCTATTACTCTCGTGGTGGTGGGTACCCCTTCTCCCCCTGTACTCTGGCCAAGGACACCTGGACTGGGCCTTGCCTCACTTTCTCTTCAGCCACCCCTGATCTACTCCCTGCCGTAGATCTGGAAAGGTGATGACCAGATCAGATTCCCATGAGACGTCTGCTATTTTTGGTGAAAATAATCCAAACTGAGAGTTCCTGTATAAACCCCTCCTGACTCTTCAATGGACACTATTCCCTGGAGGAATCTGTAGTCAGTTTCCGCAGCTGCATTTACGGATTTGCTCTATTCCCAGAATCCATCCAGAAGAAGGTTTCCATAGCTTCGTACTTATTTTCCATTCTTAGGATATTTTATTTTTTTAATTTCTAAATTTATAAAAATTGAAGTACAGTTGATTTACTATATTGTGTTAGTTTCAGGTGTAGAGCAAAGTGATTCCGTTATATATATATATATATATATATATATATATATATATATATATCTTTGTTTTCAGATACTTCTCCAGTATAGTTTATTACAAGATATTGAATATAGTTCCCTGTGCTATACAGTAAATCCTTGTCGTTTAGGATATTTTCTTAATTGCTTCCCTCTACATGCTCCCAGTATTTGTGGGGTATGTTTTACAATGGGCTGAGCTGCTTGCATTTGTACACTGTTGTTTTTCAATTTTTTCCCAAATATAAGAGAACCTCACTATGAAATATGGAGTCTATGCCATGTATCCATCTATGTTATAGCATGGCTCTCTACATATCTATTTCATAACTATACACAGACTTTATTTTCTAACACAGATCACTTCCTACACTCGGGAACCTCCCTACTGTGGTCAAGGACCAGCAGTCCCGGCATCACCTGGGAGCTTCTTAGAAACGTAAGCTCTCAGGACCCGCCCCAGACCTACCACATCACCATCTGCAACTTAACAAGGTCCCCAGGTGCTTCATGTGCACATTAGCATTTGAGATGCACTGGGCTACGGCAATGGCTGTTGAAGCAGGGACTCTACATTAGTCACACAGAGGACTTAAAAAAAAATACCAAAGTTGCGTCCCACTCCTAGAGATTCTAATTGTAATTAGTTTGAGGCATAGCCCTGATATGGGGTTTGAGTTTATTTTTAAGTTTCACATTTAATTTAAAGGGAAACACATTTCATTTAATTATTCTGAGAAACACTTCTCTAGAGTAAGCAACATTAGGTAAAATTTGTACAGCTAAAAGCTGTGCATGTTGTGCATTCAGTGTTAGACTTCAAGATCCTTGAGGGTCAAATCCACCTCTTTTATTTTTTATTTTTTTGTGGTATGCGGGCCTCTCACTGCTGTGGCCTCTCCCGTTGTGGAGCACAGGCTCCGGACGCGCAGGCTCAGCGGCCATGGCTCACGGACCCAGCCGCTCCGCAGCATGTGGGATCTTCCCAGACCGGGGCACGAACCCGTGTCCCCTGGACCGGCAGGCGGACTCTCAACCACTGCGCCACCAGGGAAGCCCCCACCTCTTTTATTTTTTATGTGTTCTCCAAATTGCCCTTTGTACAGTGCTTAACATATGGTAGTGACTCAATTACATGTTCATGCTTGATGCGGTACTAAAGCAAAAGACTAGGGTTCATGCTCTGAAAGATATGACATCTTTGACCTCGGGCAGGCCCCTGAACTTGCTGGGAAGTCAATTTCTTTGTCAGTCAAATATGAATGACTTTATATTAAAGTAGCTATTAGTCATTCATTCATTTGTCAAATATTTACGAGCATCTATTCTGTTCTGGGTACTGTTCCAGGCATCGAGGATACAGGAGTAAATAACAAAGACAGGAAAAGCTCTTGTCCTCATAGAACTTACATTATAATGAGAGACATGAATAACAAACAAGCAAATAAAAAATAGAAAGCAGAATAGAGGCATAGATAGTCGTAAATACTAAGAAAAATGAAGCATAGTAAAGTACCAGAGAGTAGTAGACTGTTAGATGAGAGTGGGGAAAGCTAGCTCAGCCACGTAATCAGAGGAGACCTCTCTGAGGAGGGGACATTTGAGCAGAGACTTGAATGATGGAAGAAACCAGCCAGGGAAAGACAGGCTGAGATCCTGCAAGAATAACACCTCTGAGGCAGAAACAAGCTAGAAGTGGTCAAGGGGGAGACAGAGGGCAAGGGTGGTTGCAGCAGGATTCTTTGTAAATGTCTCTAGTCTATAACTTAAAGACTCAGGTAGATTTATTTAAGTCTTGAAACTGATCAAACCTTTAGCACGTTCATGGGAAACATAAATTACCTGAAGGCAAAAACATCTAATACTTGGGGCAGCAGAAAAGTAACAGAAAACCAGAGCGTCATCATCATTGGCTCAACTTCTCTACTCAGTATAATATTCTACTTTGGAATCTGCAGGAGTATGCTCCCAACACATACAGAGATAATATCACTGCTCTAGGCAGCGCCTTGAGTTCAGTGGATTTACTCCTGCTCTCTTGGGTGATGAAAAGGTCCATTTAGGCACTCTCCTGCTTCTGTCTCTTCTCCTTTGATTTATCAAAGTTCTGTGAATGGCTCAGAAAACCAGGATCAGGAGAACGCCAGCCCTCTGGGCCTGGAGTCCATGGCTCTGGTTCCAGACTTCATGAGTCTCTGGTTCCAGCCAAGATGCGGAACATCATTATATTGTTGCTAGCCTGCTTCTTCAACCACTTTCCCCCACCCCCAGATGTCATGGTTTTATTTCTACAGTTCAACTGCCAAAATCCATCTAGGATTCAGAGGTTTGTGTCCCAGCAATAGGAATCTTAATTGCAAAATCTTGAAGTTAGAATATAAGCCCCCAAAGAAACAATGCTTGATGATGATTCGTATGATGATAACGATTAACGTATCTATGATGGGTCTCCCCTTTTCCACATGCTATTTGGCTCCGTTAGTGCAGGTTAAATAGTCATAATTACAACAACACTGACTAACATAAGATAAACTTAACTGTGTTTCATCTCTCTTCTAAGTGCCTTGCATGTGTTATCAAATTTGATCCCCACAATCTCCTTATGCATTATTTACTGTCACCTTCATTCCCAGGAACCTGAATCACATAGAGATTGGGCACCTTGTCCTAAGACAACACGAAGCGACTGAACCAGGCCTGAAACTCTAGACTTTCTGATTCCAAAGCCTAAGCTCATGCTCATACCACTTACCTGCTCGACAAACACCTACTTAGCTTACAAAATTCAACGTAGGGGTCTACTCTCTATGTAGCTTTCCCTTCTCTCCCCCTCATCAGGTAAAAATACTATAACAAAAATGACATAATTCCCATTTTAAATTCTTACTCTATGTCAGGCTCTGTGCTTAGTGCTATACTTACATAACCCTTATAAAGTTAGGCTGCCTCCTGGCCAAGCAATAAAATGGTTGTATTTCAAGTCCTACGCTGTAAAATTAAGTTGTAGTTTTAGTCTTTACTGTACACCCTAAAACTCCAGAAGGAGAATTACATTCGTAACACAGAGCAACACTTCTTAGAATCCTTCTCTCCCTCCTTCCCCACCCCCATGCACCCCACGCACCCCCATACACCCTCCAGCCTACAAAGCCATGCATGAGAGCTGCCTCCAAGAACCCACCTCTTCCAAACTTCTAAAACTCTCCCCCTGAAACCCATCCCAGTATGGCTTTTGTTCTCCTTCCCCCTCCCTCCTAATGCTTTCCAAATCCAGATTTTTCTCTCTCAAGTAGCTTTGTATCCTTTCCAATATAAACCAGTCTACTATGTTTTAGGCTTCTTTTGCCTCAACCTTGGTTCTACAGAGCCAATAGATGAATGCTGAATCAACTGACCTCACCACAGAGGTAGAAGTGCTAACAACAAAAAAACCTTCCTCTTAGAAGAAAAGGAGAAAACACAGTGGCCATCCATATGTTTATATTTTGCCCTTGTCATATACATTTTCTCAATTTATTATCACCACTCTGAGATGGGTTAAAATTTTTGCCATTTTAAGATTTTTAAAAATGAGGGTTAACTCATTTACCCAATGAGATAGGTTAAATTAATGCAGACCCAGAATTTGAATCCAGTCTGAGTAGATAAAAACCCTTGAGTTTAGCCACAACAGACATTGGGTATGTGACCCTTCAACTTCCCTTAAGGGCTCCAGTGTCCTCTAGAACTGAGGTCAGCAAGGGTGGGCCCATGGGCCAAATCTGGCTTACTCTTTTTGTAAATAAAGTTTTATTGGAACGTAGTCACAGTCATTCATTTACATAGTGTTTACAGCTGCTTTTGCACTACAAAGGCGGAATTGAGTAGCTTTAACAGAGAATGTATGGCCCACAAAACCTAAAATCATTACCATGTGGCCCTTTACAGAAAAAATTTGCCGACTCCTGCTCTAGTAGATGACCCTCGTAGCATGTCTAACAATTAACTGGAAACAGGGCAATTCATCGCAAATAGTTTTTAAATAATTTTGGTAATTTGAGAAGTTTCTTTTTAATATGGTAAATTGGTCATTCGATGAATTTATTTGTTGCAAATTGGGTTCTGGCAAATTTTTTTTTTTTTTTTTTTTATGCGTTACGCGGGCCTCTCACTGTTGTGGCCTCTCCCGTTGCGGAGGACAGGCTCCGGACGCGCAGGCTCAGCGGCCATGGCTCACGGGCCCAGCCGCTCCGCGGCATGTGGGATCTTCCCGGACCGGGGCACGAACCCGTGTCCCCTGCATCGGCAGGCGGACTCTCAACCACTGCGCCACCAGGGAAGCCCCTGGCAAATTTTTTCAGTCAACAAATTCATTCAAGAAATGTTTATGGAGTATCTACTATGTGCCAAGTTCTCTTGGGATTTATGAATGAAAAAGACCCTCCACACTCTTACAGGTTACATTCCAGTGGGGCGAGACAGATAACAAACAATACATATAATAAATAAGTAAACTATATGGTACTTTAGAGGGAGATACGTGCTTTGGGAAAAGGGGAAGAAAAGTCAATGGGCAATTGAGAGGACAAATGGCAGGATGCAATTTTAAACACTGTGGTCTTCTCTCATTGAGAAGATGATACTGAGCAAGGACTAAATGGAGTAAACAGAAAGGCACATAGATATCTAGGAAAGAACATTCCAGGCAGAGAGAACAGTCAGTGCAAAGACTCTAAGGCAAGAACAACAAAGAAGACAGTGCCTCTGGAGTAGAGAGTAAAGGGGAAAGTAGTAGATGAGGTGAAAGTAATTATTGTGGATGGAGCATGTAGAACTTTGTTGACCACTAGAAGAATTCCAGCTTATATTCTAAGTGAAATATGGGCCATGGAAGGTTTTGAACAGAGAAGCAACATGATATGATTTATGTTCTAAAAAGGTTACTGCAGCTGCTTTGTTGATTATAGACTCTGGGAGAACAAGGGAGGGAACAGGGATAGTAGTGAGGAGTCTGCTATGTCATTCAAATGAGATGATAGAGAGTGGGACCAGTGGCTGGCAGTGGGGAGATGAAAAAATGGCCACATTCTGGTGGATGTATATTGAAGTAAAACCAACAGAAATTCCTGATGGATTGGATATGGAACTTAAATGAAAGAAAGTAGTTAAACTTCTTAGTATAGCCTCTAGAATGATGGAGTTACCAACCAACGTGACAGTGAGAAAGACTGCAAGTAGAGCCGGTTAGCACAGATGTTCGTTAGACACCAATGTTCGTTGGCATTGGATATACAAGTATGGAGTTAATAGAAGGTCCTGGATAGAGATACAAATTTCATTGATTGTAATGAAATGAAAAGCTCATGGCATTTGTTTCTTTTATTAGACTATAAATTCTTTGATGGCAGGACCCTGTCTCATTCATTTTTTTTTTTTTTAATCTCTAGCCCTTAATATGGTGCCAGGAGCACAGTGGATAACATTTTATTTTATTGATGTTCAAAAATGCTACAGGAATGAATGAATGAATGGACAGATACTTTCATGAGACTGATTTACACACTTTGGGAAAGGAGCATTTTCCATCTGTGGAAGGAAAAAACCTCAAATTGTCTCATTTACCATTAATGATATTTAGGAGGGCATGTTCAAGTAGGTGTCATGGTAAAGGATCAAATATGACCTTCAAATTTGGCAGTATACTGTCATTCCCATCATTTTAGTTGTATTGAGATAATGAATACATTGGCAGCCCGAGTTCTTGTTATTCTTGATGTAAGAGAATGGCTCGTATTGATCAAAGAAAAGTTGTCAATTTCTGGACAAGCTGGATGATCAGAGAAATTGAATTCCAAAACAAAAAAATAATTCCAGAAAAATTAACTCATCTGGGAAAAACTCTATAGTTGAAAATTATGCCAAGAGAAAAATAATAAATTCTAGGACGTATTTAGCTCTGCTAAAACTCAATTTTAAAATAGAAAAGACTTATCAACATCATCCAATCTAAGAATTAAGTACATTTTCAGAGATTACTAATAATTTTTGAGCTGAATAACATTAAGTTTATGATTTATTAAAATTTGCAACTCTATGCAAATAAACATAATAGCAATATAAATAGTTTATCACTTTTAATTTCCGTATCATATCTGAGAACGGGGGTAGGTAGAAAGAAATGAAGTGCCAGGACGTCTGGGATTTATCATTTTCCTGGATACTCACTAGTTTGTCACTGTAAGTCCATTTGGTGACTTGTGATAAATGAGGGAGAATTATACATTCTAAGATCTATCTCTAAAATTCATGAAGCAGAACAAAACATACATTCGTGCATGCATACACACACACAAACACACAGACACTCACACAAAAACCTATTAATGAAAATTCACGATCAACAAGACAATTTTACTTAAAGGGACAGATTTAACTTGATTTCAGAGTTCCAGAAAGCTCAGCTCAGATTTTTTCACATTAACTTCAAATTATATATTACTGCACAGAAAGATGAACAACACAATTCACTTAAACTAACTCAGTTTCAAAACTGTATTTTAGATGTGAATAATGACTTAAAAATAGAGAAATTATCCTGGTAAGAATTTCAGGCACCAAACAAAATATATATGAATGCTCAGGCTTTAGGTGTTTAGTTGTACCTGATTAATAAAAATATTTAATTTTCTGAACAGGTAATGCATTTGCATAAATACCCGTATAAGGTAATAAAAAAGTCTCCCCTGGGCTTTCCTGGTGGCACAGTGGTTGAGAGTCCGCCTGACTATGCAGGGGATGCAGGTTCGTGCCCCAGTCCGGGAAGATCCCACGTGCCGCGGAGCGGCTGGGCCCGTGAGGCATGGCCGCTGAGCCTGCGCGTCTGGAGCCTGTGCTCCGCAACGGGAGAGGCCACAACAGTGAGAGGCCCGCGTACTGCAAAAAAAAAAAAAAGTCTCCCCGACCCCATCTTCCACAGGCACAGGTCCTAAGTTTGTATCCCTCTCAACAGGTCAACATTTCATCTTTTTATCAGGAACACATTATAGTTACAAATTTAACCCATAAAAGGATTAAAACTTAAATGATATTGTACCATCCTACACAAGTCCATGGAATGTTTTTTCATTTGTTCAAATCAACTTTTGCATTCTTACATATTTCAAGTTTACTCAAATATTTTATTCTTTTTCTATTGCAAATATTTTTATTGTATATGAATAAAAGTTTTTGATTTCTATATATTAATTTTATACTTTGCTATCTTACTGAATTATCTTAATTCTTGTGGACTTATCAGTTGATTCTCTTGGGTTTTCCAGGTAGATTGTTCTGTCATTCACAAGTAGTTAGATTACCACCAGCGTTGCAATTTTTATACCTCCAGTTAAGTTCTTTTGCCTAAATGCTTTAATGTCAACCTCTAGTACAATGTTGCATGATAATGGTAATGTTGGCATCCCACAGTTTTGTTACTAATACTAGTTGTAATTCTACCAGTGTTTCCCCATTAAACATAGTTCTGGCTTTTGCATACATATTTTCCAAAAATTAGTATTATTAAATATTTTATTAAGAATTTATGTTGAATTTTACAAATATCTGTTTAGCATATCAGTAGATGACCTTATAGTTTTTCATATTAGATTTCACAGGTCCAGACGGTTTCACAGAGGATTTCTAGTATACCTTGAAAGAGTAAATAATTCTAATCTGTTTTGTCTCTTGCAGAACCTAGTGTATGAAAGAAAAGCTTCTAAATCATAAAGCAAACCTAACAGTGATGCCAAAATTCCCCAAAAAGATTACACACACACACACACACACAAACGAGAGATAACTGCAGACGAGTCTTACTTAGGAAAATGGACACAATAATTCTGTGTGGCAAACAATTCAGTAAGGCATTAAAAATAATAAGTTATGACCAAGTGGGATTTTATTCAAGAATGCAATAATTTGCTATTAGAAAATCTAATACTGAAATACTTCATATTAACTTATCATATGGTTATCTATATGCTGAAGAATGTAGCCCTTGAAGAAATGTCTCTATTTCTTCCAGGGAAATGGTCTACTTGATTTTTTTAAAAAATTTCTTCTGGGATTCCTTTCAGTAAATCGTATTTTTCTACAATATTGCCCATTCCATCCAGGTTTTGAAATATATATGTTTAAGTTGAACAAAGTAGTCTCTTATGAATCTTAATTTTCTTCCTTTTTAATTAATATAAAAATTCTGAGTACAGCTCTAGTTATGTCTTACAAATGATAATACATAGCTTTATTACAAGTTTCTAGATACTACGCAAGTTCAGTTTGTATTTCCCCTTTGATTCAAGGATTATGAGAAATTCCTTTTTCCCCCAGAAAGAAAAGACTTTTTATTTTCTGAGCTTTGCTGTTCTTGTTATTTCTAGTTTTGCAATATTATCATGAGAAAATGTTTGCTGTACTATTTCCAATGTTTGCAATTTATTCAGATCATCTATGTAGTCTAATACTTGGTTGATTTTGGTGAATATTCCGCGGGTGTTTACAAAGAAGCCATATTCTTTAGGGAGTTCAGAAAATGTCAGTTAGATCTTCCTCATTAATTACAGTATGAGGTCTTCCATTTGTGCTCGCTTCAAGTCTCAACTTACTGGACATTTCCTCTGAGACATGTTTTCAAACCAGGTACACCCTAAGTCCAGATAAGCTCTTTGCCTATCTGCTCCTCTAGCACCTGTACTTCCTGCTATTTTAACAATTCTTGCACTGTGTTATAATTGCTTATTTACTTGTCAATGGGCATTCAAGGTCCTTAAGAACAGAGAGCATGTGTTGTTCACTGTTGCATTCTCAGGACCTGACAGCTCTTGGCACACAGAAGGGCCTCATAATCATTTGTTGCATGAATGGATGAATATCTCCATAACTTTCCCTTTTTTAGAATTCCTCTTAGAGAAAGAGACTGCAAAGAAAATATTAAGGATAGACTGGAGGTGTCTGGCAAGTAGGCAGTCTTCCAAACAAGTCCTATGATTCCCATCCAGACATTGGCGGTCTACCATATTGGTACTCAGATGTGGTCAGTAGCCCAAGTGAACCAGGAAAAATGGCAAAGCGGTCAGTGTTTATCACCAGCATTTTCTACATCCCTTATTCTGTACCCTGCCCCAGAAGAAGCCACTAATCTCATATCACTGCTCTGGTTCCAACATTCAGAAACTTCCTCAGTCCTTTTTTCCCTTCTGCAATAGAAATTCCAGGTAATTAGGCCAGTCTAAGTTGAGTATTGGTTTTATTAAAGTAATTTGCTATGAGTAGTGACTGACTGTATCAACTTAATTTTTCAAGACATATGTTCATCCCCAGATGGAAGCCTGCTAATCTGTATCTTGAGCTAGTGGCTACTTATCTCTTCTGAATACCCCCTCCCCCACCATGCTTAATTATGCTTGCAAAATGCATGGAATCCACATGGTTTACAGCAGGCAGACATATACAATCTTCCCCTTTTCCTTGCCTTTCCTCATCTGAAAAATGAGGGAATCTGATTAGATGATCTAGAAAGTTGTCTCAGCTCTAAATTTCTATGATTAGTATTCTGTCATCTACCCGTTGCAAACTACTCTAAATAGATTCAATCACCATAGGAGAATTAGCAAGGACAACCAGGCAAATACTGAACTCAACAGACCCTCAAATTAGGAGAGGGGGTCATATAGTCAGTCTTTGACCATCCACAGCACTGCTGAATGGCAAAAATATCTTAGTGAATAAGACAGAAATCTGTTATCAATTATCAAAGACAAAAGAATCGGGAGGGGTCTAAGAGAACATCTGGTTCAAACCCTTTCCAGAGGCATACATTTCCTGGAAATAGGTATTGTAGGAAGCATTCTGGTTAATCGAATATTCCAGTTAATGGTTAGATCTAAGACACTAGGAAATAAAATGTTGAAAGAATTACAATACAATAAAAATATTTCAAGTGTTAAAACTAGAATGAATACGTGACACTACAGTGGAAATAAGATTAGACCAAGAATCCTGGTCCAGGTCTAGCTTTGTTCTTTTTTTTTTAACATCTTTATTGGAGTACAATTGCTTTACAATCGTGTGTTAGTTTCTGCTGTATAACAAAGTGAATCAGCTATATGTATACATATATCCCCATATCTCCTCCCTCTTGTGTCTCCCTCCCTCCCACCCTCCCTATCCCACCCCTCTAGGTGGACACAAAGCACCGAGCCGATCTCCCTGTGCTATGCGGCTGCTTCCCACTAGCTAGCTATTTTACGTTTGGTAGTGTATATATATCCATGCCACTCTTTCACTTTGTCCCAGCTTACCCTTCCCCCTCCCCGTGTCCTCACGCCCATTCTCTATGTCTGCGTCTTTATTCCTGTCCTGCCCCTAGGTTCTTCAGAACCAATTTTTTTTTTTTAGATTCCATATATATGTGTTAGCATACGGTATTTGTTTCTCTCTTTCTGACTTACTTCACTCTGTATGACATTCTCTAGGTCCATCCACCTCACTACAAATAACCCAATTTTGTTTCTTTTTTTTTTTATGGCTGAGTAACCTAGCTTTGTTCTTAACTGTTTTTTTGACATTAGGAAAATCTCTCAAGCTCTCTGAACTCAGTATCTGCATAACTATAGTATGTGGAGACAGAATGAATTATATATTGAAATATTTTTGAAAGATCAATGTACCCTACACAACATACATAATACTAATTGTTCATGATGACAACACGCCTCAGAATGTTAGAGAAAATTGGGTAAAGTTATGCAAATTTATCATTTTCATACTGTTACTCATAAACGAAATGCCTTCAATATTACCACCGTGAGTCATAATACTGGATAAAGCTCAACCAAAGTTTATAGAAAAGATCAAATTCAATTATGAATTATAAAAACATCAATGATTCTCTAAATAGCATCTGAGAGAATATAGTTTGCATCCTGTTTATCTAAAATTCCACAGGAATAATTTTTCCCAGTTCTCAGAAAATTCGGTTTGGGATTTAAAGGTAAAATTGAGCCATTTCAGGCCAAAGGGTAATTTTAAAACAAGACCAGTAGCAGGAAAATTAGCCCTCAGTGATAGCACTGATTTCAAGATACAGCAGTTCCTCGAAATCTCTTAAGTGCTTCCATCCAGAAAGAAGTCACACGAGACTGACTCCCACATTTAACTTTAATGAAGATCCTAAATTGGATGAAACTATTAATTAATCTAACTAATTTGCAGTACTCAAGGCATTGACTCTAATGGCAGGACGTGAGTCCAAGAAGTCAACTCCACCATGGTGATGAGAGCTGACGTGTTTGAGAACTTGCAAGGTACTGGGCCCAGTTCTAAGCACTACACGCTTGTTATTTCATGTGTATCTCAATCTTTACACCAACTCTATGAGATGGGCTTCATTATTGCCCCCATTTCTCAGCTGAGAAATCTGAGGCGCAGAGAGATTAAGTATCTTGCCCAAAGCGTACAGCTAGGAAGAGGCAAGACCTGATTTGGACCCTCAAAGTCGAACACTGGTGCTAATGGATTTTACCACCACGCCAACCCAGGATTGCTAGAGTACATGGCCATCATCTATTTTCTTGTCTTTCTTTACCTCTATAAAGCAGGTTTCTGAAAGGAATGAACCAAATGTCAATTATCTTTGTGTATCTCTCAGCATCTCACACATGGGGAACAGTTTACAATCATTTGTTGACTGACTGCTAAAAATATGCAAATCATTTTGGGACCCTATATCTGTACTGGGAACACAAAATTGAGAGAGAATGTAGGTAATTCCAGAAATAAAAATCCTACAGTGGAATGTCTTGGATTATGAACTATCCAGTTTTATTTTCTATGTTAACCAAAATCTAGAGAAAAGTTATTAATTCAGACTGCCTTGGATAGTGGTTACTTTGAATTATAATATATGATTAGATCAGGAGTTCATTAAAAATATGTTCTGTAAAGGGCTAGGTGGTAAACATATTAGGCTTTTTGGGCTGTAAGATCCCTGTTGTAACTACTCAACTCTACCACTTTAAGTAGAGAATAAGAGAGCCACAGATAATATGTAAAAGAATGGGCATGGCTTTATTTACAAAAGAAGGTAGCAAGACTGATTTAACCCATGGGCAACAGTTGGCTGACCCCTGGACTCCAGCATAGGTAAATTGATTTTCAATAACTACTTGATACATGTTTAAGCAGGGATCTTATTTGAATGAATAGATTAAAAGATATATTATGGTTCTTGTTCTCTTATACTGATTATCCTCACAGATATCTCACTAGTTTTCTTAATTAAACTTTCCTCTTTAAAAAGTCCAAAAATAAATCATCAAATCTTACCAAATTCTAGATTCATGAGGCCCAGAGTAAACAACTTATCTCTTCTCTCTCCCTCTCTCTCCTAAAGACACCACATATGAGTTATCTACCGTTGTCTGACAAATTCCCACCCGCCCCAATTCAGTGGCTTAAACAACAACATTTTAATCTCACAGTTTCTATGGGTCAGGAGTCCAGGCACAACTGAGCTGAGACCTCTGTTTCAGGGTCTCTCAGGAGGCTAAAATCAAGGTGTAAGCTGGGACTGCAGTCTCACATGAGGGCTCAACTAGAAAAGGATCCACTTTCAAGCTCACTCAAGTAGTTCTTGGCAAGATTCGGTTCCTCCTGGGCTGTTGGACTGAGGCCTCAGTCCCTCACTGACTGTTGACCGAACGCCACACTCAGCTCCTTGCCAGGCAGCCCTCTCCACCAAGGCAAGCAGTGAGGAGAGCCAGAGAGAATGCCAGCAAGAGAGCAAGTGCAAGCAGGACAGAACTCCATCCTTTATAACCTCATCGTGAAAGTAACCTCCCTTCACTTTTGCCATATTGTATGTTAGAAGCAAGTTGCTAGGTCCAGCCCACAGTCAAGTGGAGGGGGTTACCCAAGAATATGAATACCGGGAGGCAAGAATCACTGGGGTCCACTTTAGAAGGCTGCCTACCACACGCTAGTAAAACAAAGTCTTCATTGGTCTTCTAGTGTAATGCTATTAACATTTAAAAAAATTTTTTTATACAGCAGGTTCTTATTAGTTATCTATTTTATACATATGTCAATCCCAATCTCCCAGTTCATCCCACCACTACCCCCCGTTATTAACATTTTTAATTGATGTCCTGTCAACAGGAGTGTATGGCTGTTAGCACAACTGAGGCCATCTTGGGCCCTTACAGTTTCTCGTGTCCTTTCA
Source organism: Phocoena sinus (assembly GCF_008692025.1). NCBI lineage: Eukaryota > Metazoa > Chordata > Mammalia > Artiodactyla > Phocoenidae > Phocoena > Phocoena sinus. Next base: position 11,881,291 of record NC_045784.1, read on the forward strand.
CGGACCCTACCCAGGACTGTACTGTACAGTAAAGCCCTTCTCTGTCAGGGGCTTTGTAGCTAATAGATATTGTTTAATAATCATTAGGACCAGGTGGCCTCTATGCTCTGTTAGTCCCCAAATAATGATGAAAATCTTTGCTGACTTATTCCTAGCATCCACTAGACTAGTTACCCATTCATGAATTTTGACTTAGGAATGCACGTCCTATTTCCAAACACCTACCCCCATACCCTAGGTTAACTATACAATTGTCCCAGGGGCCACTTGGCCGTGTGGAGTGCAGCTGCAAATGCTTCCAGATCGTTGTCTGCCTGATCCCGCTCCCACCCTGTGAGTAGGTTACCCTATAATAAACTGATTCATTAATAATATGGAGCTGCCTCCCTCATTTTTCGGTTTCAAGATGCCTTCTCAGTTGGGTGGGCATGTTTCGTTCTCTCCATTCTCCAACAACGAGTAATTTGTACCTTCATAATAGCTATATCCTTTTAGGCTCAAAATATAACTGTGATTCAATCTTCCTAACAAACTTCATAGCTAGCATGGAACAGTTTCTATGATGTTTCTACAAATAAGCTGCTCTCGTTATTTCCCTGACCCAAGGAGGGTTGGTATATGCGGGATGACTCTTGCATAGTATTAGATTGGAAATTAGTTTCTGTTACAGTTACACAATTGTAATTTTGTCAATTTAAAATTAGATGTGCAGAGCAAAAAGGGAAGTAATGGGTGTTAAATGACATGGGTAATATAGATCCCAAATTGATTTGATGCTTACTTCTCCAGATTGGTTTTTGAACTGTGTTGACACTCCATTCTCACTGATGATGAGGAAACCAGCCAGATATAGGGCTTTTGTCAATAGGAAAGGAATTTTCAGGAGGACCTGTGGTTGGTTGCTATCCTGGTTCTAAACGGTGCATGATGTGACGGGCATCACGTTTGTGTCAGCCTTCCCTGATCTAACTTTAGTTTTGGGCCATTTGCTTCAGTAAACTACAGACCCCATAACAAGTATCTGGGTGCAGATAGTTCATTTGGGAGGGGGCCTCAGGAAGGACAAGTGAGAGAGTATGGAGCGTAAACAAGGGAAGGAGAAAAAACAATAAAGTCTAGTACTGAGCCAGTTACCATGGATGGCAAGTATGGTTCAATCCTGCTGGGGATCCTCTGAAAAACCATATAGAATTCTTATCAGATTTATCCCACCAAGTAACTGGAAATCCGGCGTCTTTATCCACTAACTCCCATCCCTCTATGGTTGAGAGGCGTCCCCCTGGAGTGTTCTAAGCTTCCTTGTATGCAAGTTGAGAAAGTTATAAAGTGCCAAGAAATAAAACAAACAAACAAAAAAAACAACTCTCAGGCAGAAAAGCAGCAAGGTTCAGGGCTTGAGGTGAGTTGCTGATGGTTTACAGGAGACTTTCTCACTCAATTTGCTGGTGAATTTGCAGTACATCTGCTACACATAGTCTTATGCAGGTAAATGTTTTCATCAATGCACTTTGTTTCTAAGCAAGGAATTCTCCATTTTAGGCAGGTGCCGCCTGGCACACAGAGGTGCTCAATGAGTACGCATTACTGGATGACACTGAAGGTTGTTAGGACGGCACAGCAGAGAGCCAAAAGGCCGCTTCTTGTACTCATGGCCCTGATCACCTTGAGATTGGGACCCCATCCTGCTACTGACTTAGTTTCCTCCCTCATCACTTTCTCTTTCCCTTGAGTTATAGATTTTCAGAAACCTTAGAGATGATCATCCAACCCTTTTATATTTCCAAGAAGGAAACTGAGGCCCAGAAGGGTGAAATGACGTGGCCACCTTTGCAAAGTCTGCCAGTGGCAAAGCCAAGACGCACATCCCTGGCATCTTCTCACTGCTCTCTCCATCACAGCCCTGCCTCCTTTTCTTAGCTTCTGTAATGCTACAGGATTGATTTCCATCAAGGGACTGGGACTCACCTAAACTCTCTGAAGCAGATATATGCAACTAATGTATTAGAAATTGATGTACTCAATAAGCCCAACCCAAATCTTTCCACTTTCACAATTTATCTTTTGTTCTTTTTTTAGCAGTCTGTACATTTCCATATTGAAATATAGAAATGCCTCCTGATAGCACGGCCTTTTTCATTTCTTCAAAGAGCTTGCTTATCTATTTGTGTCATTTTATTCAAGAGGCTGTAGGATTTCTTTTTAATTACGAACAGATTCCTGCAGGCTCATATTTAGTGCAAATAAGTAGCTAATTATTATCGGGTGGTTTGTGTTTCTGGTTTTTGTGGTGAGGAGAAAGGCATGGAACTGGCTTGCATCAAAATGCTGCTCAGCTACAGGAAATGGACACAGTGGAGGCCAGCTCTTGGGTAATTTACAGTAACAAAAAGTGAGATCACCAGCCCAGCCAGACGCTCTTGTACCACGTTAATTCCAGGCCTCTGATTGACCCGGAGCTCTTTTTCTTGTTTTCTTCTCCCCACATGTAACCTTGAACATGATGGGGGCCTGATTCGCTTCAGGAGCTTGAGGTTGCCATGCCCCAGGCATGAGTGCCCAGGGTCTCAGGCCAAGAAGGGAAGGTTTCTATCAAGGTGGCTCCCGCAGAGCCCTCCTCACTAACCTGCTGCCTGCACCATGAGCTAACATTAAAGTGCAGAGCTGAAGCTAAACCAGGCCACAGGCCAGGGGGTGGGTGGTAAAGCTTCTTGGCTACCACTGACTGCCATTCAATAGATATAAATATCTCAGTTGTGAAACACTCTTGCCCTCCACCAAAGGAACATCCGTCTTCATCCCCAGGCTGTGGCATCCCAGGGCTCAGAGGATTCAGGTGCACTGCAGGGAAGCTCAGCACCTGGAGAAGCCTCTTCGCACCCCAGAGTCATCACAGGATCCCAGGTGCTCTTGAGGAAATGGCTTCTCTATCACTACAGGTTGGAACGGGCTTCTAAGCCTGCCACCATTTGTAGTCCAGGATCGTCCATTGCTCACCTATCTCACCCACCCCACCGAGCATCTCAGAAGTCCGCTTGCGTCACAAGTCCGCCATCGTGATTGCTCTGGGATGACCAAGAGCCCGCACATACCCAGCAATGGCCTGCCCGCTCACTCTGCTAAGGTTCTGGGCTACAAAAATGGTCGGGGTGAGAGATTTGGCCCGTGCTGCCTTCCTGATCTGGCCTCCTCATGCTACTCCAGGGAGCGCAGCCGACTTGGAAATCATAAGGCAACGAGCCCAGTCTAGGGGGTGGAGACCACCCAGCTTCTCCAGATTTCCCCTCCCGTCAGCCCCCTCTCTGGGCAGCAGCAGACGGAGAACAGGAGAAAACCACTGTCATCGCTACAAACCCTAGCCGCCACCCCAAGGCCTTTCCCTCAGCCTGAGTCAGAGAACGAGACTGGACAGTTTTTATTAAACTTCCCTCCTCTCCTTCCTTGTTCATAAGAATGAAATTTGAACCTGCGACGAGGTGGGTGGGTGAGTAAATAAAGAAGTGGAAACAGTACCCATGGCTGAGAAAGCAGATGAAGGGCAGTGTGGCTCGCTCTCATTTTCCCACATCTCTTTTCATAGTAGCTCCATGGCTGCAGGTGTGACTGTGCTGTCTCGAGCTCGCCCAGCCCGCTGCCTGCACTCTCTCACCTCTTTCACATCAGATGTTGTCATCTGGTGAAACCACAGTCTGTGAGTAATTCTGCCGACTCACTCCCTGGGGACGGTTTCCCTCAGGGGTCAGGGAGCCAGAAAAGCACAGAGGGTGGAGTCAAGCCAGAGGAGATGTGTGGAGCAGCTCACTCACTCTTCTGCCGTGTGATCTTGCTAGAGTTAAAGAGTAAACTCAGTTTTCTTATCTATATCACAGAGATAACTCCTAGAGTTCTGTGGCTGAAAGCTTTTCACTGATGATGGTGGTGGGAGTTTGTTGTTTTGTTTTCGTAACAGCACATCGCAGCCCCCCTGCATATAGGAGTGCTCGCTACAACGAGGTGCCATTTTACCTGAACTTAGCTTGTGTGAGTTTGAAATAGGGCAATATAAAAATACTGATAAAGCCTAAATGCACGCACAGAACATGAAATACAACCAAATTCTACTTTTTATGTATTCCTCTAGGGAAAATTGCCTTGAATTATGCAAGCTTTGAATTATGTAATATCTTCGAGAGCTCATTCCTGGCAAACCAATGTGACTGAGGGTCCACAATCTGCCAAATGTGTGTTAAGATTTACCGAAAGTGTCTTATGCAACCCTTCAATGACCCCATGACACTGGGATCCTTGGATCATTTCCTTCCTTTTCCCGTCTTCATATTCTCCCTGATTCTCTCTCTCTCTCTCTCTCTCTCTCACACACACACACACACACACACACACACACACACACACACACACTGACTACACAGATATCCATTAAGTGGAGCATCATCTCATTATCCACCAAAAGCCTTTGGTTGCCTTTCCAAACCTGATATCATCCAACTGGCTCTTTTCTTCATCATGGTTATTCTTACACTGCTGGGCAATTTGCTCCTGACTCCCAACTCCCTCCTCATTCCTGCCCTTGCCTAAGAAGCAATATACTACACTTCTTTTGTCGTTGAAGGTGCAGCCACCGGAAGCAGACTATGGAAGGAATCAGTATTCCTGTCCGTCAGCTGAGAATATGGTGAGACATGTGGCAGACGCAGCACGGGGAAGAAGCCCCACCAGCCCTGCTCCCTCCCCTTCCTCCAGATGCCACTCCTTCCTCACCTTGCCTCCCTCCCCCAGACACCTACATTTGCAGAAAGCTGAGCCTTGGGGCTGCCTTTCTCTAGGGTATCCCTATGATGAGTCTAACAGTGGCTGTCACCTAGGATTATTCGTGCATCCTGGGGCTGGCAGTTCTACCCTTCTCTTGCCTCTCCACTCACAAAACTCACATGGAGAGTGTGCTTTGGCAAGCAACTTTGAACACTTTTCTGACCACCATAATGGAGAGAAATTTATTCATCTTAAGAAATAATATCAGCTAACTAGACCTGTGTGCCATCCAACACCCAAATTATTTGGTCCCTGAGGTTGTTCAGGTCCTGTCCTGATGAAAGCTTTGTGGTCTAAGGAATGCCCTTGGTAACTAGTTGGTTCCTGCAGGTACAGGCTTGGAGACACTGCCACCCAATGGCTCTTTTTACAAACAGCAGCCTCACAAGAGTTGTGTTTATTCAGTACTCTACCCAGAACCTAGCAAGAGTGTAAGACATGGAGAGAAAACGGGGTGCGGTGGTTACACTGGGACAGGCCAGGTAGTCAGTGCTGCCACCATCCTTCTCTTCCAAGGAAATCTGATTTTCCTGACGTTGAACGGCAGATGTGAGCTCTTTAATTAGGCAATAAAAATGGCAACTTGGCAGTGAAATTGTAAAGATAAAATTGTACAACACCATGAATCTCTGGCACGAGGATTAATTCGACTGCTTATATTTTTTCTGATGATATTTTCTACCATGACTGAACGTAGGTAAGAGACAAAACAGAAAGTCAAAGCCAGAATTCTCATTTCCATCTTTGTTGCTTACTACCTGTATAAGATTTAGACATGCATTTAATAAACTTATTTTTCTCCCCCATAAAATGAGGATGGAGAGGGTGGTGGCATACTTCATAGCACTCAATAAAAGACGAATTGATTGGAGCTACCAAAGGCTTCTGTCCCATGTAATGAAAGCGCAGGTCAGGCTACTGTGACCAACGGCTATCCGTTTCAACAGCTGCATTAATCAGGGTTAATTAAGATTTGTCCTTCTAAATTGGATAAAAAGAAACTGTACTGTACAGAGCAGAAAATCTTCTATTCTGGTTTAGCAGGGGATTGTATGCATACTCTGAGAATAATTAAACACTGACTCAAGCAGGTGGGTGTGAGACATCATTCCACTTAAAGCAAGGAAAATACCTTAGTATTTTGACATTGTCCTATAAATTCCATTTTGTCTCTTTTCTATTAAAAAAATACTTGGTTTATCACAGTCATTTGTGATTTTTCTCTACTGGAGAGAACTTCTCTTCATACATGTTCATACCCATCCTCCTTGGCTGGCTGCTAGAGGAACGTGTCAGCTCTCTGGGGTCAGCCTAGGGGATGCGAATGTGGATATATTTCAGTTGGCACATTGTCAAATGGTAGTGCCTTGCCCATGAGGGATGGAGAGGGCACCCAAGCTGTAAGGACATTCAGGCAATCCTTATACAATGACGAGCCACTCTTCTATGATGGGGATAAACACCGGGTAGAAAATGGCCGAACCCATGAACAACTGGCTTCGTGACGCAGGAAATGGTGTAGTCTTTGAATGTAGACAAAACAAATTATGGGACTAAAGTAAATAAATTCATGGTTTGATTTTCCATTTTGAAACTGATCTCAGTATATAATTAATGAAAAAAATCTCCTCATGAAAAACTGCCAAGATTTTCAAAAATACCTAGATAGTGTTGAAAAAGAAAAAAAAACACTCATGAAAAGTATCTCTAAGAAATGTCAACATGATGCCAAAGTAACTGAGTAATGAGCTAAACTCCATCAACTAACTGGTCTGTTCAAATATCAGGTAAATGTTTATGTAGTGTCACAAAAACCTAAACAACTTGACTGGCTCTACTGTTTCACCAGATATGTTTGTAAACTACAGGAATTGAAAATTCAGCAGAATAACTATTCTTCTTTCCCTTAGTGAAAATAAATCTACAGTAATCTTAATATCATCAGCTATTGGCTTTAAAAGACGTGAGATAAATTTTTTCCCTTTAGTGATTGTGAAAGGAATTTGAATTTATATGCAGCTTGAATAACTTGTCAGTCAACAGAAACTATGGGGCATTTACTCAATGCACAAAGACTTGTTCTTGGGGGGTATAGATACAAAAGACATCCCTGGGTCTTTATCCTCCCATCCTATACTTTAACTAGGCAGATAAAACATGCAAACATGAAGCAAACATTCAACTGTCTGATGCTAACCACCAGTGCATTACAAATCCTAAAGATGGGTAAGACCACTGTGGGCTAGAATAGGCAGAGAAAGCATCACTCTGGAGATGGAGACTGAGCTACTCCTTGAGGAATTACCTGGAAATACATAGGTAGAGAAAGCAGGAAAAGGGAGGAAGAATTTCTATGCTGGGAGAAGAGTGTAAACCAAGATTTCTCAGGCTTCATACTATTAACATTTGGGGCTGGATAATTCTTTGTCATGGGGGCTGTCTTATGCATTGTTGGGCTTTTCAGCAGTATCCCTGGCCTCTACTCACTAGAAGTCTGTGGCAAAACCTCACTCCCCAGGTGGGACAACCAAAACCACCTTCAGACATTGCCAAGTGTCCTCTCACGGCAACATCAGCCCCAGCTGAGGACCACTGAACCAGGCCTGGATACCTGGGTTGGGGGCGGGTGCTTTCTCTCTCTCAGAGCTTATCAATCTCAGAATTATTGACATTTTGGGCTGGATAACTATTCACTGTGGGGACTGTCCTGTGCTTTATAGGATGTTTAGCAGCATCCCTGACCTCAACCAACTAGACACGAGTAGCACCTCCCCCTGGTTGTGACAACCAAAAATATCTCCAGACATCGCCAAACGTCTCCTGTGGTGCAAAATTACACCCATCTGAGAATGACTGAGATTCTCAGTAGGAATGGACTTGGCTTCCTCAGGGTAAGAAGAACTGCTTAAACAAAGCACAAGGTTCATGTTAGGAAAGAGTGGAATAAGACTGAATAACTAGGGTGGACACACGCTGTGTGAGATCTTGGATACTAGAGCCTATACTAGGCAGCCACAGTAGTTCTCAAGATGTGTTGCAAAATGAATTGGTGTTTAAATTAAATCTGGCAGAAGCAAAAGGATAAAGTGCCACGAGGAGGAACTGGGTACAGGGTGATCAGTTAGGAAGTTGTTATAATAACCAGGTGTAAGCGTTGATGGCCAGGGTTGCAGTGACATCTTTGGAATGGAGAGAAAAGGGTGAACCTAAGGGTGCTTTGCAGAAGTCAATGTTGAGCTTTTGCAACAGACTGAACAGAGGTGAAGGCAAGGAAAGAACTAACGGTGAAACTAGTGTTGCCGGTGGGAAGCAAGATTCAAATGAAGTGAATGGGAAGGTGGGACATTTAATGATTTTGCTTTTGCAAATCCTAACTGTGGGCCTTTTTATATATTTTTTGGCCATGCTGCACGGCACTGTGGGATCTTAGTTTCCAGACCAGGGATCAGACCCATGCCCCCCGCAGTGGAAGCACGGGCTCCTAACCACTGGACCGCCAGGGAATTTCCCAGGCCTTTTATTTTTTTAATTTATTTTTTTAAAATTTATTTTATTTATTTATTTTTGGCTGTGTCGGGTCTTAGTTGCGGGCTGTGGGATCTTCGTTGTGGCACGGGATCTTTCGTTATGGCATGTGGGTTTTCTCTTCTCTAGTTGTGGTACGCAGGCTCCAGGGTGCGTGGGCTCTGTAGCTGTGGCACACGGGCTTACTACTTGCTATTTAATGCCAGGAAAATCAGATTTCCTTGGAAGAGAAGGATGGTGGCAGCACTGACTACCTGGCCTGTCCCAGTGTAACCTGTTGCCCCGCGGCACATGGGATCTTAGTTCCCTGACCAGGGATGGAACCACCCACATCCCCTGCATTGTAAGGCGGATTCTTTACCACTGGACCACCAGGGAAATACCACCACCACCACCACCTCACCCCCACCCCACACTGGGCCTTTTATAATGAGCACAAGAATACTGGTGAGAGGTCAGGAGGTCAGGACTGAGTGATGGGTTTGGGAATGTTGGAAGTACAAAACCCTGAAATCTCCATGGCTTTAAACAATAAAAATTTATTTCTCACTCATATTACATTCCACTGTGAAATGGGTGGCCCTGCGTCTTTTAGGGATCCAGGCTTCTCCCATCTTATGGCACTGCCATCTTAGATGAGTGACACCCAAGGTAGCTGCAGAAAGGTTAAGTCCTAATGACCTCTTGGGAGATTTTAGAGGCCCTGAAGCAGTGTATATTACTTCTGCCCACATTCCACTGGGGATCCACCTGAACTGGAAAATCTTGTTTACTGGTGTCCCAGGAAGAGGAAATGGGATTCACAAGAACTTGGCCAATCTCACACACACACACACACACACACACACACACACAGAGAGAGAGAGAGAGAGAGAGAAACTATAGGAGTGGATGAATTTATTGAGGACCTGAAGATACAGGGAAAATCGAAGAGGAAAGAGTTCAAGGACCACAGATAAGAAATCGAAGAAGATTCAGCAAAGGATTCAGAGATGTTGTTAGAAAGCTTGGAAGAGAACTGACCCTGTGTAGAGCTGAGAGTGTCAGGAGAGAAGGTAAATTTCTATATGGAGGGAAAATGTCTACTTTTGCTAAGACTCTTGCTTTTGAGACAAAGAAATCCAACCTAATTAGAAAAGGCCTTATATAGCTATACCCCACCTCAAAACCATAATTAGCTTATCTTTACAAGCAGTCTGAAACCCAGATGCCTCTGCCTGGAAGTTGTGTTGGCCCAGCCCACCTGTCCATACCTCACCATGCACTTCCCCGGTACCCAGCACATCCCAGTCACTGGATTGCTGACCATCCTCAAGCCCACCTATTCTCTCCCATCTTCATGGTTTTGCTTTCATAGCTTCTTCCACGCATCAAAGTCCTGGCTTTCCTCAAGCCCTAAGTCAAATGCCCTGCCATCCAGGAACGAAGCCTTTTCTTTTTTTTTTTTTTTTTTAAACATCTTTATTGGGGTATAATTGCTTTACAATGGTGTGTTAGTTTCTGCTTTATAACAAAGTGAATCAGCTATACATATACATATGTTCCCATATGTCTTCCCTCTTGCGTCTCCCTCCCTCCCACTCTCCCCATCCCACCCTTCCAGGCTGTCACAAAGCACCACGAAGCCTTTTCTGACTTTCCCTGTCACTACTGAACTCCCCACATCTTCCAGCCACCTTTTGGTTTTTCCTCTACTTCGGCACATGAGACCACCTGCTTTGTATCAGTTTTATGTTCACTTGACTGTCTCCCTCACTAGACCGTGGTTTTCTCAAGCACCAAACAGGGCCACCAAGGTTTACATCCCCAGGACAAACCAGACAACACTGCAGTCTATGTCAGGGGCTGGCAAACATTTTCTGTAAAGGGTCACATAGTATTTTAGGGTTTCCAGACCGTATGGTCTCTGTCACAACTACTCAACTGTACCATTTTCCTGTAAAAGCTGCCGTGGACAGTATATAAATGAATGAGTATGGCTGTGTTCCAGTAAAACTATTTATCGAGCGTGGTGGGGCAGATTCGATTCATAGGTCCTAACTTGCTGCTCCCTGACCTATGTGAATGACGCTTTCTGGAGCACAGCATGAACAGGTTCCCCTGGGGTATCATCTGGGGAGTCCTGAGAAGAATCAGCGTGCATCTTAGTTATTCTTGTATCTTCTGCCCCACCTCCCACCAGCACCTACTACACTGCCTTCCACATAGTAGGCCCTCAGTGTTTATGTTTCTGAATTAAATATACCTGGAGAGATAACACTAAATGAATCATACTAGCATTCTGAGAGCTTCATTAATTTGAAAACTGTTTTGCAAGACTGTAGTAATGTAGTTCAGGAAGGGCTCATGTAAGCCCAGGAATCATAAAAATAATGTGACAGGAAAAAATGTGAGGTAAAAACATCTAAGGATTAGCAGCCAAAGGGAGAGAATGTGACAACAGAGCTGGATGGAAGTAACAAAAAGGCATTTCAATCCTGAGAGACCAGCACTGAAGGACATCCCATCGTATGTAATAGATGTCTCACAACACCACCTAAATCCGTGTGAATAATGCAGTTAATGCCAGCACTTCAATGCTGGAAAGATGGTCATGATTTGGAGGAAACTCGGAGAACAACCAAAATCATTAAGAGACTGAAAGGATTTGTTTATGAGCAGTTATAAAAGAAGCCAAATACGTGCCCGGCCTGCTGATGGCTAGAAGGAGGGGGGGAAAGGTTTACAAATGACTGAGTGCTGTAAACACTAGCAAGGGGAGGAATGATGGTGAGTTCTACTGCACTTAGCTTTTGGTATGGACATCTATCAGGCATTGACAAATTCTTCTCATTATTAGGTCTTAAAACATTCAAAGGCCATCTGAATAACATATAACCGGAATGCTGTGATTGGTAATGTTCGATTATTACAGGAGAATAGGACTGCTCCAGGACAGCAAATACAAGAAAATTATTGCTTATTAAGGAAAGAAACATTCCAGGAATGCTTGGTGAGCTGAGAGAATTTAAATGCACTAACAGTCCACTCTCAGAAATATCCAGTATGTGCAATTGTGGGTAATGTTATATAGTAAAGAATTGTTGAAGTTAAAGTACAAAAATGGAAAGATGGCCAGGTATTTCCTTCATTCCTTCCTTCTGTCATTCAATCATCCATTTATCCATCCATCCCACATATCTAATGTTTACTCACTATTTGCCAGGTCCTGGGCTGGTGATACAAAGAGTAATACTACACAGGACCTTTCTTAAAAAAAAAAAAAAAAAAAGTTTACAGTCTAGTGAGTCTAGTGGTTGGGTCAGGGAAGCTGCTGGACTGAAAAAGAACAGACAGGCTCAATAGAGAGTTATAAGGGAGCAAGGAAAAGTGGCCCCCAACCCAGATGAGACAAAAGTAGGAAGGTTAGGGATGCTTCCTAGAGGAGCTGGTATCCAAGCCAAGTCATGAAGGATTCTGAGTCATCTGTTAATCAGAAAGACTGAGAATAAGCATCCCAGGTGCTATACCACTTTGTCACAACATATGTGGGACTGCCAAGTAGTTCAGATTGATGGAGACAAATAGTGTAAGGCAGGTGGTAACCTTAAAAATAATAATTGGAATATATTAGGACAGTGGGCAGTTTTTATTTTCCTTGTTGATTTTTCTGTCTCTTCCAAGATTTTTCTATTAACAAAATCACACCCTTATGGAGTCAAATAATTGCAAACATTTATATAGCACTTACTATTCTAAGCACTTTGCATACATTAAATGATTTTATCCACATACCTCTACGAAATAGCTACTATTATTTTCCTTTATACAGATGAGGAGGGGAAGCAGAGACAGGTTAAACAATCTGGCAAAGTTAGAGTAACAACAGAGCAGTGTTTCTTACTTCGGGCATCTCATTCTAGAGTCTCTGCTTTTACATCCTCTATGCTCCTACTAACTTTCTAAGTCACGAGCATATTTTCTTAGCATTTACTCCCATAATCCCAGTCTAAAAATTGACCTAACAAATAATCAGAGATACAGTTAAATATCTGGGGAAGGGGGGAAGAATATTCATAGCTCCCAAATTTACAGTAGCATAAAATGAAACTAAAAATCACCTAAATATCCTATCATACAGAATGATTAATGATGGTATAGACAATTATACAAGCACTGGAAATTATGATTTAGAAGAAAGTTAAATTACATGGGAAACGCTCACTATAAAGGTCAAAGGGAAATGCGAGATACAAAAGGTATAATCCTAGTAGTATGTTTGTGTGTGTCCAGAAAGGAGATTCGCTAGTCAGACTGGGTTCCAATTCCAATCTTAGCTCTGCCACCTTTTAGCTTTCTCACTTTGGGTAATAATTTAACCTCTCTGTACCCCACTTTCCTCACCAGAAAATGGGGGTAATACAGTTCTCATAATGGTTAGAAAATTAATATATGTAAAATGCATAAATTCTGGATGGCAAACACTCAGTAACAGCTATCAAAACGCAGGAAACCCTATTTAAAAATTAAAACTAGATAGTACACATTCACATAGGCAGTTGAATAAGAATCGTTTGTAGTCTGTGGTCCAACATGTTACAACTTCATCTAATTATTTCCCCCCTCCTATTTAAAAATATAATTGGAAGTTGAGTGAGATGAAGGGAACTTTGCATTGCAAGTAAAAAGTATTTGCTTTCAGAATCTGCTTTATCAAATATGATGTACAAAGCACTCAACCAATCACAGGAGGGTCATAAAAGTTTCCTTTTTAACCAGATACCTTCCCAAGGCTACAGCCCTGATGTTTTACTTTGGTTGAATATCTTGATTTGTGATAGTTTACAACTATTTAACCTCAACATAATGAAAGCCATATATCACAAACCCACAGCTAACATCATACTCAACAGTGAAAAGCTGAAAGCATTTCCTCTAAGATCAGGAACAAGACAAGGATGCCCACTCTTGCCACTTTTATCCAACATGGTATTGGAAGTCCTAGCCACTGCAATCAGAAAATAAGAAATAAAAGGAATCCAAATTGGAAAAGAAGAAGTAAAACTGTCACTGTTTGCGGACGACATGATACTATACATAGAAAATCCTAAAGACGCCACCTACTAGAGCTCATCAATGAATTTGGTAAAATTGCTGCATAAAAAAATTAATATACAGAAATCTGTTACTTTTCTATACACTAACAAAATATCGGAAAGAGTAATTAAGGAAACAATCCCATTTATCATCACATCAAAAAGAATGAAATACCTAGGAATAAACCTACCTAAGGAGGTAAAAGCCTCTACTTAGAAAACTATAAAACACTGATAAAAGAAACTGAAGATGACACAAACAGATGGACAGATATACCACATTCTTGGATTGGAAAAATTAATATTGTTAAAATGATGATACTACCCAAGGCAATCTACAGATTCAATGAAATCCCTATTAAAATACTAATGGCATTTTTCAAAGAACGAGAATAATTGTAAAATTTGTATGGAAATACAAAAGACCCCGAATAGCCAAAACAATCTGGAGAAAGAACAGAGCTGAAGGAATCATTCTCCCTGACTTCAGACTATACTAAAAAGCTATAGTAAACAAAACAGTATGGTACTGGCACAAAAACAGACACACAGATCAATGGAACCAGACAGACAGCCCAGAAATAAACCCACACATTTATGGCCCACTAATCTTCAAGAAAGGAGGCAAGAATATGTAATGGAGAAAAGACAGTCTCTTTGATAAGTGGTGCTGGGAAAACTGGACAGTTATATGTAAAAGAATGAAATTAGAACACTCTCTTACACCATATACAAAAATAAACTCAAAATGGATTAAAGACCTAAATATAAGATCAGAAACCATAAACATTCTAGAGGAAAACATAGGTAGAACACTGTTTGACATAAATCACATCAATATTTGTTTTGGATCTGTCTCCTAAAGCAAAGGAAATAAAAGCAAAAATAAACAAGTAGCTCCTAATCAAACTTAAAAGTTTTTGCACAGCAAAGGAAATCATGAGCAAAATGAAAAGACAACCTATGGAATGGGAGAAAATATTTGCAAATGATATGATCAATAAGGGGTTAATATCCAAAATATATAAACAGCTTATACAACTCAACATCAAAAAAAAAAATAAACAACTTGGGCTTCCCTGGTGGCACAGTGGTTGAGAGTCCGCCTGCGATGCAGGGGACACGGGTTCGTGCCCCAGTCCGGGAAGATCTCACATGCCACGGAGGTGCTGGGCCCGTGAGCCATGGCCACTGAGCCTGCACGTCCGGAGCCTGTGCTCCGCAACAGGAGAGGCCACAACAGTGAGAGGTCCGCGTAGCACAAAAAAAAACCCCAAAAAACAAAAAATAAAACAACTTGATTAAAAAAGTGGGCAGAAAACCCGAACACACATTTCTCCAAAGAGGACATGCAGATGGCCAACAGGCACATGACAAGATGTTCGACATCGCTAATCATCAGGGAATTGCAAATCAAAACAACAGTAAGATATCACCTCACACCTGTCAGTATGGCAACCATCAGAAAGAACACAAATAACAAATGTTGGCGAGGATGTGGAGAAAAGGGGTGCAGCCACTAGGGAAAACAGTATGGAGGTTTCTAAAAAAACTAAAAATAGAACTACCATATGACCCAGCAATTCCACTCCTGGGTATATATCTGAAAAAAACAAAAACACTAATTCGAAAAGATACATGCACCCCAGTGTTCATAGCAGCATTATTTAGAATTGCCAAGATATGGAAGCAACCTAAGTGTCCATCAATAGATGTATGGATAAAGAAGATGTAGTGTGTATACAGACACACACACACACACACACACACACACACACACACACACACACACAATGGAATGCTACTCAGCATAAAAAAGAACTAAATTTTGCCATGTGCAACTAAGCCAGACAGAGAAAGACAAATACTGTACGATATCACTTATGTGTGGAATCTAAAAAATACAACAAACTAGTGACTATAACAATAAAGAAAAGAGGGAAGAGATATGGGAACATATGTATATGTATAACTGATTCACTTTGTTATAAAGCAGAAACTAACACACCACTGTAAAGCAATTATACTCCAATAAAGATGTAAAAAAAAAAAAAAAAGACTCACAGATATAGAGAACAAACTAGTGGTTACCAGTGGGGCAAGGGAAGAAGGGAGGGGCAATTTAGGGGTAGGGGATTAAGAGGTAAAAACTATTATGTATAAAATAAGCTACAAGGGGAATACAGCCAACATTTTAAAATAACTACAAATGGAGTACAACCTTTAAAAATTGTGAATCACTATATTATACACCTGTAACTTGTATAATATTGTATACTTCAATAAAAAAAAGAAGAAACTTGTTTCTGCATCAGTTAGGATCAAAAGCTGAATGGAAATTACAAATTGGTTTTTGAAGGACCCAAAGCCAGATATAGTTTATTTCTCATCCAAGTTTTGGAATTATCTTAATGAGTTTTTAAATGGTAAGAAAAAATAGAAGGAAATGAGCAGTTTCAAGAGTAGCACCCACTGTTTTACCTCAAAGTTTTTTCTTTCTTTTTTTTCACGAAGGCAGTTCTTGTAGTCACCTTTGGAGCTGGTCTCAGGGATGAGGCTACTTGAGCAGGTGGGCTATACTGAGAGAAATGGAACAAGGGCCTGGGGCAGGGGAGCATGTAACTTTCACTGCTCTGCCCAGAATCTGCAAAGTGGGATGGAAAACGCTTAAGCACTTTCTTAAGGAAAGCCTAGAAAATAATCCTTGATGAAGGGAAATGACGTTATTCTGCTGCTCACACCATAAGGAGCCTGGTTTCCCCACAAGTTTTCACGGTGTCTCTGTCTCTCCCTCTCTCTCAGGTCTCCTACGTAAAAGCGATTGACATCTGGATGGCAGTGTGCCTTCTGTTTGTGTTTGCAGCCTTACTGGAATATGCAGCAGTGAACTTTGTCTCCAGGCAGCACAAGGAGTTTCTGCGGCTCCGGAGAAGGCAGAAGAGGCAGAATAAGGTACAGTTGACCCTGAGTGCACACAAAGTCAGGTAGAGCTCGAGGTGGTTATCCAGGCAATGTAATTTAGAAAATAGAACAATACATAGTGAGCAAGAAGCTGAAGGTAATTTTTGTCCTGATTCAGCCTTCTATACTGAATTACTGCTCAGGTAAGTCCTTTAAAATTGGGACAGAGTTGTCACATTTAGCAAATAAAATTCATCAAGAGATGAATGGATAAAACAGATGTGGTGTATACACACACACACACACACACACACACACACACACACACACACACAATGGAATATTACTCAGCCATAAAAAAGAACGGAATAATGCCATTTGGAACAGCATGGATGGACCTAGAGATGATCATACTAAGTGAAATAAGTGAGACAGAGAAAGACCAATATCATATGATATCACTTATATGTGGAATCTAAAAAAAATGATTCAAATGAACTTATTTACAAAACAGAAATAGACTCACAGACATAGAAAACAAACTTATGGTTACCAAAGGGGAAAGGGGGAAGAGGGATAAACCAGGAGTTTGGGATTAACACATACACGCTACTATATATAAAATAGATAACCAACAAGGACCTACTGTATAGCACAGGGAACTATACTCAATATCTTGTAATAACCTATAAGGGAAAAGAATGCGAAAAAGAATACACACACAGGGCTTCCCCGGTGGCGCAGCGGTTGAGAGTCCGCCTGTCGATGCAGGGGACGCGGGTTCGTGCCCCGGTCCGGGAGGATCCCGCGTGCCGCGGAGCGGCTGGGCCCGTGAGCCGTGGCCGCTGGGCCTGCGCGTCCGGAGCCTGTGCTCCACAATGGGAGAGGCCACAGCAGTGAGAGGCCCGCGTACCGCCAAAAAAAAAAAAAAAAAAAAAAAAAAGAATACACACACACACACATACATATATATAACTGAATCACTTGGCTATACACCTGAAACTAACACAACATTGTAAATTTACTATACTTCAATTTAAAAAATATATAGGGCACACAGTTAAGCCTGAATTTCAGATAAATAATAAATATTTAGTATAAGTACATCCGAGGTGTTACATGGAACAGAGTTATATTAATAAATTATTTGTTGTTTATCTGAAATTCAAATGTAACTGGGAGCCCTGTGTTTCATCTAGCAACTGTAGTTGGAGATATATATTCCATATGACAAAATTACTTTAAAATCCTGTTGTTTTGAACATTGATAATTTGTGTGTGCGTCTTTGCTCACAAAACTGCTTTTTTATGAATTGCTCGGCTTTATGTAAATAAGGTCCCTACTCATGTTGATTTCAACCTGAAATATCCAATTAGACTGATCTCATTGTCTCAACTTTAATTTTAATGCAGAAACCCCAAACTTACATTATCTAGAAGTTTGAGGTTGGAAATACATGGCTCGAAATCTCCAGTTCAGTGGTTCCCAAACTCACCTGCACATTAGAATAGATTGGAGATCTTTCAAAAATCCCAAACCTTGGCCATACCCCATACCCATTAATCCCAGTCTCGGAATGGGGCACAGGTGTATCTTCTGAAGTTCCCCAGGCAATGCCAGTGTGCAGACACATTTGGGAAGCAGTGCCCTGGTTTATAATTTAATTTCGTATAGGACTCCAGAAGCCTTGCACTTGCTTTCAGTTTCAGATTCTGGGAGAGGAATATGCTCTTTGATACGGAGAACTCCAGTGCCTGTAACAATAATACTAGCGAACTGAAGTTAAAATTTTACATACAAGAGATGAGAGAGAGTTTTCAAAATCTGTTCCCCTTAAAAAATGATACATTAAACCTGCTGGGAGCCTAGAAGATAGCATGGAAGATAATGTGGGATCATGGGAGGAACCTTTTTTCAAAATGGAAAATAAAAGAACATGTTTGACAACAGGAATACTGTAGCAAAAAGGGAGAAATCAACAATGCAGTGAAAGGACACCATAATTTCTAGGAAAAACAAAAAACCTTTAGAAGATGAGAAAGGGAGAAATCCAGAACCAAGGGTCAGGGGTGGCCTTACACGGGGACAGATATTTCAGCCATTTTAATAATGACTTAAATTAGTGTCAGTTCATTGATGAGGATACCAAAGCACAGTTAAATAATTTGCCCATGCTCATGCGCCACGAAGTAGCACAGCAAGATCTGAGGTGTGATGCTGTGTCTCCAGAGCCCATGTGCTACACCACTGTACCGACAAAATGGGAGAATGACACTGGTAGCTGGATGATGGTACAACGTAGGAGCTCCTAATTGCTCCTATCATTTCCAAGGATTATGAGGCAGGTTACCAGCTGAAAATGGGATGGAAAGGAGGAATGTAGAAGGTTTAAGGAGGAAAGATATAGTATTAAATAGTAGTTTGGGAGAATAAAAAAGCCATTGCTCCAAGGAGAGAGATGGGGTCAGAATGCTGAGGCAGAGGTAGTGGGAGAGCCCATCTGAGGTGTGTGGTTATGAATTTAAAGTTTACGATTAAATTTAAAACTTTAATTAAAACAATCAGCAGGTGCCCCTTTGCACTCAAAGCTCTTACTGTCATTGACAATTGACTTTTGAAAAAAAAAAAAGGAGGGGGAGGCATTTCCAATTATTTGTCCCTTAGGAAATGGCATCTTTCCAAAGTAGCACTTTCCAATTTTTTTGAGTCTGAATTATGTTTAGAAAAAATGGTAACGAGAGCTCACACTGATTGAGGGGTTACTATAAACCATACTTTCCATACAAGAATTGATTTAGTCCCCACAACTGTGAGTACTGTGATCACACAGCCCAGTTTACTGCAGAAATCCTGTTCCTGCCTATTTTCCTGATGCCCTGTGTAATTTAGCATTTGTCTTCGATTATTCACTTTAAACCAAAACACTTATTAATAGTTGCATTAAAATAAACTCAGATGGGTTTGGTGGACCTCCACTCTATACATCTGCTTTCTGTCATGGTGTGATCTTCTGGGTTGGGGGTACACAGGTGCAGTACACAAGTTCTCACTTTAACATGTGTTGAAATCTAAAAAATAACCATCCCCATCCCTGGCCTCTGTTCTTGACCCTTTCCAGAAGCAATGTCATAACTAACACTCTTTCCAGGATAGCTGGAAGGGAGCTTGCTGATAAAATGAAGTGCACTCAGACACAAGAGGCTAGGGATAAATCTTTCTTTCTTTTGGTCTGTCAGTGATGAGATACTGCTGTCCTGCTGGCCATTTGGGGAACCAGCCTTGGCCCATGACATGGCATACAAAACCTAGAAAGCCACTAGGCCACCCTTTGGTGGGGTCAGTGGAAAACATGAGAAAATCCTAAGTTCAGTGAACATGAGACCAACAAAATAGAGGCTGAGCAGTCTTGCTGTGGGCATCTAAATGCTCATGATTGAATGGTTTTGTCATTTCTTGATGATTTAAATCTGTAATTGTCTTACTGTTTGATAATTACTGTAAAATAAAAAAGCATCAACATTATAGAGTTGGATCGTCCAAGCCACTTTCCACTATCAAAACTGTCCTTGTTGGGATCAATTAAGTGGTCATCCTGCCAATAATGAAGGCAGTGTTCTTATCTCCACTGTACAGATGAGGAGAGGAAAGCCCTGAGAGGTGAGGTAAAACGCCCAAAGCCACACACTCAGGCAGCCTGGCTCCAGCGCCCCGGGCCTCAGCTGCTGCTCTGCAGAGTTCACATCATTTTACATCTTACATTCTGATCCAGTATCTCTCTCCCACCCACACACTTGAAACAAACACCTCTAATGCACCCTAATATTTTCTATTCAGTTTTTTTAAGGCTGGTCCATCAGGGATGAGATTAGGGTGAGGCAAGTGAGATTAGTCACACAAGTACAGGGTCAGATCTTGTATTTATTTAAATTTGGTAGTTTTTCCCCATGGCTTTTTGCATTAATAAGGAATTTTTCAAATACTGCATTAAAATATTGACCTGAAGTACTGGGGTTTTGGCACCCCCTTACATTTTGCACCTGAGACCTTACCTTGCCCTAGTTCCAGCCCAGCTGGTCTTGAACCATTAGACTTTCACAGACCCTAATAGGTTGTGGCCTGAGTTTAAAAACAAAAACAAGGCCACCATGTTAAAATGCTCAATATTCCCAATAAAAAAGTCATCTCTTTAATTTCCCATTAGGAAACTGACCTCCCCAACACAATCCAGCCTGATTCTTTAGACGGTATAAGAAAATCCCAGAGCAGATTACTTCCCAAAGTGACACTGGCATGATGATTTGTTCAAGGAAGATGTTTACCGAGAGAGCCCTGAGATTACATTTACTTACATGGGAAGAGTGCCTGGTGTTTATTGAACCATCAAGTTATGAAACAGGGTCACTTTCAAGGAGGGGACCAGGCAATTTGCAACTAGGTGTATCTGCTTTACCTTTTCTACATCTCAAAAAGCAGCCAATTTTATCAAAGCAGAGTTTCTCAACAACAATCAAGCTGAGATCTTCACTGACAGAACTTGTAAATCCCTATGGTTGGGCCAACCGCAGCCTGTTAGAAGTTGATGTGCCCCAGGTCTAAGTAGTAAAATCCTATTTTTATGTTACGCCCTCAGCTCCAGTAACTTTTCACACCGTGTGGTGGTTTAACAACTTCCCCATAAGAACTTTAAAGCCTCACCTGCGCTTCTCTCGCCCTGTCTTTTTATATCTGGCCACACCACTCCTGACTTTGGCATTGTGCCTGATTTCAGGTTTCCAGTTACTCATAGAGCTCTGACTTCTTTATTTTCAGTGACTAAACAGAAATTGTAGCTGCTTGAGAACATGGCTGTGGCTTCTAGGCCACCTGAGGATGAGCTGCCTTTTAAAGGGAATGTTGGGAACACACTGTTTAGACTTCAACCTCCCAGGAAGAAAAGACGGGGCCTCAACCTAATTAGACAACAGGGTGAGAATGTGAGGCCCTGACCAAAATGTCTCACGTGACAGTAACTTGGAAAAGTACTCATTTTTTTTGCAATTTTCCCTTTCCCTCCCTTCATTTCCCTGTCCTTTAATTCTTAGTTAGATTGCCAATTTCCCGAAAGATAACTTCCTAGTAATCTGAAATATATATACATATAACTGAATCACTTTGCTGTACATCTGAAAGTAACACAAAATTGTAAATCAACTATACTTCAATTTAAAAATAAGAATTTCCTGATCCTACCGGGTGGAAATGATACCACTCTTTCAAGCACGCATAGTATGTAATTTGTTCCTTTCATAAGGTGTCACTTTCTACCCATTTGTTGTACGCTTTACAGAAGAATATAAAATTGAAATGTATTGGGGGGGTTTATTTAGGACACTCTACCTAGAAATACTTGAATCCTGCTCTTAACCAATCATCTTCCCTTTGGAGGGGAACTGGACCCCTCCAATTCCCCTCCATTGGACCTATTGGAGGGGAATAAACCTACAAGAACAGTAGCTATTTTATCGTTATCCAGGCTTTAGCCTCAAATCCCAGTGCACTGCCCCAGGAGGGGAACAACTTAGAAGCCCTGTCCCTCCACTCGGGAGGTCCAGAGCCCTGCACTATTTCCTCCTCAATGTTCCAAGGCCCTTAGATCTTCCCATTCCAGTGGGGCGGAAGCCCCACTGGTGAAGGCCAGAAGACAAGGACCCAGAGCAAATGGTCACCTGGGAGTGGCTTTTTCACACCCATGGGGTCCTGGAAAGTCCCCAGTCAGACCAACACTCCTTCCCCTTAAGGACCAAAGTCTCCTTCCTCTCTTTCTGGAGACACCCCTTCAAACACTTAAGGATGGTGAGCCGGCAGGTCTTCTCAAAGTTTCTGAGCTAAACTGACCTAGTCTTTCCTATGATACAGCTTCCAGCCTCTTAGCACACTGGTCACCCTTTCTCTAGTTCGCTAGTGACATCTTGAAGTATGAGTCACAGAATGGGATAGTGCAGGCATGATCAGCACGTAATACAGAAAAGCAGGAATATCCCCTCTCTTTATCTGCACTTTTGTTTTGTTTTGGTTTTGTTTTTGTTTTTGCGGTATGCAGCCCTCTCACTGCTGTGGCCTCTCCCGTTGCGGAGCACAGGCTCCGGACGTGCAGGCTCAGCAGCCACGGCTCACGGGCCCAGCCGCTCCGCGGCA
Source organism: Phocoena sinus (assembly GCF_008692025.1). NCBI lineage: Eukaryota > Metazoa > Chordata > Mammalia > Artiodactyla > Phocoenidae > Phocoena > Phocoena sinus. The sequence continues at coordinate 11,903,773 of NC_045784.1, forward strand.
CGTGGGATCCTCCCGGACCGGGGCACGAACCCGCATTCCCTGCGTCGGCAGGCGGACTCTCAACCACTGCGCCACCAGGGAAGCCCTATCTGCACTTTTTAATAGAGCATTAAATTACAGTAGTGCTTTTCAGTAGTCATATTCCACGATTGGCTCATTTTGACGTTGCTAATGCTTGTTCATTTCCCAAGTCTTTTTTTTCCTATTAATACAAATAGCTGTCAAGTTATCTGCTCTTGATTATGTGCTTCATTTTTTTCAAACCTAAAGAAAGGACTTTATATTTATTGCTATAACTGTTCACCTCGTTGGATTTGGCCCATTTTTTAGAATGTAATAATCTTCTTGATAGTGATTTACTCATATGGAAAATTAGCTACTACTTCTAGCTTTTTAACACTGACAAATAGGTGTCAATGCCCTTCAAGCAAAGGCCACCAGGAACAAGCTGGTAGTTAAGTTGGGTTTACTATACTCTTTGCAGTGAGGGGGAACATAGAGAGGGCTCTAAACTGGGCGATTTGGGAGGAAAGACTACGGAAGCAGAGGTTTGCTCTAGACTGGATGCTGTCAGAAAGCAAGGGCAATTCAGTGATTAGGTATCTCAATAAATCTTATTTATAGGAGGGCAGACTAGAGTGAAAATAAAACTATATTTGGTAAAGAAGCAGCAGTCACTCATTTTAACTGAAAGAAAGATGTTTAGTATTTTCTGGGTGTCACAGTGACCTTGTTTTCATCTGTGCTTAGATAACATTATGAAGTGGCCTTGTTTTGTCTCACTCTGTCATGGTCTCAGAGTAACCCTGAGCTTGGTATTCTGTGAGATTACTACAACTGGCAACATTCAAATGGAGGCTCTGTAATTTACCAGCTCTGTGACCCTGGCAGGTTACTTAAAAAAAAAGAAAAAACTACCTGTGCCTCAGTTTTCTCATCTGTAAATAGAGTTAATATGTATTCACCTCATAGGACTGTGGTGAGAATAAAATGACTTCCCATGGGTAAAGCTCCTAAAATAGGCCCTGGTATGTGCTAAGTTCTACATTTAGTGATTGCTTGTTTTAGTATCCACTTTCTGCACCACAAAGGTATGTGGTAGACTCAGAGCCATAAAGGTTTTGCTCAATGTATGGGCGAACATAGTCTACAGATTAAAATCAACTATCTTAGAATACAGCAACAGACTGCCGACCTGCTCCCTCCCCCATTTTTACTCCTCTCGTCTCTCTTCCACAAAGGGAAATTAGACTGCACAGCAAGATGTCAGCCAGGTACAGCTATTTTTATAGTCATAGGGTTGAAATAATGAATTCGTGCTCTTACTCTACAGTGTCCAAACAAGAGAAGTAGAAAGATTGAGGCTAAGCTGAATTCTTCCATTTTACCTCCCACTGCTAAGATGTAGTTTAGCCACAGCCAGTCAGTACAAGGGCACTTTTCTCAAAGTTACAGAGCCCATTAAGACCCTGCCAACCCAATTAGAATGTAAACGGACTTTGAAAGAAGGCTGTTGAAAGGCAGATGTCACTACCACTAAGCCTAACCGACCAAACAAATCTAAGCAAACAGGGGACCCACTGAACTATATTCAGAGTAAGGTCAACCTTTGATAATCTTGCTTTTTAAGGTCTCTCACCTTTTACTTCCTCTCCAAAGGATTAGAGCAGTGGTTCTCAACCTGGGCTATTAGGCCCTCCCCCCACAAGGCACATCTGACAATGTCTGGAGATACGTTTGGTTGTTACAGCCAAGGGAGGGATGCTACTAGCCCCTAGTGGGTAGAGGCCAGGGATGCTGCTAAATATCCTACAGTGCACAGGACAGCGCCCACGACAAAGGATTATCCAGCCCTAAATGTTGCCAGTTCCACGGTGGAGAAAACCTTGGTTTAGAACATTGGTAGGTTACACTTCTCAGTACGAAACATTCTACGTTATTTTCTGTTTCTTGTATGTAAATCGTGCCACCCTTGCAAACACCCGCCCACCAAGGCAGGAGAGCACTTCCGGTTCTGCTAACATCAGTCAGAGTCAATTCCTGCTTGATTCACATACACGTGGGGCCCATTGGGCGATGGCCAGTTGTCTTTCCCTTACATTAGAAAAAGGCAAATTCTATTCAGCAGCCTACCTTCTAAAAATTGATTTATTTACTCAAATGCACACTCAACTGAGTAGGAAGGACAACTGCATCTGATTGGCTTCATTCATTAAGACACAATTCACGTGGATGCCTCCTACCCCCAAAAAAGATCTCTGATGCTATGATAGCTTCATGCATGAAGTAAGGCAGGGTCACATCTGGAAAATACTAGGTTCAGACTCTGAATTAACATCCTGATTCTGAGAGATGAAGATGCTTGTATGTGGGCAGGGAAAAAAATTAAGCTCTTTATCACACCTATTTAGGGAATGCTCATTGATGCGAAGAGTCATAATGTAAACTTATTTTTAGGATTAACACGTGAACATGTGTGGTTCGATAGGCGCACACATCCACGTTTGGTGTTAAAGAGAAAGGGAAGGCAGTAGGACAGCATCAAACAAGCAACAAAGAGTTTTATTCATTCTAGAGAAAACCCAGTGGGGAACTCTTAAAGTGGGTTTGTTCCTCAGATTGGGAGAATGCCTAGGAATCCTCATTCCGCAGACCAGCACAGGAGTTGAGAATAACCACCAGCAAGTGCATTTGTCCGGTTGCAGACTGCAGTGAACAGTTCACAGGCGGTGCTGGTGTATGGACTGCATCTTGACCATCCTGCTCTAGATCAGCACTTCTCCAACTCTGGTGCACGTGAGCATCACCTGAAGCCTAGGCAACACACAGAACTCTGGGCTCCAGCCCAAGAGGCGCTGACTCAGTAGGTCAGAGCCTGGGACTTTTGCAACATTTACGGGCCAGGTGATGCTGATGCTGCTGGTCCAGAGACCCACACTTTGAGTAGTGAGGCTCCAGAGAACTCTGTAAAACGGCTTTCGGTAAGAAAATGCCGTGATTACCTCATACCTTTGCTACTAACATGTCCACAGTCAGGTCAAGGACATTAACCTCAGAGATTCCACGTTGGGAAACTAGCCACTGAAAGATTAACAAACAGAAAATACTTTATGAAGGTATTTTTAGATTGAAGATCCCTACAGGTCTCCTTTTTCCTTGTCCTTGGAAGGAAGCTTTCTCTTTTCCTTTCAAGAAGAACACAGTGCAACAGTGTATGTTCTCTCTTGTCATTTAGCATTTTTTCCATATTCTGCCACATGTTTGCACAAAGTACTTAAAGAGGATTTCATACATCATTAAATAAGGTAACAACTGCTTCCTTAGCAAGCAGGATGTTGAAGAGGTTGTAGATGCTTCTCCTGGGAGGCAGGAGGCATGTTTGGTTTTTGTCTTAAAGGTTGAGGGGTTCAGATGAGGCTTTCACAGACCTGTGTGGATTAGGAGTTTGAACTTAACTGCGAAAGCCAGGAAGAAAAAAGAAATGTCACTGTACTTTGTAATTCCCCTATACCACCAAGGTACAGAGCTGATACTTGTCAGGGGTATAGAGGCCTCAAATATTTTTCAGTTGTTGCTTCTTCCATTTTGTTAGGTATTGTGACAGACTGTTCTTTTAGGGCATCCAGTATGGAATTCCCTTTTGCAAGATGCAAAGTGACTTGCAGAAGCAGCCTTGCAAATTAAATGCCTGTCTTTGTAGTGTCTCCCTCCGATTCCTTCTTTCATCTCGGGCTATTTCCCATTATCTCTATTTTCTTTACTACCTTCCTTCCTACTAGGTCATATTTTTCTGACTCTGATTTTGTTCTCTTCAAAATTTTCACTTTCCCTTACCTTCAGACTGTTTTACTGATTCATTCACTCATAGATTCAGTGTAGATGTATTGCACACTTTCTACAAGCCATCCACAAAGTCTGTCCTTGGGATGCTCACAGGCCAGGGAGAGACAGAAAACGTGTCGGCTTATTAGTCTATGCACATATGATATATTGTGATACAGACTCTACGGTAAACGCTGTGGACGCCCCACCCATATCCCCACAGCACTCTCTGCTTCTAAACACAGCGGTGGCTTCCTACTACAAGTTCTGCTCTGCCTTGGTGTGAGGAGGAGGGTGTCTTAGGCCCCAGAAGCATGCTCCAGTTTTGCAGGGCAAGCTGGCAACACTGAGGGCTTACTCCAGGAACAGCCCTCCATCAGTAACCGCTGGGGGCGAGGGTTAAATATCCCAACTTCCTTGTCCCTCGGAGGTATGTTCTACACTGGCTCCCAGGGGTTCCAAGTGGCCCTGAGCCCCAGTTGCCCACACTGTAACCTTTGTACCAATGCACCTTTGACATTGTTTCTTTCCCCACCTCACTTTCCCACTCCTCTACTGGTGCCTCCTGAGATCGCCTCCCGAGATGACCTCCCATATAAACTATCTGTACTCATATCTTTGTCTCAGGGCCTTCTAGAAAAAGCCAACTAAGACAGTACCAAGCCAACACGTGTGCTCCCTCAGGGTTGAGTAACAAGACAGGAAGCTGGAGAGGTGAACAGGTGCTAGGCAAGGAAAGGCTCCACACCATGCTAAGAGGGATGAACTTCCTCCTCAGGGCAATGGGGAGACACTAAGTTTTTAAGTAGGGAGGGGATGCCATGGTGAAATTTTCATTATGAAAAAAAAGTCCAGTTGGGCACTACGGAAAATGCTTCAAACAGAGCAGGACAGGAGGCAAGAGGAAGAGGAGAAGGTTCTTGTTTTAATCAATACCAGAGATAATGAGGGACTGAAAGGTAACAAGAAATTAAATAATTTCTAAAAAATTAAGAAGGCAAAATCACCCACTCTTCTCACTTTTATTCAAGATAGTCCTAGCCACAGAAATTAGGCAAGAAAAAGAAATAAAAGGCATCTAAATTGGAAAGGAAGAAGTAAAACTGTCACTTTTTAGAAAACCGTAAAGATTCCACCAAAAACCTGTTAGAACTAGTAAATGAATTCAGTACAGTCACAGAATACAAAAATCAATATACAAAAATCTGTGGCATTTCTATACACTAATAACAAACTATCAGAAATAAATTAAGAAAACTATCCCATTTACAGTTGCATTAAAAAGAATAAAATACCTAGAAATAAATTTAACCAAAGAGGGAAAAGACCTGGGCACTGAAAACTTTAAGACACTAATGAAAGAAATCAAAGACACAAATGGAAAGATATTCCATGCTCATGGATTGGGAGAATAGTTAAAATGTCCATCCTACCCAAAGCAATCTACAGATTGCAATCCCAATCAAAATTCCACCGGCATATTTCACAAAACTAGAACAAATAATTCTAAAATTTGTATGGAACCACAAAATATCCCAAAGAGCCAAAACAATCTTGAGAAAGAAGAACAAGATTCTGGTTCTGGTGGCGCAGTGGTTGAGAGTCCGCCTGCCGATGCAGGGGACACGGGTTCGTGCCCCAGTCCGGGAAGAGTCCACATGCCGCGGAGCAGCTGGGCCCGTGAGCCATGGCCACTGAGCCTGCGCGTCTGGAGCCTGTGCTCCGCAACGGGAGAGGCCACAACAGTGAGAGGCCCACATACCGGAAAAAAAAAAAAAAAAGAACAAAGCTGCAGGCATCACATGCTATGATTTGAAACTAAACGACAAAGCTATAGTAATCAAAACAGTATGGTACTGGCACAAAAACAGATCAATGGAACACAAAGGGCACCCCAAAATAAACCCACACATATATGGACAATTAACTAACAAAGGAGCAAAGAACATCCAAGGGAGGACACTCTCTTCAATAAATGGTGTTAGGGAAACTGGACAGCCACACACAAAAGAATGAAACTGGACCACTATCTTATACTATACACAAAAATTAACTCAAAATGGATTAAACACTTCAATGTAACACCTGAATCCATAAAATTCCTGGAAGAAATCATAGGCAGTTAGCTCCTTGACATCAGTCTTACTGAGTTTTTTTTGGTGGATCCGAATCCAAAGGCAAGGGAAACAAAAACAAATGAGACTACATCAAATTTGAAAGCTTCTACACAGCAAAGACAACTATCATCAAAACAAAAAGGCGACCTGTGCAATGGGAGATAGGATATTTGCAAACAATATGTCTGATAAGGGGTTAATATCTAAAATACATTAAAAAACAACCTAATTAAAAAATGGGCAGAGACTCTCAATAGACATTTTCCCAAAGAAGATATACAGATGGCAAACAGGCACATGAAAAGATGTTCAACATCACTAATTATTAGGGAAATGCAAATCAAAATCACAATGAGATATTGCCTCACACCTGTTAGAATGGCTATTACTGAAAAGAAAAGAAATCGCAAATGTTGGAGAGGATGCAAAGAAAAAGGAACCCTTGTACACTGTTAGTGGGAGTGTAAACTAGTGTAGCCACTATGGGAAACAGTATGGAGACTCCTCAAAAAATTAAGAATAGAACTACCATATGACCCAACTATTCCACTTCTGGATGTTTGTCCAAAGAAAATGAAAACACTACTTCAAAAAGATATGTACACCCCTATGTTCACTACAGGTCACATGCCTGTGAAGAGTAAGACTTTTGCCAGACAGAATGGATAAACAGACAAAAGTATGACTCATGTGATGGTCCAAGGAGAGGGGTAGAGAAATGGATATAATGTCAAGAGGAGAAGAAGGAGAATGAAAAGAGAACGAACATTTTCCACGTAGATGAAAATGTGACCAATACAGTAGTTACCCCCCACCCCTTTTTGGCAATAAAACAGTTACCCCAGGTCCTTAACATCAGTGATCCTCTAATTATCAAACTTAGTTGAAGTTCTAGTTTTGCACACAGACTCTTTTAAGAGACTTCTGCTATACAATTTTTTTTAAAGGGAATTCAACATTAAAATAAGAAAACTTGCATCACCTATTCTCCTTTTGGTGCTATGTGTGTTTTGTTTGCTAGGATAGACAGAGTCCCAGACAAATGATTTCAACACAGAGTGTTGTGTACCACATGAGAGGTTTAAGTGTAAGATTTCGTGATGACCAAGGAGAGAGCATCTCCTCCACTTAGTAGCACCAGGGAACTGACTGTTCACCTGGGTCTTGACACAGGAATAAGAACCTGACAGATGAAAAAGGGGTGAGGAGGATGTTCTGGCTGAGGGAACAGTTATGCAAAGGCTCCGAAGCAAGAAACAACAGGGTGCTTTCAAGTCATCATCAAGAGTTGGGTCTCAAATACCATATGATATCACTTATATGTGGAATCTAAAATATGACACAAACAAACTTATTTACGGAACAGAAACAGACTCACAGACATAGAGAACAGACTGGTGGTTGCCAAGGGGGTGGCGGGGGGGAGGGATGGAGTGGGAATTTGGGATTAGCAGATACAAACTATTACATACAGGATGGATAAACAACCAGGTCCTATTATATAGCACAGGGAACTATATTCAATATCCTGTGATAAACCATAATGGAAAAGAAAATATATGTGTATAACTGAGTCACTCTGCTATACAATAGAAATTAACACAACATTGTAAATCAACCATACTTCAATTTAAAAAAATACTTTCATAAGGATGAAAACAGATAATGAACTTAAAGCAAAAAAAAAAAAAAAGAGCTGGGTCTGGCCAAGTGTTGGGGACATGGAGGGATGAGGAAGAAAGACTACAGCTGCTCACGAAGTGGGAGCCACCAAAAGGTCTTAAAGATGCTATAATCAGAATGGAACTGTAGGAATGTCGCTCTGTACAGAAATGGAATGGATGGAATGAGGCAGTGTCAGGAAAATGCTGCTGCAGCGTTTCTATAATTAAACACTTTTAATTGTACACTTACCTAAAAGCCTCTCCCCAGAGGCATAGATTATTATGAATACACGTTTACCTTTTTGTAGTTTTGCTGCAACTACCTTTCCAAATCTGACATACATACTGTGACTTTAGCAAAGCTTGCCTTACGTAAGTGTAAATACGAAAATGCCTTTGCGGTTTGAATTATTTGCAGTAACACATGCTTCTCTCTCTTTTTTTAATATTTATTTTATTTAATTATTTATTTCTGGCTGCGTTGGGTCTTCGTTGCTGCGCGCGGGCTTTCTCTAGTTGCGGCGAGTGGGGGCTTCTCATTGCGGTGGCTTCTCTTGTTGCAGAGCACGGGCTCTAGGTGCACGGGCTTCAGTAGCTGTGGCATGTGGGCTCAGTAGTTGTGGCACATGGGCTTAGTTGCTCCGCGGCGTGTGGGATCTTCCTGGACCAGGGCTTGAACCCACGTCCCTTGCACTGGCAGGTGGATTCTTAACCACCGTGCCGCCAGGGAAGCCCTACACACGCTTCTTTTTTTTTTTTAACATCTTTATTGGGGTTTAATTGCTTTACAATGGTGTGTTAGTTTCTGCTGTATAACAAAGTGAATCAGTTATACAGATACATATGTTCCCATATCTCTTCCCTCTTGCGTCTCCCTCCCTCCCACCCTCCCTATCCCACCCTTCCAGGCGGTCACAAAGCACTGAGCTGATATCCATGTGCTATGCGGCTGCTTCCCACTAGCTATCTACCTTACGTTTGGTAGTGTATATACGTCCATGCCTCTCTCTCGCTTTGTCACAGCTCACCCTTCCCCCTCCCCATATCCTCAAGTCCGTTCTCCAGTACGTCTGTGTCTTTATTCCTGTCTTACCCCTAGGTTCTTCATGACATTTTTTTTTTCTTAAATTCGATATATATGTGTTAGCATACGGTATTTGTCTTTCTCTTTCTGACTTACTTCACTCTGTATGACAGACTCTAGGTCTATCCACCTCATTACAAATAGCTCAATTTCGTTTCTTTTTATGGCTGAGTAATATTCCATTGTATATATGTGCCACATCTTCTTTATCCATTCATCCGATGATGGGCTCTTAGGTTGTTTCCATCTCCGGACTATTGTAAATAGAGCTGCAATGAACATTTTGGTACATGACTCTTTTTGAATTTTGGTTTTCTCAGGGTATATGCCCAGTAGTGGGATTGCTGGGTCATATGGTAGTTCTATTTGTAGTTTTTTAAGGAACCTCCATACTGTTCTCCATAGTGGCTGAACCAATTCACATTCCCACCAGCAGTGCAAGAGGGTTCCCTTTTCTCCACACCCTCTCCAGCATTTATTGTTTCTAGATTTTTTGATGATGGCCATTCTGACCGGTGTGAGATGATATCTCATTGTAGTTTTGATTTCCATTTCTCTAATGATTAATGATGTTGAGCATTCTTTCATGTGTTTGTTGGCAGTCTGTATATCTTCTTTGGAGAAATGTCTCTTTAGGTCTCCTGCCCATTTTTGGATTGGGTTGTTTGTTTTTTTGTTATTGAGCTGCATGAGCTGCTTGTAAATTTTGGAGATTAATCCTTTGTCAGTTGCTTCATTTGCAAATATTTTCTCCCATTCTGAGGGTTGTCTTTTGGTCTTGTTTATGATTTCCTTTGCTGTGCAAAAGCTATGAAGTTTCATTAGGTCCCATTTGTTTATTTTTGTTTTTATTTCCATTTCTCTGGGAGGTGGGTCAAAAAGGATCTTGCTATGATTTATGTCAGAGTGTTCTGCCTATGTTTTCCTCTAACACATGCTTCTTATCGTTGCTATAATATCACCACAAACTTAGTGGTTTACAACAAGACAAATTTATTATCTTAAGTCTGGAGGTCAGAAGTGCAATACGGGCCTCCCTGGGTGAAAATCAGGTATCGGCAAAGTTGCATAGCTTCTGGAGGCTTGTGGGGTTGTCAGGATTCGGGGGCTGATCAGGGGAAACTGTGCTCGCGAGTGGCAGTACCACAGCACAAGCTGTAGGGATGGGCTTGAGCAGGACTGCACGGGGGGATGGGGGGAGTCCCTCACGGCAGGCACCGGGCCAGGGGCTGACAACGACGAGCTACCGACGAGAAGGGACGAGGAGATCCGAGAGCGGGCCTTATCTGTCTTGGTGGCGGCATTCAGCAGCATGCAGGCAGGGTCCCATTGGAGAGCTCCGAAGGGCAGCAGCGGCTTGGGGTCTTCTAACCACAGACTCTACCTTATCACTGGCCAGCAGACGCCAGGCATAGTTATATGAGGTGTGCGAAGCAGGCAGGCTCTAGGGGACTAACAATCTGCTTGTTTGGGCCATTTAAAAATTATTCAATGTGTAAAATTTGCATTTGGTGCCAGCAGGCTTTTGAGCTAACAGGTCTCAGCCTACAATGGAGAAATAAACAACCTAGGGGGCCAGTACGCGGTGGCCACCTGCATGTTGTTATGTAACAAAGTTCTAGGGGAGAATCTGATTTCTTGCCTTTTCCAACTTCTAGAGGCCACCGACATTCCCTGACTTACAGCCCCCTCTCTCCATCTTGAAAGCCAGCAACGCTGCATCTCTCTGACCCTCCTTCCACAGGCACGTATCCCTCTGACCACAGCTGGGAAAGATTCTCCACTTGTAAGAGCCTTGTGATTAAATTGGGCTCACCTGGATAATCCAGGGCCCTCTCTTCATCTCTAGGGCCTTAACTCAATCACACGTGCAAACTCTCTTTGCCCTGGAAAGTAACATATTCACAGGTTCCAGGGATAAGGACATGGACATCGTTGGTGGCCATTATTCTGACGACCACACATGGCAGTGGTTTCCTGCGACTGTCTGAGAGCGTCCACAGACCACTCTAGCGCTCTCCATGCATCCTTGAGGCAGGCCAGAAGTGCCAGAGCGGCTCTCAACCAATGAGAGCTGGGGTGTTGGGGGCCAAATACTCAGCTTCCGCAGCCCTTGGTAGGTCCAAGTCTGAGGCTGTGAGAGGTTTGAGCCCCACTTGCCAACACTGGTGATGGCTGATCATTCACACCCCCTCTACTGACTTTCGCCCTTGTCCTGTCCCACTTCCCGCCAATGCTACCTTCCAAATAAACTACTCGCACACAAATACCTTGTCTCAGGGTTGCTTTGGAGAGAACAAAAGCAACGCCTCCTGGGCAGAGGACTGATGACAATCACGGTCCCATTTAATCCCGTCCTCTGCCTCCTCACCAAATACCAAACAGATCCTGGAGAACTTTTGTGCCCAAAGTGTGAAAACAGAGGGCTAAGGGTCTAGAAAGAGCAGCGAGTGGGAAAATAGTGGTTCCTTCAAATTACAGATAAACAACTGCATTCCATCTATTGCAACCTACAGTTGGAAATGCTAAAATATGTTCGTGCTACTGGATTTTCCAAACAACTTGACAGGTTTCATGATACAACTCTATCTCTTTATGTCCCGGAAATCTAAGCCTGTGCCTTCAGCTCTGTTACTGTCTAAGACTGATGGCAGATATCTTAAACCTTCTCCTTTGACTGGATAGCTCTTAATTGCTGTAGAATTCTTCACGATGATGCAAGCTGTAGTTATTTCAACAGAACTGGATTCCCATAAAAAGATCAAACTAAATGAGAGAAGTCTGGTGCCTCTCTGACATTAAATTAAAGAGATGTGGGTTTACTAATCACAATATTAATTTGTCTTCTCTCAATAGTATTCTTGTTTGTAATAAACTCACTTGAGGACAAAACGCTTAAGTGAAGCTGGAGTTACTTCCCATCTGACTGATGCATGGTCATCAAAAGCAAGGGCAATCATTTACAAAATAAATGATCCTGGCTTTGCGCTGAAGCGGGTATAAAGAAATGGGCCGTTTTCTTAGTTTTCGCTCTAAGCTGCTGGACAACCCTAGAATTCATTTGATTAACAAATATTTTTTATAATGCTTGCTTTGTACAGAGTTATGTTTTAGTAACGGGGAGTGAGGCTATGAAAACTGCTTGAAACTGGCTCCATGCAGCTTCAGAGATCAATAAGAAAACAAATTAAATGCAAAAATTTTCTAATATGGAATAGAGAATGTTAAGAACCATAATGTAGTCGGAGTCATGGCAATTCCTAGGAAGGGAAAATACTCCCAGCTGACAAGGAGGGGCTGTTCCCAAGGAGGAAGTGGCACTTGTAAACTTCATTTCGTCTTGGAATGTTAAGTGTAAGGTATTCTCATATCATCGTATTATTGTGAATAAATAAAATAGAATTAGATATTCTATTTCATAGGTAATGAAAATTCCACTCTTGAAGTTGACGTTCAATGCTCACCAGAAAATGGTCCCGTCCTATCTTGCTGACAGTATACCTCTCATTTGCAATAGATGAACCTGGAGAGCTTCCCACACTGAGACGTTCAGGGTGAAAGCGAGAGTCAGTGACATGGAAACGTCCTTTAATCTAAAGCAGTGGTTCTCAAGCAGAGGCTAGTTCTCCCCTGCCCCAGGGGACACTGGCAATGTCTGGAGGCATTCTGGTGGGGGTGAGGGGGAGAGACTACGCGACGCTGACATTAAGTGGGTAGAGGCCGGGATGCTGCTAGGCATCCTACAACGCACAGGACACAGCACTCACGGCAAAGAACCATCTAGTCCAAATGTCAACAGTACCAAGGTTAAGAAACCCTGATCTCAGGGACAGAGACACACAGAGGGCTGAGGCTTCTGAGAGAAAAAAAAAGTTCAGCTTCATAATTACAATCTGCTTACAAAGATACTACTCAGGTGAGCAGTAAATAATTAGAACTGATGTAACCCAAAAGAAGAGCCAGAAAAACCTTTTAGTTAGGAATTTCCTCTTTAGTAAGTTAGCTCTTTATTCTATATAAGCTTCTATTTATACCAGATAGTAAAAAAAAAAGGGGATCCAAAATATGGTTCTTTGTCCTGGTAACAAGAGTGTGAACTTTGTTGGGCATAGAATTTAACTGCTTTTCAAGAAGTTGACGCAAGTGTAAACGTGAGGAGGTTAAGTTATTGAATGTTCCCACTTCATCTCACTCTGTCTGCTGTCGGATTTATTCAAGAGCAACAAAAGTCACATCAGAAATGAGTCCTCACATTTTCTAGAGACAAGATAGTGCAGTAGAGCAAGGTTCTCAATCCTGGCTACACAGTATAGTCAGCTGGGAGTTTTTGAAGATTTCCGCATGCCCAGACCACACCCCAGACCAATTAAGGCAATCTTTGTGGGGGGTGGGAATCAAAACATCTTGATTTTTTTTTTAAATCTTTACCAGCTGATTCCAAGGTGTAGCCAAGTTTGAGAACTACTTTGCTAGATCCTCGCTTCTTAAAATGCACCTGTTGACCAGCAGCACAGGCATCACCTGGAGCGGGTTAGAGATGCAGACTCTCAGGCCCCACCCCAGACCTACTGCATCAGAACCTGCATTGTAACAGGGGATTCACAAGCACACTGAAGCTCGAGAAATGCTGCTCTAGAACGTCTTGCAAAACAGTCCATTTTTTTAATGTACACATATTGCAGTATGCACAGTCTAACACAAGGCACGCTATTAAGGCATAGCAAAATGCCCCAAAGCGCTAAATAAAATTAATTTTCATGTGATGAGGAATGCTAAGTTCATCACTATGACCGCTCTCTTTTTCAGTAATCGTATTTATTTTTAATTATGAAAGATTTCAGTCATACAGAATAATTTAATCCTGCGTTGCTTATTGTCAGTTGCTTTCGTTTTTCCTAAGAAGAGCAGCTCTAGCTATTCAGTGGCCTAGGATTATCACCTGGTATCGAGAGCCAGACGGGAACCTACGCAACACCTTTTCCCATAACTGAGAAGGTGCCCTCTCTAAGCTCTGTGTTCACACGAGCGAGGAGGAGACCGTGTGAAATGCCATCCAATAGAATCCATGCCAGGGTGAGGAGTTTCACTGTGGTTAACAGGATTGAACTGCACACGCCTGTATGATAGTAAAACAGTTGTTCTAAATAGTCATACGACTTCTGGAAAGAACAAAATGCTTCGAATTAAGATAGCTTGGCTGTGGTATCTCCATAGGGAGTTTCTGAGGTTTGCTAAATGTCGTACAGACAGCCAGTTCCTGGCTGCCAGACCATAGATGACTTAATTCATCATAGTACCAACAAACGCTCTTTCACACTTCCAGTCTCTGAGGACAGATTGATGAAAAAAAACTTATAAAAATCTCTTTCATGAAGCCAGATTTTTTCATACCAGCCAAATATCCCCTCAACATGTTTCATTATAGCACACTTTTCTAGAATAATTCTGCCATAGAATTCCTGTCCTGTTTAAAAATATACACCTCTTCTCTTAAAATCATAAAAATAAAGAGATAGGAGACAATCATGGCATAGTGAAATGAGCTTTGGCCAGGCGTCCAGCTGGCTGAATCAAAATCCTGGCTGGTACTATACCTGCTGAGTGATGTGGAGCCGTGGTCTTATACTCTGGGTCTTAGTTTCTTCAACTGTAAAAAGGGTCTAATAAACCCTTTGTCACGGGGTTACTATTAGGAGGAAGCAAGATTATGCATGTGAATGAACCATGGTGCCTTGCACACAGCCAACACTCATCAAGTATTTCCTTTCTCTTCCCTTCGTCTGTTTTTAAAAAAAAAACCTGCAGGAAAATGTCATCAGAAATCTAACCAGCAAAGGCTATTACTCATCTTTCAATCTGAAGAGCCTGTCACATTGTCTGGTACATACTAGGTACTTGAGAAATGTTGAATGAATTGTGGGTTTCTACTCGGGGCTCATAGCTCAGTGGCCTGAAGGTGGGAAACCAGCCAGCACTAAGTCATCAGAAGTCATGCCATTTCTTATACGAGGCAGTTAAACATACAGAGCTGTGTCTTCCTAAGGATCCAGCCCACTGGCATCTGACTTCTAGCCCAACACACAACAAATCTGTGGGGAAAGGGATGGACAGCTACCTGGAATAGTATAATAGAGCTCTTGATGTAAACGTATCTCCTCATGCTCATGTACAATGTCCTCTGACTCTTGAAAACGATCCTATGTATTATTTTGACTAATTTCATCGCCCACTGTTTAGTGCACAAGAGACTCACAACTATAGTATTCAACTCCAACCTAATAAAGGCAAGCATTTAGGAGAGAATAGGAAAAGGGCATGGCTACTGCTACACAGAGGTGAGCTAAGGACGGAAGGCTGACTTGTCATTCAGCAGGGAGACAAGTCAAAGAGAATCGCTAGACACGAAGAACAGGACATGGAAAGGCCTAAAGATGTGGAAAAGTTTGGGCCACTGAGGGAACAGAGTTTCTAAAGCATAGGTTATGTCATGAGAAAAGATGGAAAGTGAAACTCGAACAGTCTGTTACGGCCTGATTATAAAGGGGCTGGCAACCTGTGCCAGCAGGATCTGCATGTTTATTCCGGAGGCAAATGATCAGTTCATGGATAACCAGAAAAGTGAATTCGGAATCCTTGATCACTGAAGCTTATTTCTTGTAACAGAAAGTTGCTTCTCCTGTGAAGCTCTAGAGGACTTGGAAGCATTTACTGCTACCTTATTGCTAAAATCAAACAAAAGCTGTATACATGTAGAGTCTAGGGCTCGGTAGGAAGTGGCAGGGCCTAGCACATGTCCTGTGCTACATACCTTCACGCACACTCTCTTAATTAGAAACTCGACTGGTTGACAATTAGATCAACAGATCCCGGTATTACTTTCGAATTGTGCCCAATTTCTGTCTTCTGGGTTTATTGCAATCAATCTTCCCTCTGGGCCTGCAGACAACTTTCTGTCTGAAATCTTAAATCTGGTAGCCATAGTAATGAAGCAGAGAGGAGGGGAGATCTTGGAAATGCAATACAGATAAAAAGAAAAATGAAAAAAAAAGAAAAAGGAAAAGGAAAACAAAACAAAACAAAAAAAACCCTTCCATTCTTTCCCGTTTTCCTTTTCCTAATTTTTTTTTTTTTTTTTTGCACGAGTTGCCTATAAGAAGCTATAGTTGAAGTACTAGTGAACAAGTGGTTGCAGGGAAGGTAGAAGAGAGCTGGGGCATAGATGATCTGCAGAACTAAATAATAATCCAGAAGGATGGAGCACAGGTTGTGTTTCTGGTTCACTTTGCTGCTCTGAATGTCCTTGGAAGAAGCAACAGGAAAAGTGCCTCCTCATGGTTTACAGTGTTCGTCAGCTGTTAATTTTAAAACAGAACCTACAGTCCATCCACACTCAACAGAGAAGACCTAGCTTATCAGGATCATTCAAATTCCAAAAGAAATACGATCGGCCAGAGAAAGCAGGTTTATAGTTTTTCACCTGGAGAAAACGTGTTTGCTCTGCAACTGTGGAAAGCAATGAAGTAATGGCCCGGGGACGTCTCTTTCCTCAGGATACGCCTCACTGCCCCTCTGTCAACCCTCCTAAGCCTTCTCCAAGTCACATCTGGGTGATTTCATCATGATGTTAACCTATCTTTTCAAAGTTGGGAGGAAGGGATCAAGGGCAAGAGCAAATATAGATCCAATCCTGTGGACTGAGTTCTCAGTTCTTGAGTTTATTGAGCTACCTGCAGAAATGAACAGCTCGCCAACCTTTGACAGCCAACAGCGTCTACTCCTCTCCCTCTGAGCCCCTTTCAGCAGAAACTGAGCAGTGGGAGGGAAGAGGAGAAAGAAAGAAGTGGCTATTTGGAAGGGTACTATTATGGCGTGGAGCCTCTAGGCTGTCAAAAGTGGCTATCATAAAGACAGGCCTCCACAAACATGTTGTGTAGACCTCTAAAAATACATCCATTCTGTGCCTAGTTTACATAATATGAGGTTGCACATTACTATTTGTGGTTTTTTAAATTATTCTGTATTATATATTTTATATATTCTATATTAGAATCTTCTTCAACATTATAACAGCAGCAAGGGACTTGCTGCTTAAATGAAACCCTTAGAAATGAGGACATAAAATAGTGTGTGAGTCAAAAATAATCAAAAGAGAAAATACACCTGAACCAAACTGTTGCTGTGGGTTGATCACATTAGAGCAGGATTTCTCTAAATGGGATCAAAGTGATCAGAAACTTCCAGGAGGTCAAGGAGGGTCATAGCAGGGCACAGCTTACTAAATACATCTTTCCTTCACTTGGGTCAGCACCTTCAATTTGGTTTTCCCTCCTGGACTTCTTACCTTACCAATTTTCATACCCAACCAGAGACTCCCACAATTAGAAGGTACATAAATGGTTATCTTGGCCCCTAACCCACATGTTACATCAATAGCAAACATCTCCAAGAAATGATCAAACACTTGAATATCTCCAGCAACAAGGAATCCGTTACCTTCCAAGATGTTGTACTCCATGTTCAGGCAGAGTTGTTTAAAGTTCTTTCGCACGTTGAGCTGAATTCTGTCTCCCTGTAACGTCAACCAATTGTTTTTGATCAGCAACCTTGGAATCATTAGTACAGATGCTCTTCCCTCTTCTGAAAACACCTGTTATATGAGCCACGCTTACCTGTTTTCAAGGCCAGCCTCTCTTGTTCCTTCTATGGTTCCTCGTGTGGTGGGCTTTCAGGAACACTCAGCACCCTGGAAGGGTTCCCTTGCCCCCTACCCTGCATTCAAGCTGTCCTGTTTGTATCTCCTACCCCTTTTCCTATCCGATGACTCAAGTACAACAGTCCATAAACTGGGATATCAGTGACATTCTCTCTTTCAAGAATTTGAATGAAGAGTGCTCTAATTAGTAACCTCTAATGGTAGTAAGGACCTGAGTTGAAAAGGTTCCCATAGGGTTGAGGTTCGGGTGGCCCAGTTGAAATATGCGTAAGTAAAGGAAGCTGAAAGGAGAAAAGCAGAAATGGGGGAGAATCACAGCTCTGAGAGATGGTGAATAATCTCGTTTGCTGACTTGCTTATTGGAGTTCCTGGACCGGTAGCCCTGCTTACACCACCATCAATATCATCATCGTTGCTAACATTTACTGAGTACATACTATATACCGGCACTGATACAAGCCCTCGGTGTGCATTAGCTCACTGAATCCTTTCAAAATCCCTAAAAGGAAGACGCCGTTGTTCTCTTTTTTTACTGCAGAGGAGACTGAGGCACGTAGAGATCTGAGTGACTTATCCAGCTCCCACACTGGTTAGTGACAGAGACAAGACTGGAAACCAGGAGTTCTGGATCTAGAACCCAGCCTTCTTACCTTTACAGGGCACTGCTTCTCTACCCTTGGTGACTCAAGAGATTTTCTTACAATATTTTTATAGTAATTTCCTAAAGAAATTCCCCCATTTAAGCTGTCATGAGCAGGTTTCTGTCCTTTGTAACAAATCCTCCCTGATTAAGATACAGGAAGATTAAAAGATACTAACACCTGGCCAAATGGCACAGACAAGTGTCCTTGAGCTGCTCTGTGGTTGCACTAAAAAGCAGGCTCAGTGAACCAAACGAGGCTGCCTTTACATTCGCTTTTCTGTAACATATCTGTAATATTCATGTATTCTTCCAGAAGCAGTACATTCCATGGTATTATTACAGAAAAAAGTGCCATCTAACTTTCCTTTAATGACTCTAGCCTAACATCACCTCTTCCATAGTATCCCGTGGCCTGTACATTCCTGTATCATAGCAGATATCACATTATAGTGGAGTCATCTGTCTGTGTCAGGGTTTCCCAAGCTCAGCATTATCGACATTTGAAGCTAGATAATTCACGCTTTGCTGTGAGGTGCCGTCCTGCGTATTGTAGGATGTTTAGCAGTGTCCTGGCCTCTACCGACTAGTTGCCAATAGCACCCTCTGCCCCATTGTGACAACCCAAAATGTCTCCAGACGTTGCCCCATGTCCCCTGGGGGGCAAAATCACTCCTGGTTGAGAGCCACTGGTCCACATGTTCTAGGCCCCCTCCACCAATCCCACACTGACTTCAAGGGCAGGGCTCTGTCTTTTGTGCCCTTATTTCTTTCCAGTGCTTGGTACGTTATGATGCTCAAAGTCTCAATTGAAGAAAACTACAGTAACTTGCATCAAGATGCTGTTTTGTACTTGTAAGCCTGGATTACCTGTATATCTGTATCTGGATGGGTTTAGGCAGGAAAACAGAGACACTATACACACTACTAGGATAAGGCGTTTATTATAGAAATTACGGTTTATATAAATATGAGAGTAACTGGGGGAAGGAAGGTCTGGAAGGCTATAGTCAGAGGACAGAACTTTAAGCTGAAGCTCTGGGGGGAAAAGCAGGTATTGACAGGAAAATCTGAGAAGCTACCATATCTGGCCTCCAAAGTGGAATCATAAAATGGGAGCCCACAGAAAGGTCTGTAATGCCGCTGTGTCTAACAGAGCATCTGCATCTGCCTCCCAAAGACTCCCCAAAATAATGGCCTCTCCTTCCCTTCTACCTTCCAAATCTCCCAAATTCCTCTCACCGGCAAACCCATACCTGGAACTAATCAAGGAGGGAATTCTGGAAAATGTAGTTCTTCCCAGCCGTAGGCAGGCACTTCTACAGGAGTGGAAGTGCCAGGTGAACAAAAGATCATCTCACACAGTAACCACTTTTTG
The DNA here is from genome assembly GCF_008692025.1 of Phocoena sinus. NCBI lineage: Eukaryota > Metazoa > Chordata > Mammalia > Artiodactyla > Phocoenidae > Phocoena > Phocoena sinus. The sequence continues at coordinate 11,923,191 of NC_045784.1, forward strand.
ACACCAAGTGTGTATGTTATATATAGAGATCAAAGCATGATAATGGTCTGAAGAAGTTGGCAGTCGCAGCCATCCACGTTAGAAAGCAAGTGAATGCCTGACGCGACGCGCTGCTGCCGCCGCTGTTACGCCTTTTAGTTCGGCAGTGGGCTCACCCTCTGACCACCTGTCCCCTCCAGTCTGCACTGTGTAGACAGTCTCAACATTCACTTTGTTTGTACCCTGAACAGATGGCAGACTACGCTAATCATCGAACAGCTCATACTCCAGATGGAAGGTGTTCACCTTCACGCTTCTTAGAATTTAGTGTGTCTTCCGAGCATTCTGGCCAGACCAGACTTGACAGGGACTACTAGGAAAGAATTTCCATATGCAAGGCACTGCTTCCCTCTGGGCATTGAAACATCACAACCGTGTAACTGATTTCTAAACTACTCTCTAAGACTGCAGCTGACATTAAGTGAATACATTTCTGCTTTACAGATTTTGAGCCAAAAATCAAACAATTATTTTTAGATAATTACTTCCAGTCTATTAAAAAAATAGGGTGCCGGAGGTGAGGTGTAGTCCAAAATAGAGTGAAGTACATAGTTCACTTTAGGAATTTAGATTCAAAATATGCATTAAAGGGACCTATACTTCAGGATGGCCCATGATGTCTAAGATATTTCCTACCTGGCCCTTTACAGAAAATGTCTGCTGACAGCTGGACTAGAGGGAAAGCAGCAAGAGCTGGGCTCTGAGAGGTAAAGGGGGGACATCACAAGGACTTGGACTTTACTGAGGTGAGAGCCGCCGGAGGTTCGAGCTCATGAAGATCTGACCGACTCACATTTTAACAGGATCCCTCTAGTTGCTGGATTGAGAAGAGACCTTCTTGTTGGGAGGGAGGGTCTAGAAGCCAGGGGATTAGGTAGAAGGTGATCACTATAATTCTGGTGGAAATGGTTCCGACGCGCCACTGTCAGGTAGCTCAGCTCAGCACGGAGTGGAGGCTCTGGTAAGAGGTGCCTAGATTCTGGCTTGGAGATTGAGCTGGTTAGACTTCCTGGTACTAGATGTGGCGCATGGTCCCACACAGGTGCAGGGGACGCTAGAAAATACAGCCTCCCCAGGTGCACATGGGTGAGCAGCTAAAGCAGGGCTTCATAAGTACGGGCAATTTTGCCCACCGAGAGACATCTGGCAATGTCTGGAGACACTTTTCATGGTCACGACTGTGGGGGAAGTGTGTGTTACTTGCTTCTAGTGGGTAGAGGCCAGGGATGCTGCTAAATATCCTAAAATATACAACATAGTTCCCTACCACAAAAATAATTACCTGGTCCCAAATGTCAACAGTGCCATAGTTAAGCAACTTGGAGCTCAAGAAAGACCCACCAGTGGAGGGAGAAAGAAAGATGGGTTTTCATGGATAACTAGGAGTCTTAGCCCAGCTCAATTCCCAATGCCCCAACCCCTGCAAGGCATTTGCGGGCTGGGACAACAGTAGTTTTGGGACCCCAGCTCACACCACAGCTGAGTTCTGTTTGTCCCCTCTTGCCCACATATCTTCCGCCTGTTATTGGAGGTGAGCATTGGCCCGAATAAGAAACCTTGCTGGCTTTTTTCTTTTCCTTTTTTTTTTTTTTTTTTTTGCGGTATGCGGGCCTCTCACTGCTGTGGCCTCTCCCGTTGTGGAGCACAGGCTCCGGACGCGCAGGCTCAGCGGCCATGGCTCACGGGCCCAGCCGCTCCGCGGCATGTGGGATCTTCCCGGACCGGGGCACGAACCCGTGTCCCCTGCATCGGCAGGCGGACTCTGAACCACTGCGCCACCAGAGAAGCCCGCTTTTTTCTTTTTATATACACAGAGAGGCTTGTAAAAATAACGTGTGATTGAGGCAATGAAAGAGATTTCGTGAAAGAGATTATGTGTACACTGTGCACAGCACCAGAGTGCAGGTATTAATGTGTTTTAAGAGATTTGTGAAGAAAAATGTTCCAATAATTAAAATTTCAAGACTTAAAACTGATATTTGGTGATGACCGTAGATTTATAGGAATTTTACTCTCTTCACCAAACCCAAATGGATGGCATATGAATTCAAATACCCTTAATATTATGCAAATACTCCTTAGTCTTTGCTATGGGTAATAACTGATAAGGTCTCATTTATTTGGTGAAATACTTGCAAGTATATAATACATACTGGCTTTTCATTTACTTAGCTTTATTATTTTGATTTGCAAATAGATGCATAAATGAAAAACTATTTCTCTGTATTCTGGAGTCTTTGTCTCTTTATTTTTTTTGCAAAGAAGCATGTATTTTTTGCTAAGATTGTTAATAAGATGGATCTAATTTTACATATTTTCACACTCTCTGGGCTGCTCACTAGCTTAACACTGGGCCAATCAAAATGGACAGTGTTTCAAATATAGATCATAAATACCTCAGTTCTTGAGTGGCACTGCTGAGCTTAGGTTTGCCCTAATTTTATATAAATTCAATATGCAAAAATAAACCATAAAATAAATAAGCTAGGAAATCATTTTTCATATCACAGAAGACTTTTTTCCAACATTCATTTAAGAAGCCTTTACCTTATATATAATATTCAACATAGGCAGCTTTAGCCAAATATTGTTCTAGGTACTGGGGCGATCAAGATATGCAAAACTGGGTCCTTCCACTTGAAGGTCACATAAAAGAGGCCGACAAGTAAACTATGATGACAGCAGGTTCCATTATGGAGGCATGCGACCCAGTGCTACAGGAGCTGAGGAGAAACCCAAGGCCCAGGCTCAGGGGTAGAGAAAAGGCACCCTGAATGGGATGAGTAGGGCTTTGAAGGACATGCAGGAGCTTGCCAAGTGAAGAGAGGTGAGGAGTATTCTATGCAAAGGATAAAGCCAAAGACCATGAAACCCCATGAGAGAAGCAGGTATAAGACAGGACATAGGGGGTCCTTGAGTGTCACAAAGGAGCTTAGGAGTGGTCATTAAGGAGATGAGAAACTCTTGAAAAGTATTAAGCCAGGAATGAAAGCAATGGGCCAATGGCATTCCTTTAGTTCCACTGGAGCAGAAAGCAGGGCTGGCTTCAAAATCTGTGGGACCCAGTGCAAAATGAAAACATGGGGTGCTTGTTCAAAAATCATTATGAATTTCAAGATGGCTACAGCAAAGCGTTAAACCAAGTGTAGTACCCTTCTAAGCAATGGGGCGAGTGAGGGCACAGTACGCATGCCCACAAGGCCAACCCTAGCAAAGGCATGAGAGCAGCAGGAGGAAGAAGGCATACTGTCTAGTCTGCAGTTGGGAAGAATGTCTTAAACATATCAACCAGCTAGAGATTAGTATCAAGGCAATATACTAGCCAGCATTATAGTCCTATACTCAAACTAAGAAAATGGCCAAATGGCTAATCTCTTCATTTTAAAGAGGAAATAGAAGAGCAAAAATGTTGAGGGACTGAGGGAATTCAATCTGAGTCTTTTAGATTCTATCCCAGTGTTTCCTCTGCTCCTCTACAATGCCAAGGCTGGTGAGTCTGCAGTGAAACGGATAGAATGGAAGTTCTTTGGGCAAGACTGATCCAGAGGCCGCAGAAAGGGCTGCAAGTGTCAAAGAAAGGGAAATCAGCTGGGAGACAATCGCTGTCCCCTCCCTTCCCCCAGGAAGCATGTCCTTTCTGAGACTTTTCTCAGAATCAAGAGGATCTTGCCAAGCACGGGTTTTGAATAACTCATAGGCCCAGCATCGTGCCAGGGAAGAGGACTACAGAGATGAGGTGGGCACACTCCTAGGAGCTTATCCTTTGGTGAGTAAAGACATTAGTGGAAATCAGCTATCATAATCCAGAGTCCCTGTCTACCTATTCTTTAACATGACTGGGAAGCAAAAATTTTAAATAATAATAAAAAAAGAAAATTGGAAATGAGTTCTAAACACCAATAGGTAGCTACAGAGTCTTTTTCAGATTAGGGGGATCATAGATGATTTGCATGTTGCCTTGTATATCTCAGCAGCATTACCGTCCGTACCCTCACCAACTCTAAAGGCTTCAGGCTCACCTGAGCTCCAATAAACCTTTGTACATATCTCAAGAATCTCTCTCATATAATTCTGTATTTGGTTCTGTATGACCCCCCACAAACCCCAGGTCTTATTCATCTTTTCCTTCCCTTGGTTCTTAAGATAAAGCTCCAAACCGTGATCCAGCCCCTGGTCTTTTCTGAAACTGTGTCTCACCCCACTTCCCTTCTGCATTCCACGAGCCATCCTACCATCTCTCAATTGCAGCAAACCTTCCTATCTCAGACATCTCCCAAGTCTGCTCTGCCCTCTTTAATGCCTCTCATTTTTCAGATCTCTAACGAAACATCGCTTCCCCAGGGAAAAGCTTCTCCTATCAGCCAGATTAGACCGGGACCCCCGTTAATACGTTCTCCTAACACCCTATAATTTCCCTTCAGAGCCCTTATCATAGCTAGTAATTCCGTGCTCATGTGATGCTTCCATGAATGTTTGTCTTCACCTCAAGGTTGGGAACCACGTGAAGGCAAGAGTCTGATCTGTCTTGCTCGCCACTGGATTCCTGCCAAATGGCACAGTGCCTGGCATGTCCTTGGGACTTTTCTGACCACTCAATCTAAATCATCCACTTCTCTGTCACTCATCTCTCTTAAGGGTCTTACCTTGATTGTTTTCCTTCAAAGCCTCCATCATTATCTGTGTGTGTGTGTCTGTGTATGTGCAAATGTGTGGGGTGTCTTATCTGTGTATATGTATGAATATGTAGTTGTGTGTGTGTCACATAATTACTCTACTTCTTACTGTTTTCCCCACTAGAATGTAAACTCCAAAAAAGAAGAGACTTCACCTCCTTGTTCACTGCTGTACCCTCACCACATACCTGGCACATAATAGGTGCTCAAGGAATCATTTGTTGGAATTATGAATACATAAATGGCAAGTGCTCAAGAAATGAACACCAGAAGTTCATTCTTCTTCAAAAATCAATCATAATGATATCCTGCACTGAAAAAGAGATGATCCACTGATTTGCTTTTCTTTTGGAAAAAATGCTATTCACTGTCTGCCCCAAAATGACACTGTGACAGTTTTAATTTATTTCACCACATGCCATTAAGCAACAAGGGGTTATATTTGGTTTACTTTATTTCAGATCTGTTGTTCTACAAATTTCAGTGCGATTCTTCTTCCATAATCTTGAATGGAAGCCATTTGGGGCTTGCTAGGGACAAATTCATAAAAACCAAAGACTTGCAGAGTCTTTGGAATCAGACAATTTGGAGATCTGACAGACCCGATTTGAATTTCAGCTTCAACATTTATTAGCAATATAACTTCAGGAAGCCACATAACTTCTCTCCGTCTCAATTTCCTCTGAAACCATGTGATTTGTAGGGATGGTTTGGTGATAGGACTGACTGTGGTTTTAAGTGCATGGTATATAATTATAATCAATACATGATATCTATTTATTATTCATATCTACTCCCAAGCCCCCATGATACAGAGGAGAAAACTGAGGCCATAAGAATTGAGAATTTCAGGGCTTCCCTGGTGGCGCAGTGGTTGAGAGTCCGCCTGCCAATGCAGGGGACACTGGTTCTTGCCCCGGTCCGGGAAGATCCCACATGCTGCGGAGCGGCTGGGCCCGTGAGCCATGGCCGCTGAGTCTGTGCGTCCAGAGCCTGTGTTCCGCGACGGGAGAGGCCACAACAGTGAGAGGCCCACGTACCGCAAAAAAAAAAAAAAAAAAAAAAAAAGAATTGAGAATTTCTCAAGGCCATCCCTCCTCCCCAAGGCTAGGAAGCCCAAGCAGGGCTACCATTAAGCATCACCCAGCCTTCATTTGCTCAGGGGACTTTTTTGGTAAAAACCTACTTGTGTTTGGACTCACACTGTTTCCTAAGGAGGGCTGGCGACTCCATAATGTCCTTGCATTGATTGAAGCTCACTGCAAACTTCAGTTCCAACTGGGCCATTTCCTATTCCAGTAGAAGGGCAAAGATTCAATCAAAGAATCTGGGTGAGAAATGGGATGGAAACAGTTTTCCCCTACCCCAGTTTATAGGAGTCCTTTTATTTCCTCCTTTCTAGGACATAAAAGAAAAATTGGAAATATGGGTCCCACTGAAATCTTTCATTGTATAAATCCTATATTCTTTAATTATATTGAAATTATTTGCTTAAACAATTCAGTACGATGCAATTCTGGTGAGTTTTAGGTTCAGTTTCACATCCAGACAAGAGTTATTCCAAACACAGGAATGGGTGAATTTTACAATAAGTACAACTGATGGATAAGATAAAATAAGATGATATGTCTCCAACGAATTGCACGGCACCATGGCAGTGCTTCCCACTTACAGCAGACAGGGTTTCAGGAGATTTTATCAAAGTGGGATATAGAAATTACATGTACTGAAACTTCAACTGGATGATTCATTTTCTGTGGGAATTTAATCAGTGAAAAACGAAACAGTGAGCTAGAAGTATTTACTGCTCAAAGATGCTGAAGGTGGCAGGTCAGTAGCAATAATTAAGTAATTGGTTTTCTGGCTAATTAGAAGAAATGGAGGATATATGCCTGCAATTCTTTCCCCACTGAGAGGATTACACCGACTGTCCCTGTGAATACATTCAACTAATCTGTGCCTACAGATTGTTCTTTATTTTAGCTTCAGTTTATCCATGACTCAAGTTCATCTCCACTTTGCCCTCATATAGGAATCTTGCCACATTACCATAACGTTTTTATTCTGAACCTGCTACAAAGGCAATTAGTCATTCATTATAACACAAAAATTCAAATTGGTTGCAATTATGTTTTCTGAATCAAGACCATACCCTCTGATGTGGGTAATTTAAGGTTCTATATTTAAAATGCATTGAATGAATCATAATGGTAAATAAGAAGACCCTTAAACTAGCATTCATATCTCCTGCACATGAAAAATTAAATGGATAAATTCTACCTGTGACAGATTTATTTTTGTGGTAGAGAATTTTAAAGAATTGATTTAATTAGTTGTAACTATGCTCAGAAGCATAATTTGAAATACTGTTGAATGAATGGTGAAAGTATTTTCAAGCAGAGAGAAACTCTCTTAAAATTCCCTTTGTTCATTATTCAACAAACGTTTATTGAGCGCCCACAGTTTGCACGGCAATGTACGACATAATAATAACCTAACCTGGTATCATTCTCCTCTGCTTCTGCTGGTTAATTGAATGAGTTAATCTCTTCAGCTGTCCATTCACAGTATGTGAAGAAAGACTACAGAAATTAAATGAATGAGTCAGTCTGAAAAGAAACACGGATGTGTGTATTTAGGTTTCCTTTTGTTTCACGTGCTGAAAACAGGTTACTAGCCAACTACTCTATTTCTTCAGGGACCCAGGAAATTGAAAAGAATCTTATCTCACTCAGGCAGTGAACTATACACTTATTCATGACTTTCTAAGTGTTTATAGAGGTGAGAACAGCAATTTGTAAGATTCTACAGATATGGAAAGGAAAAACAGCACAGTAAATTTAGGCAGATAAGGGGAAACGTATTTTGAGGGATTGTTTCCACTTGAAAAGTTATATTAGACTTAATAACATAGACTAGGTTAGAGCTGGACATTAGAGCTGATCTAGGCCACTGGTTTCCAACCTTTTGCATTAGAGTCACTGGATTTTTAAAAAAATATGGATTCTCAGCTCTCATTCCCAGAGATTCTGATTCAGTTGATCTGGAAGAGGCTGGGAGGAGAGGCAAGCATACATATACTTGTACAGGTTCCCTAGCAGCCAAAGCTGAGACCCACAGACCTAGTCCAGACTCAACAGTTTGGCATGAGGTCTCTGAGCCCTTGAAGGAATAAATATCTTGCCTCAGATCAGCACAGCTTATAACCCTTGGAGCCAGGCCTAGAACCCAAATAGCCAAATTCCTAGTCTGGATCTTTTAACTAAACCAAATCACACCGTTTCTACTTCTCTCACACACTGGTTAAGATCTAATTACCAGTTAGTAATAGGCAGGAAGAATAAGACTGCTTATAATCCATGTGCCTAACAAGTCCCCTCCTCCTAGTGACCTGTGTGCTTCCAACATTCTTGCTAATAAGTCTTCCAACGACACTGTAATGATTAATATATCTGTTTAGTCCACATTTTAAAATATTTCACGTATTTGAAAGTTTTGCACCCATAAAATATATCATTCCCATTTTAGACAAAGAAACCAGATTTACTCTTTGAATCTGAGTCCAGTTGAAGTCTTCATTATAGAGCTTATAGAGATGAGTACATGGAAGTACTCTAACATCTGGCTGGGTTTTCTTAGCCAGCTTCCCTATATGAGAATGCCTTTAGGTTGGCCACTTCCACTGGGTTCTGAAAGCTCCATGCAGGTAGGGCTCTTGTCCAACTTCATCAACTGTCTCCCAGCATCTAGCAAAATGCTCACCATAGACTCAACACACAACAGTTAATTGTTGAATGAAAAATCCTTATTACGTTTTGTTAACAAATGAGACAGAGTATCCTGAACCAACTTGTGCAGGACAATCTCATATACATAAAAGTACTGGGAAGGTGGTTTTATGAAGGAGTAGTTTTACAGTTATTTTATTAGAAGAGCTTTGGCCTGATTCTCCTGACCTAAATTTGCCCTTGCTGTACCATTTGGATTACGGTTGGGCCATCTCACATTAATATTACGTTAAAAGTCCTTCATTCAAATGATACAAATGAACTTATTTATAAAACTGAAACAGACTCACAGATTTCAAAAACAAACTTACGGTCACCAAAGGGGAAACGTGGCAGGTGGCGGGGGAATGAATTAGGAGGATGGGATTAACAGATACACACAGTACTACATATAAGATAGAGAACCAACAAGGACCTACTGTAGAGCACAGGAAACTCTACTCAATATCTTGTAACAACCTATAAGGGAAAAGAATCTGAAAAAGAATATAGATATATAGATAATACACGCATAACTGAATCACTTTGCTGTACACCTGAAACTAACACAATATTGTAAACCAACTATGCGCCAATAAAATTTTTAAAAGTCCTTCATTCAGTATATCTTTTATATGTGTGAAGGCACAACTGACATGCAATAAACACTGATGAAATAAAATTAATACAAATTTTACTGTCTTTTGGAAAAATAACCAAATTAATTGATATAATATTCTTCTCTAGCAAGATAAAGAGCGCAGTGTCTTTGGTGTTTCAAAGGGGTGACACAGTGTGTAGAAAACAGTAATCTAACTGCAAAAGATGATGATTCAATCGATGGCTATTTAGAACTAGATTTTTATTAAGCAGGTCATTTCAATCCCATCTTTTCAACCCAACCACGCACCCAAATTCCATACATTTGTCTCTATGTAGGGTATTTGCTCTTTACCATAAGGTTACAATTTTTCAGTCTTTTATCTAATTCATGTAGAAATAACACAAAAAACCACTGACATCAGCTAAAACGACGTATGTTCATATGGTAGATATGAATAGCCAAAGAATCAACGTAAAAAGTTGACACTAGAAAAACTAACCATGGTAGAAATATTCAACTCCAAACACTGAATATTTAATCTCTGCTATATAACTGAGGTGAACTAGAGGGCTGGAGAGGAAAGGTTACACATTTAAGCGGTTAATCTTAGATCTAACACAAACATTAAAGCCAATGTTAATGGAAGGAACTGGGCTATGAATGAGCCACAATACTAGAAGTTCCTGGCTCAGGGCCAGGTACAGGGCAGAGATTCAGTAAATGCTTTGTTGAATGAAAGAATGGGTGAGTGAATGAATGAATAGTCCTCTTCTTAGATTTAGAGTGTAATACTGGGATTTGGAGATTTAGCTTTAAAACAGTCTATTCAAAGCTGTGGATCAATAAACTAGAATTTGGGAACGTCAGTCAGTGCTGAGTATAATGTAGGTATTTCTGTTTGTTAATTAATTAAAATGACCACGGAGTCATTATTCTTACACTTAATTTCTCAGCCAGAAAAGTTAATGAACTGTATCTGTTCCATGAATAATTGAGTTGAACTTGAAAGACAACTCCCCATTCCAAAAGCCTTCCACACTACCAGTTAACTGTGATTTATCCTTTTACTTCTGAAGAATTTTAAGCACCTTCCATCTGATTTGACTGACAACCTATCTGTGCTTTCCCTGTCTTTATTCTTCCAGGAAGAAGATGTTACTCGTGAAAGTCGTTTTAATTTCAGTGGTTACGGGATGGGTCACTGCCTTCAAGTGAAAGATGGAACAGCTGTCAAGGCCACACCTGCCAGCCAGCTCCCACAGCCCCCCAAAGATGCAGATGCCATCAAGAAGAAGTTTGTAGACCGGGCAAAAAGGATTGACACGATTTCTCGAGCTGCCTTCCCATTGGCCTTCCTCATTTTCAACATCTTTTACTGGATCACATACAAGATCATTCGGCATGAAGATGTCCACAAGAAATAGATGTGCTCTTCAGACCGTGGGACCTTCTTGCCTAACTGTTGTGCTTGTAAATACACAGTGAAATTGTCTTTACATCACTTTGACAGAGGAGAAGACTGGGGGAGGGGGGAGGGAGGATCATGGGGGCGGGTTTCCTGGCACCTACATGAAAAAAGATAAGTTATCCGGGCAATGAAGGAAAATGTTTGCACAAAATTACGGTGTTGCAGAATCACGTGAGCATAATTCCCTTCACAGTCTTTCGCACTGCTCTTTCAGATGATGCATTAAATAGACATGATATGCAAAGTCAAGTACTTGACGGCTATTTGTCTTTTGGTTCAGTTTGGTTTGGTTTGGTTTTGACTAATTCTGGTACTGAAAAGACAGCTTAAACACACGCGTGTGCGTGCACACACATGCGTGCGCGCACACACACAAAAGGAAAATGCTTACCATCTGACCATAGTGACTAGCCTATAGTGAGTTGAGGACCAAACTTTTTCAGGAAAACGCTGCCTCGTTTTTAAAACAAGCGTGCTGAGCTACGTTCTTTACGATGTCCGTAATTAGTGCTTCACCTGAGGAATCCTTTTGTGGGTCATAAATAATTTCTACTTATCGAGAAAACAACAACAAAAAATAAATACCAATCACAAAGAACAAGTTTATACTTTACTGTCCGTGTAGGTGTGCATTTTAATACTCTTTTTCTTTCCTAGATGTAATTTGGGGATTTGAATTGTGTATTGTGAAATTGATTTGACCATATGTCCTCTTAAAAATAAATGCCCATTTTCTTTTAGATCCAAGTTAGCACCCTACATTTTTTTTCACTTTGGCTATATTTACGTGCAATTAAGTACTCAAGTGTGACTTAGCCGTCGCAGCCTCTCAGCCACAGTATTTATGGAGATGATGTGTCCTGAACGGTGTAGCTCATATTAGCTTGAACTTCCCATTTCTGCTCTCATTGTAGGTGTTACTATTAGTCCTAATGTCAACTGACCCATGATTTCTACTGTCAATCCAAGTGAATATTGTTGGAAATATCCTTAACTAACTTAAAGAATTTTAAAATTGTACTGTGATTTTCATAACCTGTTGCCTTTTTGGTACCAGAGCTACGTGGTTTGAATCCTGGCTACGTGTTTTAAGTAAGAAAAAAAAAAAAAAGACGTATTTTTGCTTACTCAGATAAAAGACAACCTGTAAAAAATATAATGAAAAAATTAAATTTTACATGTGCTGTAAAAGGGGTTATTAAAAATATTTGTTCAATTTCAATAAAGCTAAGTGTGCCACAGAAGCTATGAGTCTTTCCATTTTTGCATTACAATGTAAATAATTTAGATGAAAATGGTAACTTGGATTTTTGTTTCTGGTCTTCCTCATAAACTTGAAGCATTTACATAGCTATTATATTTTTGTTGTAATATAAGAGTAGCTTATAGTATCCCCGTGAAGAAAGAAAAAAGTACATTATTCTCATTGTAGAAACAGGGAAATGGAGACATGGAAGTATTAGTAGTCATTGCGAGCAGAATCTAATACTGGATACTTCATATGAGATATGGAAAAGTTCCAAGAGCACTGCATAATCGTAAAATACCAAAGGGAAAAGCAATTTAAAAGACCAATCTGTCCACCTATCCATCCTAATCTTGTCAGGAATGGAGTTCCATGATGAAAAACAATTCTGAGAACCCCAGTGAAATAGAGGTAACTCATCTTAGCCCTTGTAGATTTTCCTTAACTAAAGGTATCCTTCATAAAATTTTCAGGAAGACATGGATTCCTAAGTTGATGTTTATACCCTTTTAAACCAATTCAAATATTGAATCATTTCCATAGAGAAGAATATCACAGAATGGCTAAACACATGAATTTTGGAGATAGAAAGACTAGCTCAGCCACCTATCAACAGGGTTATCTTGGATAAGTTACCTGATTTTTCTGAGTAGCTCCTATTTCATAGAGTTTTAAGAGGATGAACCGAGAAAAATGCAAGGAAAGCCATGAGCTTGGTGTCTAACATATCGTAAATTCTCAATAACTAACAGATAATAATAAAATTATTATTATTATGAATTGCACTACACAGGCAAGAAGCTACACAATTCCTAGCTTTGGCAAGATTAGTGCCATGCTTTGTGCCTCTTTCCTAAAACACTAATTCTATCTTATTGCTCGCTTCTTTCCAAATAAATAAGGCAAAGACTTTGATTGGTCTCAATTCTCTTCCTCTAAAAGTAAGGCTAAAATGCCTCCCAAAGATAGGCCTGACCCCATAAGTGTCCTAGGAAGAGTCCCGATGCTACATACGGTGGGATGCGCGGCACCTTGGGGGAAAATCCTAAGCTAAACGATCATGTCTAATCAAAGTGTATACCGTATAATTTTCGCAGGCAGGGTGTGGTCCCCACATTAGAAAATTCTTTTTAATATTCACCTCTAGAGGAGGAGCTTCAAGATGGCAGAAGAGTAACACGCGGAGTTCACCTTCCTCTCCACAAATACATCAGAACAACATCTACACATGGAACAGCTCCTACAGAACACGTACTGAACTCTGGCAGAACACCTCAGACCTCCCAAAAGGCAAGAAACTCCCCACGTACCTGGGTAGGGCAAAAGAAAAAAGAATAAAGAGAGACAAAAGAATAGGGACGGGACCTGCACCGGTGGGAGGGAGCTGTGAAGGAGGAAAGGTTTCCACACACTAGAAGCCCCTTCGCGGGCGGAGACTGCGGGTGGTGGAGGGGTGGGGAGCTTCAGAGCCGCGGAGGAGAGCGCAGCAACAGGGGTGCGGAGAGCAAAGCGGCGAGATTCCGGCACAGAGGATCGGTGCCGACCGGCACTCACCAGTCCGAGAGGCTTGTCTGCTCATCCGCCGGGGCGGGGCGGGGTGGGCGGGGCTGGGAGCTGAGGCTCGGTTCTGAGCGCAGGGAGAGGGCTGGGGTTGGCGGCGTGAACACAGCCTGAAAGGGCTAGTGCGCCACGGCTAGCCAGGAGGGAGTCCGGGAAAAAGTCTGGAGCTGCCAAAGAGACAGGAGACTTTTTCTTCCCTCTTTGTTTCCTGGTGCGCGAGGAGAGGGGATTCCGAGCACCACGTAAACAAGCTCCAGGGACGGGCGCGAGCCGCAGCTATCAGCATGGACCCCAGTGATGGGCATGAGACGCTAAGGCTGCTGCTGCCGCCACCAAGAAGCCTGTGTGCGAGCACAGGTCACTGTCCACACCTCCCCTCCTGGGAGCCTGTGCAGCCCGCCACTGCCAGGGTCCCAGGATCCAGGGACAACTTCCCAGGGAGAACGCATGGTGCACCTCAGGCTGGTGCAATGTCACGCCAGCCTCTGCTGCCGCAAGCTCGCCCCGCATCCGTAACCCTCCCTCCCCCCGGCCTGAGTGAACCAGAGCCCGCTAATCAGCCTCTCCTTCAACCCCCTCCTATCTGGGTGAAGAACAGACGCCCGACGGTGACCTACATGCAGAGGCAGGGTCAAAACCAAAGCTGAACCTCAGGAGCCGTGCGAACAAAGAAGAGAAAGGGAAATTTCTCTGTGAAGCCTCAGGAGCAGTGGATTAAATTCCCACAGTCAACTTAGGTACCCCACATCTATGGAATACCTGAATAGAAAATGAACCATCTGAAAATTGAGGCAGTGGACTTTGGGGGATTTGCTGTATGCAACTGACTAGTTTCTGATTTTTATGTTTATCTTAGTATAGTTTTTAGCACGTGTTATCATTAGTGGATTTGGTTTATTGGTTGACTTGCTCTCTTCTTTTATTTTCCTTTAAAAATTTTTTACTTTAATACTTTTTTAAATTTTAATAACTTTATTTTATTTTACTTTTATTTCTTTCTTTTATTCTCCCTTTTCTTCTGAGCTGTGTTACTGACAGGGTCTTGGTGTTCCTGCCAGGTGTCAGGACTGAACCTCTAAGGTAGGAAAGGCGAGTTCAGGACATTGTACCAAAGACACCTCCCGGCCCCATGTAATATCAATCAGCGAGAACTCTCCTACATATCTCTGTCTCAATGCTAAGACCTAAAGGCGGGGCAAACCCAAAGCTGAACCCCGGCAGCTGGGCAAACAAAGAAGAGAATGGGAAATCTATCCCAGCAGCCTCAGGAGCAGTGGATTACATCTCCACAATCAACTTGATGTACCCTGCATCTAAGGAATACTTGAATAGACAACGAATCATCCCAAATTAAGGAGATGGACTTTGGGAGCAACGATACATATATTTTTTCCCTTTTTCTCTTTTTGTGAGTGTGTATGTGTATACTTCTGTGTGTGATTCTGTCTGTATAGCTTTGCTTTTACCATTTGTCCTAGGGTTCTGTCCAGGGTTTTTCTGGGGGTTTTTTTGGTTACTCTTTAAAAATTTTTTCTTAACAATTATTTTTTATTTTTAATAGCTTTATTTTATTTTACTTTATTTTATTTTATCTTCTTCCTTCCTGCCTTTCTTTCTTTCTTTCCTTCCTTCCTTCCTTCCTCCCTCCCTCCCTTCCTTTCTATTTGTTCTCCCTTTTATTCTGAGCCGTGTGGATGAAAGGCTCTTGGTGCTCCAGCCAGGCATCAGGGCTGTGCCTCTGAGGTGGGAGAGCCAAGTTCAGGACACTGGTCCACGAGACACCTCCCAGCTCCATGTAATATCGAACAGCAAAAATCTCCCAGAGATCCCCATCTCAATGCCAAGACCCAGCTTCACTCAATGACCAGCAAGCTCCAGTGCTGAAAACCCTATACCAAACAACTAGAAAGACAGGAACACAACCCCATCCATTAGCAGAGATGCTGCCTAAAATCATAATAAGGCCACAGACACCCCAAAACACAACACCAGACGTGGATCTGCCCACCAGAAAGACAATATCCAACCTCATCCACCAGAACACAGGCACTAGTCCCCTCCAACACGAAGCCTACACAACCCACTGAACCAAGCTTACTCACTAGGGACACATACCAAAAACAACGTGAAGTACGAACCTGCAGGCTGCGAAAAGGAGAACCCAAACACAGTAAGTTAAGCAAAATGAGAAGACAGAGAAACACACAGCAGAAAAAAGAGCAAGGCAAAAACCCACCAGACCTAACAAATGAAGAGGAAATAGGCAGTCTACCTGAAAAAGAATTCACAATAATGATAGTAAAGATGATTCAAAATCTTGGAAACAGAATAGAGAAAATACAAGAAACGTTTAACAAGGACCTACAAGAACCAAAGAGCAAACAAACAGTGATGAACAACACAAAAAATGAAATTTAAAACTCTCTAGAAGGGATCAATAGCAGAATAACTGAGGCAGAAGAACGGATAAGTGACCTGGAAGATGAACTAGTGGAAATAACTACCGCAGAGCAGAATAAAGAAAAAAGAATGAAAAGAATTGAGGACAGTCTCAGAGACCTCTGGGACAACATTAAACGCACCAACATTCAAATTATAGGGGTCCCAGAAGAAGAAGTGAAAAAGAAAGGGACTGAGAAAATATTTGAAGAGATTATAGTTGAAAACTTCCCTAACATGGGAAAGGAAATAGTTAATCAAGTCAAGGAAGCACAGAGAGTCCCATACAGGATAAATCCAAGGGGAAACACGCAAAGACACATATTAATCAAACTTTCAAAAATTAAATACAAAGAAAAAATATTAAAAGCAGCAAGGGAAAAATAACACACAAGGGAATCCCCATAAGGTTAAGAGCTGATCTTTCAGCAGAAACTCTGCAAGCCATAAGGGAGTGGCAGGACATATTTAAAGTGATGAAGGAGAAAAACCTACAACCAAGATTACTCTATCCAGCAACGATCTCAGTCAGACTTGATGGAGAAATTAAAACGTGTACAGACAAGCAAAAGCTAAGAGAATTCAGCACGACCAAACCAGCTTTACAACAAATGCTAAAGGACCTTCTCTAAGCAGGAAACACAAGAGAAGGAAAAGACCTACAATAGCAAACCCCAAACAATTAAGAAAATGGGAAAGGAACATACATATCGATAACTACCTTAAATGTAAATGGATTAAATGCTCCCACCAAAAGACACAGACTGGCTGAATGGGTACAAAAACAAGACCCATATATAGGCTGTCTACAAGAGACCCTCTTCAGACGTAGGGACACATACAGACTGAAAGTAAGGGGATGGAAAATGATATTCCATGCAAGTGGAAATCAAAAGAAAGCTGGAGCAGCAATTCTCATATCAGACAAAATAGACTTTAAAACAAAGATTATTACAAGAGGCAAAGAAGGACACTACATAATGATCGAGGGATCGATCCAAGAAGAAGATATAACAATTGTAAATATTTATGCACACAACATAGGAGCACCTCAATACATAAGGCAAATACTAACAGCCATAAAAGGGGAAATCGACAGTAGCACAATGATGGCAGGGGACTTTAACACCCCACTTTCACCAATGGACAGATCATCCAAAATGAAAATAAATAAGGAAACACAAGCTTTAAATGATACATTAAACAAGATAGACTTAATTGATATTTATAGGACATTCCATCCCCAAACAATAGAATACACATTCTTTTCCAGTGCTCATGGAACATTCTCCAGGATAGCTCATATCTTGGATCACAAATCAAGCCTTGGTAAATTTAAGAAAATTGAAATCGTATCAAGTATCTTTTCCAACCACAATGCTATGAGACTAGATATCAATTACAGGAAAAGATCTGTAAAAAATACAAACACATGGAGAGTAAACAATACACTAGTTAATAACGAAGTGATCACTGAAGAAATCAAAGAGGAAATAAAAAAATACCTTGATACAAATGACAACAAAAACACGATGACCCAAAACCTATGGGATGCAGCAAAAGCAGTTCTAAGAGGGAAGTTTATAGCAATACAATCCTACCTTAAGAAACAGGAAACATCTCAAATAAACAACCTAAACTTACACCTAAAGCAATTAGAGAAAGAAGGACAAAACAACCCCAAAGTTAGCAGAAGAAACCATAAAGATCAGATCAGAAATAAATGAAAAAGAAATGAAGGAAACGATAGCAAAGATCGATAAAACTAAAAGCTGGTTCTTTAGGAAGATAAAAAAAATTGATAAACCATTAGCCAGACTCATCAAGAAAAAAAGGGAGAAGACTCAAATTTCTAGAATTAGAAATGAAAAAGGAGAAGTAACAACTGACACTGCAGAAATACAAAGGCTCATGAGAGATTACTACAGGCAACTCTATGCCAATAAAATGGACAACCTGGAAAAAATGGACAAATCTTAGAAATGTACAACCTGCCGAGACTGAACCAGGAAGAAATAGAAAATATGAACAGACCAATCACAAGCACTGAAATTGAAACTGTGATTAAAAATCTTCCAACAAACAAAAGCCCAGGACCAGATGGCTTCACAGGCGAATTCTATCAAACATTTAGAGAAGAGGTAACACCTATCCTTCTGAAACTCTTCCAAAATATAGCAGAGGGAGGAACACTCCCAAACTCATTCTACGAGGCCACCATCACCCTGATTCCAAAACCAGACAAAGATGTCACAAAGAAAGAAAACTACAGGCCAATATCACTGATGAACATAGATGCAAAAATCCTCAACAAAATACTAGCAAACAGAATCCAACAGCACATTAAAAGGATCATACACCATGATCAAGTGGGGTTTATTCCAGGAATGCAAGGATTCTTCAATATACGCAAATCTATCAATGTGATAAACCATATTAACAAATTGAAGGAGAAAAACCATATGATCATCTCAATAGATGCAGAGAAAGCTTTCGACAAAATTCAACACCCATTTATGATAAAAACCCTCCAGAAAGTAGGCATAGAGGGAACTTTCCTCAACATAATAAAGGCCATATATGACAAGCCCACAGCAAACATCATCCTCAATGGTGAAAAACTGAAAGCATTTCCACTAAGATCAGGAACAAGACAAGGTTGCCCACTCTCACCACTCTTATTCAACATAGTTTTGGAAGTTTTAGCCACAGCAATCAGAGAAGAAAAGGAAATAAAAGGAATCCAAATCGGAAAAGAAGAAGTAAAGCTGTCACTGTTTGCAGATGACATGATACTATACATAGAGAATCCTAAAGATGCTACCAGAAAACTACTAGAGCTAATAAATGAATTTGGTAAAGTAGCAGGATACAAAATTAATGCACAGAAATCTCTGGCATTCCTATATACTAATGATGAAAAATCTGAAAGTGAAATCAAGAAAACACTCCCATTTACCATTGCAACAAAAAGAATAAAATATCTAGGAATAAACCTACCTAAGGAGACAAAAGACCTGTATGCAGAAAATTATAAGACACTGACGAAAGAAATTAAAGATGATACAAATAGATGGAGAGATATACCATGTTCTTGGATGGGAAGAATCAACATTGTGAAAATGACTCTACTACCCAAAGCAATCTACAGATTCAATGCAATCCCTATCAAACTACCACTGGCATTTTTCACAGAACTAGAACAAAAAATTTCGCAATTTGTATGGAAACACAAAAGACCCCGAATAGCCAAAGCCATCTTGAGAACGAAAAAAGGAGCTGGAGGAATAAGGCTCCCTGACTTCAGACTATACTACAAAGCAACAGTAATCAAGACAGTATGGTACTGGCACAAAAACAGAAAGATAGATCAGTGGAACAGGATAGAAAGCCCAGAGATAAACCCACGCACATATGGACACCTTATCTTTGATAAAGGAGGCAGGAATGTACAGTGGAGAAAGGACAGCCTCTTCAATAAATGGTGCTGGGAAAACTTGACAGGTACATGTAAAAGTATGAGATTAGATCACTCCCTAACACCATACACAAAAATAAGCTCAAAATGGATTAAAGACCTAAATGTAAGGCCAGAAACTATCAAACTCTTAGAAGAAAACATAGGAAGAACACTCTATGACATAAATCACAGCAAGATCCTTTCTGACCCACCTCCTAGAGTAATGGAAGTAAAAACAAAAATAAACAAATGGGACCTAATGAAACTTCACAGCTTTTGCACAGCAAAGGAAACCATAATCAAGACCAAAAGACAACCCTCAGAATGGGAGAAAACATTTGCAAATGAAGCAACTGACAAAGGATTAATTTCCAAAATTTACAAGCAGCTCATGCAGCTCAATAACAATAAAACAAACAACCCCATCCAAAAATGGGCAGAAGACCTAAACAGACATTTCTCCAAAGAAGATATACAGACTGCCAACAAACACATGAAAGAATGCTCAACATCATGAATCATTAGAGAAATGCAAATCAAAACTACAATGAGATATCATCTCACACCAGTCAGAATGGCCGTCATCAAAAAATCTAGAAACAATAAATGCTGGAGAGGGTGTGGAGAAAAGGGAACCCTCTTGCACTGCTGGTGGGAATGTGAATTGGTTCAGCCACTATGGAGAACAGTATGGAGGTTCCTTAAAAAACTACAAATAGAACTACCATATGACCCAGCAATCCCACTACTGGGCATATACCCTGAGAAAACTAAAATTCAACAAGAGTCATGTACCAAAATGTTCATTGCAGCTCTATTTACAATAGCCCGGAGATGGAAACAACCTAAGCGCCCATCATCGGATGAATGGATAAAGAAGATGTGGCACATATACACAATGGAATATTACTCAGCCTTAAAAAGAAATGAAATTGAGCTATTTGTAATGAGATGGATAGACCTAGAGTCTGTCATACAGAGTGAAGTAAGTCAGAAAGAAAAAGACAAATTCCGTATGCTAACACATATATATGGAATTTAAGGGAAAAAAATGTCATGAAGAACCTAGGGGTGGGCTTCCCTGGTGGCGCAGTGGTTGAGAGTCCGCCTGCCGATGCAGGGGACACGGGTTCGTGCCCCGGTCCGGGAAGATCCCACATGCCGCGGAACAGCTGGGCCAGTGAGCCATGGCCGCTGAGCCTGCGCGTCCGGAGCCTGTGCTCCGCAACGGGAGAGGCCACAACAGTGAGAGGCCTGCGTACCGCAAAAAAAAAAAAAAAAAAAAAAAAAAAAAAAAAAAAAAGAACCTAGGGGTAAGACAGGAATAAAGACGCAGACCTAGTGGAGAACGAACTTGAGGATATGGGGAGGGGGAAGGGTGAGTTTTGACAGGGCGAGAGAGAGTCATGGACATATACACACTAACAAACGTAGTAAGGTAGATAGCTAGGGGGAAGCAGCCGCAAGGCACAGGGATATTAGCTCGGGGCTTTGGGACAGCCTGGAGGGGTGGGAGGGGGAGAGTGGGAGGGAGGGAGACGCAAGAGGGAAGACATATGGGAACATATGTATATGTATAGCTGATTCACTTTGTTATAAAGCAGAAACTAACACACCATTGTAAAGCAATTATACCCCAATAAAGATGTTTAAAAATAAATAAATAAATAAAAATAAATAAAAAGTTTATAACCATGAAAAAAAAAAGATTAAATGAGTACCATTTTACATTTTGCTTACTCCATTAACATCAAATAAGTAGGTTCTAACCAAAACACAGCATAAAATTCCGTATCGTATGATTCACAGCTCTGGAAAAGAGAGAAAAGCCTCTTCAGAATATTTTTTAAGATTTTTGCATCTCCTAGTTTAAGCCTGAAGCCAATTTGTCGAATGAATGTAAACCATATATCTGCCAAATAACCTTTTTTAATGTTTTAACCTCTGCTTTAAACTTCTTATTTTCACCAATTTGCGTTTGCTTTTTTTCTTTTTTTTCTTCAGTATAGACTGAATGATTCAAGTAATGCATACTCTTCATAGATCACGAAGTAGAAGAATTAAAAATAACACCACAAGTTCATATTCATATAGTGCTTTCAACATATCAGCATGTTTTGATGTCTACAACAGCAACAGCATTCAATTCTAATAATTGTCCAAGGTGGCCAATCACAAAGGGTCAATAGATAAACAGACGCTCCATGAATCAGACATCTCACCCAAGCCACCTATCATATTCGAGGTTGAACATCTGGCATAATTTGCTTCCTAACTCCTCAGACTATATCCTTTCACTATATCCACACTGTCTAGGAAAATAAAAGCCTGGAAAGTAAAAAGTCATGGTACCACTGACCCACCCTCATGGATAACAAAATAAATTGGTAAAGGACAGCGTACAATAGAATATTTCTGTTGAACATGCCCAAGAGAGGTAGCTCAAATGGTGCATATAGTATTAAGAACATCTTCACTGACAGTAAATACCGTGTGTTATTGAATGGCCCAAAAGATACTGGAGTTGAATAAAAGACCGATGGAATTCATTTTAGAAGGTGTTTATTTCCATTTTTGAAGGAGGGGAAACGATCTTCACATCATCACACATGTCCCCACATAAGAAAAGATGGAATATTCCTATGTTGGTGCAAATGCATCTCAAAAAAAACAAGTAATATAGTTTCCCCCAAGCTGAGGGTAGTGTGTATTAGATGTTTTTAGACCACAAGTCAGCATTTAGAAAGTACATTATTACTTTGGCATAAATGATTCATAAATAGGTGAATGTGTCTTCAAAGAGAAGAGCAAAGCTCTGGGGTGGTCTTTGTGAAGTGTGTGCCATGCCAGCCTTTTTCTGGTAGGCCCTAGGGTTGGTCATGGAGTGGACAGCTCGGTCAGTCCTCACGCACACTGAAGCCTCATCAAAAGCTCCAGGTCCTCAAACATGATAGAATCAAGAGATAGGAGACCCTTCATATGCAAGGATTAGAGCTAACCAAGCCTTCATCACCTCAATGTATGATCACTTCTTAAGCTATCCCTGCTTTCTGAGGACAAAGATTTAGGGGCAGGGTACTGAGAAAGGCAGAAGAGATACAAGGAAGACAGTAGCGAGAAAGCTCCTTTCAAGGCATAAATCAGATCATGTCACTCTGCTTTAAACCTCCAGGGGCTTCCCATCTTACTCAGAGAATAAGCCAGAACCTTCACTGTGGCCACATGATCTGACCTTCCTCCCTCCACCCCACAACCCTCTCCCACCCAGCCCCACTCCCTCCAGGCAGACTGCCCAGTGCTTAAACATGCTAACCACACTTCTACCTCAGAGCCTTTGCACGTGCTATTTCTTCTGCCTGGCACCCTCTTTCCCTAGACCAGGAGTTGTCGCACTTTCTAAGGCCAGACAGTAAATTGGCTAGGCTTTGCACGCCATACCGCCTCTGCTGCAACTACTCGACTCTGCTCTTATGGTATGAAAACAGTTATAGACAATGTGTGCACAAATGGATGTGGCTGTGTTCCAACAAAACTTTATTTACAGAAGCAAGTGGCAGGCCAGATCTGTCCCGTGGGCCGTACTTTGCCAGCCCTTACTCTAGATACACTCAGGGCTTTAATTCACTGATTTAATCAACACATTCACTGATTGAATTCAGGTCTCTGCTCCAATGTCTTCTTATCAGAGAAGCTTTCTCTGACCATCCTATATAAACTAGTAGCCTCTAACCACTATAATCATTCCTGCCTTATATTTTACATAGCATTTGTCACTTTCCAAATGATGCTTTTATATACTTATTGCTTGTCTCTCTCTCTCTCTCTCTCTCTCTCTCTCTCTCTCTCTCTCTCTCTCTCTCCCCCATACTCCCACACACACACTTAAAGGACAGCTTCATGTAAGAAAGTAGAAACATAGGTTCAATGTTATATTCCCAAGGTCTAGATCTGTGCCGGGCACTTAGTAGGTGGTTAAATCAGTATGGTATTTCTTCAGTGAATATTGAATACTTATTAAGGACTTAATCGAGTGTTGCATGAGAGGCTCAGAGAACTAAGGAACCTATTACTAGCCAGTTAGATAAAAATTGCTGTGAAAACTTAAGCAGGTTTGGGGTCTGTAACAATGAAAGAATTGCACTAGATTAGGATTTTTCAAAGTGTGTTCTGAAAAACCCTAATTCTACAGATCCTTAAGGGTCTGGGACATTAGCAGTTCTGCCTGTATTAAGTTTTTGTAATAGTTTCCCATTGACCTTTTCCTTTCACTTTTTTATCAGAAGACATGGGCCTTCTAAGACATGGAGCTCTGAGAGGGGGTCTCCTGCATTTCAGATATATTTACATACTTTCCTTTATTCGCATCGTATAGTAGCAACTCAATTTCCTCTTGATCCTCAGGAACAATCACCCCAGCTAGCACATAACCCCCTTCTTTGCCTGTCAATTGCTGCAGGAGGAGCCCAGAGTGCCAGGTGACTGTCTCGACTTCCAGTGCCATTGCTGTGTCACTTGGAGGAAACAGAAGCAGAGATTCCAGAAAAGGCTATAGATTTGAGGCTTCCTAGCTAAAAACTCTTAAACCATAATTTTCAAATCATGACTCTCATACAAATATAAAATTAACACAAGTCAAAAATTGTATTTAACTTATTAGTTGATTTTAAAAAAACAGTAAAGTATTAAAACCAGCCCTAAGAGAATTTGAGAAGTTAGGTATTTATAAGCACTGTTAGAATAAAGTTTTCTGGCCTTAGAAACCAAACTGGTTGATGTCCAACAGGCCATAAGCAGTAACCTTTGGAGTTCTCTCTTCTTCAGACAGAAATTATTCAATTTCTACTGAACAAAATTCTGCACGTTCACCTCTGCCTCTACAGAGTGGTAAAATGGCCCAGATAATGCAATGTCAAGCCCAGCACCGCGCCGAAAGAACGCTTGTAACCCCCCCTTTTTTTTTTTGCCGATTTGCCTATTTCCAAGTTTCAGATAATTTTTCTGAAAGACAATTGCAGTTCAAACTTAAAGCTTAACTATTTTCTGACTATTAATACCATATCTTATCAGGACCAAAACACATAGCATTAGAGTGACATGCCTCATACCACACAGCATGTTAATGTAACTTTGGGCTGAGAAACCAAAACGCACTGAGTGCTATCCCAGTTCCTTTCTAAATACTCCCATCAGCTTTTGCCATGTATACCAGGTAGAAAAATTTAGAAAGGGAAGTTTTTCTCCTTCAAATTATTCTACCTCTATGTAGTTATTTGCCCATTCTTCTGGAAGGCAGGTGGCATCGTTGTAAAGGTATAGTTTGTGGAGTCAGATCTGAGTTTAAACTCTCCCTTGGTCTCATATTTACAGGCTGTCCTTGGGGAAAGCTTCAATGCCCCAGTACTGAAGATATTGTAAAATACATATAACAATAATATCTACCTTATACATTGCAGGTAAGGGCTAAATTGATTGGTACCCGAATAAACATGAGTTCTAACTTCCCTTCCTACCCACCTTTAATTAATAATGTTTTATTTCACTACAGACATCATTCAGAATCTATCACCTGTGAATGAAGTCCATTCTTGTGTGGTCTACTGTAACTCTTACAATTTTAAATTATCATCTAAACATCAAAAAGCCTGACTGAAAATGAAAAGACCCCATCTATAGACAGTCTGAATAAACTTCTTTGGTAAAAGGGGACAATAGAGTTTTTATTGTTTCACTTTGACCTAATACAGAAAGGAAAACATTTTCCGGATTTAAGTGTTGAAAATGCCTAAGTTGGCATACCAAGGCCAGTGGGAGGAATTAGGAGGACTTTTGCTGTATAGAACTAACATTTGTGCAGCACAAGGACAGTTTACAAACTGCTTTCACACAAATTCTGCCAGATCATCCTGTGATCACAGGAATGGTGGCCTCCGTCAGTTTATTCTCCTGTAAAATAGAGAAGAATGGTTTCCCATCAGAGACCCTAGCATGGAGTTAGCCTGTGGTACATGACAACCATCATCATCACTGCCATCAGCAGCAGCATCACCACCATCATTACCATCAACATCATCACCATCATCATTCTAGGGATAAGGAAAGTGAAACATAGTACAGTTAAGGGACTGATCCACTGTCACAGAGGCAGATCCATTCACCATGTCCTAGTGTGTGACTCTAGGCAATGTCTTCAGCCCATTTTTTTGATTGGGTTGTTTTTTTGATGTTGAGTTGTACGGGCTCTTTATACATTCTGGATATTAACCCCTTGTTGGTCACATCATTTGCAAATATTTTCTCCCATTCTGTAGATTGTCTTTTTGTTTCATTGATGGTTTCCTTTGCTGTGCAAAAGCATTTAAGTTTAATTAGGTCCCATTTGTTTATTTTTGCTTTTATTTCTTTTGCCTTAGGAGACAGCTCCAAAAAATATTGCTACGATTTATGTCAAAGAGTATTCTGCCTATGTTCTCTTCTAGGAGTTTTATTATTTCCAGTCTTACATTTAGGTCTTTGATCCATTTTGAGTTTATTTTTGTATATGGTGTGAGAGAATGTTCTAATTTCATTCTTTTTCATGCAGCTGTCTGGTTTTCCCAGCACCACTGACTGAAGAAATTGTTTTTTCTCCATTGTGTATTCTCGCCTCCTTTGTAGTAGATTAACTGACCATAGGTGCCTGGGTTTATTTCTGGGCTCTCTATTCTGTTCCACTGATCTATATGCCTGTTTTTGTGTCAGTACCATACTGTTTTGATTACTGTAGCTTTGTAGTACAATCTGAAGTCAGGAAGAGTGATACCTCCAGCTTTCTTCTTTTTCCGCAAGATTGCTTTGGCAAGTTAGGGTCTTTTGTGGTTCCATATACATTTTAGAATTATTTGTTCTAGTTCTGTGAAAAATGTCATGGGTATTTTGATAGGGATTGCATTAAATCTGTAGATTGCTTTGGGTAGTATGGCCATTTTAGCAATATTAATTCTTCCAATCCAAGAGCATGGGATGTCTTTCCATTTCTTTGTATCATCTTCAATTTCCTTCATCAATGTTTTACAGTTTTCAGAGTATAGGTCAGTATGACTTCATCTTAACTAATTATAACTACAAAGATCCAGTTTTCAAATAAGGTCACAATCTGAGGTTCTAAGTGGACATGAATTTTGGGGGAACACTATTCAATCCAGTACACGCACCAATTGTGTTTAATTTTTTACAGTCCTCTAGGCACGTAGCCCAGTGTAAGGTACATACAGATTCAGCCAGATATAGCTTAGTGGTTGGGCATGCAGGTGCTGGAGTGAGACTGCCTGGGATCAAATCTTTGTTCTGCCTTTACTAGCTGTGAGCCTTTGGGAAAACGTTCCAAACTTTCCATGCATTGGAGTCCTAACGTGAAAAGAGTAGTGATTTCACAGAGTTCTAATGAGATTTAAATCTGTCAATTCATGTCAAGTGTTTGGAACAACCATTAGCCTGTAACAAGTGTTCAGCAAATAGTATTAGCATTATTTTTAGAGGAAAAAACATAATATTTTTAAAATAAAATAATGAAATCAAGGAGTGTCAGAAAGCACTGAAAACAGCTTATGTTCAAGCTGTTGACATTATAAAATATTTTCACCTCAGCCCTTTGTCTGTGCACAGTCTTTTTAGAGCATGAATGAACATTCAATTTAAAAGAGAGAAGGGCTGTAGGAGAAAAGAAAGTGAAAAGGAAAAGCTTGCTTTTCCTTCTCCCTCAGGGGGAAAATTCAACAGAGCCATGGAGAAGCAGTATGACTTCTAAGAGACCAATGCTAGGAAAATGGAATGCTTTTCTGAAAGAAAGGAGATTAATACCTGGAGGGTCTAAAATGTAATTATGGTATTGATTTCAGGAAAGCCTTGGATGGATCTTTTTTTTTTTTCGTTTTTGCTCTCCAGTGTCATTAAAATGGGCTCACATGTAAGGGTCTGCAGACTGTAAATATCGGAACAGCACACATCAACACAGGTAAAAAAAAGTCCTGTTAGTGGATCCTGGGAGGTATCAAAGTGACATTCAATACATGGTGCTCCCATTGGTTCCCTCTTACCAGGAATTTTCTAAATGGCTTTACCGACTGGTTTAACAAGCTGTTAATGAAGCGGTAAGGCAACACCGGGCTGCAAATCAACCTGAAGTTACCGTGACCTAGATCCATCCAGCCTGTGTGTTGACTGTGGGTGAGAACCCTAAACCCACATAGCACAGGGAGATCAGCTTGGTGCTTTGTGACCACCTAGGGGGGTGGGATAGGGAAGGTGGGAGGGAGACGCAAGAGGCAGGAGATATGGGGACATATGTATATGTATAGCTGATTCACTTTGTTATACAGCAGAAACTAACACACCATTGTAAAGCAATTATACTCCAATAAAGACGTTAAAATTTTTTTTTTAATTTAAAAATTAAAAAAAAAAGAATTAAGGCTGACTTACAACTTTCCTTTCTAGCCCCACTGAGGAGATGACCTTTTCTTGATTCCAGCTATACCTTCACAGCTTCTTTGCTTTCCTAGCTGTTCGGAATCCAACAACGACAGTCACCTTTCCCATTTGGTTGACCAAACACATAATCCAATGTTTTGCTGGGAGCCTCTGGTCACCTCTAAACCCAATAAAAGCCTGCAGACCGATGACTGAGGACTCTGGATTTTTAAGAAAGTCAACTCATTATGAATATACTAGGGGTACTTTGGGGCAGTTGGTGGGCAAATTGGAGATGTACTTGACGTCTTTTGGGGATCTGACTCTATGGTTATATTTTTACCAAATCATTCGGTGAAAACTCTTAGTGTGCTACATCCTCCTTCATAGAGAAAGTACGCCAGCTGCAGATAGTTTAAAATGGCTGGATCTTATTCTGGAATGGGAATGAGAAATGAGGCTGGAGAGAAAAGCAGGGATGAAAAATATGAAGTCGCATGCCTGGCTAAGGACCTTGGGATTTCTCTTATAAGTAATGGTATGCCATTATAAGGTTTTAAGCAGGGGAGGAACAAGACTGATTTTGCATTTCAGAACATAATTTTGGTGGCAGAGTATAAAGGAGATCAGACAAAGATGAAAGAGGGGTGATCTCTAAAGTTTTGAAATTAAATATTCCTGTTGTAACCTGACAAGATCCATCTACTGCTGAACATAACCTAAGCAAAGGAGGAAAACTTCTGGCCTGAACAAAGACAGAAACAAAATGGACCCTAGAAACGTGGATAAATTTTTTTACTAGTTTCACCATGTTATCAGCTAAAAATTCAGCAACATTCCACTTCCACTTACAATCAAGACTTAAACATGGTATGCAAAACAATACGGTATTATCATTCTGTGGTTAAGAACTCAGGGTTTAGCATCGGATAGGACTGGGTTCAAGTCTCAAATGTGTCACTCTCTGTCCCTATTTGTTCCTGTTCCTTTGATAGGTTGCTTAATCTCTTACATTCTTAGTTCGCCCATCTATGATGGCAATAATGATGGCAACACCTGATTTGCAACGCCACTGTGAGATTCATGCACGTAAAGTGTTAGAACCTACAATACAGGGTTTTGTCTCAAGGGTCTTGTCTCCCTAACTCGGGGCTATCTTTACACGTGGAGGGAACTCACTAGGGTATTTCTTCTGGCCTCTCTCAGTCTCTCCCTGGAAAGGAAAAGTGACTGAATGTGATTGTGCAGTTTGAAAGTGTTTTCCTGCCCCCTCCTCTCTCCTTTCTCTTGGGGGGCCACCAATTTTCCAAAATTACATGTTGTGCTCTGGTCTTGCCATGTACTTTCAACCTAATAGAAATGTTTCCCATAAAGGAAATGTTTTCAACATTTCCCTTCAGGGAAAGCCCACGGTTCTCCAGTATTAAGTATGACTCAACAGATAAGTCTAAATAATTCTACAGAGCAGAATTTTATTTTACTTTATTTTAAGTTTATTTCCAGTTTACGATTCTGGCCTGAACCATCTTTTTTTTTTTTTTAACATCTTTATTGGAGTATAATTGCTTTAAAATGGTGTGTTAGTTTCTGCTTTATAACAAAGTGAATCAGTTATACATATACATATGTCCCCATATCTCTTCCCTCTTACGTCTCCCTCCCTCCCACCCTCCCTATCCCACCCCTCTAGGTGGTAACAAAGCACCGAGCTGATCTCCCTGTGCTATGTGGCTGCTTCCCACTAGCTATCTATTTTACATTTGGTAGTGTATATATGTCCATGCCGCTCTCTCACTTTGTCCCAGCTTACCCTTCCCCCTCCCCGTGTCCTCAAGTCTATTCTACAGAGCAGAATTTTAGAGCCTGCTCGCCCACAGATTTAAACCACATTTTCCAATGTCAGCACTATTTACAGTAAAAGTGACACAGGTATATACCACACAGAATGTATCTTTGGTTAATGTTTTCTCAGGAAAATGTCTCTTGGTTTTTAATATCCAAACTTCACCTGAATACTTTTCAGGGGAATGAGGGTTTTATTTAAAAAATTACATTTATGCCTTAAAAGATCAATACAACCTTTTAAACAAAAGAGCATGCAGGGAATGTCTCAAGTTTCACTCCTAATACAATTGGCATTTAGAATAAATCAAGTCTGGATGGATCAGAAGCACGCAAAGATACTGTGAAGTTCTCCAGAGCGTCAACAGAGGGGATTTGTGGCTAGGATGTCGCTGGCACTAAGAATGACGTGACTATAGATGAAGCAACTGCTTGTCAACAGCCATATTAATTATTTGGTGTCAAGTAAGCCATGTTTTAAGCATTTTACCTCATGATATGACAGTCTGTTGTTTACATAAGGGCATTTTAATGTGCTTTAGTTGGTTGGGGGTGTGGGTTGATTTGTAATGCGTAGTACTTTTTCCCATTTAAAATAACTGGAAAAGGTCTCCTGTAGAATTTTTGTGCAGAACATCTAATTTCATTAACAGAAAACCAGCATTAAGCAAGAGATGTCTGCATTTGGGCCTCCTATCTGCCTCACCTATCTGTCTGATTTTTCAATTAGTTCACAATTCAATGGAAAAAGCAGATGGCTATTTGCTGGTCTCCACTAATAAATAAAATATGGCAAAAGGGACAGGATGTCACTTCTGGGACCAGGTTACAAAAGACTGTGATTTCTGTCTTGCTCTCTCTGGTTCTTATTGCTTGCTTGTTCTGAAGAAGCAAGCCACCACGTTTTGAACGGCCCTATGGAGAGGACGATGTAGCAAGGAACTGAGGGCGGCCACTGGCCAACAACCAGTGAGAAACTCAGGCCCTTCAGACCTATGAGGCCTATGAGAAACTGAAGGCTGCCAACGATCAGATAAATGGCCTTGGAAACAAATCCTCCACCAGTTGAGCCTTGAGTTGATTGCAGTCCTGGCCAGCACTTTGATTCCAGCCTCGTAAGAGACTCTGAGCCAGGGGACCCAGCTGAGCCCTGCACAGATTCCTCGCCCACACAAACTGTGCAATGATACATGTTAATTGTAGTAAGCTGCTACATTCTAAGGCAATTTGTTGTGCATCGATAGATAACTAGCACATTCAGTAAATGTATGCTGAAGAAAGGATAAATGCATGACAATTTATTCCCTAAAGAGCTCAACTGATTAGGATCCTTAGGTACTTACTGCTAGGAAATAGACCAAGACTTTCTGAGTCTGCTCTGGTGTTGATGGAAAACTAAATAGGGCATGAGCCCCAAACTTGGCTGGATCCCATCCGTGTAAATCAAGCCTAAATTTAGAGAATTTCTGGCTGGAAAGGAACTTTGAGGTCATCAGCCAAATGCCCTTATTTTATAGAAATGGAAACTGAGACTCAGAAGCACTAAGTGACTTGTCCAGGGCCACAGGGCCCTTGGAAGTGTCAGGCTAGATCCAGGACTTCTGGTTCCCTCTTCAGGGCTCTTCTGCAGCATCCCATGGCAGTGTTTAGAGGACAGGAATATCAGAAAGGCTGGGGAAACCCTGACTATAGAAAGTAAGGCTCGGGAATTCCCTGGCGGTCCAGTGGTTAGGACTCGTGCTTTCACTGCCGAGGGCCTGGGTTCGATCCCTGGTTGGGGAACTAAGATCCCTCAAGCCGTGCAGTGTGGCCAAAAAAAAGAAAGGGAAAGAAAAAGAAACTATGGCTCAAGCAGGGCTTGGAAGAGTGGGTAGGATGAGGGAAGGCATTACATACACAGGATGCATGACAGAAAAACAGTGATGGGACTGTACCTCATGAGAATCAAAATCTCCATGGTTTCGTCAATTATCTTTTTCTTTTTAACTTTTTTTAAAATTTATTTATTTATTTATTTTTGGCTGTGCTGGGTCTTCGTTGCTGCGCATGGCCTTTCTCTAGTTGCAGCGAGCAGGGGCCACTCTTCGCTGCGGTGTGCGGGCTTCTCATTGCAGTGGCTTCTCTTGTTGTGGAGCACGGGCTCTAGGTGCGTGGGCTTCAGTAGTTGTGGCGTTCGGCCTCAGTAGTTGTGGCTCGTGGGCTCTAGAGCACAGGCTCAGTAGTTGTGGTGCACGGGGCTTAGTTGCTCCGCGGCATGTGGGATCTTTCCAGACCAGGGCTCGAACCCGTGTCCCCTGCATTGGCAGGCGGATACTTAACCAGTGTGCCACCATGGAAGTCCCTGGTCAATTATCTTGAGGCTCATATGAAAGGTAAGGGTGGGGAGGCCTTGCAAAGAAATGGTACCTACAAGGAGGAGAAGTCAGCAGAGAAGAAAGGACAAATCTTGGTGGACAGGCAAACCAAGGAAGGAATATTTGCATGAGACTTTATGGCAGGCAGCCAGAGTGACTCTGGAAGTAAGAAAAATGGGTAGGCAGGGGAGGAGGAACTAGATGAAGGCAGTCAAAAGGTACAAACTTCCAGTTATAAGATAAATAAGTACTAGGGATGTAATGTACAATGTGATAAATATAATTAACACTGCTGTTATATACAGAAGTTGTTATGAGTAAATTCTAAGAGTTTTCATCACAAGGAAAAAATTTCTTTTCTATTTCTTTAACTTTGTATGGGATGATGGGTGTTCACTAAACTTGTAATCATTTCATGATGTAAGTTAAATCATTATGCTGTACACTTTAAACCTATATGGTGCTGTATGTCACCTATATCTCAATAAAACTGGGAGGAAAAAAAGAAAAATGGCCAGGCAGGAAGAGATAGTGAGCATCAGAATTTGGGAAACTTGCTAGTTTCCCAGTCTTGAAGTAGAAGGAAAGAGGAAGGGCTTACACCTATAGATATAGGGCTCATATCTGTGCTTAGAATGTGCCAAAACCCTCACCTGGATCTTGTGGCAATTGTGTCATCATTGTATGACCACATCAGCTGCTAGATATGGTTATGTAGTGACCCACCTACCCCGCTGTACAACACAGTCCTGCGATAGGCTGACAAGGCTTTGGGAACTAACATGTAAAATTAGCCCACAAGAAGCCCACTTTAAAGAAATTAAGAAATTGATTTCTTCAAATTACTAATTCTTCAGAGCCAGATTGAACAACCTCACATGTAACAGCTGATCATAAAGAGGTTTGGTAGATTCTGCCATAATTCCCTGACTCCTGACACAGACACGGGGGCATCACAGAGGAGCCAAAAGGACAGCTGACTGAAGTCACTAGTCTGGTTTCTAGTTCAGCGTGACTGAACCTCTCTGCACTTCATTTTCTTCAACTGCGCAGTGGAGATAATAAAAGCTGCCTGTCTTATGTCACAGGGCTTCTGTGAGGGCTGAAGTTTGAAAAGCATAAAAGAGCTGTACAAATTCATGGCTATATACAAAAAGTTCCACTAAGTTTTCCATTGTTGCCACGAAAAGGCCTTTTTTTCATTCTGTACTGGCTTTCTTCACAAAGAACAAAGAGCTTCAGAGGCTAAATTACATTAAATTACATTACATTGTCACAGCACACGCAATAAATAATGGGGCTTAAGATGATTCACAAAGATAATCAGATCAGGGTCCTGCAAGAGCAGAGCATTTACTTCCTATGATTCTGGCCGGTAAAAAAAATCAGGGAATTAAGTCTTCAGGGTTTCAGCCATGGAAAAGGTACCAGAATCCAAATGAGGGAAGCAGGAGGAAATGGTGAGATGAGCCTGGAGGTTCACCACGTGTATTAGTTAAGGTAACAGCAGCTGCTGTAACATACAAGCCCCCAAATCTCAGAGGCTTGACACAACAGAAGTTTATCGTTCTTCACTCCTGCAAAGTCCAAATGGGCGTGGGTTTTTTTAATATTTATTTATTTGGCTGGGCCAGGTCTTAGTTGCGTCACGTGGGATCTTTTTTCTTTTTTTTTTGGCTGGGTCTGCATTGTGGCACACGGGCTCTTTGTTGCAGTGTGCGGGCTTCTCTAGTTGCGGCACGCAGGCTCCAGAACACAAGGGCTCAGTAGTTGCGGTGTGAGGGCTCTCTAGTTGTGGCACATGGGCTCAGTAGTTGCGGCATGTGGGCTTAGTTGCCCCGAGGCACGTGGGATCTTAGTTCCCTGACCAGGGATGGAACCCACGTCCCCTGCATTGGAAGGCAGATTGTCAACCACTGGACGACCAGGGAAGTCCCCCAAGTGGGCGTTTCTGATTGGCAGGTAGCTTTCCTCTCTTCCAAGCTGTGATTTGGGATTCAGGCTCCCTTGATGGCTTCAGCATCACCATGGACTTAAAGGTCCATACTGAATTCTCGGGGTCTGTCTGGTATGCAGAAAAAGATAGGGAGGAGGAGGAACACCTGCTTTCAACTATTTCTGCCTGGAGATGACGACACATCACTATCACTATTCCTGTAGTGAGAACTTGTCACGTGGTCCCACTAGATACAAGCAGGATAGGAAACATAGCTCCTGGTTTGCCAGCAGCAACTTGACACTACAATAGGGGAGCTCAAATTTGGGGGAAACAGGTAATATCTTTGTCTCACCTGGGAACAGAGAGAACACAGATCTTAACATTTTGCATCCTTTTCTTTTCCCAGCATTTCTAGGCAATACACACATCAAAGGTTTTTATAGCTAGAAATGTTTATAGCTAGAAATGTTACCAATAAAATAAATAGCATTGCTTGGAAAGGCACTACCATTTATCCTTAAATCATATGAAAATAGTCTGGCATGGTTCTAAATCTGAGATCAGAAACTTATGGGAGGGCATCATTTAAAACAACGACAACAACAACAGGCTCTGAAGTCAGGTCAGGCTGGGTTCTAATCTCTGCTCCAGTCCAAATAATAAGGGACTTGCACAATTTATTTAGCGCTTCGAAACCTCAGTGTCTTCAGCAGCAGCATAAGCTCAAGAATAAGATCCTGAAAGGATTTTGTGAAGACTCACTGAGATAGCATGGCAAGTGCTTGGGCCAAAAAAGGCATGTGCAAAATAATGCCCTCACAGCATCTACCGAAGCTGAGCACACACATCTCCTAGGGTCCAGCAATTTCACTCCCAGATATATAGCCAACACATACACATGTTTATCAAAAGTCAAGTACCAGAACATTCAAAGCAGCACTGTTCAAAATAGCTGTAACACAAAAACAACACATACGCCCACCAAGAATAGAATGGACAGACAGGTTGTGGTATATCTTACATGCGATACTACACAGCAACGAAAATGAACAAACTACAACTACATGTACCAAGGTGGATGAATCTCACACATGCTGAGTGAAAGATACGAGAGAGTGCCTACTGTGTGATTCCATTAATGTAAAGTTCCAAACAGACAAAATTAATATGCTGTTAGAAGTCAGAATGATGGTTACCCTTGGAGGAAACTACTGAATGGGAAGAGAGTGAGAATGGCTCGTGGGATGCAGGTAATGTTCTCTTCGGGAATGGGGGTGGGTGGCTGGTGACAAAGTGCATTCAGTGTGAAAATTCATTAAGCTGTACTTACATCAATACAAAGTTGTTGTTGTTTTTTTAATAGCATCCTTCCTCTGAGGGACTCCCGAAGTGCTTAAATATTGCTCACGAGTGGCACCAGCCTTTGAAGGGGTGAGGGGCAGTAAAAAGGGGCAGGAGGAAAGAAATGTGAAAGTAAGTCATTAAGAGGGAGGAGAGGTGGCGAGGATGCATCATAAAGCTGCAGGGTACCAAGAGCCAGAGATAGCCAGCACTTTTCTAAAAAATGCCATTTTGTGTTATGTATCCCAAATCCCTGACAATAACAAAAGGGTCCAGGACACTTTTCCACAGTGACACTGGCATTCTTATTTGGGCTAAGTTTTAATGCTGCTAAAAATACAAGTCTTACCTATGGGCAAGTCACTACATGTCTTCCAGATTATAAGGTGTCTTTCTGTTCCATATGCCACCCTGTCATTTCTGTCACTGTGATTCTTCGCTCCTGTGTCATTTTGGGGAGCTAGGGTTATATGTATGTGTGTACATTGAGGGGGAGGGGAGGGTGTCAATCCTTGCTAATCCCAGGCCTTGCAATCTGTATCACTTACCCTGATCACCAATGAGGGCCTCCAATGTCATGACTGTGCAAAAATCATTCTCTGCTAATATCACCCCCAGACAGCCTAGCTTCTACAGGGGCAGCCATGTAATAACCCAAGCCTATGCCCACTATACTTCTACTATGTAATGAGGCACCCATCTACAGCCATAAATATATGGCATGTGTAGCTACCACATAGTAACCAAGGGTCACTAAGATTACAACACTAGAAGTCACTGATCAACACATTTGATTTCATTTTATAAGTATTTTATAAATGTTAGCAACATTAAGAACCTTGAGAGATCACCTTCCCATGTAATCTAGAAAGCAAACTGAGGCCAAGAGAGTTGAATAACTTGCTTTAAAACTTAAAGATAGTTGTAGCAGAACCAAGACAAAAATCCAGATGTTCTGCTCCCTCTCCACCAGCCTCTTCACTACCCCTTAAAGGGCTTCTGTTGATCTCCAAGTGTCTTGGGCATAAAATGAACATGATTCTAGCATCCTCCATTTCCCATTTCAATCATAAGCCCCTAGATCTGATGTGTACATAAATACGTTTCTTGGCTTTTGCCTAAAACATATGTGTTGAGATAGTGTTGTTAGAGGGTTTCTGAAGAAAGCTACATCAGTTAATATTTTATTTCCTCAATTGTTGAGTTTTTCCTTTTTACATTTTTGAAGTATTTTTAAACTTAAAGATACAAGAATAGTATAAAGAACCTCTATATAACTTTACCCAGACTGATCAATTTTTAACTTTTGCCACAGCTGCTTTATAATTCTGTCTCCCTCCCACCTTCCTCCCCCTGTCCGTCCTCCTTGCCTCTGTCCCTCTCTCCCTCTTTCCCTCTCTCTCCCCCTCCCTCCCTCCCTTCCTCCTCTCTCACACACACATTACTATTATTATTTATTCTTTGAGAGAGAATATCATTCTTGTTATTTTTCTCTGAGAGTAGGTTGCATAAATCGTGTCACTTTACCTCATAACACTTCAGTGCGTATTTCCTAATAGCAAAGATATTTTCTTACATAGTCACAACATAATTACCAACTTTAAGAAAATTAATATCGTCACAATACTATTATCTATTCTATTGCCCGTATTCCAATGTTTTTCAGTTTTTCCCATCAATGTGTTTTAGAGCATTTGCCCCACTCAGTCCAAGACCCAATCCACTATGACGTGTTACATTTGATTTTCATGCCTCTTTACTCTTCTCCAATCCAGAACAGTACTTTTCTTTCATGATATTGACATTTTTGAAAAATGTAGGTTTTTTTGGTAATAGAACATTCTTTGACTTAGGTTGTACCAGTTAGTTTTTGCTATATAATAATAAACCATCCCTAAACTTAGAAGCTTAAAACAAAAGTTTATTATAAGAAAAATGTATCATTTCTCACAATTCAGCAGGACAGCTAGACAATTCTTCTGCTTTGCACCAGCTTGGCTGGGGCTGGATGGCCCAGGATGCCCTCTCTCACCTGTCTGGCAGTTGGCTGAATACGAGCTGGGGTGATGAGGATGACTTAACTATGTGTCTGTCATCATCTAGCAGGTTAACCCGGGCTCATTCATGTGATGGTGCCCACAGTTCCGAAGCTCAGCAAGAGAGTAAACCCCAACGCACAAATGCTTTCCAAACCTTCTCTCACATCATGGCTGTGAATGTCCCACTGGCCAAAGAAGTCGCGAGGCCAGCCTGGAGTCGGTGTGGGAGAGCACTCCCCTAGATCATGGACAGAAGAAGCAGAACTGTGGCCATTTTCACAATCTACCACAGCAGCCAAATGCAGGGGATAAAATTGTTGTTGCTGTTTTTAAGGAATAAAATATGCTATTAATGGAAGAAATGAGAAGACAAGCTAAAAGCCTCCAAAATAGGGAGGTACGAACACTTAAATTTATAATCTTGAAAGAATCTGAAATGAAGATGCTACACCAGTGAGGGAAAAGGGCCTATAACCCAAGCTGACTGGGAAAGGGTCTGTCACCTGGCTTCTTTTTATTGGTCAAAGGGGTCACATTTAAAAGCCTATAAATGAACTGGAATGATCACCCTCTGAAGCTATAATGCACTTAACACAAACAACTGAACGACAGAGAGAGCTCTGTGCAGAGTAATAGGTTCCTATTACAAGAAAAGCAACAAGGAGAGAATGTTGATAAAGGGAAACTGACACTCCCCCTCCCTGGGGGGCAACACGAGGGAGTCCTGGGACTGCGGGAACAGCGGCAGCCGTAGCTCCTCTATTACCGCTGAGTGCAGCTAGGCAGCAGTGGAGGCCCTGGAATACCAAGTTGACCCTTTTTTTTTTTTTAAGAAAATACTGAAATCTAGACTTAAGTGTGAAATTTCCAGACTTCTAAATTTGGTTTAAGTATTTTTAAGAGCCCATTTTCAGGCTGAGTTAGATCCAGAGGCCATATTTGAAATTTGAAAACTTGACTTTTCTCATCTAAAATCAAAAAAATCAAACTAGGGACTTCCCTGGTGGCACAGTGGTTAAGAATCCACCTGCCAATGCAGGGGACACTGGTTCAAGCCCTGGTCCGGGAAGATCCCACATCTAATCAACTAAGCCCGTGTGCCACAACTACTAAGCCTGTGCTCTAGAGCCCGCAAGCCACAACTACTAAGCCCACGAGCCAGAACTACTGAAACCCGCTCACCTAGAGCCCGTGCTCTGCAGCAAGAGAAGCCACCGCAATGAGAAGCCAGTGCACCGCAACAAAGAGTAGCCCCTGCTCGCCACAATTAGAGAAAGCCTCTGCACAGCAACGAAGACCCAACACAGCCAAAAATAAATAAATAAATATTTTAAGAATTAAAAACTTAGTGGCTTAAAACCATAAAAAATCTAACTATAAGAACAGAGAGGGCTTAAAAATTGAATACATGAAATGCTTATCTAATCCCCTTAGAGAGATATAATACCTCTCTTAACCTGTGACTGTGTAATATATACGTTGATTTGTCCTCAATAACTACAAGACTCAGCATCACGTATATAGCATGCCTACACCCTTATGTTCAATAACTGTCATTTTTAGCATGATATATCATATACAGCATAGATGATAGAACTCTGTTAATACTGGCATAGGCAGACATTCAAGACATAATGGAAAACTGACAAAGGATAAGACTGCCACACAATTTCTGAAACCAAAAGACTGGATTTCTTTCTTACTTACGTAAGGGAGAGCTTTACTGGTCAGGCAGAGTCTCCCTGAGCTAAACAAACTGCTCATTTAGGGGATGGGTTTGTTTTCAGGTTACATTTGTCAAAGAGACAGGAGTGGTCAGCCTTACAAACACGTGCAAAATCAGCAGCTTTCCTTCAGCTGACTGTCAAAGTGTGAGATTGTCGCTGATTGGCTGCCTTTCAGAGAGTAATCAGTGATGGATAAAACAGATCTTGTCTGGGGTTTCATTGTTACCATGGCTAGAGAGTGGACTGTCTTTCTCTGGGAGTGTGAGGGCTTTTGTGAATTAGCAGAACTGTGTAGAACAATGGGGGACACTGCAAGGGTTACACTGTCATGGCTTCACACGGGCATGGATGCTACTTCACAGTGGGCTATGAGCTTATTACCACATGGGTTATGGCTCCTCTGGGAAGTCATGGCTGCCCAAGTATAAAGTCTGGGCCACTTCTCATCTCAACCTAAGAAGAGGTCTATCAGTGTAGACGGGTAGATCTTGCTGCTTTGAAAGGAAATGTTCCCACCGTCATGAACTACAAAAACCATAAGTCCACAGAATGGTATCTTGTTGACAGCATAATCTCTTTGACTGCCCCAATACTAGCACAGACGGGGAGAATAAGAGAAAGTATGAGATACTGAAGAGGAGCAAAAGGAGAAAGACAAAAAGAAACAAAGGTAAAGGCCGTCTTGTGTCTTATTACAACTATGTGTGGAATCAGAGAATAGATTAAAATTCAGGCAGCTGTATAGCACTAACTTTTTATATACTTCTGTGAAACAGTTCCTGAATCCCAAGACTGACTTTTTTTCTTATTGATAGCGTGTCCCTAGCTTTAAATAAAATAGGATGTGGGGTATCTCTTTAGAAGTAAAGAGAAGCACAGGTTAGATCTCATGTGAGATTCCCCTCACCTGACTTCTCATGTAAAGAGAGTCATAGGTGGCCTTAGAGAATTGGAAGGTCTCCAAAAAGGACCACAGGCAGTAGGTGAGCCAAGAAGAACCTTTCTGGCTGTTCAGTGACAAGTGACAATGCCATGTATTCAATCAGTCTTATATCTGTCTGACACTTGCAGTGGGAAATCTGTCTCCCCTTTCCACAAAATGAATGGGATGTAAGAAATGGCCTTTAAAGCTATATGACAAGAGAATGTGTTATTTCTCACAATTGCTCATTCATCCATTCACTCCACAAACACTGAGCATTTACTAAAGGCACAGACTTCAGAGCACAACAAAATTCATCCCTGTGCTCAAAGCACCATAATCTTAAAAGGAGAAAAAGACACAGATAAACTTACATACCAGGTGAGTACAGAGATAAAATCAGTGCCTGAAGGAAGAAGGTATTTGAATAAGTAACACTTCCTGTGGATATGGAGAATTCACTGAGGTGATATTTGAATTGAGGAAAAGGTTTGCCAGGTAAAGGAAACTGCATGTCCAGGGACTCATTAGAGATTCATTTTGGGTAAACCACAGGATTGAGGTTCATGGTGGGAACTGGAAATTTTAAAAGTTAGGTCTGGCCTTGGATTTGGCAATAGAGTCTTAGTTATGACACCAAAAGCACAAGCAACAAAAGAAAAAATAGATTAATTGGACTTCATCAAAATTAGAGAACTTTTGTGCAGAAAGGGGCACTATCATGAAAGTGAAAAGACAAGTTACAGAATGGGAGAAAATATTAGCAAATCATATATCCGATAAGGGTCTCATATCCAGAATATATAGAGAACTCTTAAAACACAATTAACAAAAAGGACAAATCTATGGGTAAATGGGCAAAGGCCTTGAAGAGACGTTTCTTCAAAAAACATATACAAAAAGCCAATAAGCACATGAAAAAATGCTCAACGTCATTAGCCATTAAGGAAATGCCAGTCAAAACCACAATGAGATACCACTTCACATGCACTAGGATGACTATAATAAAAAAAACAGAAAATAACAAGTATTGACAAAGATGTGGAGATATTAGAACCATCATACATTGCTGATGGGAATGTAAAATGCTGCAGCCCCTGTGGTAGTTCCTCAAAAAGTTAAACACAGAGTTACTATATGACCCAGCAATTCCACTCCAAAGTATATATCCAAAAGAACTGAAAGCAGGAATTCAAATAAAAACTTGCACACAAATATTTATAGCACTATTCATAATCACCAAAAGCTAGAAACAACTGAAATGTTCATTCACTAGTAAATGGATAAACAAAGTGTAGTATACCCATACAATGGAATACTATTAAATAGCCATAAAATACATATATCGTTATAGAGGTAATCTTCAAAGGTTTTAAAGAGTAACATAGCAGTTTAGTATTTGAGGAAGAGTCTAGATAATTGCAAATAAATTACAGAAGGGGGGATGGTGACAGGGAGGTCAGTTGCAGATGATTCCAGAGGTGATGAAGGTCTGAATTAGGGCATGGCAAAAGAAGTGAAGGGGCTGGCATGAGATAAGCTTTTGAAAGAGAATGGACAGCAGTTCATGATTGGATACAGGGGTGAGAGATCAGAAGGAGTTGGGGACACAGCGCTGGTAGAAGTAGAAGGTATTATTACCCAGGTTGAGTGATAACACCAGGAACAGGTTGGAGGGGAGTCC
This sequence comes from Phocoena sinus, assembly GCF_008692025.1. Classification (NCBI taxonomy): domain Eukaryota; kingdom Metazoa; phylum Chordata; class Mammalia; order Artiodactyla; family Phocoenidae; genus Phocoena; species Phocoena sinus. The sequence continues at coordinate 11,964,740 of NC_045784.1, forward strand.
CGGTACTTAAGCATGCACAGGCTGGGGGAAGGTGTGTAGACAATGGATTAGCAGCGTGATTGTGAGACCTGGGCAAAGAGTGAACTTTTAGAAGGCTAAGAAACAACTGCCTCCTTTGACCAGCCCCAAGGAACATGGGTCCATTCTGGGTCCATGCATCTCATCACTTTTCAGAACAGCGATCAACGGTTTTATAGTATGGGCAGCAACAATCTCAGAAACTCTAAAAGTGAATACGATTGTGGTGTAGGTGGAAGCAAAGTGTCAAACTTTGCGTTTTGTTTGTTCTTCTTTCTCTAGTTGCTTTAGGTGCAAGGTAAAGTTGTTTATTTGAGATTTTTCTTGTTTCCTGAGATAAGATTGTATTGTTATAAACTTCCCTCTTAGAACTGCTTTTGCTGAGTCCCATAGGTTTTGGATTGTTGTGTTTTCGTTGCCATTTGTCTCTAGGTATTTTTTGATTTCCTCAGTGATCCATTGATTATTTACTAACATATTGTTTATCCTCCATGTGTTTGTGTTTTTTACAGTTTTTTTCCTGTAATTGATTTTTAATCTCATAGTGCTGTGGTCAGAAAAGATGCTTGATATGATTTCAGTTTTCTTAAATTTACCGAGGCTTGATTTGTGACCCAAGATGCGATCTATCCTGGAGAAGGTTCCATGTGCACTTGAGAAGAAAGTATATTCTGCTGCTTTTGGATGGAATGTCCTATAAAGAAAGATCAATTAAGTCTATCTGGTCTAATGTGTTACTTAAGGCTTGTGTTTCCTTATTAATTTTATGTCTGGATGATCTATCCATTGGTGTAAGTTAGGTGTTAAAGTCCCCCACTATTATTGTGTTACTGTCGCTTTCCCCTTTTATGGCTGTTAGCATTTGCCTTGTATATTCAGGTGCTCCTATGTTGGGTACACGTATATTTACAATTGTTATGTCTTCTTCTTGGATTGATCCCTTGATCATTATGTAGGAAACCATAAACAAAACGAAAAGAAAACCCTCAGAATGAGAGAAAATATTCGCAAATAAAGCAACTGACAAGGGCTTAATCTCCAAAATATACGAATAGCTCATGCATATCAAAAAAACACAAAAAAAACAACCCAATCAAAAGCTGGGCAGAAGATCTAAATAGACATTTCTCCAAAAAAAGACATACGGATGGTTAAAAAGCACATGGAAATATGCTCAATATCACTAATTATTAGAGAAATGCAAATCAAAAGTACAATGAGGTATCGCCTCACACTGGTCAGAATGGCCATCATCAAAATATCTGCAAACAATAAATGCTGGAGAGGGTGTGGAGAAAAGGGAACCCTCCTACACTGTTGGTGGGAATGCAAACTGTTACAGCCACTATGGAGAACAGTATGGAGGATCCTTCAAAATCTGAAAATAGAGCTACCATATGATCCAGCAATCCCACTCCTGGGCGTGTATCTGGAGAAAACCGTAAAAGATACATACACCCCAATGTTCATTGCAGCACTATTCACAATAGCCAGGACATGGAAGCAACCGAACTGTCCATCAACAGAGGAATGGATAAAGAAGATGTGGTACATATATACGATGGAATATTACTCAGCCATAAGAAAGAACAAAATAATGACATTTGCAGCAACATGGATGGACCTAGAGATTCTCATACTGAGTGAAGTAAGTCAGACAGAGAAAGACAAATATCATATGATATTGCTTATATGGGGAATCTAAAAAAGGCTACAAATGTACTTATCTACAAAACCAAAACAGTTACAGATGTAGAAAATAAACTTATGGTTACCAGGGGGTAAGGAGCGGGGAGGAATAAATTGGAAGACTGGGACTGACACATACACACTACTATATATAAAACAGATAACTGATAAGAACCTACTGTATAGCACAGGGAACTCTAAGTCAATACTCTGTAATGGGCTACATGGGAAAAGAATCTAAAAAAGAGTAAATATATGTATTTGTATAACAGATTCACTTTGCTGTACACCTGAAACTAACACAACATTGTAAATCAACAATATCCCAATAAAATTTGTTTTTAAAAAAGACATTACTTTCTGGACATATGAAAAAAATTGAAGTAGGGTAGGTAGCCTGGGCAAGGAGGTTAGCTGGAGTCATTTTGTCGGGGTCACTCGAGAGATGCTGAGTGACTGAAATAGGGGTAGAAAATCAGCAGTAAGTGTGGGAAGGAAAAAGTGGTCATGAAAGGGTTTTCTGAGATAGAGTAGACAGGATTTAGTGAATGGTGGTGAGAAAGACTATGACAGACCGGGAAAAACAGCGGAGGATGGATGGTGGATACATGGGGAACAGACATGACACAGGTTTCAGACAGGTACAGTCCTTGCTGGAGAGGGCATATGCCTACTTACAGAGTGAGCTTCCTATAAAGGGAGTGAAGAAGGGGGTGCTCTGAACGTGTGCATGATGTAGACATAATGGCTAAGCCTGGTTGGGGGTTTATAAAGACAGCACGAAGGGGGAAGCCTAGTCGTAACATGGGGAAAGGACCATTCTGGGCGGAACTGTCTTAGTGTATGGAGGAGGGGGTGTTGACCACACATGTCTAACCAGAGAGAACGGACGATGCCCTCTTTGCACAAGCATAGGCCTGCATTTCCATTACTAAAGTACTGGAATCATGCTTCTCCTACTGTGGTCGCAGGCCCCACTCAGACAGTGGCCCTCGGACTTTTCCTGTGTTCTTTATAGTAAGCATTTGCAGAGTGACAGCCAACAAAAGCAAACCAGCAGCTCCACCAGCCTCCCCATTCTTTTGTGAAAAATGCCAGCTAAGTCTTCTGGCTGATCCAAGAAAAAACAATTAAATGCAAGGTCCTTTAGCAGAAAACATCAACACCGGACTCATTAAACCCTTACAAGATCAAATATGTCTGTTGTTCACAATTATTGACATAGTCAATTTGTCTCCCTGCACCAGACTTGCTTCCTTTCAATTCATTCTCTAAAATTTAGCCAGGAAGACATATTTTAAATGAATTTTGAGCTTTTACTTACTTTAAGCCTTTAAATGGCTCCTTGGAATAAAGTCAAATTCAAACGTGGCTTGCAGGGCAGGGAGCAATCTAGCACTGGCCTACCCTTCTGACATCTACTTAGATTACCCTCTCCTCTGAACACTCATATTTCAGAGGGCGGTCTAAGCCAAGCTTGGAAAGGTAGGCTGGTGCTAGCTTGCTTCATTCCCCATAAGTCACATTAGATGCCCCACTCCTTGATTTCAAACGGGGAACAACCCAGATCACCCAGATGAACGTGAAGCAATGTGGTCTCTTCTTAAAGGGGAATACTCCGCACCCATGAGAGAAAAGTAACTACAGCTACATGCAACAACAGGAATGAATCTCACAAACATAACACTGGGGGGTAACCCAGGTACAGAAGAACCTATGCTATATTAGTCTAAGCATGTGAACTACAAGAACAGTCAAAACTAAGCTATGGTGTTACGAGTCAGGACAGGGTTACCCTTGCAGAGAAGGAGGTCGGGTCACTCGCTGGAATGGGACACAGCGGGGCTTCCGGGAGGCAGGTAGGACTGTTCGCTGACCCGAGCGACAGTTGCAGGGGTGTTTGCTTTGTGAGGTTTGTCAAGCCGCACACAGGATTTAGGCACTTTTTCTGTCATACCGCAATAGTTTATACTTTCGAAAAATTCTCTGCCTTCATATTCCGCATCTCTTCTTTGTGCCTAAATAACTCTTCCAACTTTCAAAATCACTTCCTCCAGAAGCCCTTTCCTGAATTCCTAGGCTATTTTATTTTAGCTCACCCTACTGTGTGTTCAAAGTCCCCTGCTGTTCACCTATCGTAACAACTCTCCACATTTAATTACAACTACTTGTTGAATCAAGTTTTTGCAAATCGGCTTTCTGTCTCTTTTCAGGCACATTGTGAAAGCGCATACAGTTTAATAGAGGGCATGTGATGGGAGTAAGATTTACCAATACTCTCCCGAAGGTGGCGTGTCAGCCCCAATGCAGCGCCAAAGATAGAAAGATGAACTAGTGATCTACTGCTTTGTAACAAATTACCACCGGTCAGCAACTTAAAACAAGACATATTTATCTTCTCAGAGTTTTCGTGTATCACAAGTCCAGGTACAGATTAGCCGGGTCCTCTGCTTTGGGGTCTCACGATCAAGGCTGTAATCAAGGTGTCACCAGGGCTGCATTCCTTTCAGGAGCCTCAGGAGCCTCTCCCAAGTTCATATGGTGGTTGGGTGAATTTAGTCCCTTGCCACTGTAGGACCAAGATCCCCGCTTTCTTGCTGACTGTCAGCCAAGGGCCACTCTCTCTCTGCTCCTGAAGGCCACCCACCTTGCTTGTCATAGACCCTCTAGCTGACTTCTCAACATGGCAGCTTCCTCAAGGCCAGCAAGGGAGAGTCTCGCACTCTAGTAGGCTAAGAGGGACTCAGACAATGTAAAAGAATTATGAAAACAAAATCCCATCACCTTTGCCATATAACATAACCTAATTAACGTAGTGACATCTCATTACCTTTATCATATTCTCTTGGCTAGAAGAAAGTCCCAGCTTCTGCCCAGGGGAGGGTACGATACAAAGGGACAAATCATTAGGGGTTACCTTAGAATTCGGCCTACCAATAGGGTAATATTTGGAGATTGAGGAAGATTTTACTAGCAGCCCTGAAATTCCACAATATAGATGTGGGAACCAGCCTCCGAGACGGCACCCTATGATCAGACCCTTGGATAAACTCCTCTCACACTGTATCAGAGTTGGTCTATGTGGCCAACAGAAATTGGCAGAAAGGATAACACGTGACTTCTGAGGTTAGATCATAAAAGACAAAGTAGATTCCACCTCTCTACCACTCGTTCTCAGGAAGGCTGGCCACCACACCATGAGAACACTAAAGCAGCCCGGGAGAGAGGTTCACACAGCAAGGAAATGAGACCTGCTGCCAATAAGGTTGTCAGATGCAAAAAGAATGCCAGCTAAATTTGAATTTCTGATAAACAATGAATAACAGTTTAGTATAAGGATGTCCCAAATATTGCTTGTAACATACTTATACTACAGAATTATTTGTGGTTCATCTAAAATTCAAATTTAACTGGTCATCCTGGGTTTTGTTTTTGTGTTTGTTTTCTGCAGTCTACTAAGTTGACCTGCCAACAGCCACGTGAGTAAAACAAATTCCTCTGCCCAGCTTCAATCAAATCTTCATCTGACTGAAGCCACAGCTGACATCTCGACTGCAACCTTGGGAGAGACCCTGAACCAGAACCTCCTGCCTAAGCTGCTCCTGAATTCCTGACCCACAGAAACTGAGATCATATATGCTTGTTGTTTTAAACCACTAAGTGTGGGGAGTAATTTGTTACACAGTAAATGATGACTAATACGATAGATAACTGTCTACCCATTATCTTGGCCAGTGAGCCTGTCTCTTTCATGAGACAATAACCGAGAATGGTTCCAGCATTTAAGAAGCAAACCCCCTTCTCTAGTTGAAGAGTAAGAAGATAGCTCAGAAGTGACAGTTAAGTTCATCATTTATTAATGAAATGCCTCAGTATCTATTTGATTGAGTTAAATCTGTCAAACAGGACCTCTTGGTTAGGTAAGTCAGAAGGCATTTTTTCGTTGTTCTTGCTTACTGAAGTTGGCCACAGCAGCTTCAACATGACAAAGCCTGACAGATTGATTCAGCCCAAAAATGCTGATGACGGGCGAGCGATGTTTGTTGCACATATGAGGTCCTGCAGTTCCTCAAGCAAAGATGGGAATGGCAAATGCACATTAGACAACTGAGAGACGTGCTAGTAGCAGCTCAGCTGCTGGGGGAACGGAAAGATCTTTAGAAACAATTTACACATTATTAAACAGGCAGCTGGAGAGGAGGGAGGAGATGGGGAACCGAACGATCTTAAGAGCCGTGGCTCTCATCTGGGGTGATTTTGCCCCCCAGTGGACACTTGCCACTTTCTGGAGACATTTTTGGAGCAGAGGTGATGGAAGCTACTGGTATCTAGTGAGTAGAGCCCGGGGATGCTTCTAAACATCCTACAGTGCACAGGACGGCCCCACATCAAAGAATTATCAGACTCCAAATGTCATCAACGCCGAGGCTGAGAAATCCTGCTCGAGAGAGATATAAATGAACAATTTGTTATGCTGACAAGTCAGATTGCTATAATTCTCTGGTACTCAGAAAATCTCTCCTTTGTTTGGGATTGACATGTACACATTGCTATATCTAAAATAAAATGCCTTTCCATGAGAAAAAAAGAAGAAAATAAAAGAAAATTTCTCCTTTGAAAACATTTAGTTCATTGATGTATTCTACACTTTTCCATTTATTCATTCCATAGTCATTCATATACTCATACATTTATTTGTTCACTCAATAAATTTTTGAGGGCTTCACTGTGCCAGGCGCTTTGGGAAAACCTATTGTGTGACAGACAATTCATTCAACCATTAAATAAACTAGGAAGCACCTGGAAGTAATGTGGGGATGAATCAAATTTGTGTTCTTCCCTCAAAAGACATCAAATTTTGAGTTAATACTAAATGCAAACAGAAAACAAAGCAGGAAAAAAATGAAGCAAAACCCTGCTGACTTAACAATCAAAGCTTTGTGTGTCATTCCAATAATGGGTAATCTTCTTCAGGCAAACATTTAAAGAGCAGTTGTCACAAGTCCATAGGCTAGGCAAAGGATGCATCATTGGGCTTATGTGTGACGCTAGCCGGTCATGCGTGTTTTCATTGATTCACCTTCAGTTTTCTTTAATCTTATATAGCGTATAGCAATTTACAAAGAGGTTATTTTAAAAAGGTATTTTAAAAAAACAGCAGTCGAGTGAAACCCAACACTTCAATGATGATTGAAGAGCTAGCTCTAGGACATACACATGCCTTGCACAAAACTTCGGGTCAGAAGAAAGTCCAACCAAACTTTCAAGTTAGCAAAGGCGAGGGTCGTGAGTGCTCTGAACGTACCCCTTATGAAAGGTGAAGTATCACAATAGTGCTAGTCCAATCAGAAAATGAGAGGATCTGGGAGTCTTGGAAGAGGTTTCAAAGGCAAGAAAGACAAAGGTACAGTCATAAAGCACTGTGGCTGACATGCAGGATGCAGGGAGGAACAGGAGAGAAAGATACCTGTGGAAAGGCTGAGACTGAAATTTAGAGGATACTCAACACTCAGTAAGATCCTCACATCTAAACAAAGGCAGGGAGGGAAGGAGGGAAAATATCTCTTGTATTGCTCAGTATTACTTCAAGAAAAACTATATTTATATCACCTCACACCTGCCAGAATGGTTACTACCAAAAAGGTGACAAGCGTTGGCAAGGGTGTGAAGAAAATGGAACCCTCCTACAGTGTTGGTGGGAATGTAAATTGGTGCAGCCACTATGGAAAACAGTATGGAGATTCCTCAAAATATTAAAAATAGAACCACTATATGATCCAGCAACCTCATTTCTGGGTATTTACCCAAAAGAAATGAAATCAGTATCTTCAGATATCTGAATTGCCATGCCCATTGCAGTATTATTCACAATAACCAAGATATGGAAGCAATCTAAGTGTCCACAGACACATGAAGAATAAAGAAAATGTGTTACATACACACAATGTAATATTATCTAGCCATAAAAAAGAAGGGAAGTCTGCCATTTGTGATAATATGGATGAACCTGGAGGACATTATGCTAAGTGAAATAAGCCAGACATAGAGAGAAATACTGTATATTCTCATTTATAGGTGAACTCTAAAAACGTCAAACTCAGAAACAGAGGGTAGAACAGTAGTTGCCAGGGGCTGAGTGGAGGGGGAAATGGGAAGATGTTGGTCAAAGGGTACAAGCTTTCAGTATAAGATGAATGAGTTCTGGGGATCTCATGTATAGCATAGTGACTATAGCTAATAATGCTGTATTGTATACTTGAAATTTGCTAAGAGAGTAGATTTTAAGTGTTCCCACCACACAGGGAAAATAGTAACGATGTGAGGTGATGGATGTGTTAATTAATTTGATTGTATTAATCATTTCAAAATGTATATGTATCTTAAATCATTACATTGTATATCTTAAATATATATAATTTTTACTTGTCAATTATACCTCAATAAAGCTGGAGCCAGGGAGAGAACTATCTTTAGCGAAATGGGATTTCTTGGCTCCCATAACCAGCAAGAGTGTGATCCTAGTTACAGATACCTGAAGCTAGAGGTCCATGCCACCAGACACTCAATAGGTGTCAGCTTCCTTCTTTCTTGCTACGTTCCCATGAAGTGAAACCATCCTTGGTTATAATTCTGGGCTCACCACCCCACATTTCTATACCTGACGAGATTCCCAATTCAAAGAGATCCCAGGCAAAGAGTTTGACTGGCCTGTCTTGAGTCATAGATCCATCTGTTGAACCAATTACCAGGGCGTGATGAGGTTCTTTGTTTAATGGTCCTCAACCAAAGCACATGATTAGACTGAGATAGGAGCAATTACTCAAAAGAAGGAGGGTAAATAAAGATCTGACAAAACAATCAACGCCTACAACCTAAATATCCAAAATAGCATAATGGTTTGATAAATGAGGGTGTATCAGTATGAAAGAATATTAAGCAGCCATTAAAATTTTTTGATTGTGTTTTATAAATTTAATGAGATCCCAATGAATGCCAGGATTTTTTGTCGAGAGTTACGCAAGCTGATTATAAAGTTAAATGAGAAAATAGATGAGAATAGCTAGGCAAACATCTGAAAAATAATGAAAGCATTGAAGAATGACAAGTGCTATTAGAAATCAAAACATATTTATAATGGCACAATAATTTAAAAACATGGAAGTAGTGCACAACTAGAGATGCCAATATAACTGAACAGCCTAGAATTATAGGATAGAAATACACATGGGATTTAGTACATGATAGAAGGGGCATCTCTAACCTGTTGGGTAAAGTTGGACTTTTTAATCAGTGGTGTAGGGACAACTGGGTAGCCTTGTGACAAAAAATGAAGTTGGCTCCCCACTTCATGTTGTGCACCAAAATCAAGTCCAAATGCATCAATGATTTCAACGTAAATTTTTGAAATCTTAAAAGTACTAGAGGGGGGCTTCCCTGGTGGCACAGTGGTTGAAAGTCCGCCTGCCGATGCAGGGGACACGGGTTCGTGCCCCGGTCCGGGAAGATCCCACATGCCGCAGAGCGGCTGGGCCCATGAGCCATGGCCGCTGAGCCTGCGCATCCAGAGCCTGTGCTCCACAACGGGAGAGGCCACAACATTGAGAGGCCTGCGTACCGCAAAAAAAAAAAGTACTAGAGGGAAAAAAATGGACAAATTTCTTTACAACCTGGGAATAGGGAAAACTTTCCTATGATTCCTGGGAAGTATATAACTCAGCAGAAAAGTACAAATGTTTCAATATATATTTTCTTTCCTATTCCTTTCACAGGTTGCTACGGATCAGATTCCTAAAACCCTGGCCATGTCTCTATATTATCTGCAAACTAGAACATTTCCTTTTGGGACCCACTTCTGTCTCCACTCTGTTATTTCCAGGCATCTAACCCAATCTTTTTATTTTGGTATCATTTGGTACAAGCTTTCATAATCTGCTTCAAATGTTTTGAAAGAGGGTATATATTAGAAAATAAAGAAATGAATGAAGAAAAAGAAAAGAGAGGAAGGGGAGCTAGGAAGAATCAGAACAAAGAAAAGAGAGAAAGCATGCTAACTATAAAGGTTGCTGTAATAGCCTTAAATATTCATCACATTAGAATCTGAGGTTCCTAGACGCCAGGGCATGCAGGGAAAAATGAAATTACATATATTTGGTTTTCATGAAGGAGAGTGAACATCAGTTCCTCTGAGGACATATAGCATTTTCCTGGCACTGTATTTTCAAAGAAGTTAAAACCTTAGAATGGTAACAATGCCCAACACCCAAGGTTGTTAAGTGACTTAAGTATATATAAAAGCCTTTATCAACTGCAAACTATTATTTAACACTAATTAACATATCACTGTCTTTTCTATACTTGCAGATTTTCCTACTGCCAATCCTTCCCCCGCCCTCCTTACCCTGTCTTTCAATACAACCAATGTTTGGCCAGTGTGGATGGAACAGGGAACCCTCAGGAGAACTAGACTGAGTCAGAACATGAGATGATGAGGACACCTGGGAAGCCTGGCGCTGATAGGAAGCAGCAAGGAAAGGAAGCTGTCTATTCTGGATGAGTTCAGTGGGCTCGAGAAGATTCCAGCTCGTAGACAAATCCTAAGCTGTGAGAATTACTTTTTACAGCGTAGGGGACTCTCAGCGTGAGCGTCTCCTGGGTCACCAAGGGAATTGAGACTGTCTGGGCATGTCTGTGGGCCCAGAGGGTTGAGTCTTCCAGAAATCTCTTTTTTTGTTTGATTGTTTGTGGAACTAAGGCACCTCCTGGGACAAAACTTTTTTAAAACAAAATAAAACAAAAATTCCTACATAACCAGCTTGATCCAGATACCCAGTAACAGTGATCAGAGGGTTGGGGCCATTTTGAACACCACATGGTAAATCAGTTAGAGTCATCACTCTACCCAGCACCTACTATAGGACTTCATGAAGGGCTCCCGGTCACGTTCATTAAAAACTCTGCAAAGCTCCCAGGCACAAGAAGCTGCTATAGGGAGGATGACGGAGAAAAGAGAGATTCTCGGGCTTTCCTGGTGGCGCAGCAGTTAAGAATCCACCTGCCAATGCAGGGGACACAGGTTCGAGCCCTGGTCTGGGAAGATCCCACATGCTATGGAGCAACTATTCCCGTGTGCCACAACTACTGAGCCTGCGCTCTAGAGCCCGCGAGCCACAACTACTGAAGCCCGCACGCCTAGAGACCGTGCTCCGCAACAAGAGAAGCCACCACAGTGAGAAGCCCACGCACCGCAAAGAAGAGTAGCCCCCGCTCGCCACAACTAGAGAAAGCCTGCACGCATCACCAAAGACCCAACTCAGCCAAAAATAAGTAAATTTATTTTTTTAAAAAAAGTCTCCATGCACTCCACACCAGATCTCCAGGCAAGAGCAGCAGTGCCCAGTGGACAGGCCACCAATGGCCAGAAACTCAGCTGGGAAAAGGCAGAGCCTGAGATCAGCGAGCCTGCTGGGGCTCAGGAGAATGTGAACACAAACGGTGATTTGTTTGTGGGCACGTTTTATGTCCCCTGGTAGCTCTCAAAACCACAGTCGGGGGTAGGGAGGACGGGGCAGGGAGAGGTCTCCTCATGATGGGAGAAACTACGTATCATCAGCTTGGATGTAGTATCTTGTCAGAGAGCTTTCCAGCTCAACAATGATAAAGCAAATAGTTCAGACATCCTAGAGAAAATGCCTACCTGCTTCAAGTTTTCAAGAATATCTATCTAGTGGACATCTGGCCACGAGGGTTGGGAGGACCACTGAGGAAAGAGCACTGGGCCAGTTCAAATCTTGCCTCTACCAAACACAAGCAGTGTAACTTTGAACTTGTGCCTGTAACTCTTGGGGACTAAGTTCCGTATTTGTAAAATAAGGAGGCTGGACTAGACCAGTGATTTGCAAATGGTATTGAAAGGAATGCTCCAGTCTAGGGAGTGTCTGACCTGAGCTGAGAGGAGAGTCTTGAAGACTGGAGAGAGATGGCCCAGGGTCCCCTGCTTCTCCAAAAGCAATGGCACATGTGTCTTGTTTCACAAATAGGGGCTTAGTTGGTTTTATTTGAGGGGAATACTTGGCTGCTAAAATAAGGCTTGACAATCACTTAACCAGACTAGACTAGTTATTCATGAGAAAACAACAAAGTAAAGCTGTGAGTAGTGATGGACGTTAGCAAGAGAGGGGGTTGTTTATCTTGTGGGTGTGCCACTCTGAACCAAATAAGGAGCAAAATGGGACTTGCTAATACAAAGGCTGAAGATCTGCCATCTGGGCCACAATGGGTAGGGTTTTGGGCAGTCAGGGGGATGCAGCTGGGGGAAGAGGTTGAAAACAGAAGTAGAAAGAGGCAGAAAGGTAGGAGGACTCCTGGGTACCCATGTGAGGTGGGCTGGGGTATCTGGAAGGTGCTTACAGGGGAGTGGCCGGCGATGCTGGCCCGTCTACTGCTCTCTGCAGGTATTTCTGCTTTCCCACAAGTAAGAATAGGTTGTTTCAGAAGCCTTGCCAGGCACTGCTGGGTCTAAAAGCAGGTTTACAAAAATAAAACCAATCATTATAATGCTGAAATACTTAAAGGTTCACAAACCCAAATCCCCAAAATTCAAAAGCCTCTCTTAAATGAAGGTCTGGTGTAGTGTAAATTAGCTGGTTTTTCCCAGGTGTCTACCAATTAGGGCACCTGCTGGGAGCAGTTTCTCAGCAGTTACCGATCATCACTTTGGGAAAGCTTGAAAACAGCCAATTATTTTTCTAGGATGAGAAAGTAATGACTTTGTACCTGTTCAAATTCCTGAGATTACAATTTGCAATATGCAATATATTTTTTTTCAATTCTATCTGCTCCTAATAGAGATATAAATATTCAGTGGTGAAAACTGAATTAAGGGGATAATTACTGGATTAGGATAAAGTTGCAATTACAGTAATTTGATGATTTCAATTACTCTGGCTATCTCTTTGACAAGAATGACTGAAACAGTTGAAATTGGAACCCATAGGTCATATAAAGATAAGATTACTGGATGGCATTTCATACGGAAATATTCACTCCTAAATATGCCTCATTAGAATCACAGTCACAAAGCATTGTCAATCTTCCTTCTAAATAAGAAATTGGCACATCCTGTCTGACACAATAACACTCATTCTATTCCTCCTGTCCCCAAGAAGATGTTATCTAGGAAACCATCAATCATTACCCAATATCATAGTCTGTCAATGGCTGATTCTCAAACACTGGATGGAGCAAGGCAGTCTGCATTCAAATCCTGCCTCCTTCAGAGACTTGAGATATGATGTACGTGAGCTCTCTGGTCCCTGAGATCCAGCTGTTGCTCAAAGCATGGCTCCTCAAATTCTTGCATTTGAAATACATGAATTTCCTCCCTTTCGCCTTCCCCAATGCCAAAGCAAAGCAAAGCAAAACAGCAACGACCAAAACACAAAAACGATGCATGAAAACAATTGTATTATTTAAAGAGAAAAGGAACAGCATTTAAAAGGTACTGCTGTTGGGACTTCCCTGGTGGCGCAGTGGTTGAGAATCCACCTGCCAATGAAGGGGACACGGGTTCGATCCCACATGCCGCAGAGCAACTAAGTCCGTGCACCACAACTACTGGGTCTGCGCTCTAGAGCCCGTGAGCCACAACTACTGAAGCCCGCACACAAGAGAAGCCACCACAATGAGAAGCCCGCACGCCACAACGAAGAGTAGCCCCCGCTCACCGTAACTAGAGAAAGCCGGTGTGCAGCAACGAAGACCCAATGCAGCCAAAAATAAGTAAAATAAAATAAATACATTTATTAAAAAATAAAAGGTACTGCTGTTATTCAACCTGCATTGTTTCCAAGACTGAAATCAACTCTGCACATTTCCTAGGAATTTCTTTAATCCAGTGGTTCTCAACCAAGAGTGATTTTGCTCCCTAGGGGACATTTGGCAGTCTGGTGACATTTTTGGTTGTCATAACTTGAGGGAGGGCTACTAGGACGTACTGGGTAGAGGTCAAGGATGCTGATAAATATCCTACAGTGCACAGGACAGCCCCCCACCACTACAAAGAATTATCCAATCCAAAATGTCAATAGAGGTTGGGAAGTTCTGCTTAACCCAACTACAGATGATGCATCCTTGGTAATGGTGTTTAACTGGACTAAATAGAGAAGCTCATAATTCATTCCATGTGTCAGAGAATAGAGACTAATTCTAGATTATGGCCAGGAGAGCATGAGTTGCCAGAGACTGGCAAAGTGGAACAACTTCAGATTTGACACGTGTGGAAAACCTCTCGTGTGCTAGTTCCCTAGGTATCTTTTTTAATCTACAGAATAATCCTCTGAGGTATATAGAACTATGCTTACTTAAAGAAGCACAGTCTAAGAGACTAAGACAAGTTTAGACATATGACCAAAGTCCCTTGGTTGGGTAGGGAGCCAAGATTCGCTCCCAGGGCTCTCTCCTTCCCGTGGTATTTGAAAGTAGAAGGTGGTACCCGCCACACGACAAGCACATACTGCAGGAAACGATGTGATAGAAACTGAGCTCCCTCACCACTTCTGTGCACCCTTCCCTAGCTTCAGTGTGATTCTGCTTGTAACAGCTTGTAGCTGTGACTTTGGTTAGAAGATGCCCTTAGAGCTTAGAGTCACTTTGCCCGCATGCATGGAAAGCCCACAGTGCCTGGGGTCCTACTTGTCCCTGAGCGGCCCTTAGCCAGGAACTCAGGACCCTGAGAGCATAAAACTCTAGCTCCTACTCTGCAAGGCAAGGCAAAGGCTGAGAAGCAACGCCCACTCCAGAGCTCCCCCGCGGGATAAGGCCGATGTACCCTCTGTGAGACCTCACCTGCAACCCCACTCTTCCCTATCCTGCGTGCCCTGCTCCCTCACCCTTTTCTCCCAAGAGCACTCCCGTAAGAAATCACTTGCACACATAATTCAAAAAGAGTCATGTACCAGTATGTTCACTGCAGCTCTATTTACAATAGCCAGGACATGGAAGCAACCTAAGTGTACATCATCGGATGAATGGATAAAGAAGATGTGGCACATACATACAATGGAATATTACCCAGCCATAAAAAGGAATGAAATTGAGTTATTTGTAGTGAGGCGGATGGACCTAGAGTCTGTCACACAGAGTGAAGTAAGTCAGAAAGAGAAAAACAAATACCGTATGCTAACACATATATATGGAATCTAAGGAAGAAAAAAAAAAGGTCATGAAGAACCTAGGGGTAAGACAGGAATAAAGACGCAGACCTACTAAAGAATGGACTTGAGGATATGGGGAGGGGGAAGGGTAAGCTGTGACAAAGTGAGAGCGTGGCATGGACATATATACACTACCAAACGTAAAATAGATAGCTAGTGGGAAGCAGCCGCATAGCACAGGGAGATCAGCTCGGTGCTTTGTGACCACCTAGAGGGGTGGGATAGGGAGGGTGGGAGGGAGGGAGACGCAAGAGGGAAGAGATATGGGAACATATGTATATGTATAACTGATTCACTTTGTTATAAAGCAGAAACTAACACACCATTGTAAAGCAATTATACTCCAATAAAGATGTTAAAAAAAAAATCACTTGCACACAAATCATCGTGTCCCAGTCTGCTTCTGGGGGCACCTAATGCGTAAGAAGAGATAATGGAGGCCAGAAACGTTGGGGATGCTTCTCAGAGTAAGAGGACATTTAACTGGAGGATCATGGGAGATAAGCTCAGTGATATAGGCTGTACCCAGGATGAGTCTAACTAAGGAATCTGGATGCAGCCTGTGAGCAATGGAAAACTATTAATGATTTTTTTCAGTAAGGAAGAACATTCCACATGAAATAGAATCCACTACATTAATAAACCTTAGTTGATACTAAACGTAAGTTATTGGATATTTTCCAAATGCATTACTAAGTATTGGATAACTCGCAAATATAGCAAAATGTAATAAAGGAAAATGAAAAATTCTTAGGTGTTGATTACTTTCTGTGTACAAAGGGGCTTCGTGCTCTAGATATACATGAATAGATCAAATGACTTTGAACCATGATTATGGCCAACCGTGAAAAGGAGGCTTGTTTCCCTGTGGCCTGGGACCACTTATTTTACAAAATGAAACACTTCTCTCTATAACAAGTTAAATTTCTAACATAATACAGGAGAACTACTTGGTCTCGCAGAAAAGCACGGTCATTTTTCATTTGTTTATTGTTAAATATTCCCTACCTGCTTACTATATGCCAAGCACTCAGTAAGAGTACTTAAGAAGTAAATCGTAAGGTTAAATACTGAAATCGTTTTCTGGGTTTTTAAACTCTATGTTCTATACATACATCCAGAAGACAGTTTCCAACAACATAACATCTTAGTCTGATGTCTAAAAAGTAGGTTATTAATGATAATTGGGTAGAAATTCGGCTAAACTTTTTAAATGTCTAAAATATTCTCAAATAAATGATTTTGATGTAACATAGGTTAGATTTTAGCCTATACTTGATAATGTTACAATTCAATTTTAGTAGAACATGTATTGCCCAGATCCACAGGTCAGCAAGCTTTTACTGTAAAGCATTAGATAGTAAATATTTGAGATTTTGCAGGCCAGATGGTTTCTGTCACAATTATTCAACACAGCCCTGCAGTGCAAACGTAGATAATACAAACATTAATGGGCGTAGCTGTGATCCAATAAAACTTTACAGACACTGAAATTTGATTTCCGTATAATTCTCATGTGTCACAAAATATTATTTTGATTTTTTTCAATCATTTAAAAATGTGAAAAATCATTCTTAGCTCACGAGTGAGCTCTATAAAAACAGGTAGTAGGGTGAGTTTAGTCCAAGAACCTGGTGTCCCAGTTTTGGGTTTCCCCGAAGTTGGGCTGAGGCAAGGGTTTGGGGGTGCAGGTAGTTTATTTGGGAGGTGACCCCAGGAAGCAGGAATGAAGGAGCATGGAGAGAGAGAGATATTGGAAAAGAGATCTGTTACTGAGGGCAGCTGGACTCTATCCCACTGGGTACGCTCTGAGAAACTGGTAGAACGTGCCCTAGACATTCTCCTCTGAAGGATGGGAGATTGCTCCTGACGGCCGTACTGAATTTAAAGCGTGGAGAACAAAAGCCTCATATGCCTAAGCTTTCACCTCGAGGCACAGATTAAAATCAAAGATTTTCTATAACATGCTTTAAAACATTTTCTCTCTTACAGCAATAAAAATAAAATATCCAAAACTCTAACTCAGACCTTGAGTCTGATCAAATCCAAGTTTGCTTGCTGAATTACAGTATCAGTTGGCTTCATAGCCCTGCCACGTCTTTGATGTGAGTGAATGCAGTGCCCTGGAAAGAGTGCAATTCCAGCAATTTGAATGGAAATATCTGGAACACTTTGAAGAATACCCTGAATCCTCAACTCCCCATGAAGTGCTTCCCACTGGGACTCCTGAGTCTGCAGAGCAGTTCTCCTACCCTTGCTTAGACAAACTCTTACTTCCTGGCCTGTGTGCCCTCGTGGAACAAAATTAATATTTTGTAGCCCACCAGTCATTGTCACTCAGTCAATAACCATAATCAGATTCCAGCATACCCTGGGAGAGAGGTTGAGTGTGGCATCAAACTTGGGAAGAGAAGGCTTATATAATGGAAGACCTTTAGGAATTTGTTCAATTATAAGAGCAAAAATCAGAGGGATATTTGTGGGAACAGATCTTGAGGATTTTGAACCCAAAGGGAAGAATATATAAAGGAAGCATAAAAAAAGAATGTATTTCACAATAAAAACAACACATATTTCAGTATGGAAATGCTGGGGCATAACTACAGGAGAAGATACTCTGAAGTAGATGGACACTTGCCCCTATCACCATGCATGCAGCAGTTACAAATGCCCATGGATGCAGGCGTGCTATGTTAGCAATACATGCCTGTGTTAGTATGAGTTTCCTATTGCTGCTGTAACAAACTACCACAAACTTAGTGGCTTTTAAAAACAACACAAATCTATACTTTTACAACTGTGGAGGTCAGAAGTCTGAATTGGTCTCCTTGGACTAAGATCAAGGTGTCAGCAAGGTTGCATTCCTTTCTGAATGCTCCAGAGAATTCACCTTCCTGCCTTTTCTAGCTTCCAGAGGCTGCCTGCATTCCTCAGCTCATGGCGCCTTCTCCACCTTCAAAGCTAGCAATCTTAAGACCCTTGCGAATCAATGAAACAGAATAGAGAGCCCAGAAATAAACCCACACACCTACGGTCAATTAATCTATGACAAAGGAAGCAAAAATATACAATGGAGAAAAGACAGTCTCTTCAGCAAGTGGTGTTGGGAAAGTTGGAGACAGCTTCATGTAAATCAATGAAGTTAGAACACACCCTCATACCATACACATAAATAAACTCAAAATGGCTTAAAGACTTAAATAGAAGACATGACACCATAAAACTCCTAGAAGAGGATATAGGCAAAACATCCTCTGACATAAATTGTAGTAATGTTTTCTTAGGTCAGTCTCTCAAGGCAAAAGAAATAAAAGCAAAAATAAACAAATGGGACCTAATTAAACTTAAAAGCTCTCGCACAGCAAAGGAAACCATAAATAAAAAGACAACCTATGTAATGGGAGAAAATATTTGCAAATGATGCAACTGACAAGGGATTAATTTCCAAAATATACAAACAGCTTATACAGCTCAATATCATAAAACAAACAAAAAAAAAAACCCAATCAAAAAATGGGCAGAAGGCCTAAATAGACATTTCTCCAAAGAAGACATACAGATGGCCAACAGGCACGTGAAAAAATGTTCAACATCACTTATTAGAGAAATGCAAATCAAAACTACAATGAGGTATCGCCTCACACCAGTCAGAGTGGCCATTATTAAAAAGTCTACAAATAATAAATGTTGGAGCAGGTGTGGAGAAAAGGAAACCCTCCTATACTCTTGGTGGGAATGTAAATTGGTATAGCCCCTATGGAAAACAGTATGGAGGTTCCTTAAAAATAGAACTACCGTATGACCCAGCAATCCCATTACTGGGCATACACCCTGAGAAAACCATGATTCAAAAAGAGTCATGTGCCACAGTGGTCATTGCAGCACTATTTACAATAGCTGTAAGTATTAAATAACACTATTTCCAATAGGACATGGAAGCAACCTAAGTGTCCATCGACAGATGAATGGATAAAGATGTGTCACATATATACAATGGAATATTACTCAGCCATAAAAAGAAACGAAACTGAGTTATTTGTAGTGAGGTGGATGGACCTAGAGTCTGTCATACAGAGTGAAGTAAGTCAGAAAGAGAAAAACAAATACCGTATGCTAACACATATATATGGAATCTAAGGGAAAAAAAAAAGAAGGTCATGAAGAACGTAGGGTAAGACAGGAATAAAGACACAAACCTACTAGAGAATGGACTTGAGGATATGGGGAGGGGGAAGGGTAAGCTGTGACAAAGTGAGAGAGTGGCATGGATGTATATACACTACCAAACGTAAAATAGCTAGTGGGAAGCAGCCGCATAGCACAGGGAGATCAGCTCGGGGCTTTGTGACCATCTAGAGGGGTGGGATAGGGAGGGTGGGAGGGAGACGCAAGAGAGAAGAGATATGGGAACATATGTATATGTATAACTGATTCACTTTGTTATAAAGCAGAAACTAACACACCATTGTAAAGCAATTATACTCCAATAAAGATGTTAAAAAAAAATAACCACTTAGAGTTAAGCCTGTGAAAAGTTAGTAGCCTCTGCCCCAATCACCTTGTAAGGACTAGGTGCTTGCTACCCTGCTCTATCTCCTGCTGGCTTGTGACCTGGGGTGGAAGACTGTCCTTCCCCCGGCAGTCCCCCTTCCTTTGAGATAGTGCTCAAGTCATACCTTCTCTGCAACATTGTCCTGGCAACCTGAGACTACATTATCGCTGAAAGTCCAGAGCACTTTGGAAAAATTGGTTGCATAGCAGCCTTTATACCCTTTGCCTCCTCTACCCAATAAGCTCCATGAAAACAGGAGCCACTTCTTGTCATTGTTCTATTTCTTGCAAGACCAGGCTTGACACTGTTGATTCTTCCAGATTTCTTCTCCTCAGTAAAGACCTTTAAGTCCACCTCTTGTTCTTTTTTCTCTCTCACGGACATCATTTTCTTTTTTTTTTTTTTGTGGGTCTGCCTCCTATCTCTGGTTGCTGATAATACAAAAAATAGAACATACTCTTGGGAGTCAGACAGACCAGGTCTGCCATTTACTTGTTATGTGAGCTTGTGCAAGTAAGTCGTTCACCCTCTACCATTGTAGAACAGAGCTCTCAAGACCATTCTGATAATCAAAGAGGAAAGAAAACCCTCAGTCGATGTTCATTTTCTTTCTGTGATAGAAATTGACATCGGAGCCCAACCACCCCACCTCAGAAGACGTTTGATCAACAGAAGAGTGACTACCACTTCTGAGACAGGCACCTTAGACTCTGATTTCATTGCACCTTCAGGAAGAATAATGAGTAACTAGATCCTAGAAAATGAGGCAGACACTCTGATACCTTCCAAGCCTTCCCACAGGCCCTTTCAAGGCATCGTTCACTACTACCTCTCCTTCACCCCCTACATCCAGCCAACTGCAAGCCCCTGAACATTCTGCCTCCATAGTACCTTTCAAATTGATTTCAGAAGTAGTAGCCTATTTCAGGTTCCCATTGCCTCTCATCTGAGTCACTGCAACTCTTAGCTGACCTCCCTGCCTACCGTTTCTCCTGCTCGCACAGTCATCTCAAATGATCTTACTGATACACAGATACGATCACGCTCTTCCTCTGCTAAGAACCATCACTGGCTTCTCATTCCATTCAGTATGGGACCTGAGCTCCCCTGCTTCCTTCCCAGTGTCATCTCCTGTTCCATGGCTTCCCATGCTCCCTGTACTTTTGCAGGTTATGGTATTACTCACAGACCTTAGACTCTTCCATCTCCAGGCCTTCGTTCGAGCTCTTCCTTGTGAATGGAAGGCCCTTCCACCAGTAATCCATCTGTCAAAATCCTACTCTTCCTTCAAGATTCAATTTAAATCTTACCTTCTGCAAGAAGCCTTTCTAGGTTGCCTGGTAGTAAAGAATGGCCTTCTCCTTTGGTCCCCATATAATGACATTTGAACCCTAACTGTATTGTTCTCACCCTCTAGGATATATCCATTATTTATGGTATCAGTTTTCCCCTCTAGACTATGAGTTTCTGGAAAGCAGAAACTTTATTTTTTACATGTCTTAATATGACTTAAAATTAATTAAGCATACACAAAGTGCTTAAGGTAGCTCTTGGTTCATAATAAAGACACAACAAATGCTACCTATTTTTTTCCCCAACGCTTGAAATGAAGATACATGACCTCTCTGAGCCTCAGTTTCTTCATATGTAAAATGGGGATAATAAAATTATCTACCTCTCAGGGTCGTGAGAGGATTAAATGAGATAATGCACATTAAGTGCTGAACAGAGTGCCTGTTGACAATAAATGCTCTATACAAGGTATCAGTAACCATACTTACATTATTTTCATCGTTTTCATACTTATGCTCTTCACCCTCCTCCTTCCAGGCCCCAAGCCTGCCCCCATTGCTTCTAGCACAGGGATTTCACACGAGGTATGCTCAGTCTATGTTTTCTGAATTACTAAATTATCTTTTTTTTACTCCCGCGGGTTCTTATATTTATAGTAATACAGATCCAATAAGTAATCACAAAGCCACAGAAATTCGTCTTTGACAAACCAGCCACGTTCTTGGATTTCTGAAGGCTTTGAGCCAACTGATTAAGATGCCAGGTTTTCGCTTTACACTAGAAATGACAGGCTGCCCATAGCCTTACACACTCATGCACACCCTGGAACCTCAGAAGGCCTTTCTTTATTTGGAATAAGGGCATTGGTGGTTTCTTTCCCTGTTACCATTCACCTGCCACTTAGAGAATTTTGAAATCAAACTTCCCTGTGCTACAACTGAATGTAACAAATATATTTATCCTGAGTCATCCTCCTGTGCTTGGCATTATGCTGAAGGCTGTTTTCAAGAAGCTTACTGTCTAGGGCTTCCCTGGTGGCACAGTGGTTAAGAATCCGCCTGCCAATGCAGGGGACACGGTTCGAGCCCTGGTCCGGGAAGATCCCACATGCCACGGAGCAACTAAGCCCGTGCACCACAACTACTGAGCCTGCGCTCTAGAGCCCGCGAGCCACAACTACTGAAACCCGCGTGCCTAGAGCCCGTGCTCCGCAACAAGAGAAGCCACAACAGTGAGAAGTCCGCGCACCGCAACGAAGACCCAACGCAGCCAAAAATAAATTTATTAAAAAAAAAGACGCTTACTGTCTAAAAGGCAAAGGGCCAGACATGTAAGGTGCTAACTACACAAGCAGCAAAATGAAACAGGGCCAAATAGATGCAGAAGTAATGTGCTGTGGGTGTGTAGAGGAGGGAACTCTTCATTCTGACCAGAGAATAAGCAAAGATATCATCAAGGAGGTATCATTTGAGCTAAGCCTTGACGGCTGAGAGAATTTTGATATAGACAGAAAGTTGGAGAGAGGGTAGTCAGAATAAGGGAACAGCATCACCAAAGGCATGGGGAGGTGAAATTGCATGGTGGGTTGAAAGAATGGGGAGTAGACTAAGGTGGTTGGACCCCCGTTTCCCATTCTTCAGCCGTTTGCCTCCCACTTCTGGTTCTTTCCACAGCTGAGTACCACCTATGCTATTATTACTTAACATTTTTTCCCCAAATTGACTCATTCCTGTAACCTAAATTAATATATTCTTTTTTTAAAAAAAATTATTTATTTATTCATTTATTTAATTTTTGACTGCATTGGGTCTTCGTTGATATGCATGGGCTTTCTCTAGTTGTGGCGAGCAGGGGCTACTCTTTGTTGTGGTGCACGGGCTTCTCATTGCAGTGGCTTCTCTTGTTGCAGAGCACGGGCTCTAGGCACACGGGCTTCAGTAGTTGTGGCACGCGGGCTCAGTAGTTGTGGCTCGCGGGCTGTAGAGCACAGGCTCAGTAGCTGTGGCGCACGGGGTTAGTTGCTCCGCGGCATGTGGGAACTTCCCGGACCAGGGCTCGAACCCGTGTCCCCTGCAACGGCAGGTGGATTCTTAACCACTGCACCACCAGGGAAGCCCCTAAATTAATATATTCTAACAGGAAACTTTACATTACCACCATGAATTCACTTTTATTCACTACACATTAAAATAACTTTCCATCCATGAGCCACTTCAGATCACCCTGTGTCCTTACAGTGGTGTGGGTATGATCACCTCATGCTAGATCATAAGGGGTATGAGTGCCAGTGCTGAGAGATGAGGCCAAGAAGGTGTGTGTGGCCGGCCCATGGAGGGCCTTAAACACCAGGCTAGGGCTTCCCTGGTGGCGCAGTGGTTGAGAGTCCGCCTGCTGATGCAGGGGACACGGGTTCGTGCCCCGGTCCGGGAAGATCCCACAGGCCACGGAGCGGCTAGGCCCGTGAGCCATGGCCGCTGAGTTTGCACGTCTGGAGCCACAACAATGAGAGGCCTGCGTACGGAAAAAAAAAAAAAAAAAAACCACCAGGCTAACATGTTCAGACTTTATCCTGTCAGCAGTGGGAAAATACTGAAGGCTTCAGAGGAGGCAAACATTATGACCGTGCCTTAAAAATATATCTGCGGCATGGAAAATAGACTGGAGGGGAAGAGACCAGCAGGAAAGAATAGACAAAAGCCTGCAGTCCAGACCAGAGGAGATCAAGTTCTGGACCACAGCAGTGGCAGTGGAGACAGAGGCAGGAGGATGAATGGGAGAGATTTTTTTTGGAAAGGGAGAGAAGTTAAAGATAGCTCCAAAATGTTGAAACTGTGACATTTATCCTGAGGCCTGAAATATGAATAGGAGCTAGTCAGGCAACGAGCTGAGGAAAGAGTCTTCCAGGCAAAAGGGACAATATGCACAGAAGCCCGGAGGCTGGGGAACAGAATGAGTTGAAGAAACTGACAGAAGAACAGTATGGTGGCATGCAGAGAACTAGGGGGTGGCCAGGGGCTCCATCACGGAGGACCTTCAGAACCAAGGTTATGAGACTGGACTGGATCCTAAGAGTCATGGGAAGCCATGTGAGTTGTTGAATTATTGAATTACCATTAACCCCCATAGGTTCTCGTATTTATCATTAATTTTGATCCATTAAGTAATCACAGAGCCACAGAAATGTCTCTTTGACAAACCAGCCATGTTCTTGGTTATATGCTATAGAAGGACAGATATTTGCATTTAGCATGCTGGCTGCATCATGGCTCAAATCGAAGCAGGTAACCTGTTTAGAAGACGTTGGCAGTCGGCTTAGAGAGAGAGAATGGTGGCTTGGACAGGATGGTAGCATGGAGGTGGGGAATAGAATAATTTGAAAGATGTTTGGAGGACAGAACTGATGGGAATTAACAATTGACTAAAGGAAAGCGATAATTAGAGCACAGTGGTGAAGAGTACAGTCTCTGGAGGAAGAGTGTGAGTTCTCAACTCTGGCTCACCCACTCGCTGGCTGTGTGACCTTAAGTGGTTACTTAACTTCTCTGAACCTGGGTTCCTCATTCACAAAATGAGAATGCTTATTGTCCTAATGGGGGCTTTATGATGATTTAATAAAATACACATGTAAAATACTTAGTTTTACATGATGAGTGTACAGTAAATGTTGGCTATTACTATATGGGGAAAGTGAGCAAGAAAGATGAATCACAAATGATTTGAAGAAAGGACCCAGTTAGATTCATATTGGTACCATCTTTAACTTAAGCTAATAATCATTAGTAATTTGAGGGTGTACAGGTTTACATTTATTTTTTTTAAGTCAAGACCAAGGGTGAAAAAGGATATTACATAATGGTAAAAGGGTCAATTCACCAAGAAGACATAACCATCCTAAATGTCTATGCACCTAGCAATAGAGCTTTAAAATATATGAAGTGAAAACTAACAGAACTGGAAAAAAAACAGACAAATTAACAATTACATTTGAAGACTTCCTTGAAAACCACAAACAACCAAAACTCACCCAAAATGAAACAGATAACGTGTAACTATTATCTAAATTAAATTTTAATTTTGGAAGGTTATGAACCTTCCAAAACAGAAATCTGAAGACCCAGTTGGTTTAAACGGCATATTCTTCCAAACATTTTAAAGATGATATATCACAAATTCTACACAATCTTTTTCAGAAAATAGAAGACGAAAGAACACTTGCCAACTCATTTATGAGGCCAGACCCTGATACCAAAACCAGACAAAACAGTACAAAAAAGAAAACTACAGACCAATATCCCTCATGGATATAAATGCAAAAATCCTCAAAAAAATACTAGCAAATCAAATAAATATACCATGACCAAGTGGGCTCTATCCCAGAATGCAAGGGTAAATATTTGAAAATCAATCAATGTAACCCAGCATATTAACCACCTAAGGGAGAAAAAACACACACAATTATATCAATTGATGTAGAAAAAGCATTTGACAAACTTTAATCCATGATAAAATCTCTCAGCAAACTAGGAATAGAAGGCAACTTTCTCAACTTGATAAAGAGCATCTGTTAAAAAAAAAAAAAAAAAACCCTGCAGGTAACATCATACTTAATGGTGAAAGACTGAAAGCTTTCTCTCTAAGATGAGGAACAAAGCAAGTATGTTCACTCTCAACATTTGTATTCAACATCATACTAAAAGTCCTAGCAAGTGCAATAAAGCAAGAAGAAAAAAAAAAGAAAGAAAAGCATACAGATTGAAAAGTAAGAAATACAACTGTCCTAATTCACAGATGACATGATCACCTGTGTAGAAAATCCCATTAAATTAAATACTTTTTAAATCTACTAAAAAAATCCCTCTAAGGGTGTGGAGAAAAAGGAACCCTCTTGCACTGTTGGCGGGAATGTAAATTGATACAGCCACTGTGGAGAACAGTATGGAGGTTCCTTAAAAAACTAAAAATAGAGTTACCATATGATCCAGCAATCACACTCCTGGGCATAAATCCGGAGAAAACCATAATTCAAAAAGACACATGCGGGCTTGCCTGGTGGCGCAGTGGTTGAGAGTCCGCCTGCCGATGCAGGGGACACGGGTTCGTGCCCCGCTCCGGGAAGATCCCACATGCCGCAGACCGGCTGGGCCCGTTAGGCACGGCCGCTGAGCCTGCGCGTCTGGAGCCTGTGCTCCGCAACGGGAGAGGCCACAACAGTGAGAGGCCCGCGTACCGCAAAAAAAAAAAAAAAAAAAGACACATGCACCCCAATGTTCATTGCAGCACTATTTACAATAGCCAGGTCATGGAAGCAACCTAACTGTCCATCGACAGATTAATGGATAAAGAGGATGTGGCACATATATACAATGGAATATTACTCAGCCATAAAAAGGAACGAAATCGGGTCATTTGCAGAGATGTGGATGAATCTAGAGACTGTCATACAGAGTGAAGTAAGTCAGAAAGAGAAAAACAAATACCGTATGCTAACACATATATATGGAATCTAAGGAAAAAAAAAAGAAATGGTCATGAAAAACCTAGGGGCAAATACGGGAATAAAGACGCAGACCTACTAGAGAATGGATGTGAGGATATGGGGAGGGGGAAGGTTAAGCTGCGACAAAGTGAGACAGTGGCATGGACATATATACACTACCAAACGTAAAATAGATAGCTAGTGGGAAGCAGCCGCATAGCACAGGGAGATCAGCTCGGTGCTTTGTGACCACCTAGAGGGGTGGGATAGGGAGGGTGAGAGGGAGGGAGATACAAGAGGGAGGAGATATGGGGATATATGTATATGTATAGCTGATTCACTCTGTTATACAGCAGAAACTAACACACCATTGTAAAGCAGTTATACTCCAATAAAGATGTTAAAAAATAAAAATAATAAATAAAAGTGGTGGGGTCTGGCCCTTCTCCCTGTCATTGGTTGCCAAGAAGGGAACCTGAAAAATCAAAGAACCTCCCCCAAAGGAAAGAAACTATTTTTAAACTCCTATTTGTGCTAATGCTTATTTCACCTAGTCTGTCTTTGGCCCTTGTGGCAAGAGAAGGGAGCTGAGGAAAACTGTACCTTGAATGAGCCTTCCATGTTCCTGATAAAGTGAGGAGAAAGAACCCCATAATTAGTATGCAGGAAGCAGAATGGGGTAAAATTGTCCAAGAAGCAGCAATATAATCTTTTGTTGGGCCTCTAGTGGTATCAAGAAGTTCATTACCACCCAAGAACTCCATGAGTTCAACCTTGCCCTGGCTGCCACCTCCTTAGTGCCAAGCTCTCCACGTTTGTGACTCCAGAAGGATTTGTCTGGAATCCAATGATAATATATTTCATAGACCATGGATTTAGAGCCCAGTGAGTTGAATGATGTGAAACGTTAGCGTGCAAAATGTTTCAGTGAAGAAAATGGGTCAAAGGCAAAATGGGGATTATGACTCTGAGGACAGGTAACTTTTATATGGCCTCGGTCACTATACGGTGAATTTCTTGGGAGAACATGCCCACCTAGGCTGGGGGGATCCATTAGGGGGAGTCAGAGAAGTAAATGCAAGGAAGTGAGAGGAAGGAAAAACCTCCATTTTCCTCAGCATTTAAAGTATTCTCTCATCAGTGCCCTTTGAGATTCATTCAGTTCTTGCTTTCTTCATGAAAAGTCTCTTAAAACATATATGATGCATACTCATGTTCATAGCAGCATTATTCACAATAGCTAAAATGTGGACTCAACCCATGTGTTGAGTTCACATTTTATAACAATAAAATACCTTATAATAATAAAATAAATAAATTTTTTTTTAAAAAAAGAATTAGCAGGGAAAAAGAGGGAAAATCTGGCTAGATTGTGCCAGAGTTCGAAGTTCTAGGTGAAGTCCTGGGGCTGGAGCTACATTTGGCTGAAGTAGCAGGAACATGCCCCACATGGACTGAGATCCCAGGAAATTGGTATCAGGGTCCAGACAGGAAAACAGACACCATGCCAGGTATTTTAATAGAAAAAATTTAATCTAGAGAATTCACTGAACTGTTATCAAAGAAACCATAAGACAAAGTCAGGAAACTAAAGCAGCAACCTGTCCCTATATAAGAGATTAGAGTTAGTGCAATTTAAAGGTTTGGAGGAAGAGCCCCATGGAATTGGAGCCCAGCCCTGGGGGCATGGGTGGAAGGGGCAGGCACTGCCCAGCTGGTCCTGATATCTCTGAGGAGTACAGTGGGGCTAGTTCTGGGAGTGTGGCAAGTACTGAAACCAATTGCCACCGTCAGAGTGAAGAACCATTGCTGTGTTGACATTAACTGAAGGAACAGAAGTGGACAGGAAGGAACAGGTCCCTTCTCCTCCCAACTTTGAAGTCTCCCTCTAGTGCCCCCTACTGGCAGAGTCTAACAGGGCATCAGCTGGCAAAGGCTTGCAAAGTCCCATCCCCAGCATGACAAAATACAATGCTGTCCAGTCTGGTTGTCACTAGCTACAAGTAGCTATTTAAGTTTCAATTTAAATACATGGAAATTAAATAAAATTAAAAATTCACTTCCTCACTTGCACTAGCTACATTTGGATTGCTCGAGAGCCATATGTGGCTAGTGGCTATTATGTTGGACAGCACAGCAGTAGGAGATGGTGAGGCCCTAAATCACATAAGAAGGAACACCGTGCATCTTGTAAGTTTCACTTTCTATGCTGTATCTTCAGACCCAGAGAAACCATCCATACTCCAGCAAAGGTGATCTTTCTTCAAACAAATAATGGTATTATGCCATTAAAAAAGGACTCCTCTTCAATATAATGATGGTGGTGGTAGTGATGGTGGTGGTAGTGGCAATATTTTATTAAGCATTTACATTTAGAGCCACGTCCTGTGCAAAGTATTTTGGTTTCAGTATTTCATTTACTAGCACAACACTAAGAGCTAAGTACTTTTTGGATCCCATCTTACAGCTGTAGAACCTGGAGTTTAGAGTGGGTAAGGAACTCGTCAAAGCCACGCAGTTGACTGCAGAGCCCTTGACTTAACCTCTGGAATACATTGTCTCAGGCTGTCAAAGGGAGCTGACATTTCACAAAGAGGAGATTTTATTTGCTTGCCATTTTTCAGTAGAACATTATTTCCTCAGAAAAAAATAAATTACACCAAGAAAACCAACAATTAAAAATGGGGCTTAATAACATAAGGAATTATGACAATGAAAGTAATTTCACTTCAGTAAAATTCACTCCCAGCAGACTTGCAACAACCAAACGGGGAGAAGTAAAGGTTCTTTCTGGTTTTGTGATGAGTCAGCACACTCCATCAGATTCAATGTGTAGAAATATCTTGGATTGAATCCTTCACCTTTCGATTATGATGTTTGCAAGATGATTGCTTAATTTATGAGTAGAGACTAAAACTTCGTGTGCCCTCATTTTCTATTGCGTTAACAATGCAGTTATCTAAGTTATGCTAATCAGAGGCCACATGATCAAAACGTGGTTGGGTCAATCACAAGCTTTGTGATATTGAATAGCTATGAAGTTCCTCTAAGTCTTGGTTTCCTTACCTCATAGGGATATTGTGAGGATTAAATTAGATCACGGATATACGTAAACAATCTTGAACATTCTTTGACATGTATAACTGTGCTATTATTAATGGATTTTAGGTGGCCCTCTAACAGAAGGCAAAAGAGACAGAAACAATTATTTCTTGTCTTTTAAGCATATCTACATTCATTTGTTCACTCAACAAATGTTTGTCAAATGCCCACTATGTGCCACGCACTGTTCCAGGTTCTTGGGATATATCAACGAACACACCAGACAAAAATCTGTGCCATTATGGAGCTAACATTATATCTAGTTAGCACTCATTCTATAAAAGACATTAACCCCATTTGTCACAAATATAAATAGGAATCTTCCCTGTCTTTAAGAAGTTTATATTCTATTACCTTAAAAGCTTGTAAAACACCCTCTAAAAGGAACAACATTTATTAACATATGAAGTATTCCTGGAAACAGGAATTAAATGTATAGTGGGGAAAGATGCTAATTCAGGTATCAGAGAATCTAGGTTCTAGCCCTATCTCTGCCTCTAACTTCTTGTATTATCAATTATACTCTGTGAGCTTCAGTTTTTCTCACCTGCCAAAATGGGAGTAGGTATTTTCAACAATAAAGTTATATTTTCTATATGTCTACTATAATCATACTAGCAAGACAGGCCACACTTATGAAGACTAGAAAAATATACTTTTCATAGTTAATATCATAATCAGAGACACTACTATCATGTATAACTTGAGATGCAACCTTACAGAGGAATACTTAGTTTTTCTACTGAAGGTAGCAAAAGCAGCTGTTTGGATAGTCGCAAAAGCAGAGTCTGAGACAAAGAGATCATCTCAGCAGAGTGTTGGTAATTTGTTTGAGGGGAATCCCAAGAAGTTGTAGTAAGGGAAAGGATCAGTGAGAGGGGAGAAAGCCAACGTCAGGGTGTGTTAATAAAGTTGCTGTTGTAGCAAATGGGACGCAGTCTTGTCAGGACTTCTGAGAAAAGATGGAATACCTGCTTGCCAGAATAATCCATCCAAAGGAGAGGAGTGTGGTGCATTTTTTCACGGGTCCCATTCCTGACTGATTGAGGATTGCCCCAAGGGTATCAACAGCCTCACCTTCTGAGCCCAGCAGCTTCCATGGCTTCAGCTCTGAGAAGGCCATGAGACAGAAAGCAAAGTGCGAGTTTAAAATGTGACGCTGCTATAGGGTGAACTGTGTTCCTCCGCAAAATTTATATGTTGGAGTTCTAACCTCCAGCGCCTCAGAAGGTAACATTATTTGAAGATAGGTTCTTTACAGAGGTAATCAAATTAAAATGAGCTCATTAGGATAAGCCCTAATCCAATATGACTGGTATCCCTAGAAAAAGGGGAAAATTTGGACACAGATATAAGCACACAAGGAGAATATCACATGAAGATTGAAGTTCTGCTGCCACAGCCAAGGAACTGCCAGGTGCTAGGAGAGAAGCCGGGAACAGACCTTCCCGAGCACCTTTGGAGGGAGCATGGCCTGTCAACAACTTGATCTGGAATTTCTAGCCTCCAGAACTGTGAGACAATTCATTTCCGTTGTGTAAACCACCCAGTCCACCCGATTTTGTCACTGCAGCTTTAGCAAACTGACACAGACGCTGTTGTGGTGCATCTGAGCACGCGAGGAACTGTGCGACACAGCAATGGGTGAAGTTTGAAGCAGGTGAGGGAGGTGACATGGGCACTAAAGACATCTACAGAGTCCCTAGAAGGAGGATGTGCTGGAGCTGAGCAATTACCCTGCCGCTTCTCAGCTCCACTTCAAGAAAGCTACAACCTGCAACGGCTGGACCTATAACCCAGAATGTCAAAAGGTGTGTTCTGCGTGTTCATTATACTTGAAGCAGTGATAAACCCTCCTATTATCCTCTCAATTGTTAATATACCTTTTCCTCCTAAGGCGGCCATTGAGAGCCCATGTCCTCTTTTATATGAACCAATTACATTTGTTAACACATTTGAAAAAGGGACATTTTAACAGCCTGGTTTCCAGAGCAGCCTCCATTCTTTCTAGGGTAAGAATGACAAAAACAAAAAATGGATGACAACTGTGTTACACCTAAAAATCTTACATTTATATTCATAATATTTTATACTGGGAAAGGTTTAAAAATTGTAATGAATCCACTCAAATGTGTCATAGAAATGCCGTGGAAATTGGGAGCATGGGTTTTGCCTGAAATTTGAGATCCTTTAACTAGGTCAGGAATATCTTGCTAAAAGCGCTGCGCTTAGACACTGTCATTCTGTACTTTGCTTCCGAAAGCATCAATCTCAAAAGAAACATGTACACAAATTAGTGAGAGGAGTTTTTCAAGTTTTTCAAACACTGAATATGTTTGATCTGAAGAAAAAGCAAGGCTCTCCACAGAAGTCACTTCATCATGCCCTACTTTGGTTAGAACCTGACTCTCCCTCCCCACCTGGCTGACCTGTCCCTCCCTGAAGCTAAGCAATTTTCTGGGATGAATATATACATTGAACCCTGTCGGCCAACAGAAATCAGGGTCTAAGTTTCAATATTAATGCCCCATTTAAAAAACATTAGACCTATTGCCTCATTGTAAAAGGAGTTGTAATTTGTCAAGAGTTATAAACACAAAAAGTAAGTTGGAAGTAATCTAGACACTTTGTCATAAATAATATTTCATTTATAATACTGTAAATTGAAAAACGGAAATGTGCCATTTAGTATCTGTGTTGTTGGATAAGGAATTTAAAGTGCAGATTTTTTCTAACATGAATTCTCACTTCTTTTTTTCAGTTTTATTGAGATATAATTGATATATAACACTGTGTAAGTTTAAGGTGTACAATGTGATGAACTGACACATGGATATTTTACAAAATGTTTACTACAATAAGGTTAGTCAAGACATCCGTCACCTCACATAATTACCATTTTGTTGTTGTTGTTATGGTGAGAAAATTAAAGCTCTACTTTTATAGCAACTTTGAAGTATAAAATACAGTATTTTTAACTAGTCACCATGTGGTACATTAGATCCCCAGAACTTATTCATCTTATAAATGGAAGTTTGACCGCTTTGACCAACATCTCCCAATTTCTTCCACCCCTCAGCCCCTGACAACCCCCATTCCACTCTCTATTTCCACGAGTTCAATGTTTTTATTTTATTTTTAAACAGTTTATATTCATACTTAATATTTTTTTAATGTTTATTTATTTGGCTGTGCCGGGTCTTAGTTGCAGCACGTTGGATCTTCGTTGCCTCGTGCGGGATCTTCACTGTGGCATGCGGGATCTTTAGCTGCAGCATGTGGGATCTAGTTCCCTGACCAGGGATTGAACCCAGGCCCCATGCATTGGAGAGCGGAGCCTTAGCCACTGGACCACCAGGGAAGTCCTGAGTTCAATGTTTTTAGAT
Source organism: Phocoena sinus (assembly GCF_008692025.1). NCBI lineage: Eukaryota > Metazoa > Chordata > Mammalia > Artiodactyla > Phocoenidae > Phocoena > Phocoena sinus. Next base: position 11,997,467 of record NC_045784.1, read on the forward strand.
TCTATATATAAGTGAGATTGTACAGTATTTGTCTTTCTCTGTTTGACTTATTTCACTTAGCATAATGCCCTCAAGGTCTATCCATGTTGTCACAAATGGCAAGATTTCCTTCTTTTTTACGGTTGATATTCCATTGTATACGTATATAACCACATTTTCTTTACCCATTCATCTGTCGATGGACACTTATGTTGTTTTGAAAGTGAGGTATTAAACTTCCCTACTATTATTTATTGTTGTCTATTACTCCCTTCAGATGTTAGTATTTGCTTTATATATTTAGGTGCTCCACTACTGGGTTGATATATATTTACAATCATTATATCCTCTTGATGAATTGATCCCTTTATCATTATATAATGACCTTGTCTCTTATTACAGTATGTGACTTAAAGTCTATTTCACCTGATATAAGTATAGTGACCCTGTCCTCTTTTAGTTTCCATTTTCATGAAATATCTTCTTCCATCCCCTCACTTTCAGCTTATCTGTATCTTGAAGCTGAAGTGAGACTCTTGTAGGCAGCATATAGTTGGGTCTCGTTTTTCATCCATTCAACCACTCTACAACTTTTGATCAGAGAATTTAATCCACTTACATTTAAAGTAATTATTGATAGGTAAGGACTTACTATTGCCATCTTGTCAATTGTTTTCTGGCTGTTTTGTATGTCCTTTGTTACTTTCTTCCTCTCTTGCTGCCTTTCTATGCAAAGTGATAAATTTCCATGTTGGTATACTTTGATCCCCTTCTCTCAATTTTGTGTGTATCCACTACAGGATTTTTCTTTGTGGTTACCCTGAGGCTTACTTGAAACATGTTATAGAGATAATAGTCTATTTTAAGCTGATAAGAACTTAACTTTGATTACATAGAAAACTCTATCCTTTTACTCCCACCCCCACATTTTATGGGTTGTTTTTTTTTTTTTTTTTCGGTACGCGGGCCTCTCACTGTTGTGGCCTCTCCCGTTGTGGAACACAGGCTCCGGACACGCAGGCTCAGCGGCCATGGCTCACGGGCCCAGCCACTCTGCGGCATGTGGGCTCTTCCCAGACCGGGGCACAAACCCGTGTCCCCTGCATCAGCAGGCAGACTCTCAACCACTGTGCCACCAGGGAAGCCCAGAGCTGTATCTATTTTTAATACTTTCATCCTTAACCTTTACACTAGAGTTAAGTGGTTAACACTCTACCATATTATAGTATTAGAGTATGTGAATCTGATTATACTTATCTTACCAGTGTGTTGTATATTTTTGTATGTTTTCATATTACTAGTTACTGTGCTTTCATTTCAGCTTGAAGAACTCCTTTCACCATGTCCTATAAGGCAGGTCTAGTGGTGATGAGCTCCCTCAGCTTTTGATAGGAAAAGTCTTTATCTCACCTTCATTTCTTAAGGACAGCTTTGCTGGGTAAAGTATTCTTGGCTGGCTGCTTTTCTTTTTCTTTCAGCCCTTTGAACCTACCATTCCATTCTCTCTTGGCCTAGAAGGTTTCTGCTGAATAATCCACTGATAGCCTTATGGAGGTTCACTTACCTGAGAGAAATTTTTTCTCTTGCTGTTTAAAAATTCTCTCTTTGTCTTTGACTTTAGACAGTTTTATTATAATGTATCTTGGAGAAGATCATTTGGGATTGAAATTTGGGGGTACCTATTAGCTTCACAAACTTGAATTTCCAAGTCTCTCCCCAGGTTTGAGAAGTTCTCAGCCATCACTTCTTTAAATAAGCTTTCTACCCCTTCTCCCTCTCTTATTCTTCTAGGACTCCAGTAATGCATAGATTATTTCTCTTAATGGTATCCCTAAGGACCATAGGCTTTCTTCACTTCTTTTCATTCTTTTTTCTTTCTCTCTCTCTCCTTTTTTTGTTCCAACTGCACTGCATGGCCTGCGGGACCTCAGTTCCCCAATCAGGGATTGAACCTGGGCCACAGCAGTGAAAGCCCAGAATTCTAACCACTAGGCCACCAGGGAACACCCTCATTCTTTTTACTTTTTGTTCCTCTGATTGGATAATTTCAAATGATTTGTCTTTGAATTGACTGATTCTTTCTCCTTTTGGTCCTATCTGCTGTTGAAGCTCTCTATTGAATTTTAGTTCAGTCACTGTTTTTTTCAGCTCCGATATTTCTTTTATTTTTTTCTGTCCTTTTGTTGAACTTCTAATTTTGTTCTTGTATTGTTTTCTTGATTTCATTAAATTGATTATTTGTGTTGTAGCTCTCTGAACATCTTTAGAACAATTATTTAAAGAATTAATTCTTTAAAGAATTATTTCATTCTTTGTTGGGCAATCCCTGTATCTTCACCTCTTTGGTGTCAGTTACTAGAGGTTTCCTGTGTTCCTTTGTTGGAGTCATGTTTCCCTGAATCTTTGTGATCTCTACAGCCTACCACAGGTGTCTATACATTTGAAGAGGCAGTCACCTCTTCCAGACTTTACTGGCTGAAAGGAAAGGAAAGGAAAGGAAAGACCTTCACTTGTGGGTGGGGCATACTGGAGTATGCTATGACCCTGGGCCTAGTGGTACAAGGTGTCAGGTGCAGGGGTATGTGGCGATTCTGGGTCTGAGGGGCTGTGGTGACTTGGTGGTTCTGGGTACCATGGCCCACAGCATCAACAACTGCACGGTCCTTGGTGAGCACTTTAGGGGGTCCACAGAGGCTACACGGGATGTTGGGGTCCTCTAGGACACTGTTACAAATATGTCTTGTGTGTAATCAGATGAGTGACACGCTTCTGTTTACCTGGAGCCAGGTAATGGTCCAGGTTGAAAACTCCAGAGTCATAACCAAGGCAGAAGTGGGGAGGAAAAAGACAGGTTATAATTTTAAAGGCAGAATCAACAGTTTGTTGACTGACAGATCCTGCGGATGAAGACTGAGGGAGAGGAAAATGAAAGATGAAGGATGATGCAAAGGTTTTTAGGTTGGATGACTGAGTGATGTTGCTGTTAATTAAACTAGAGGACACCAGAGGAGAAAGGATGAAAGGAAAGATAATGAGTTGTGCTACTGTGGTGAAGATGCCTTTACGAGGTACCTTTGAGATATGCAGTTGGAATCATGGGTTTGGATCTAAGGAGAAAAGTGGGGCTACATACATTTGGAAGTCATCTGTGAATATGGAAGGCAAAGAAACTGCCACCATAATAAATGTTTTCAAAATTATCTCATTTAATGTCCATGACAACTCTGAGCTGTACATTATTTTTACTGATGAGGACACTGAGATTCTAGAAGACTAAATCACTTCCCCAAAATCATATAGCTAATAAGTGGTAAAACTGGCATTCAACTAACTCTTATTAAATACAAAGTCCATGTTCTTTCCTCTGTGTCTAGCTGATGCTCTCTAAGTCATGGCAATGATAGACTCTTCCATGAAAAGCCTATAGGATGAGGAGAGAACAGGTACATACAATATTGGGTGTGATGGAAAAATCAAATGTAGTCAATTTGTAGTTTACATTCCAAACGGAGAACGTAATAAATGGTGTGATTGAGAGAGAGACAGTAGCCACCCTGCTACAGTGATTCTCACACGTATTAATGGCTTCCTAGGGAAATTTTCATTATGCTCTTTGAGTGAATGTGACTTTCAGACTTGGCAAAATAAAGAGAAATCAAGAACACTTAGGTAGCAATAAAAGAAAGGTGTCTTCGATCTCCAGCCTCTTAGTTTCAATATGATGCTTTAAATGTTGTAAAGTGGCCATCAGGTTGCCAAATTGGTAGTTGACCACCAACCAGACACATCTCTATTTTAAGTTGAATACCTTTGTAGCTTCTTTTACTACATCTCTGGTGAAGAGGCTGTAACTTCCATCTTAGGTTTTATTTTCAAGAAAATGAAATACAAACTTTGGGGTAGACACTGAAAAAGAATAACTCTATTCTCTATTAAATGCTTCAGTATTTTCAAAATTAATACATTTACTCATGTATTCAATGTATCTTCATTAACAAGACACTTCCTTTGCCTTCTAGGTTACAACAGTTGAGCTGGGGAAAGAGTGCAGTCTTCAACCATGAGTAGTTTCAATGAGAAGAAGCTAGAAGAGAAGAAGCAGTGAAGATGTAGACTCGCCCTTGAGGAGAGGGAGAGATAATGTGATGCAGAGCACAGGTGGGAATATTAGCCTGTGAAAAGAGGACATCAACTTGCAAGAATAACAGCCAGAGGAGAAGAAAAGATTGGATACAAAAGCAGTTTGATGACAAGAAAATTAAGGGAATTTATGTCTAGTGGCTTCTATTATTTTTCCTATGGAATTTTCTTCTGAAAATCAAGAGGAAAGGTTCAAACTAGCAGAAAAATTTAGAACAATATTTTGTCTTTCATAGGGCTTTTACTCTGTTCCAAACACAAAGATGTCTACACCCAAACATGAGACAACAGAATTACTGGAGCTGCAAAGTCAATTCTGAGTGCAAAGAGACAAGGACCAAGGCAATGTAATACGGTCCAAGAATGAAGCTCACCGATAGGAGGCTTGGCTTGGACATAGGATGAAACTGGAAAATCCTGAGAAGCAAAGAAAAGTCACCACTACAGATCTGTTGCTTCGCCTAGACATTTGACAGACCCCTTACCATATAAATAAGTGGTCAAGATCCCTTTGAGTGCCTAAAAAGCAGGTATTTCATGATTTTTACTGATGGGAGAGTAAAGCAGTTCTCCTTAAGCTTGGCTGCATAATGGAATCACCTAGTATGGTAGTCATCTATTGCTGTATAACAAATTACCACAAAAGTTAGCAGCTTAAAACAAAGAACATTTACTACCCCATGCGGTTTCTGTGGATCAGGAATTTGGGAATAGCTTAGGTGGGGGATCTGGCTCAGCATCTCTCATGAGGCTGCACTCAAGATGTCAGCTTGGGCTGCAGTCATCTGAAGGCTTGACTGGGGTTTCCAAGATGGCACACTCACAAGACTATTGGCAGAAGCTTGCATTAGTCTAGGTTCTCCAGAGAGGAACCAATAGGATATAAATGTATATAAAATAAGTAATTGTCTTGCACACTTACTGAGGCTGAGAAGTCCCAAGACCTGTAGTCAGCAAGCTAGAGACCCACAAGAGCCAATGTTGTAGTTCCAGTCCAAGTACAAAAGCCCAAGAGCCAGGAGAGCTGACGGTGTCAGTTCCGGTCCCAAAGCCAGCAGGCTTGAGACCCAAGAAGAGCAGCTGTTTCAGTTCAAGTCGGAAGGCAGGAAGACTGATGTCCCAGCTCAAGGACTTAGGCAAGAGGAGTTCCCTCTTAGTTTTTTTTGTTCTATTTAGGTCTTCAGTTGATTGCATGAGGCCCATCCAATCTGCTTTGCTCAGTCTATCTATTCAAATGTTAATGTCATCCCGAAACACCCTCACAGACAAACCCAGAATAATGTTTGTCCAAGTGTCTGAGCACCCCATGGCCCAGTCAAGCTGACACATAAAATTAACCATCACAAAGGGCTGTTTCTCGCTGGCTGTTGGTAGGAGGCCTCAGTTCCTTATAACATGAGATCCTCTCTAGGGCTGCTTGAGTGTCCTCATGGCCACGGTAGCTGGCTTCCCCCAAAGCATGTGATTCAAGAGAGAAAGCCAGGAGGAAGCCTCAGAGTGTTTTATGACCTAGTATTGGAAGTCATATGGTCACTGCCTCCACATATTCTTGCTAGAAGCAAGTCACTAAGTCCAGCTCACTCTCAATGAGCTGAAGGAATTACGTTTTACTTCTTGAAGAAAGGAGTATCACAAAATGTGTGGGTGTATTTTTAAACCACTGAATCTGACAGATTTAAAAATACTGACACCTGGCTACCTACCACACCTAGCCCTTCTGATTTAATTAGTCTGGGATTTTTTTTTAAATATCGCCAGGTGATTCTAATGAGCAGCCAGGTCTTCCCTCTATCATCTGCATCCACTCTTGTGTATCTGAAGACACAAGTCCTTAGACAGCAAGCATAAAGCCCTGTGATTTGCGCTTTACCAGCCCCAGTGTTGCACCATATCATGCCAGTGGGTGTGAAAACGTCCTCTAATAAAGAACTCAATTTCATTAAAGGAAATATTTAAATAATCAAAATGCTTCCTTTTTTTTTTTTTTTTGCGGTACGCGGGCCTCTCACTGTTGTGGCCTCTCCCGTTGGGGAGCACAGGCTCCGGATGCGCAGGCTCAGCGGCCGTGGCTCACGGGTCCAGCCGCTCCGCGGCATGTGGGATCTTCCTGGACCGGGGCAAGAACCCGTGTCCCCTGCATCGGCAGGCGGACTCTCAACCACTGCGCCACCAGGGAAGCCCTCAAAATGCTTTCTTAATTTAAAAAAAAGCAGTATATTTTACATAGAGGCTTGATACTCAAAAGAAGGGCATTTAATACCCAGTATTTTCAAAATCATATGTACTACAAAGCAAGGCTATAAAGTAAAACAAATACAAGAGACTTCTGGTTAAGTATGAAGCCTAAAACTTACAAATAAGGAAGAGGCAAGGAAGGATCCTCCCCTAGGGCCTCGCTGACACCTCGATTTCAGACTTCTAGCCTCCAGAATGTGAGGGAATACATTTCTATTGTTTTAAGCCACCCGGTTTGTGGTACTTTGTTACAACAGCTCCAGGAAGCATGGAAAACAGATATGAGCTGAAATCTCCTCTTCCACTGAACCTGTATATATTCTGTACCTGCCTGATGGAACAACATATAGATGCTTTGGTTTTATAAATAATTATATTAGATTAAATTACCTAAATAACTAACTAAATTGATTTAAAACTTTGCTTAACACATATTTGAAAGTTCTACTACTTGTCATTTTGCCCTGTTTGCCTCTGCCTTGATCTCAAATTTCCTTTTCCCCCTCTCATGTTGTTGTGAAAATAGCAAACAAGATTTTTGCATGTGAAATCCAATGGAATAAACAACAGTGTTCTCTTGACAAACATCACTGCTCATTAGTAAGGGATTTAAATTCTGCCTGGGCTTTGTTTACACACTCGGCCACTCTTTGTTTACACCTTTTACACTTTGTTTACACTCTTTGTTTACACAGTCAGTCTGGTATGCAGAGTGAACAACCACATCAGTGTGGCTGCTGGAAGCTTTCTCCACTGGTGGCGCCATAGCACAGGCTTCCAAAGCCCTATGACCAAAGGTGCTGGCACCAGAGTCAGTCATCGGTTGTTCCAGTCTCTGAGTTCATGAGCTGTTAATCAGGCCACGTTATTCAGCTCTTGGAAGAGTCAGAATTGAGCTGCGTTGCACATTTCTTTCAGTTCTTTAGAACTGCAAGGAATTCTCTTCCTCAGCTTCATACTGATGCCACCAACCATGTGTGGCTTCCTCCCACAAACGGTTGTTTCTCAGTAGGGCCTCTGGGAATGTGGCTGTCTCCATCTACATACAAGCATGTACCTGAGTCAAAGACAGGCCGCTTTGGCAACAGGATTCCTCAGAATAAGGATCATGACCCACCGGTGAATTGTAAAATCATTTGATAGGTCATAACCAGAATTTTTAAAAAACAAAATAGACCAGGAAAGACTAATTAGAATAGAAAATATCAGAACGCCTGCCATATAGGAAAGGTAACCATTCCATGAACCTCTTCTTTTTTTTTTCTTTTTTTGCGGTATGCGGGCCTCTCACTGTTGCGGCCTCTCCCGTTGCGGAGCACAGGCTCTGGATGCGCAGGCTCAGTGGCCATGGCTCACGGCCCCAGCCGCTCCGCGGCATGTGGGATCTTCCCGGACCGGGGCACGAACCCGTGTCCCCTGCATCGGCAGGTGGACTCTCAACCACTGCGCCACCAGGGAAGCCCCCATGAACCTCTTTTTCACTTGTTTTTTCACATATGTTTGTGTATGTGTTTATGTGTATTAGATCATACCAAAACCGTTTATCCTTCTGGTGGAGGAATCATGTTTTTAAAAGTTTGAAAAACAGAGCTCGCAGCATAATAATGATTCCCAGATTGTCTTCCATCTGAAGCACTGAAGCACTGAATACAAGAAATTCTGGAAAAACTAGGGCCCCAATGCTGGTATCTTCAGATCTAGGTACTGCTGAGACTTGAATAAATTCTCTTCATTCCAGGATATGAAGACCAACCTTCATTTTGAGAGCCAAGACATTTGCAGTGGTGGAAAAGAGTCACAAATTTGTCTCTGACTCCAAGAAAGCTACTGTTTTTTACATGCCAAAAGGACTGGGTTCTGAATCATTTAGCCTTGAGCTCTCCCAAAGGGAATAACGTTTATTCTTAGGGACAAATGTGCAGATCACCCAGGGATTTCGAGACCTGTCTGTCGATTAGCCACAGGCGTGTATGGTGCTGAGGCAAAGCAGACATGCTACTTGGATTTCAGCAATAAACTTGGTGCCAGAAAATGTTATTGCAGAACAAGACTCCAGTTTAATCTGTTATCTTAAAGACCTCAGGAATTCTTTTCGCCACCCAATATTTTACAATGATCACCATGTGTTTCCTCACCGATGAAGAGATTGCATTTTGAAATGCCTTAGTTAAGGTACCCAGTAATAACTCTGGGTGTGTGTATGTGGGGGAGCGGGGAGGGGTGGGGTGGAGCAGAGGAGTGTTGGGGAGGAGAAGAAGCTCATGCCAACCTGACAAGCTTCTTTTTTTTTTCCGGGGGGGAGGGGAGGAGGGCAGAAGGAGCATCGTGTAGCTATCAGTAAAGTTAAAATAAGAAAAAGTGTCAGAAGTAAAAATTTAGCACGTTTCTGGCTTCCAATACCATGCCTGGTGTTCATCCTCGGCACACAGAGGTAACAGATATAGTTCTGCTGACGTGGGTTAGATTTCACCCTCTTTTCCAAGTTCATTACTCACCTCAATCCCTTTTCAGATTGTTAAAGAACTACCTGTCTCTGCCAGTTGTTGTGTGTGTGTGGGGGGGTGCCTTGAAGAAAGTAGAGCAAACTCAAAAGGCTAGGGCCCGCTTCTCAGCTCCATGCCATTTAGCAGAGCTAAGAAATCAACAAATCAAAAGCTACAGTTCGGCAAAATGGATTCGACTTCTGTTTCCCTAACCTACAGCTCCAGTCCTGATACCACCCAAGTTCCAGTTCTGACTTTTTAGTGGCTTTTCTATGCCACTCTGTCCGCTCAAACTCCACAGGCTAAAATTGTATTTATCATCTCCTCCTTTTCACCCTACTAGCCAGCACTTCTGGCTTTTGTCTTTGAACCCACCCTTCCTGAATTCTCCTGATCCCCCAAAAAGTAGATGTGTGAGTCTCACTCGTAGGCTACATGACTCATTCTTTTTTTTTTTTTTGCAGTATGTGGGCCTCTCACTGTTGTGGCCTCTCCCGTTGTGGAGCACAGGCTCCGGATGCGCAGGCTCAGCAGCCATGGCTCACGGGCCCAGCCGCTCCGCGGCATGCAGGATCTTCCCGGACCGGGGCACGAACCCGTGTCCCCTGCATCAGCAGGCGGACTCTCAACCACTGCACCACCGGGGAAGCCCCATGACTCATTCTTAAACACCAGTTTTTCACCTCCTGATTTACATTTGTGCTACAGGAATGTCATGCTCCTTAAGAACATTCACAACCAAGCATGCTAAATCTGTGGGTGCTGGCATCTGGGGGTCTACAGCTGCCAACTCAACATCTTTGAGAGGGTGGCACTGGTACCTCAAACTAACCACAGGCATAACTGAATCCATGGTTTTCTCCACCCCCGCCCCCCGCAAAGTGCTCCTCCTTCCATGTTCCCTCGTCTCAGAGGGGGCACCAGCACCCCTCCACTGCTCAAGCCAGGTCCATCCTCTCACTGACTCACCTACCCACACAGCTGCTGAGCCCCTTCAATCCCACCTTCGCAATAGCTCTCAAATCCATTTCATGCCCCTCCCCTTGTCCTGCCTCAGCCCACACATTTTAGAGTTCCTTCTGCAGTCAAAGTCTTATGACTGTTCTCTCTGACTCCACGCTGTGGCCCTCTGACCCAAGCTAGAGTGATCTTTCTAGAATGTAGCTTTGAGCATGACATTCTGCTCCTTAACATCTTTCAAAAGCTTCCTTCTCCAGAGATAAACCCACGCACCTATGGTCAACTAATCTATGACAAAGGAGGCAAAGATATACAATGGAGAAAAGACAGTCTCTTCAATAAGGGGTGCTGGGAAAACGGGACAGCTACATGTAAAAGAAGGAAATTAGAACACTCCCTAACACCATACACAAAAATAAACTCAAAATGGATTAGAGACCTAGATGTAAGACCGGACACTATAAAACTCTTAGAGGAAAACATAGGAAGAACACTCTTTGACATAAATCACAGCAAGATTTTTTTGATCCACCTCCTAGAGTAATAGAAATAAAAACAAAAATAAACAAATGGCACCTAATGAAACTTCAAAGCTTTTGCACAGCAAAGGAAACCATAAACAAGACAAAAAGACAACCCTCAGAATGGGAGAAAATATTTGCAAACAAGTCATCGGACAAAGGATTAATCTCCAAAATATATAAACAGCTCAGGCAGCTCAATATTAAAGAAGCAAACAACCCAATCCAAAAATGGGCAGAAGACCTAAATAGACATCCCTCCAGAGAAGACATACAGATGGCCAAGAAGCACATGAAAGGATGCTCAAGATCTCTAATTATTAGAGAAACGAAAATCAAAACTACAATGAGGTATCACCTCACACCAGTCAAAATGGGCATCATCAGAAAATCTACAAACAACCAATGCTGGAGAGGGTGCGGAGAAAAGGGAACCCTCTTGCACTGTTGGTGAGAATGTAAATTGATACAGCCACTATGGAGAACAGTATGGAGGTTCCTTAAAAAACTAAAAATAGAATTACCGTATGATCCAGCAATCCCACTACTGGGCATATACCTGGAGAAAACCATAATTCAAAAAGACACATGCACCCCAATGTTCATTGCAGCACTATATATTCACAATAGCCAGGTCATGGAAGCAACCTAAATGCCCATCGACAGAAGAATGGATAAAGAAGTTGTGGTACATATATACAATGGAATATTACTCAGCCATAAAAGAAATTGAGTCATTTGCTGAGACATGGATGGACCTAGAGACTGTCATACAGAGTGAAGTAAGTCAGAAAGAGAAAAACAAATATCGTATATTAACGCATGTATGTGGAACCTAGAAAAATGGTACAGATGAACCAGTTTGCAGGGCAGAAGTTGAGACACAGATGTAGAGAACAAACGTACGGTCACCAAGGGGGGAAAACTGCTGGGAGCTGGGGATTGTGGTGTGCTGAATTGGGTGATTGGGATTGACAATGTATACACTGATGTGTATAAAACTGATGACTAATAAGAACCTGCTGTATAAAAAAATAAATTAAATTAAATTTTTAAAAAAATGCTTCCTTCTGCCCACATGATACTTCCCAAGAGCCTCCATTACACAGGCCATTCTGACCACTCCAGTGTCATCGGCTACAGCTCAGCAAGTCTCCTGCGCTCTCACATGCTACTCTTCCTCCGCACAAAGTTCTCTACTCCTTCTCACGCTCCTCAAATGACTCGATGCCTCACACTGCTTCCTCCTTTTTCTAGAAATTAGGAACTCCCATTTCAAACAATGTGCTAGATTAAAGAAAACGCTGAACTGAAAGCATGTGTTCCCAAAGGGTGTCTACCCAGAGTAGACGGCCTTTGTTTGGCAGAATGTCTGGCTGAAGTTTATAAAATAAAGAAGCAGGGGAATTCCCCGGCGGTCCCGTGGTTAGTACTTTCACTGCCAAGGGCGTGGGTTGAATCCCTGGTCGGGGAACTAAGATCCCGCAAACCCCGTGGCGCGGCCAAAAATTTAAAAAAAATTAAAAATAGAATAAAATAAAATAAAAGAAGCAGGACCAGGGTTGAGTTAAAGATCAGGAAAGTCAAAGTGTAGCACATACTTGAGTAAGGGCGATTATGGGCTTCAAAGGAATGGGGTGAGGAGAGTTTGAGAGAGATGGAGGGAGAGCCCTGAGAAAGGAGGGCAGGGAACATGTTAGAGAGTGTGAAAATGAAAGAGAGCCCAGTATCATGGTGACAGGCTATGCCTGAAAAGAAAGACACCCACCAAGCAATTCCCAGTAAAGAGGATGGCCACGGGATGCTAGAGAACTGGCGTGCCTGTGATTCAACGTCATATGGCCTGTCTTGACTATTCTGAGTTGCGGTCCCCCTCTAGTACCCCTAACCCTTCCATCAAAGTCTGCTACAATAGCCCTGTGTGCTAGCGCAGAGCGGTGCTCTAACAGAGGGGATGTACGCTTGGTGAGAGTGCTGCTGGTGTGGAGAGAAGATAGCAGCCACCGGGGTCCAGAGGTGACACACTCTGGACACAGTGTGGACAGACCACAAGAAAGTCAGATGCATGCAACAGCCCGGATATCTTCGTCAGCAAGTTAGATTTTCTACCACCTGAGAGACTGCACCTCAGGGCAGTTTACTTGACATGAGAGGAAAAGGAGACAAAACTCCCAAAGGCAAAAAGAACTGAGGATTTCCAGGCAGCTGACCCTTGTGTTACAGTTACAGCTCATGCAATAAAGATATAGGATTGCTACGAAGTAAATAAACACTTTTGAGTAAGTAAATAAATGCAATAATAAATATGTTAGATATAAGTTATAAAGGATGAGCTTATGTTTAGAAGGGGTTGGTAAAAAGCACATGGGATGGTAGATATAAAGTAACGTTACAAGAGTACTGATGATAACTTAAAAAGAAAAGATTGGTCTTCAGTCTCTGAAGCCTTAACCTACCAAAAAAGGTAAATTGTTTCCAACAGGTCAGAGAAATGATGACATAGTTTTGATTCAAATTATGGAGAAAGAGAGAGTGAAGTGTGTGGATGAGAAGAGAGAGAGGTTGTTTACCACTGTTCTAGAAATTTTCACACTCTCTAATCTAGAATTCAGGAAGCTAAATAAAGTCTACATTATAGCTTACATAACAGAATTTATACAATGAGCAGGTAAAAGTCATCAAACTTGAGATGTCACAATTCAGCACATATTTTAATGTCAACAGAAAACTCATTTCAGACATAAAATGTATTTCCAAAGCCTAAAAAAAAAGTTCCTTCACATGCAGCCCAGAAACTATGAGAGAACATTTGCTGCTTACTGCCAAGTCACTGGAGTTTTATACAGACTAACATCTCTCTAGAACCTCAATGCTAATCAGAATTTGAGAAAGAAGTGTGAATGAATATGTATGTGAAATATTAATATATCCTGATTCCCAAGGCAGAAGCAACACTCTAGAAATTTGGGGGTTCAAGAATTCCAGAGTAGTTGCTAATTAACTTGGATGTGTTAGTCAGGATAAGTTAGAATGTACTACAATAATAATTCCAAAATTCTCAGTAGTATAGCACAACAAAAGATTGGTTCTTACTCACGCAAAGTCTAGCAGATCTGGGAGACTGGACGGGATTGCTGTTCTCCACTGGTGCAGTTTTCCACATTGCTCAGATATTATGGTTTCTCCATACAACATACACTCCCATGGTTGCTGTGGTCTAGGACGAGAGCATGGAAGATCATGAATTTGCTTCCACTCATAATTCACATTTCAGTCACACGACCACACCTAACTTCAAGAGGCATGTACTCAACACACTCCCCACCCACAAAAATTGGGGGCAAACATTAGCATTGTCTACTACAGATATGTAGCAGATTGATTGATTGATTTACATTTTTGGCCGTGCCATGCATCTTGCAGGATCTTAGTTCCCTGACTAGGGATCGAACGCATGCCCCCTGGAGTGGAAGCACGGAGTCTTAACCACTGGACCACCAGGGAATTCCCTGTAGCAGATCTTTAGATTTTACTTGTATTCATATAGAAAAGATAAAATAAAAATGTTTTCAGGTATTCTCAAGCACCAGAAGCTCTTTGCCACCTTCTTCCTACTTGTTCCTTGCTTCAGTATGGTGTGACCAAGAAAAAAAAAGAATAAAAATAGACTTCAAATAATTATTCATTTTAATCCAATCCACAATACAAGTGAAGGACTAAGCTTTCTTTTATCTATTGTACGGTTCCTCAACCTCAACGTTATCTACCTTTAGAGCTGGACCATTCTTGGGAGCTGTCCTATGTTGCAGGATATTTAGCAGCATCCCTGGTCTCGACCCACTAGATACCAAGAGCAACTTTCCCATTTTACCCTGGGGGGTAAAATTACTCCTGGTTGAGAACTGCTTTTCTATTTGCTTCCTTTGACCACTAGAAGTGTTCAGGTCATCTAACACATGGTGGGACCCACTGCTGAAGAAGGGGAGAAGACATACAGATGGCCACTCTAAGCCCGTGGTGCACAGGCTTAGACCAAAGATAATACACTTTCTCTCAGATCTACCACGTAGACTTTAGGCAAATCTCTGAACCTCTCTTTGCCTAATCTATAAAGTGGGGAGAAGTGTTACCTGGTTCACAAGCTTTTTGTAAGAATTAAATAAGACACTAAGTAACCCATTCTTTTCTCTCTGTTTTGGAAAACTACTTCTGTATACATCCAGTTCCTATATATACATGGAATCTATTTCTGGACTTTCTGTTCTGTTCTGTCTCTTTGTGCACTTCTGTGAGAGTTCGTCACTGTACTGATTAACCATTGTTATCATTAAGCCCACTATTATCTGTTGGTGACTTGTCTGGGAAACTCAGCCATCAGGAAAGAAGCTTGAAACTGAGAAGTGAAGAAAAAGGCCTGCAGAAGCTCTGCACTGAAGTTCACACACTTCTCACTGTGCAGTCCCCCAAGGTTATTAAGATGGTTTATAAATTATTTCTTCTTCAGCCCCTGTACCATCTTGTGCCTGTCACACAGGTACAGGCACCCAGCAAATGGTTGCTGAAGGACTACATGCCCAACTTCAGACGTAAGTCAAACAAGCTCCCCTTTACTGGGTTTCCCCACATCACCTTAGCTTAGGAGTACCAAATTACTTGGGATGAGGGCAGGGAAGGTATTAATACAGGCAGGGCCAGTGTTAGCAATAAGTGACAGGTGACAGTCTGACATTAAAAGAGGACATTAAAGGGCAGACATTAATTAAAAAATAAAAACCACTGCTGTGGAGAGTAAGCACTCATTCACAACACAATAACCCCTTAGCTGCATTACACTGTCAGTGCATAATAATTGACATCCCTAATAATGACTCTGACATTTTAAAAAATGCTAATTTATGTTCAGCATGTTCTATTTTAAAAATTCAGAGTAGTATGTAAGGTATTTGAGAAAGATTTCCAACATAGACTTATAAAATATGTGATTTGCAATATACCTTAGAGCTTACCTAATCTCTTTTCTAGATGAAGAAAGTTCCAGAAAGGTGAAGTGCACTTGTCCAAGAGCAGGTTGCCCATAGAGGCAGGAATGGAACTAAAATCTTAGCTTGCTGACTCCACGGCAAATTCTTTTTCTACTACAGTACATCTTCAAAAATATAAATATATTTCTTTAATTAGTTAAAATTGCCAAGTTTAATATTTGGCAACTCAAAAAGGGTACAGTTCAACTATATGGAATATTCTTGCACTGGTCCTTATTGAGCCTTCGTGTTGCACACAAAAAAAATCATAGTTTAAATCCGGTAGATGTGTCAAATGAAAGAGAAAACATGATGCTTTTTTTAAAATTATTTAATTAATTTATTTTTGGCTGCATTGGGTCTTCGTTGCTGTGCACAGGCTTTCTCTAGTTGGGGCGAGCGGGGGCACTCTTCGTTTAGGTGCACGGGCTTCTCATTGCGGTGTCTTCTCTTGTTGCGGAGCTCAGGCTCTAGGCGCGCGGGCTTCAGTAGTTGTGGCACGTGAGCTCAGTAGTTGTGGCTCACAGGCTCTACAGCACAGGCTCAGTAGTTGTGGTGCACGGGCTTAGATGCTCTGCAGCATGTGGGATCTTCCCGGACCAGGGCTCGAACCCGTGTCCCCTACATTGGCAGGTGGATTCTTAACCACTGTGCCACCAGGGAAGGCCAGATGTTTTTTTTTAATTTTTGAATTTTTTATACAGCAGGTTCTTATTAGTTATCTATTTTATACATATTGGTGTATATATGTCAATCCCAATCTCCCAGTTCATCACACCACCACCACCACCCGCACTCCGCTATTCCCCCTTGGTGTCCATACATTTGTTCTCTACATCTGTGTCTCTATTTCTGCCTTGCAAACCAGTTCATCTGTACCATTTTTCTAGATTCCACATATATATGTTATTATACAATATGTGTTTTTCTCTTTCTGACTTACTTCACTCTGGATGACAGTCTCTAGGTCCATCTATGTCTCTACAAATGACCCAGCTTCGTTCCTTTTTATGGCTGAGTAATATTCCATTGTATATATTGTACCATACCTTCTTTATCCATTCATCTGTCTATGGGCATTTAGGTTGCTTCCATGACCTGGCTATTGTAAATAGTGCTGCAATGAACATTGGGGTGCATGTGTCTTTTTGAATTACGGTTTTCTCTGGGTATATGCCCAGTAGTGGGATTGCTGGATCATATGGTAATTCTATTTCTAGTTTTTTAAGGAACCTCCATACTGTTCTCCATAGTGGCTGTATTAATTTACATTCCCAGAAAGCAGATGCTTGACTCAGTGACTGAACTTTCTAGAAGGGAAGGGAAGATTTACATGTAAGATGTCAGAACAATGAAAAGGGGTACAGAGTGTGGCAACGAATCTGTGCATGTAGAAACTAACTCTGTGTGCTCTGGGAATTAAGAAATGGGAGACATCAACCCATGGCATGTGGTCAAGGATGGCACAGGGATGGGATGGGACAGGTCATCTGAGTTGGACCCAGAGGCAATGTAGACTTTGGAAAAGAAAACAAGGATGTTCCAGATGCAAAGAACAATGACAGAAAACACTAGAAGGGGGTGGAAGCCTGGATCACATTTTCTAAACCATTCATTCGAACAGGTTATCTAACAATTATGAATTATTTATGAAGATGGAGGGGGTGGTTATAGGAAATATTAAAAATTTAGCCTGCCCTGGAAAATCTAAGTTGAAGGGAGGAGAGAATAAGGAAAATGGCCCAATTGTTCTAGAATAGCACTGCCTGATAGAAATGTAATACATGCTACACATGTAACTTAAAATATTCTAGTAGCCCTATTTTTAAAAGCAAAAATCAACAGATTAAATTCACTTTCAAAATATATTTTATCTAATTCAATATATCTAAAATGTTATTTCAATATGTACTCTCTATATAAAAATTATTAATGTGATATTTTAAATTCTTTTACTCATACTAAGTCTCAGAAATTTAATGTGCATTTCACACTTGCAGCATATCTCCATTTGGATGTTAACTTCATCTGAAATAATTAACCTGCATTTAGATATTGTAAAATTTACAACTGAAAAGATGAACTCATTTACCCAAGTTGTTCCAAATACTTATACATAAAAGTTTCCCTGGGGCTTCCCTGGTGGTGCAGTGGTTAAGAATCCACCTGCCAATGCAGGGGACATGGGTTCGAGCCCCGGTCGGGGTAAATCCCACATGCTGCGGAGCAACTAAGCCCATGTGCCACAACTACTGAGTTCGCGTGCCACAACTACTGAAGCCTGCGCACCTAGAGCCCATGCTCTGCAACAAGAGAAGCCACCGCAATGAGAAGCCCATGCACCGCAATGAAGAGTAGCCCCCACTCGCTGCAACTAGAGAAACCCCACATGCAGTAACGAAGACCTGACACAGCCAAAAATAAATAAATACATAAATAAAATTTTTTTAAAAAAGGAAGTTTCCCTGTAACTGAATCAAATACTAAAAATCATTTTCTGTTAATATTTGCATCGACATTGACAAAGGTGCTTCAGTTCCTAAATTTAAAAGCCAGTCAATTAAAATTAAATAAAAAGTGGCTACGCATTAGGCTGCACAGGTCTAGAAGTGGGTGTCAGGGGTGGGAAGCAGGATGGCCAGGTGACATGCAGCCCTTGGATGGCTGACTCCGAGTGCCTGGAGGGAGACTCTGCATAGGAGCTAGTACACAAAACGGTGCCACCCTGTCCTACCTGCCAAGAAGAAAGGAGATATCAAGACAAAAACAGATTTCTAGGGAGACTAATCAGCAACAGGATAGAGAAAACAACACAGAAGAAAAGCAAAGTCAGGAAGACCAATGGACAGTTAACTGTAATAAGTAAAATGTGAAATAACAAAGACTGGAACCGGAGGTGGGAAGGAGGAATGAGGGGGAGTTGATGATCCGAGAGGCTGTTTGTTGGATAGAAGAACAGACAAGACTGAAGAATGGGTGGGACACGTAAGTAGAGCCACTGGCTGAAGAAGTCAGAGGGACCTGGTTTATGTTGGCTTGTTTTGTGTTTTGTTTGGGGTTTTGTTTTGTGTTTGTTTTTTCTCTCTTCTCTCTTCTATGCGCATAGCGGTTTCCAGGAGTTCATGGATTCTTCAGGTGCAACACTTGGGAATGCAAAGGGTCTATTATTATGGACAAGAGCTGAAGAGAGGAGAGGAAGGAACAGAGGAGAGGGGAGAAGGAGACAGAGGGAGAGGCTATAAATTCTAAATTTAGGATTTACCAATAAATAGAAGATAGATCAAACCATTTGAGTGAGTGAGACCACCCAGGGAGGTATGGAGAGTGAGAAGACACGGGCCACCTCAGGGATAATACATTTCCAGGGACAGAGAAGCCTTCTGAGGAATGTTTCCAATGTGCAAAGTGACTGAACCAGACAGGTTAGGGGTCTGCTCCAGGGCCTCATTCACTTGACCAACATTTACTGAGACGAAGGTCTAGGTGTTCTCATTCTACATACAAGTGAAGTGGGCCACACTGGAAGAGTGCCCTGCTAGGGTCGCAGCCAGGACTGAATCCCTGACGGCCTCTGCCCACAGCAGGGTCTCTGTCCTACACCACAACAGAGCAGGAGTCATGCACAGTGTCACTGGCGAGGTTCTGGCCTTGGAGATGGGACAGTCTAAATCATGTTCTTTTCCCTTGACGTTTCATTTGCCATTTCTAAGAATGCTCTTCCAGGAAGATCTTACTTTTACCACCAAGAGCAAAGTAGTTAGATTCACATTTTAAAGGGAAAAGAAAAGATGGGGCTGTGTAGAGATGGGATGAGGGAGAAGTCTTCTCCTTTACAGTAGTGATGGTGTGGAGGCAGCACAGGGCTTTGGAGAGGAAAGTAGGTGTTGGTCTCCCATCCATTAGCTGATACAAAAAGATGGGTGTGACGGTATAGAAAAGACAAATTATGATGCAAGAAAATTCAGAAGACGTTCCGTTCAATATGAACTGATGACACATTATACCATTTAACTTCGGAAAGGGGTACTGCTCAAATTGACTTGGGATGGAAAGGTCTAACTTTGTAACTTCTCTTTCCATAGAAATGTCATAACATTTTCCCTTAAGGCTCAAAGGGGCCACCATAGTTTCACTTGCTGGAACACAGATTTCTATCCCACCCTGGTGAACAATTATGATTTTACATTGGTTAGTTATGAAAATTCTATTTTGCCTGCTTTGTAATTTGGAGGAATGTTTAGCATTCTCGGTTCAAGCTGTGAAATACAATAGAGAAAATTACCCATCTTGGAAACATAATTGCTTTTATTGCATAGTTGACTTAACAAAAAAAAAGACCTTTAAAGGAACAATTTATTCATTAAATCCAACAGTGTGCATAAAACAATGCCGTACCTCAATTCAGTCCTTACTTCTTTCCAAATTTTTCATAAAAGGTAGAATTCAGTCTCATTAACTTCACACTTCTCTCAGTGACATTCAAGATTCTGAAATCAGAGAACCATGGAACGTGCAGTAAGAAAAAGCAGTTGCCTAGGGTGTCTTTCTTCCCCCTCCATCTGACATCTCCTACACATCATTAATGTGGACTCCTCTGTGCCCTTCCAAAATCTCTACTCTTTTGGAGAAATCTACCTGTGTTTTTCTTATGTGCGAATGCATCTGACTGCGCCAGACCTTCAGGGAAGGACTCTCATGCACATCTTTGTATCTCCAGAGGTTACCCCAGTAACTGGTCTAGGAAGCACCCAGTAAATATTTGTGTAAGAAATAAAGCATGGATATATAAATGAACAAGCAAATGAATTAGAAGAACTGGACTGAGGACTTCCCTGGTGGTGCAGTGGTTAAGAATCCGTCTGCCAATGCAAGGGACATGGGTTCGAGCCCTGGTCCAGGAAGATCTCACATGTCGCACAGCAACTAGGCCTGTGCACCACAATTACTGAGCCTGCGCTCTAGAGCCCACGAGTCACAACTACTGAAGCCCGTGTGCTTAGAGCCCGTGCTCCGTAACGAGAAGCCACCGCAATGAGAAGCCCGCCCACTGCAACAAAGAGTAGCCCCCGCTCGCCGCAACTAGAGAAAGCCTGCGCGCAGCAACCAAGACCCAACGCAGACTAATTAATTAATTAATTAATTAATTATTTTAAAAAAGAACTGGATTCAGAGCCAGAATTCTTACTACCTAGAGCAATTCACTCCACTTCTCTGAGCTTCAATTTCCTTATCATAATAAAGAGAAATAGTAGACTGCCTAGTGAACTTCTCAGGGCATTGGAAAGCATAACATATGATAATATATGTGAAAGCCCCTGACAAATGGTAAAGCACTATGCAAATATTAGTTGCTGTCTGGTGTCTGGATAGAGACATAAAAACCTAGCCAAGTATAAGACATGGATAGGAAGCAAATTCCACATGTCTGGGAATGGTGCCATTGTTGATCCAGATCCCAAAACAAAATCCTGAGAAACATCCTTGATTCCTCCTTCTCTTTCACTCCTAACACCCAATTAGAACCAGTGTCACCTGTTTCACCATCACTAAGGACAATACAGGCATGAACAATGATACATTCAAGGCTCCACCCCTGCTGGTAGCAGCAAGTCCATTTCCTCCCTGTATATCACATCTCCCCATAATTGACCACGGCCTCCAAGGCCTTACCCAATCCCAGGGGCGGGATCAGGACACAAAGGATGGTATTGGTTCTTCATACAGACACCCACTGGAGAACCAACTAGAGGACTGCTACCTGACAGAGTTCTCCCACAATTTTGTGTTTTAAACAAGTTCTGTACAGTGATTGCTGCTGGAAAGTCTACTCCAGAGCCCATCTCAGGCTGTGAGGCATGTCACATCATGTACCATGATAGCTCGGGAGGTTAGGTCTGGAGGAGCCTCCAGCACCAGTCACAGACTATGCTTAAACCAGCCCTTCTCCATAAACTCCAAAACCCCTGTCTTGGTCCCTGTTCACAAGCCCCCTTTACTCAGTCATTGCATTTACAGGATTTCATTGTCTGTCTCTGCCACTGGTTCTCAGAAGAGGTCTTTCTGACCTAAGTTTACAGGTCTTCCTAACTTTGAATCTTGGGAAGCAGGTACGGAGTTCTCACATATTTCCCCACACTGAATAATGGGTGCCTTCCCCTCTTATATTTACATCACCAAAGGAGTTCTGTAGCTTTTAGAGAACAATGAAGATCATTTCAGGGATACCACCCACCATGGGCACTCCGTCCAATATCTGCCTTAACAGGCAGTCTATTACACAAGCAGCCACGAAGTTCTGCCCTCTTGAATGCCAAAATGTTTCTCAATCCCATTCGTCTGCCTCACCACCACCTTGTTCAGGCCACATCTTCCACCCGGGTTATGGTGGCGGCTTCCTGACGTTGCCTGCTTTGAATTGCTCTGTTCCAATCCATTCTCCAAACAGTAAGCAGAAGACCCTTTGGAAACGCGAATCAGATCATGTCACCTCCTTGTTCAAAACAAGTCAGATGTTTCCCATTGACCTCCTAGTGAACCCCTTAACATGATTTTACAAGACCGTTGTGATCTACATACTTCTTCAGCTTTACGTGTCATCTTCCTCTGCCTCTGCCACTGCTTACCAGTCCCT
The DNA here is from genome assembly GCF_008692025.1 of Phocoena sinus. Lineage (NCBI taxonomy): Eukaryota > Metazoa > Chordata > Mammalia > Artiodactyla > Phocoenidae > Phocoena > Phocoena sinus. Next base: position 12,019,437 of record NC_045784.1, read on the forward strand.
TCCCTTCTTTCCTAGTCCTATCCTCCCATCTCCCCAAAGGAGTTTCTTGTTGCCTCCTTGACCCCCTTGACCTAAGTTTGAAGGAGAGAATGACCCCACGAGGAAGAAAACAAAAATACCAGGATGTTCTCATTTCTTTTCACTTTGAGAAAACACCTCTCTTCTAATTTTTCTAATAAGTCTCTCTGGGTTTCTCCTGAATAAACTGGCGGAGGTGGTGGGCACTGAACCAGTCACTTGGGTGATTAAGTCATCACCTGTCTTTAGAATGACTAGACACGTGACACCCATTGGCCTCAGCTCTGAGGGCTTCATGGGACCTCTCAGACAATAAGAAAAGCACCATTTAATATCACTTTACATTAGCTTAACAGGGCCTGCTTACGTGACTATATGAATTTGTAGCAGACTAAAAGAGAACCTTCTGGAATAATAATCTGTTTAAATAATTAGGTTATATATATCATAAATCACATTAAATGTTTTATTCTATTTTATGTTCTATGTCCTATGTCCTAACCATTTGTCATCCGTATGACAGAGGGTTAATTTCTTAGAGGGCAACATTTTCTGAATACATATTTTAAAATATAATGAAAACATGAAATTAGATAGATGCCTTTTTTCCTGCTTTACTGGCTTTCATCAAGCTTATACCCTCAGCATGGGGCTTCACTTTTTTTTTTTTTTTTTTTTTTTTTGCGGTACACGGGCCTCTCACTGTTGCGGCCTCTCCCGTTGCGGAGCACAGGCTCCGGACGCGCAGGCTCAGCGGCCATGGCTCACGGGCCCAGCCGCTCTGCGGCATGTGGGCTCTTCCCGGACCGGGGCACGAACCCGTGTCCCCTGCATCGGCAGGCGGACTCTCAACCACTGCGTCACCAGGGAAGCCCGGGGCTTCACTTTTCATGTGGTATTTTTTTTCTCTGTCAAGGGTTTTCTGTAATTGAGACTTGTAACCTATTACTGAACTGTGGTACAACGTTAGTGTATGTCAACAAAATTGATGTGGCAGTTTCTTACCTAAAAATAATATTTTAGCCATTGTAGGCATTATGGAATTTTGAGAATCAAAGCTGTTTACAGTAAAAATATCAATTTACTATATATGCTTTTATCTTTATAGAGATAAAAGAAATTTGTAACAGACCAAAATCATTATACTTTTAGTAAAGCAATGAATAGAATATTTTAGGCACTCCAAATACATATATGAATTTCTAGATCAGTATTAACTTTGAAAAATGTTCCGGTTCTCATCTCTTTTGTCTTGACATATGTGTGGAATTCATTTTTTTGAAGGGGATTACATAGCTAAGGGAAGAATGCATATAAAAAATCATTTTTAAAAACTTTTAAATTTGAGTTCCTATACAGAGTTCTTGTATACTCTCCTTATGCTAACATCTTGCATAACTATAATAAAATGCATTTTAATAATAAAATAATAAAATACGATTTTTATATCAAGTTTTAGACAGCTGAGATTATTGCCATCTATCTTTCTCAGTTATCTTTTTTAGATTTAAACTTCAAGAAGGTAAAATCTAGGTCTAACTGGATTTGTACCATAACAAAGGCTATTTATTACCAGTGCCCTGAACTTAATAGTTTAGTTACTTTTGATATTAAATTTTATTAGGTTTTATTTCATCTACGTGACCTCCTGTGGTTACATTTTTATTCTGTACCTCCTATTGACTAAACTCTTAAAAGTCCCTGCCCTCAATGAACTTCCCTTCTATTTAGGAAACAGAGAAAAGACAGAACAAATGAGATGGGCAATTATAATACCAACATGATGGGTATTACAATACAATAAAGTTAGTTCAATAGTTATGAGAGCATATAAAACATGACTCTTACCTAGTTTTGGGGGATCAGCAAAGACTTTTTCCACGAAGTGGCTTTAAATTGTGACGTAAAGGAGAAGTAGGAAGCATACCAGTAAAGAATGGAGGAAAGATTATTTCAGACTGGGGAACAAGAAGGGGAAAGGCTGGGAAGTGAAAGGTAGGGGAACAGGGACAGGGAGAGAGGGAGAGAGATTGGTTGATTGATTAGTATTTGCCAGAAAGGGAAAATAAATCAGGAGGATAGGACTAGGAAAGAAGGGAAGGGACTGGTAAGCAGTGGCAGAGGCAGAGGAAGATGACACGTAAAGCTGAAGAAGTATGTAGATCACAACGGTCTTGTAAAATCATGTTAAGGGGTTCACTAGGAGGTCAATGGGAAACATCTGACTTGTTTTGAACAAGGAGGTGACATGATCTGATTCGCGTTTCCAAAGGGTCTTCTGCTTACTGTTTGGAGAATGGATTGGAACAGAGCAATTCAAAGCAGGCAACGTCAGGAAGCCGCCACCATAACCCGGGTGGAAGATGTGGCCTGAACAAGGTGGTGGTGAGGCAGACGAATGGGATTGAGAAACATTTTGGCATTCAAGAGGGCAGAACTTCGTGGCTGCTTGTGTAATAGACTGCCTGTTAAGGCAGATATTGGACGGAGTGCCCATGGTGGGTGGTATCCCTGAAATGATCTTCATTGTTCTCTAAAAGCTACAGAACTCCTTTGGTGATGTAAATATAAGAGGGGAAGGCACCCATTATTCAGTGTGGGGAAATATGTGAGAACTCCGTACCTGCTTCCCAAGATTCAAAGGGAGAGGAGTTAAAGGGAAATTATAGGAAGTCATTTCTCACCCTGGTCATGGAATGCAGCAGGGCCAACGCCTCCAGGAGGATCTCTGAATAGCTCACACAAACAAGCCTTGAAATGAAGAGCCTTCAGTCGGGCAGGGTGCTGGGACAAAGGTACCAACAGCGAGACTGTGCTAAGGCCAATCCGGAGGGACTGCTCCTTGCCTTGAATCTCCACGTCAGGAGCCAGCCTGGACAGCTGAGCGCGTGAGGTCTGGATACAGTCTAGTCCTCTTCCTCACCGCCGGTCTGCAGAACTGAGGGCCCAGCCTGAGCTGAGAAGAGAGGGAAACCTTTGTGTTAAAGGAGAGATTTACAGTTTACATTTTTTTAAGTTAGTTATTTTATTTATTTATTTTTGGCTGCGTTGGGTCTTCATTGCTGCACGTGGGCTTTAGTTGCAAAGAGCGGGGGCTACTCTTTGTTGCGGTGCATGGGCTTCTCACTGCAGTGGCTTCTCTTGTTGCGGAGCACGGGCTCTAGGCGCGTGGGCTTCAGCAGTTGTGGCTCGCGGGCTCTAGAGCGCAGGCTCAGTAGTTGAGACGTACGGACTTAGTTGCTCCAAGGCATGTGAGATCTTCCTGGACCAGGGATCGAACCCGTGTCCCCTGCCTTGGCAGGCGGATTCTTAACCGCTGCGCCACCAGGGAAGCCCTACAGTTTACATTTTAAACGTAAATGTACTCATCTCATTCGACAAAATAAACAGTATAAAAAGATTATCAGTGAAAAATCTTACTCCCACCTCTGTTTCAATCACCTAATTCTTCGTAAGAGGTAATTATTTTTATCAGTTTCCGAATGAGTTTCTTATGGCTACTGTAACAAATTACCACAAACTTGGTGGCTTAACAGAAACGTATCCTCAAACTTCTGGAGGCCAGAAGTCTGAATTTAGTGTCACCGAGGAGAAATGAAGGTGTCAGCAGGGCCGCACTCGCTGGAGACGCTCTGGGGGAGACTCTGTTCCTTGCCTCCTCCAGCTTCTGATGGCTGCTGGCGTCCTTTGACTGCGGCTGCGCCACTCTACTCTCCGTCTCCATGGTCACACTGCCTTCTCTTTGGTGTCTGTAATCACTGTCTGCCTCTCCTGTGATGGCGTTTAAAGCCCACCTGCATAATCCAGGAAAATCTCCTTAACTGAATCGCATCTTCTGCCAAATAAGGTAATAGTCACACGTTCCAGAGATTACGAAGTGGCTCTATCTTTAGGGGCCATTATTTAGCCTACCAGTTTCTTATGCATCTCTCCAGATAGAAGCAAATGCAATCACACAGGAAAATATACTCACATTGTTTCATATTCTAACACAAAAAGTGATTTGCCATACACAGCTCCGTACCTTGATTTACCGATGGAACAATATATACTGAGATGTTTCCATATTACTGCATAGAGGGCATCCTCCATTTTGACAGGTGCAGAGAATACCACTGAATGGATGTATGCAATTTCTTTACTTCCTTTCAGTTTTCACTGTTCTGCCGTTACAATGTCAAAGTAAATACGTACACACAGATACATGTGTTTGCAAATATATTTTAGGATAAATTCCTAGAAGTAGGATTTGTCAAAGAGTATACACGTTTGTAATTTCGTTTAGATATCGCCAAATTGCCTGGTTAAGGGATATATCTGTTTGCACTCCCACCTTTAAAACATGAGTGCCAGTTTCTCCATGTCCTTGATGGCAGAAGGTACAGTCAAAGAACATTTAAATTTGTGCCAATCCAATCAATGAAAACTGTTATCTCAGTAAACTGAATGATTTTTAAGAGTTGCAGAACATTTCATCACATGTACGAAACAAATTCTAAAACCATTTTTCCTACTGCTAGACATCTCATTTTTTTACTGTTTGAAATCAACGATCATCTCTGAGCATATATATCTTTTCCCACATACTGGATTGCTTCCTTATAATAAATTTCTAGCAGTGCCCATGCTCAAAGAGTTTGAGTATCTATTGTCTGTGATACATATTCTAAAGTGGCTTTGTAGAAAAGTTTTACCTGTTTTATTCTCACCGGTAGCATAGGAGGGGCAGATAGCAGAGCCTTCACTGCAATTATTTATAGGAATTGCTTACAAGTAAGCAATTCCAAGTCTCGGGTTTTTGGACCCAATTTCAACGTGTGGGGGTGGTTTCCGCACACCTCCAACAAACAATTCTCTGGACACCAGCTGGTGCCTATCTACCCAGAGGCAGCATCAGATGCCACAGGTTAAGGGCTCAGTCCTACAAGGCAGCCCGCCCTCCCACTTCAGATGCCAGTCGCAAGCCCAAGTTATCATTACCTGTACTTCTTGACCAACCAGTTATATAGCAGAGGTTCCCATGACCCCTCCTTGGGTTCCATCAATTTGCTACAGCAACTCACAGAACTCAGGAGACCCATTTACTCCCTAGATTACCAATTTATTATAAAAGGATAGAACTCAGGAACAGCCAGATGAAGGAAATGCATAGGGCAAGGTGTGGTGAAAGAGCCCGGAGCTTCTTTGCCCTCTTCAGGCACCACCTTCCCCAAATTCCCGCATGTTCACCAACCGGCAAGCTCTCCAAACCCCGTCCTTTGGGGTTTTTATGGAGACTTCATTATATAGGCATGATTGATCAAATCATTGGCCATTGGCGACTGAACTCAATCTCCAGCAACCCCCACCCCGCCCCTCTCCCCCCTCCCTTCCCCTGGGGGCGGGAGGGTGGGACTGAACATTCCAAACCTCTGAATCACAATCACAGGGCTGGCTCCACTGACAACCAGCCCCCAACCTTAAGTGCAGTCCAAAGGTCACCTCATTAACATAACAAAACACACCATTGTAACTCTCTTTACAGGAAATTCCAAGGGTTTTAGGAGCTCTGTGCCAGAAATGAGCATGAAGACCCAGTACATTTGACCTTTGAACAATGCAGGGGTTAGGGGCGCTGACCCTCTTCAAAGTCAAAAATCAGAGTGTAACTTATAGTCAGCCATCCATATCCCTGTTTCTGAATCCTTGGATTCAACCAAGCTCAGATCACGTAGTACAGTAGTATTTACTATTGAAAAAAATTCATGTATAAGTGGACCCTCAAGGTTCAAACCCGTGTTGTTCAAAGGTCAACTGTATATATATATATATATATATATATATATATATGTCTTATTATATATCACAACATCACAGGAAGTTTTAACTCAGGGGTAATACTAATAATAACAATACTAAAATAACAATACAGACACTTATTGGGAGTTTACCATGTGCCAGATGTTCTGAACATTTTATATTCATCATGTCATTTATGATCCCTCATTTTACAGTTGATACTGAGGAGTCCGGCTTCTAGCCAAAAACCTATGCATGATTTCTCAGGCCCAACCAGAGGCGATTACAAAGGCTTTACCTGGCAGGCGTCCTGATGCATATCTGCCTTCCTAGCCCAGGCACCTTCATTCAGAGGCCTCCTTCTTATCCTCTGGTGCCTCCCATGAAACCTCTTTATGGGGGGGGGGGGGGGGGCGGGGAGGAGATCCTTGAACACACTTTCCTCCACTCAGACTCAGTCCTTTTCCACACGGAGTCCTTCCCCTCTCCCTCCCCCTGGCCCCCAGGTCCAGCCTCTTGTATGGGGCTCCCTCAGCAGGGAGATGACCCCTCTGTCTGTGCTGATCCAACTCATCCTCCACCAGTGGGCCCTTCCACGTGGGCCCATGCTCTCTCCGCTCTTGCTTATACTATCACAGTAGGTAAGTAAATGCTTGAATGCTATTCAGTACTTTTATTTTGGCTGGCTGTCTTAATCAGCTACTTTGACACCTGGCAGCTCAGCTCTCTCCAGCTCAGCTGAGTTCCAGACAAAAACCAAGGCCCCTGGAGGTTAAGTAACCAGCCTAATGTTCCTAGCTACTAAGTGGTGGATCCCAGATTTGAATCCAGACTGTTTCCTAAAATAAGAATAACATGCATGATTAGCTGAGAGTAACTAAACCTACAATGAGCCATTCCATGCAGAGTTCACAAAATAGTAAACTTTACCATAAGACTTCATACTCATTGCAAATAATTCACAGGATTCTGGTATTGATTTTTGGTCTGAACCCTCCTGAAGCCAAGTGTGTGGTTGAGGGAAATGACTCTCCCAGTTCTACAAACTCTAGAAAATTCCCATTAATTATATTTCTAGGTTTGCTTCCCTCTAGTGACTGCAAAATGTTGCTTGCTCTTTTTACCTGAATGATCTCCACAAATCTGAACCATGGTAGTTTTTCACTGTGAAAATGGGGATCACATGATATTTGGTGTTAACTTTATATCTGGGTATATTCTGTAGTTTCTAGACAACATGGAACCTGAAAAATTAGTCTATTCTTACTGTCTGCAGATTAATATCACTATGCTAGCCTGCTCTGGCTTAATGTTGGCATGTTATATCTTTGTCCCCCCTTTTACTATTCACCTTTCTGTATCTATTTAATGTATATCTCTTGTATGTAAGGCAGACAAATCTAAAGTAAGAAATATACAAATAACACTAACAACTTGTAACTTTTACCTGGAATATTCAATCCACTTACATTAAATGTAATTACTGTTATCGTTGGATTTATATCTGCCATCTTACTATCTGTTTTCTATTTGGCCCATCTGGTTTATGTTCCCTTTTCCCTTTTCACTTGCCCTTTTCTTTTTAATTGAAGTATAGTTGATTTACAGTCTTGTGCCACTGCCTTCTTTTTAATTAATAAAATTTTTACTACTCTTTCCTTAAGTTGTTGTTTCGGCAATATTTTTTTTTATCAAGGTAAATTTACATAAAATAAGATACCAGACTTTAAAAGGTATAGTTTGATGATTTTTAACAAATATATATTATACACTTATGTAACCAACACTCCAATCAGACTTAGAACTTTCTATACCCCCAGAAAATTTCCATGCCCCTTTCCAGATAAACATCTTCCCCAGTCATGGATTTAATTCATTATTATTATTATTATTATTATTAGATATTTTAAAATTTTTCACTGCGTTGGGTCTTCGTTGCAGCATGCGGGCTTCTCACTGTGGTGGATTCTCTTGTTGCAAAGCACGGCCTTAGGCATGCAGGTCTTCAGTAGTTGTGGTTAACAGGCTCTAGAGTTGCAGGCTCAGTAGTTGTGGCACACGGGCTTAGTTGCTCTGTGGCATTCTCCCTGGACCAGGGTCTCAAACCAGTGTCCCCTGCACTGGCAGGTGGATTCCTAACCACTGCGCCACCAGGGAAGTCCCTGGATTAATTTATCTGTTGTTAGAACTTCATATAAATGAAATCATGAAGTATTCGCTTGTTTTTGTTCCATACAACATTGTTTATGAGATTAATCCATTTCATTGTTCTTTTTTTATTTCTGAGTAGTATTCCATTAGTAGGATTTATACCACAATTTGTTTCCTGTTTTCCTATTGAAGGACAATGTGAGTTTCTTTCCTTCAGCGGTTATTAAATAAAGCCACACAGGGCTTCCCTGGTGGCGCAGTGGTTGAGAGTCTCCCTGCCAATGCAGGGCCACGGGTTCGTGCCCCGCTCCGGGAAGGTCCCACATGACGCGGAGCGCTAGGCCCATGAGCCATAACTACTGAGCCTGCGCGTCTGGAGCCTGTGCTCCACAATGGTAGAGGCCATGACAGTGAGAGGCCCGCCACCCGCGATGAGAGGGGCCCCCACTCGCCGCAACTGGAGAAAGCCAGTTGTGGGATCTTCCCAGACCAGGGCTCGAACCCATGTCCGCTGCATTGGCAGGCAGATTCTAACCACTGCGCCACCAGGGAAGCCCTGACTGGTAAGTTTTATACTTTCATATGATTTCATGTTACTACTTTAGCACTCTTTCTTTCAACTTGAGAATTTCCTTTAGCTTTCTTGTAAAGGATGTCTAGTTGTGATGAACTCCTTCAGCTTTTGTTTGCCTAGGAGTGTAACTCTCTCTCTTCATTCCTGAATTTCAACTTTGCTGTGCAAAGTATTCTCGGCTGGCATTTTTTTTTTCTTTTAGCTATTTGAATGTATCATCCCACTCTCTCCTGGCCTGCAAGATTTCTTGCTCAGAAATCTACTTATGTTGGGAGTGGGAGTGGGGGATGTGGTTTCTCTTGTATGTAATGAGCTTATTTTCTCTTGCTGATCTTCCTTTCTCTAGAAAGATGCTCTGTTTTTTTTTTTTTTTTTTTTTTTGCTTTACGCGGGCCTCTCACTGTTTGTGGCCTCTCCCGTTGCGGAGCACAGGCTCCGGACGCGCAGGCTCCGCGGCCATGGCTCACGGGCCCAGCCGCTCCGCGGCACGCGGGATCCTCCCGGACTCGGGGCACGAACCCGCGTCCCCTGCATCGGCAGGCGGACTCTCAACCACTGCGCCACCAGGGAAGCCCAGATGCTCTGTTTTTGACTTTCAGTTTTATTACAATGTGTCTCAGTGAAATCTTAGTTGGGTTGAACCTGATTGAGGGACTTTTGACCTTTATGTACCTGGACATCCACTATCTTCCCAGATTTGGGAGGCTTTGGCCATTATTTCTTTAAATAAGCATTCTGTTCCTTTCTCTCTTTTCCTTCTATGATTTCTATAATGTGAATATCATTTGGCTTGATGTTGTCCCTGTAGGCTTTCTTCACTCCTTTTCATTCTTTTTCTCCTCTGACTGGATAATTTCAAATGAACTGTCTTCTAATTCACTGATTCGCTCTTCCTCTTGCCCAAGTCTGCTGTTGAAGCTCTCTATTGCATTTTTTTTTTTTTTTTTTGCGGTACGCGGGCCTCTCACCGTTGTGGCCTCTCCCGTTGCGGAGCACAGGCTCCGGACACGCAGGCTCAGTGGCCATGGCTCACGGGCCCAGCCGCTCCGCGGCATGTGGGATCTTCCCAGACCGGGGCACGAACCTGTGTCCCCTGCATCGACAGGCGGACTCTCAACCACTGGGCCACCAGGGAAGCCCTCTATTGCATTTTTAAATTTCAGTCATTAATTCCTCAGCTCCAAAATGTGTTTGGTCTTTATTAACGTTTTCTCTCTGTTGAACTTTCTCATTTGTTCTTGCATCATTTTCTTGATTTTGTTAAATTGCCAATCTGTGTCCTCTTGTAGCTCTCTGAACTTTAGAACAGTTATTTTGGATTCTTTGTCAGGCAGTTTGTGTATCTCCATTTCTCTGGGATAAATTACTGGAAGTATTACTTATTCCTTTGGTGGTGTCATGTTTCCCCACTCATCATGATCTGGTGTAACCTTGTGTTGTTATGTGTCTAGCATCTGAAGAAGGAGTCACCTCTTTCAGATTTTATGGACTGATTTTAGTAAGGAAAAAGCCTCACCTGTGAGTCAGGGCATGCTGGTGCATGCTGTGGCCCTTGGTCCTAGTGGTGTGAGGTGCCAAGTGTGGGGGCATGTAGTGTCTCTGGGTCTGGTGGGTAATAGTGTGTCATCGGCTCAAGCAACTGTTTATCACAATGTTGACAACTCCAGGATCCTTTGTGGTGAGAGCTGCAGGGTGTCTGCTTGCTGCAATGAATGTTGGGGTCCTTAGTGATGCCTCCAGGTCCAGAGGTGAGGGTGTAGGACTGGTAACAGTTCTGGCCAGAGCTGGTGGTGTGCATGTTTGACTATGGGAACTGGCTGTAGGTGCCTTTGTGGGGGCAGAGGCCAGCTGCGGGTACACATGCAGTGATAAGGGCCAATGTCAGGGGCTGGGGCCATCAGTGGACACAGAAGTATCTGCAGGGTTCCAGGCTATATAATAGGCCCTTGTGTGGCTGCAGGGGCTAACTGCAGGTACATGCATGGCAGTAAGGTCCAGTGAAAGGATGCAGAGCCAGCTCCAGGCATATAAGGAGCTGTGGTGCCTGGGCTTTGGCATGCACTCATGCATCTACTGGGGCTAGCTGCAGGTATGCACATGGTGGTAATGCATGGACCTAAGCTGGCATTATGCACCCACACAGTCACAAAGACCGTGGCTAGTTGCCAGTGCAGATCCTGGGTCCTGTGCGTCCTGCAGCAAGGTCACCAGGAGAAGGTAGAGGAAAACAGGAAGGGACTGAGGCAGCTGCTGTCTGCAAATGCAAAATCCTGTGGGGCCCTCAGTAACAGACGCTGTAGAGGGTCCACAGTGGCTGTGCTGCTATTGGTTTCCTCAACATCAAAAGCTGTTGGGATCATCTGTGGAGAGGTCTGCTGAGGTATGTGATGAGGTCCTCAATGATGAAAGCTGCAGGGGTTCTGCAGCATCCTGAAGGCCGTCGTGGTCCTCAGTGGCAAAGGCTACTGGGGTCCTCTGCAGAGCAGGCCACTGGGAACCACGTTCACTCCCACTGCATGGCTGATACTGGTAGCCCCTGCCCTTCTTCCTTGTTCCCAGCCATCTCTAGATGTCGCAGCTATGCCAGTCTCTGGGTAGGATGAAATCAAGCAAGTCTTTTGTGCAGTGCCCCGAAAGCCTGGGTGAGCTGATCACTCATTCCTTTCTCCTTTTCCCAGCAAAGGGAACTATTTTGGACCAGGGAGCTCCCTCTTGGCACTGAGCCGTGTTGACTTGGCACTGGGATGATGCAGGCAAGATGAAACTGCTCTTCCTACTCTTGTTTTATACAGTTATTCTCAGGTTTGTGGGCCACTGTGTTGCTGAAGCTTCTCAAGTGGACTCTTGAGCACTCCCAGAGCCATTTTTCTTTGTGGATTTGCTAATTGTAGTTCTTTGTAGGGAGACAGAGGCTTGGGTGTCCCGCTGCAATCTTGGCAATGCCACTCTTCTGTTGTCATGCATTTTAATTGTACATATAATTTAAACTCAAGACATGACAATTACTGTTTTGTACAATATTTATTCATATATATTTACAATTTATCTTTTAATACATACATTCTTCATTCCCTCCTGCAATTTTCATGTTTCCATATAGCATCATTTTGTTCCTGCCTGGAGAAATCCCTTTAATATTTCTTTTAGAGCAGGCCTGCTGGCAATGAAACCCTTTAGTCTTTGTCTGAAATTTTATGTATTTTATCTTCATTTTTGAAGCATATTTTTGCTATACCTAGAATTCTAGGCTGTTATTTTCTATAAGCAGTTTTTTTAAAAAACATCTTTATTAGAGTATAATTGCTTCACAATGGTGTGTCAGTTTCTGCTTTATAATATAGTGAATCAGTTATACATATACATATGTTCCCATATCTCTTCCCTCTTGCGTCTCCCTCCCCCCCACCCTCCCTATCCCACCCCTCCAGGCGGTCACAAGGCACCAAGCTGATCTCCCTGTGCTATGTGGCTGCTTCCCACTAGCTATCTATTTTACGTTTGGTAGTGTATATATGTCCATGCCACTCTCTCACTTTGTCACAGCTTACCCTTCCCCCTCCCCATATCCTCAAGTCCATTCTCTAGTAGGTCTGCATCTTTATTCGCGTCTTGCCCCTAGGTTCTTCTGACCATTTTTTTTTTAGATTCCATATATATGTGTTAGCATACAGTATTTGTTTTTCTTTCTGGCTTACTTCACTCTGTATGACAGTCTCTAGGTCCATCCACCTCACTACAAATAACTCAGTTTCGTTCCTTTTTATGGCTGAGTAATATTCCATTGTATATATGTGCCACGTCTTCTTTATCCATTCATCTGATGATGGACACTTAGGTTGTTTCCATGTCCTGGCTATTGTAAATAGAGCTGCAATGAACATTGTGGTACATGACTCTTTTTGAATTATGGTTTTCTCAGGGTATATGCCCAGTAGTGGGATTGTTGGGTTGTATGGTAGTTCTATTTTTAGTTTTTTAAGGAACCTCCATACTGTTCTCCAAAGTGGCTGTATCAATTTACATTCCCACCAACAGTTCTATAAGCAGTTTAAAGGTGAAATTCCCTTGCTTTCTGGGTGTCAGTTGTTTCTGATAGGACATTGACTGTTGGTTTATACTCTTGTTCTTTTGAGGGCAATGTATTCTTCTCTAACGCCTTTTAAGATGTTCTAACTGACTTTATCAGCTGTTTGTCCAGATGCACATAAGTGCAGTTTCCTACTTGCTTCTTGAGCCCCTGGGTTGATGTCTTTCACCAGTTTTGAACAAATTCTCAACTATTATCTCTTCAAATATTGCTTTTGCCCCATTCTCTTTCTTCTTTTCCTCCAGAATTTTGATTACATGAATGTTAAACCATTTGAGTATGTATTACATGTCTCTTATACTCTCTTTTTTCCACCCTTTCTTTCTCTGCTTCAGTTTGAGCATTTTTTATTGACCCATATCCCAGTTCACTAATCCTACATTTTGCTATGTCCCCTCTGCTGCCAAATTCATACACTGTGTTTTAACTTTTAGATATTGCCTTTTTAAAAAAAAAATTTTTTGGCCATGCGGCATGTGGGAACTTAGTTCCCTGACCAAGGATTGAACTTGCACCTGCTGCAGGGGAAACACAGTCTTAACCACTGGACCACCAGGGACGTCCCTAGATACTGCCTTTTTCAGTTCTAAACTTTCTATTTGATTTTTTTTTTTAATAAAGTGAATGGTGTGGTTTTTTAAATTTATTTTATTTTTGGCAGCATTGGGTCTTTGTTGCTGTGCGCGGGCTTTCTCTAGTTGCAGTGAGCAGACGCTACTCTGTTGCAGTGTGTGGGCTTCTCATTGTGGTGGCTTCTCTTGCTGAGGAGCATGGGCTCTAGGTCCATGGGCTCAGTAGTTGTGGCTCACGGACTCTAGAGCACAGGCTCAGTAGTTGTGGCTCGTGGGCTCTAGAGCACAGGCTCGGTAGTTGTGGCTCACGGGCTTAGTTGCTCCACGGCTTGTGGGAACTTCCTGGACCAGGGCTCAAACCCGTGCCCCCTGCATTGTCAGGCCGATTCTTAAGCACTGCACCACCAGGGAAGCCCTGATTATTGTTTAAACATTCCAAGTGTTTTAAATTTTCTATTCTTTTCATCTATTTTGTCCTTTTCCTCTATTTAGAATATATTATATAACATATTTGAGTTCTTATCAGCTGACTTCAGTATCAGCAACATCTATGGATCTGCATCTATTTTTTTCCCTCTTAATTGCCAGTCTGACCTTTTTACACATCTAGAAATGTTACTGTGTGCCAGGTAGTATGTATAGAAGAACCACAGAAGTTTCACAGAAAAGAGGGTTTCCCTTTTATTTCATTAGGCTGTTAAGGTGAGTAGCTAATAAACTCTATCCAGTCAGAAATTGAGCTTGATCAGGAATATACTGTAAGTTTAGTAAGACTCTATCTCCTTCTGGTATGTTCCTGTTCGTAGATTGTGGAAATACAGATCTCCTCACCCCTAGAAGCTAACAGACAGATCTGACCTTCAGAGGTTTTCAGCCTCCTTTAGCCTCCTACTTCACGCAGCTTTAAAACTTGGCAAACGTCTTTAAGAGAAAACTCACTGTGTTTGAAGAAGAGCTCCTCTCTCCCAGCACTGTGCAACTGAAAGGTACCTCTGTCTGTCTTTTAGAAGTTTCTGTGCTAGCTCCACCATTTCCTGTACAGCTACAGAACAATGAAAATATCCCAAGGTGAAAACTGTGTGCATTTAGGGTCCCTTAATATTTCAATTTGTCACCACAGTACTGTGCAACTGCTAAAAGGCTTCTGACTTCTCTGTCCTCAAGCAGAAGCCCTTTGCCTGGAACAAGCCTGATCTACATCCTGCCCCCAAATAAACAAAGGGCTGGCAATTATCAAATCACTTTGTAACAATTTTCCCTTTTCTGTAAGTTCAGTTCATCCAGTCCTTTGTTTCCAAAGCTGTCTGAACCCCTTAAAATGTGATTTTCGTAGTGTATCCAATTTTATCTAGTGGGAGAGTGGGCCTGTGGCAACACATTTCATTTCACTCCTACATGAAAGTCCAGGGTTTTTGGTTTTGTCACTAAGGGTATTCGTTATTTGCAGTTACACTTTGAATTTTATGTACAAAATTTCTTACCAGTCTGAACGTTCTTTACAGCACGCATTTCAAGGTTTAGGCTTGCTGAAACCACCTATACATCCAAACAGTTTACCAATACCACAGAGCTGAAAGCTCTTAAAGTCGGTTCTTTACAGCACGCATTTCAAGGTTTAGGCTTGCTGAAACCACCTATACATCCGAACAGTTTACCAATACCACAGAGCTGAAAGCTCTTAAAGTCGGTTCTTTACAGCACGCATTTCAAGGTTTAGGCTTGCTGAAACCACATATACATCCGAACAGTTTACCAATACCACAGAGCTGAAAGCTGTTAAAGTCGGTTCTTTACAGCACGCATTTCAAGGTTTAGGCTTGCTGAAACCACATATACATCCGAACAGTTTACCAATACCACAGAGCTGAAAGCTCTTAAAGTCGGGTTTATTGATGCAGATTCTTTTTGCTTTTGTGAAGTTGCACGTGTTGTTAAATCTTTATTTGCATCTCCTTTTCCATTAGTTTTTTTCTTTGCCCTTTTTTTCTACTGACATTTTCCCTTTACCATTTTCAAGACATTTTCTCTGTATTGCAGATACTAGCCCTTATTTTGAGCTATGCCACAAATAATGTTTTCCCCATATTATCTTGTCTTTTGACTTTATTTTTTAATAAAGATGTTTTGATTTTTTTCTTTCTATGGGACTGTATTTTATGGCTTCTGGAATTTGTGAAATAGATTGGTAAGTCTTTCCCACTCTAAGTTAACATGGAAGTTATTACTTATTTTCATCTTTTTGTTTGTTACCTTTTTTTATACTTGAAACTTTGATCCTGGTAATGGGCACATTCTCCCTTGTCTTCCCCAGACGGCTATTTGGATCCCCTAAGACCATCCTTTACTCAATGAAGTGGAATGCTGTCATTATAATGTACAAATTCTCATATGCATTTCGTTCTATTTATGAACTTTCTATTCTGTTCTATTCTGGTGTGTGTCTATGTGTGCACTAGAAACACACTTTTACTTATTGATATTTTACTACATATCTTAATAACCAGTAGGGTGACTCTCCACTTGCCACCATGCTTTCCTTTTCAGAGTTTTCATGACCTTTCTGGCTTGCAGATTTTTCCACAAGAACTTTAGAATCAAGATGACTTGTTCCAAAGAAAACCTATTGGTATTTTTATTGGGATTGGGTTATATCCATAAACAAACATAGAACTGACAACTTAATGACACTGAGTTTCTACCTTAAAATAATGTGTTACTATTTATGTTTTCTTTTTGGAGGGGAGGATCCTTTAGTAGTATTTAAATGTTTTCTTCATTCACGTCTTGCACATTTCTTGTTATGGGCATTTTTTTGTTGTTACTGTAATTATGCTGTATCTGCTTTCTTATATAGTCTCATTTCACAGATAACAGATTGAAATGAACTTTTCAATACTTGAAAATGGGATTGCTCTTCAGTACCCAGAAGGAGCAGAGAAGCTATAGGGATGTGTGACAAACACTGTCTGAGAGTAGGGAAAGAAGATTGCCTTCACTGAGTTCAGTCCATTTAATAAAAAACTGTTTTCGTAAAATGGAATAGATTCATTGAAGGAGTTCAAACTACTCTTTTCCCTAAATTTTATCATTAACCCAAAATAAAAACCTGGGAGTATTCCCTGACTACTCCCACTTGGTCTGCTGACCATCTATCCATGGTTTTTATTCTGATGGTGAACATCAGAATTATACTTGTAGCTTTTAAAAAAGCATACAGCCAGGTTCTACCCTTGACCATTCTGATTCAGGTCTAGGGCAAGTCTAGGCATGTGTGTGTGTCTTTACACACACGACTCCAGTGATTGTGATTCCCCACCTTTTAGGAATCATTAAAAAATCAAAAACTAAGTCCTGTTGACCATACATCCTAAATATCTCTGCAATATACTTCTTCATTTTTACCTTTGCCAATTTAAACCAATACTTCATCATCTCGTGCCTAGACCACTCTAGCAATCTCCTTGTTGCTATTTTCAAATCTACTCTTTGTCCCCTACAATCCAGCCTCCAAACAGCTAACAAGGCTATACATGTAAAATAAAAATCAGGCTGTGCCACATGCCAACATAAATTCCTTCAAAACTTCCCGTCTACGATTCCTAAACACTGATCCACTGACGAGTGCCAGTCCCCAAGTTTCCACTGGTGTGTTGCACAATGAGACTGAGAAAAAATAAACATGGTAATTTTTTTATGAAACCAAATTTATTCAGTTTAAATTATCTGCATTCTATGCTTATATATTTAGCACCAATATATTATGTTTTATGAAATGATGGTGGCATGGGTGCCATCTCTTAACATGAATTTTACGTGGTAAAACAGAAAGATGTCAAATCTATGCTGGTCTCAATTTTTTAAATTACACGTGCTCACATGATCAAAGTCTGGGAACCACGGATGGAAGAATTAAGTACAAGTACAAACTTCCTAATGTTATCTGTGATATGGAAATCCCCTAGTACCACACAAACACACCAAGGTTGGCTCTTTACTTGAATTTGTTAAAACTACATTTCATTCATTAACATTTTCTTTTTAAAAAATTTACACTAATATTAGTTAATTACCAGTTATGTGCAAAGTACTATGCCAGATGGGATAAAAAGGTGATCAAGACAGAAAATGGGCCCTGCCCATAAGGAAGTTAAGCGTATTGGGGGTTTGAAATTTTGGAGTCAACAGCCCTGATTTCAAACTGGAGTTAACTATAGTACCTGCCTATAATTAGTTAGCTATTAAATTACAATTATAGTACCTGGAAAGAAGTACAGTGTACTACAAAACTACATACCAGGAGAACTTGGCCTGGTCCTCGAAGGTCAGAGGTTTCCATAAGGAAATGAATTAAGAACTGAGATCTGAAGGATGAATGGGCATGAAACTAGGTGAATGAAGAGCAGGAATGAAGAGAGAGCAGCACAGATAATGGGAAGAGCATGTGCAGAATATGAGGCGGGAAGCACAAGGCTGTGCTTGAAGGACTGATGGGCTATCGGTGACTAGAGCCCACGGGGACAGGAGCAGAATCCTAGCTAGGCTTGTGAGGAAGACTAGGTGACACCGGACCTCACATGTCACATATGGATTCTGGTCTTTATTCTAAAAGTAATGGGAAGTCGCTGAAGGAACACTGAAACAATGGAAAGATGATGACAGAATCTTATATTGGATTGGCCAAAAAGGGTCGTTCGGGTTTTCCTGTAACA
The DNA here is from genome assembly GCF_008692025.1 of Phocoena sinus. Taxonomy (NCBI): domain Eukaryota; kingdom Metazoa; phylum Chordata; class Mammalia; order Artiodactyla; family Phocoenidae; genus Phocoena; species Phocoena sinus. The sequence goes on from NC_045784.1 coordinate 12,037,326, forward strand.
TCTTATGGAAAAACCCGAATGAACTTTTGGGCCAACCCAATACTTTAACACTAACAACCAACGGCTTAACAGTCCTATGCAAACATCATGCTGTTGTACTTTTCACTGCCTTTATAATAACCTACCCTCCTTCCTCCAATACACTCTTGATTTTTTAATATTTAAAACTAACGTAATGGATAAGTGTTGTATTAGTTTCCTAGGGCTGCTGAAACAAAATGCCACAAACTCAGTGGTTTAAAACAACAGAAATCTGTTTCACAGTTCCGGACGTTAGAAGTCGGAAATCGAGGTGTAGGCAGCGTCACGCTCCCTCTGAAATCTGTAGGGGAATCCTTCCTTGCACCCTCCTAGTTTCCGGTGGCTTGCTGGTAACCTGTGGCATTCCTCAGCTTGTAGCTATGTAACTCCAATCTCTGCCTACATTGTCACACCGCATTCTCCCTGTCTCTGTCTTTACATCTTCCTATAAGGACACCAGTGATACTGGAGTAGGGGCCCACCCTACTCCCGTATGACCTCATCTCAACTGATCACATCTGTAACAACTCTATTTCTAAACTAAGTCACATTCTGAGGTACTAAGGATTAGGACCTTAATGTACCTTGGGGCGGATGGGGGGAGGACACAATTCAACCCATGACAAATACCTACATAAAAACATTTAGGTAGTAGTAAACAGGAAGCAGTGACGTCTCCCTCTCATAACGCAGGCCTAAGCCAATCACTACAGGATATTCAATGACCATAGACCATTTCAGGACTGAATGTGGGTAGTAAGACATGAGGGGGAGATGTTCCTCACTCTTCTGTAAGCTTTCTCCCTCTGGACAGAGTGGTGTGTAGACGTGTACACCTTAATATCCTGCTGAGCTGCCTAATTAAACCATCTCAAGCTTGCACACCTCCCACCAGTTACAATAACCATGACATCTCCTTCGCTGTTAAGTTTGTTTTGAGTTGGATGTTCCTTTAATATAAGTCCTAATGGATAAAGGGTGTCATCTGGCAATGTACAATCATTATCTTTCCATTGTTTCAGTATTCGGAGTAATTCTTCATGGTTACGAATTAAAGAAAAGACATCTTTCCACAGTGATTATGGACATAAGATATGGAAGATAACCTAAAGTGAGAAATGTCAAAGAAGAAAATAAGATTAAGCTTATGTATTCCTTGGTTTTCCTTTCATCACCAAAGATGTTGGGATTATGCAGGGCAATATACTTTTGGGTAGGATTTAGATCAATGGAAGCACAATGCCAGCAGAGATGGATGACCTTGTAGTTAGCCATCCAGAAAACACATCAGACTGTGAGGATTTTATGGAATGACAACAAGATGATATTTGGAAACTTGAATTTTCCCCAACACAAAAGTCTTGACTTTGACAATACCATGAAGTTGCTTATCACCTTGCCTTTCAGACTGTGGCCCATGAACCAGAAGCATCAATATCACCTGTGAGCTTGTTAGACATGCAGTCTCAGGCCCCACTCTAGACCTGCTAAATCAGAATGTAGAGTTGAACAAGATCCTCAGGTGATTTGTATATACATGAAAGCTTGGGAAATAATGGCATTATTACACTGTGAACAGAAAGATGACAAAGAGAAGTCTGTGAAGACATGTCCCCTGAAATGGTCAAGCTGATCTGCTGCTTGTCCTAATGCACTGGCTCTAGCTATACATCAGAATAACCGCAGAAGCTATTAAACTGATGCTAAGGCCCAAGGCAGAACCTAGACCAACTGGATCAGAATCTTTGGGGTGAGGCTTAGGATCAGCAAAGCCCTTTAAGAAGTCCTCAAGTAATTCTTATCAAAAACCATGGCTGAGAATTATTAGCGTAAAGCAAGGGCTAGGGAGAGGAGGACTGAGAATTCATGTTTAATGAATATAGAGTTTTGGTTTCACAAGATGAAAAAGTTCTAGAGATCTATTGCACAACAATGTGAATATACTTAACACTACTGAACTGTACACTTAAAAATGATTAAGATGTAAATTTAATACTATGTGTTTACCAGAATAGGCAAAATCATTCAGATAATCAATTTTAAATTATTTGCTTTACTATACACAGATATGTTATTTGAATTTTTAGAATAAATTTGGTTTTCTAAAAGGGTTTTGAATGTAATTATAGTATGGGTTCACCAATACAGTAATACATATAGTATGGGTTCACCAATACAAATTTTCGATCAATAAATATTTCAAAATTGTATGATTTAAATGCTTTAGACTCCTTTTTACTGTCCCAAGTGCTCTGGTTTGAACTTCTTTCTTTGTGTATACGTATCTCTCTGGGCCTTTCTTCATGGGGCAGCAACAGGTCTGGTGGAGGCTCCCTGAATCATCAGGCAAAATTCCAGTATATTATAATACCACTTTAATCCACAACCACCCCAACATGAATATCCTTAGAGTTTATCAGATCCCCGAAGAGTCCTGTCATGCAAAATTAAGAACTCTTGCTTTCAGATGGTGTCCCTACTGGGTACAGTGCCCCATAAGGGTATCCCTATGAGACCCCAGGAATACTTTTATGAATTAGTATAGCATATAGCTCTGTGCCACTGTCTCTCCCATTAAGATTACAAGCTTTCTGAAAGCTGTGGAGAGTAATATTTATCTTTAGATCTCTAGCACCTACTTATATATTTGGGCATGACAACATATTCAATGGAACATCAATAAACACATGACTGGATGAAAGATCTCCATATCCTCTTCCACTTCATACACTAATATTTTGAAAGAGACAAAATGTTTTCTATAGGCACATCATTTGGAAGGATTAGAGCACACACAGGATGAAAAAAGAAAACAGAATTCCACTCCTTTTCTTCTCAAGTAATGTACTCATGTGGAATAAAGACGTAGTTTTCTAAAAGGGTTAACTTTTCCTGGAATTCCAAGCTCTACTGCACTGACTCCCAGCCAATGACAAACACTTCAGAGAATCTCAAGACTTCCTAGAGACGTCTCAAAGAGAAGTTACTTAAGGGTTATTTAAAGAACTAACAATTTCATTTAAGAAACCCCAAAATATAAATGAGCAATGGAATGGTAAATGCAATAATTCTGGAGAGTGATAGCTCTAACAAAGACAAATGAAAGGTAATAAGAAAGAGAGACTCAGGTATTTAGATATAGTTGGAAGCAGTAGTCAAGAGATAAAACTCAGCTGGGACCAGCAATCACCTCTAAGAGCTCACTCATTATAGGATTTAAGATAACATGGTGCACAGCAAAGGAAACCATAACAAAATGAAAAGACAACCTACTGAATGGAAGAAAATATTTGCAAATGATATGATCAATAAGGGATTAATATCCAAAATATATAAACAGCTCATACAACTCAATATCAAAAAAACAAACAACCTGGTTAAAAAAAAATTAGGCAGAAAACCTGTATAGACATTTCTCCAAAGAGGACATGCAGACGGCCAACAGGCACATGAAAAGATGCTCAACATCGCTGATCATCAGGAAAATGCAAATCAAAACCACAATGAGATTTCACCTCACGTGTCAGAATGACTACCATCAAAAAGAACACAAATAACAAATGTTGGTGAGGATGTGAAGAAAAGAGAACCCTAGTACACCGTTGTTGAGAATGTAAATTGGTACAGCCATTGTGGAAAACATTATGGAGGTGTCTCAAAAAATTAAAAATAGAACTACCATATGACCCAGCAATTAAATTCCTGGGTATATATCCAAAAAAACCCCAAAAACACTAATTCGAAAAGATACATGCACCATTACTCATAACAGCACTATTTATAATTGCCAAGATACGGAAGCAAACCAAGTGTCCATCAACAGATAAATGGATAAAGAGGATATGGGGTGTGTGTGTGTGTGTGTGTGTGTGTGTGTGTGTGTGTGTATACATACACACAAAGGAACATTACTTGGCCATAAAAAAGAATGAAAATTTTTCCATTTGCAATAGCATGGATGGACTTGGAGGGCATTATTCTAAGTGAAGTAAGTCAGAGAAAGACAAATACTGTATGATACCACTTATATGTGGAATCCAAAATAATACAGCAAACTAGTAAATATAACAAAAAAGAAGCAGACTCACAGATATAGAGAACAAACTAGTGGTTACCAGTGGGGAGAGGAAGAGGGGGGAGGGACAATATAAGAGTAGGGAATTAAGAGGTACAAACTATTATGTATAAAACAAGCTACAAGGATATACTGTACAACACACAGAATGTAACCAATACTGTATAATTATAAATGGAGTATAACCTTTAAAAATTGTGAATCACTACATTGTACACCCATAACCTACATAATACTCTACATTAACTATACTTCAATAAAAATATTAAAAAAAAATAACATGGCCCAGATCGTATAAATCTTTCGCTTTTTACTAAAAAAAAAAGGCCCACATTTCCCAATATCTCAATATTAATAAACTTATACTTTTATTGAACTATACATTTCTTGTAAATTTTTAAAACAGTAAGTGCATTTTGTTAATATAAAACTGTCAGAAGACATGGCACTATATTATTACAAACTGACTTTATTACAAACTGACCTTTGCTCTTTCACCACGAAGAGCATAGTGGTGAAAAAGCAAAGGTCCTGGAGCTACACTGGATGTCAATCTTGGCTCTGTTCCTTACTATAGCTATATGACCCTGGGTGTAGTACTAAACCTGTGTGGGTCTCAGTTTCTTGATTTGTAAACAAGAGATAGTTAATAGAGCACAGCTTATAGCAGCATTGTCTAATAAAACTTTCTGAGACTAAGGAAATGTTCTATTCTGTACTGTCCAAATAGTAGCCACTAGCCACATGTAGCTATTGAGCATTTGAAATGTGGCTAATGCAAGTAAGAAACTGAATTTTTAATTTAGTTTTAATTCAGTTAAATGTAAATAGCCACACAAGACTACTGGCAATGTCCTGGAAAGCAGTTTCAGAGAGTTGTAAGGATCATATGGGGTAAGCATTCAAATCAATGTGTGACACACAATAATCAATATATGTTAGCTAGTGCTACTGCCCAGCACATCACATTATAGAAAATTAGTACCCAAGCGCAGATTACAGTTTTCTTCAACTCTTTCCCTAAATTTTATGTAATCATTTTTCCTACTATTTATAGTTCCAGACTAATTCTTTCCCCTTCCAGGTGGCACTGGCTTCAGGAAACACAGACCAGTCTGCACACCAAGCCCCATCTCCCCTTGTTAGGCTCAACACATGTACTATATGGTCACTTTCTCTGAAGGTTGTGAAGACCGTCAGAACACATTTGGTCCTGGCTCCCTTCGGATGGTACCCACTGCGCCCACTCCCAATGTTTTGACTATATTTACCAGAATCTTTCAAGTGTTAGAGCATATTCGTTTCCTTTTTGGATAATGTATAAGAGGATTTTATTGTCACACTTGACATAACCAAATTAGTCATTCTACACCTTAAAACATTTTATCAGGCTTATAAAAACGACACTAAATATTTCCATCATCTTGTTTTTTGTATGAGGCTACAGTGAAGTTTAGAAAGGTTATCTTTTGCTCCCTGGTATATATTAAAATGCAACTACTCATGTTCTAGCACATATTTGTTACCTTTAAAAAGGCTGCAAGCTCTAAATCAATAAGGCTGTTCATCTCTTTTGATACAGCAATACTACTCTATTTCCAAAACAGTCTCATAATATCACATTCGTTTTTCCTAACACAAAGACTCCTAGAACAATCAAAATTGGTAAAGATTCCTTTCTCTTCCCATTGGAGAAGATATAGCTGAGAATATGAGAAAAGATGTCAGAAGAGAATTACAAGTCTGAATTCTCCTGCTGTCTAAGTAACACAATAGATGTGGTCCTTACATTGATAATTTTATATTCTAAAACAGGAAATATGGAGAAATAGTTAAATAATCTGACATATACCTCTAACCCAATGAGGAAGGCATCATTAAACAAGTGGCCTGGTGTAATACCAGAGGAAAGCTAAGGAAGACAGAAAAGATAAAAAATTAATAAAAAATACAGCTTATCTCAGATATAAACTACTATCAGGTATGAACTAATTTGAGTTGTAAACTTACAAAAAGAAAAAGACAAAACAGGAAAGAAGCCTAGCAAGCCACTGCCCAGAAATAAACTGTGGGGAGTGGGGGCAGGGAGGGGCAGCTTTTGCCTACACTGCTTTTAGCAGGTACAAGCACCCTGTTTCTGCAGGAAACTCTTCCTGTCCTGGGACTGCACATGTGTGGACAGTCAGCTTTGTTCTCTGGGATTCTTTATCCCATTTCAAGCAGTGAGAAATGATTTCAGCTGCAAGTAACAGAAACCTTGACTTCTGTTACAAGGAATTTTTTTTTTTTCCTGAAGTAATGGGCAGTCCCGGGAAACGGTGAGCTTACATTCAATTCAGTGGCACAATAAAACAATTTTTCAGTCTACAGTGTCAGATTCATTCTAAAGCCTAATTTCCTGTGATTCTCTCAACTTCTCAAGTTAGGGCCACCTACTTCCAGCGGGACAGGAAAAACCTCTTCCTAATTGGACTGAGGGGAAGAACCAAGCCCTTCCCCTCAGTCTGATTCGGCCCAATTTAGGTTTTGTGCCCAGCCCAGCCCAGTAACGGTGGCCTGGGAAATGTCCTGCACTAACTGGCTTAGACTAGTCAGGACTAACCTCTGGAACTGGGGATGGAGTCCACTTACCCAGTCACATGAACGGTGGGAAGGAAGTTTCCTGAGCAAAATGAGAGCTCTGCTATGAGAAAAGGAGGAAATCGACGTGGACCAGGCAATCAACCGATTGCATCACACTTACCTCCCACTCCTGGCGGACCTGGTATCTAGTGCTAAATGCTTTGGCTGGTTACTAAGAGTATGTTTTACTGGCCCATAACACTGCTTATACTTTGGGGGTAAGTGACTGCTGCTGTGGGGAAATGGATAATCCAAGATGAAGTTAAAGAGGCTAAAGAAGTTTCCTAGCTGAACTCAGGACCATCATGTTGACCTCCACTTAGGCACACAGGCACTTGTCCAGTATAGCTGCTCACAAGTGTAGCACAGGAAAAATCTGCAGAGTGAGGGCACAGCAGGTCTGATTTTCTGCCCTTATGAACATTCACTACCTCAATAGCGCCTGCCACGCTACTGAACAAAAAGGCAACACACGATTATTGAAATAAGGTCCTAGGAAATGGCCACACTATTAGCACTGTGAAGAAACTCAACACAGTAGAATTTTACAGGACAGGGCTATTTTTAGAGTCCGTAAGCAATTCAACTCAAAAACTGAAAACAGAAAAGAACTTTGAAGGATTCAATTAAATACATTGTTTACAGATCAGCATTCTTTCCATTGCACCATACTGCCTTTAGCAGTAAAAACCTCAAGTTCTCCAGAGAAGATTAACCAGGAAAGAGCTCTCACTCTCAAATTCTTAGGATGTTAAGTAATGTTTTCACAATCTGAATACAAGAAAAAGGATACCTTTCAGCATTTGGTATTAGCCAAGTTTTGTGGAAAAAAAAAAGGAAAGGATACAAAGCTTTGCTTTTATTGGGAAGGGCAGGCAAAGAAGTTAACTGGATCTTTTCCTTCCTGAGATGGGGAGAAAACTGAGTGGTCAATTCTATGTAGTACAAAGAGATGTTATCAGGACAATAGAAGATTCACCTGTACATTATTAGAATTCTTAAAGGGTCTGCTGATTTCAAAATAATCTCTAACAAGGTTATAGGATCAAGTTGCTTGCATGCACCCCCTGAATTTGGTTTAATATTTTTTTTCATACTGGGGACAACATTAATGAGCTGCTATGAAGGATTAAACCATATATATGTATAGATATGAATATTACTGTGGGGGGGGGTATGTGTGTGTTTTCAAGCTGTTTGGTATACAGTTGAAGGAAACAATAGCATAATAACTGAGGCAGAAGAATGGATAAGCGACCTGGAAGACAGAATGGTGGAATTCACTGCTGTGGAAGAGACTAAAGAAAAAAGAACGAAAAGAAATGAAGACAGCCTAAGAGACCTCTGGGACAACATCAAACGCAACAACATTCATATTACAGGGGTCCCAGAAGGAGAAGAGAGAGAGAAAGGACCAGAGAAAATATTTGAAGAGATTATAGTCGAAAACATCCCTAACATGGGAAAGGAAATAGCCACCCAAGTCCAGGAAGCGCAGAGAGTCCCAGGCAGGATAAACCCAAGGAGAAACACGCTGAGACACATAGTAATCAAATTGGCAAAACTTAAAGACAAAGAAAAATTATTGCAAGCAGCAAGGGAAAAATGACAAATAACATACAAGGGAACTCCCATAAGGTTAACAGCTGATTTCACAGCAGAAACTCTACAAGCCAGAAGGAAGTGGCATGATATACTTAAAGTGATGAAAGGGAAGGACCTACAACCAAGATGACTCTACCCGGCAAGGATCTCATTCAGATTTGATGGAGAAATTAAAAGCTTTAGAGACAAGGAAAAGCTAAGAAAATTCAGCACCACCAAACCAGCTCTACAACAAATGCTAAAGGAACTTCTCTAAGTGGGAAACACAAGAGAAGAAAAGGACCTACAAAAACAAACCCAAAACAATTAAGAAAATGATAATAGGAACATACATATCAATAATTACCTTAAACGTGAATGGATTAAAAGCTCCAACCAAAAGACACAGGCTTGCTGAATGGATACAAAAACAAGACCCATATATATGCTGTCTACAAGAGACCCACTTCAGACCTAGGGACATATTCAGACTGAAAGTGAGGGGATGGAAAAAGATATTCCATGCAAATGAAAATCAACAGGAAGCTGGGGTAGCTATACTCATATCAGACAAAATAGACTTTAAAATAAAGAATATTACAAGAGACGACGAAGGACACTACATAATGATCAAGGGATCAATCCAAGAAGAAGATATAACAATTATAAATATATATGCACCCAAAAAAGGAGCACCTCAACACATAAGGCAACTGCTAACAGCTCTAAAAGAGGAAATAGACAGTAGCACAATAATAGTGGGGGACTTTACAACCTCACTTACACCAATGGACAGATCACCCAAAACGAAAATAAATAAGTAAACAGAAGGTTTAAATGACACAATAGACCAGATAGATTTAATTGATATGTATAGGACATTCCATCCAAAAACAGCAGATTACACTTTCTTCTCAAGTGCGCATGGAACATTCTCCAGGATAGATCACATCTTGGGTCACAAATCAAGCCTCAGTAAATTTAAGAAAATTGAAATCATATCAAGCATCTTTTCTGACCACAACGCTATAAGATTAGAAATGAATTACAGGGGAAAATATACAAACACATGGAGGCTAAACAATACGTTACTAAATAACCAAGAGATCACTGAAGAAATCAAAGAGGAAATCAAAAAATACCTAGAGACAAATGACAATGAAAACACGAAGATCCAAAACTTATGGGATGCAGCAAAAGCAGTTCTAAGAGGGAAGTTTATAGTTATACAAGCCTACCTCAAGAAACAAGAAAAATCTCAAGTAAACAATCTAACCTTACACCTAAAGGAACTAGAGAAAGAAGAACAAACAAAACCCAAAGTTAGCAGAAGGAAAGAAATCATAAAGATCAGAGCAGAAATAAATGAAACAGAAACAAAGAAACAGTAGCAAAGCTCAATAAAACTAAAAGCTGGTTCTTTGAGAAGATAAACAAAATGGATAAACCATGAGCCAGACTCATCAAGAAAAAGAGAGAGAAGACTCAAATCAATAAAATTAGAAATGAAAAAGGAGAAGTTAGAACAGACACCGCAGAAATACAAAGTATCGAGAGATTACTACAAGCAACTCTATGCCAATAAAATGGACAACCTGGAAGAAATGGACAAATTCTTAGAAAAGCACAACCTTCCAAGACTGAACCAGGAAGAAATAGAAAATATAAACAGACCAGTCACAAGTAATGAAATTGAAACTGTGATTAAAAATCTTCCAACAAACAAAAGGCCAGGACCAGATGGCTTCACAGGCGAATTGTATCAAACATTTAGAGAAGAGCTAACACCCATCCTTCTCAAACTTTTCCAAAAAATTGCAGAGGAAGGAACACTCCCAAACTCATTCTATGAGGCCACCATCACCCTGATACCAAAACTAGACAAAGACACTACAAAAAAAGAAAATTACAGACCAATATCACTGATGAATATAGATGCAAAAATCCTCAACAAAATACTAGCAAACAGAATCCAACAACACATTAAAAGGATCATACACCACGATCAAGTGGGATTAATCCCAGGGATGCAAGGATTCTTCAGTATATGCAAATCAATCAATGTGATACACCATATTAACAAATTGAAGAAGAAAAACCATATGATCATCTCAATAGATGCAGAAAAAGCTTTTGACAAAATTCAACACGCATTTATGATAAAAACTCTCCAGAAAGTGGGCATAGAGGGAACTTTCCTCAACATAATAAAGGCCATATACGACAAACCCACAGCAAACATAATTCTCAATGGTGAAAAACTGAAAGCATTTCCACTAAGATCAGGAAAGAGACAAGGATGTCCACGCTCACCGATATTATTCAACATAGTTTTGAAAGTCCTAGCCACGGCAATCAGAGAAGAAAAAGAAATAAAAGGAATACAAATTGGAAAAGAAGAAGTAAAATTGTCACTGTTTGCAGATGACATGATACTATACATAGAGAATCCTAAAAATGCCACCGGAAAACTAGTAGAGCTAATCAATGAATTTGGTAAAGTTGCAGGATACAAAATTAATGCACAGAAATCTCTTGCATTCCTATACATTGATGATGAAAAGTCTGAAAGTGAAATTATGGACACATTCCCATTTACCATTGCAAAAGAAAGAACAAAATACCTAGGCATAAACCTACCTAGGGAGACAAAAGACCTGTATGCAGAAAACTGTAAGACACTGATGAAAGAAATTAAAGATGATACCAACAGATGGAGAGATATACCATGTTCTCGGATTGGAAGAATCAATATTGTGAAAATGAATATACTACCCAAAGCAATCTACAGATTCAATGCAATCCCTATCAAATTACCAATGGCATTTTTTACAGAACTAGAACAAATCATCTTAAAATTTGTATGGAGACACAAAAGACCCTGAACAGCCAAAGCAGTCTTGAGGGAAAAAAACGGAGCTGGAGGAATCAGACTCCCTGACTTCAGACTATACTACAAAGCTACAGTAATCAAGACAATATGGTACTGGCACAAAAACAGAAACATAGGTCAATGGAACAAGATAGAAAGCCCAGAGATAAACCCACACACCCATGGTCAACTAATTTATGACAAAGGAGGCAAAGATATACAATGGAGAAAAGACAGTCTCTTCAATAACGGGTGCTGGGAAAATGGGACAGCTACATGTAAAAGAAGGAAATTAGAACACTTCCTAACACCATACACAAAAATAAACTCAAAATGGATTCGAGACCTAAATGTAAGACCAGACACTATAAAACTCTTAGAGGAAAACATAGGAAGAACACTCTTTGACATAAATCACAGCAAGATCTGTTTTGATCCACCTCCTAGAGTAATGGAAATAAAAACAAAAATAAACAAATGGGACCTAATGAAACTTCAAAGCTTTTGCACAGCAAAGGAAACCATAAACAAGACCAAAAGACAACCCTCAGACTGGCAGAAAATATCTGCAAACGAATCATCGGACAAAGGATTAATCTCCAAAATATATAAACAGCTCAGGCAGCTCAATATTAAAGAAACAAACAACCCAATCCAAAAATGGGCAGAAGACCTAAACAGACATTTCTTTAAAGAAGACATTCAGATTGCCAAGAAGCACATGAAAAGCTGCTCGACATGACTAATTATTAAAGAAATGCAAATCAAAACCACAATGAGGTATCACCTCACACCAATTAGAATGAGCCTCATCAGAGAATCTACAAAAAACCAATGATGGAGAGGGTGTGGAGATAAGGGAACCCTCTTGCACTGTTGGTGGGAATGTAAATTGATACAGCCACAATGGAGAACAGTATGGAGGTTCCTTAAAAAACTAAAAATAGAATTACCATATGATCCAGCAATCCCACTACTGGGCATATACCCTGAGAAAACCGTAATTCAAAAAGACACATGCACCCCAATGTTCTTTGGAGCACTATTTACAATAGCCAGGTCATGGAAGCAACCTAAATGCCCATCGACAGACGAATGGATAAAGAAGTTGTGATACACGTACACAATGGAATATTACTCAGCCATAAAAAGGAAATTGAGTCATTTGTTGTGACATGGGTGGATCTAGAGACTGTCATACAGAGTGAAGTAAGTCAGAAAGAGAAAAAGAAATATCGTATATTAACGCATGTATGTAGAACCTAGAAAAATGGTACAGATGATCTGGTTTGCAGGGCAGAAGTTGAGACACACATGTAGAGAACAAACGTATGGATACCAACGGGAGAAAATCACAGTGGGGTGGGGATGGTGGTGTGCTGAATTGGGCGGTTGGGATTCACATGTATACACTGATGTGTATAAAATTAAAGACTCATAAGAACCTGCAGTATAAACAAACAAACAAAAAAACAACTAATACTAAACTTTCTTTGGGTTATTTGTATTGAAATATGTTACTATAAATGCTTCAGACATTACATGAAATTTCTAAAAATCTTACATGTTTTGGTATAATGTTATAAGTAATAATTCTACTTATTACTTTAAAATGTATGTCTCAGAAATAAGTAAATTTCCTTGTCAATTGCATTATTATGAACTTTCATCAGATCTTTAACTGTGGTCATTTTTAAGTCTTTTGTCATTCCCAGACAGTTCTGGGTGTACTGTGATGCTTTTGCAAAAATGTTCCTATAAAAGGGTTTCATCTTCAAGAAATTCATGGAAAAGACTCTGACAAGTACAGGTTTCTGGTAACTGACTATACTGGTGAACTGAATGAATAAGCATTTTTAGAACTCTAATGGAAAACTGAACTCATGAAAGTGCTAACAAAAGATCAAGATGAGAAAAAAAATAATTACATGGGACTGAGTGAACTGATGAGGATGATTAAAATTTTTGTGACTTTCTGTTTGAATAAAAAAAAATCGCACAAGGACTCAGAGGCAAAAAATATACAAATCAATTTTCACTGGAGGGGGGCAGAGGGGAAGATGGTGGAAGAGTAAGACGTGGAGATCACCTTCCTCCCTACAGATACACCAGAAATACATCTACACGTGGAGCAACTCCTACAGAACACCTACTGAACGCTGGCAGAAGACCTCAGACATCCTAAAAGGCAAGAAACTCCCCACGTACCTGGGTAGGGCAAAAGAAAAAACAGAGACAAAAGAATAGGGACGGGACCTGCACCAGTGGGAGGGAGCTGTGAAGGAGAAAGGTTTCCACACACTAGGAAGCCCCTTCGCGGGCGGAGACTGCGGGAGGCTGAGGGGGAAAGCTTCGGAGCCGCAGAGGAGAGCACAGCAACAGGGGTGCGGAGGGCAAAGTGGGGAGATTCCCGCACAGAGGATCGGTGCTGACCGGCACTCACCAGCCCGAGAGGCTTGGCTGCTCACCCGCCGGGGCAGGCGGGGCTGCGAGCTGAGGCTCGGGCTTTGGTCGGAGAGCAAGGAGAGGACAGGGGTTGGCTGCGTGAACACAGCCTGAAGGGGTTAGTGCACCACGGCTAGCCGGGAGGGAGACCGGGAAAAGGTCTGGAGCTGCCGAAGAGGCAAGAGACTTTTTCTTCCCTCTTCGTTTCCTGGTGCACGACGACAGGGGTTTAAGAGCGCTGCCTAAAAGAACGCGAGACACGCGCGAGCCGCGGCGAAAAATGCGGACCCCAGAGACGGGCGCAAGCCGCGGCTGAAAACGCAGACCCCAGAGACGCGCACGAGCCGCGGACCCCAGAAACGGGCACGAGCCGCGTCTAAAACCGCGAAACCCAGAAACGGAGCACAGGTCACTATCCACACCTCCCCTCCCGAGAGCCTGTGCAGCCCGCCACTGCCAGGGTCCCGGGATCCAGGGACAACTTCCCCGGGAGAATGCACGGCGGGCCTCAGGCTGGTGCAATGTCACGCCAGCCTCTGCTGCCACAGGACCGCCCTACACACCATGCCCCTCCCTCCCCCCACCTGAGTGAGCCAGAGCCCCTGAATCAGCGGCTCCTTTAACCCCACCCTGTCTGAGCAAAAAACAGACGCCCTTCAGCGACCGACATGCACAGGCGGGGCCAAATCCAAAGCTGAGCCCTAGGAGCTGTGAAAACAAAGAGAAAGGGAAATCTCTCCCAGCAGCCTCAAAAGCAGCGGATTAAAGCTCCACAACCAACGTGATGTACCCTGCATATGTGGAATACCTGAATAGACAACGAATCATCCCAAACTGAGGAGGTGGACTTTGAGAGCAAGCTTTATGATTTTCCCCCTTTCCCTCTTTTTGTGAGTGTGTATGTGTATGCTTCTGTGTGAGATTTTGTCTGTATAGCTTTGCTTCCACCATTTATCCTAGGGTTCTATCCGTCCGGTTTTTTTTTAATTTTCTTTTTTAATAATTAAGTTTAATTTTAATAACTTTACTATACCTTCTTTCTTTCTTTCTTTCCTCCCTTCCCTCCTTTAGACAACAAATCATCCCAAATTGAGGAGGTGGACTTTGAGAGCAAGATTTATGATTTTTTCCCCTTTACCCATTTTTGTGAAAGGTGTATGTGTATGCTTCTGTGTAAGAATTTTTCTGTATAGCTATGCTTCCACCATTTGTCCTAAAGTTCTATCCATCCCCTTTTTTTCTAAATAATTATTTTTAATTTAATAACTTCATTATACTTTATTTTATTTTACTGTATCTTCTTTCTTTCTTTTTTCCTTCCTTCCTCCGTCCCTCCCTACCTCCCTCCTTTCTTTCTTCCTTCCTTCCTGCCTTCCTTCCCTCCTTTCTTTCTTTCTTTCATTCTTTCTTCTTTCTTTCTTTCTTCCTACTTCTACTACTTCTTTCTCTCTACTTTTTCTCCCTTTTATTCTGAGCTGTGTGGATGAAAGGCTATTGGTGCTGCAGCCAGGAGTCAGTGCTGTGCCTCTGAGGTGGGAGAGCCAACTTCAGGACACTGGGCAACAAGAGACCTCCCAGCTCCACATAATATCAAATGGCGAAAATTTCCCAGAGATCTCCATCTCAACACCAGCACCCAGCTTCACTCAACGACCAGCAAGCCACAGTGCTGGACAACCTATTGCAAACAACTAGCAAAACAGGAACACAACCCCACCCATTAGCAGAGAGGCTGCCTAAAATCATAATAAGTCCACAGACACCCCAAAACATACCACCAGACGTGGACCTGCCCACTAGAGAGACAAGATCCAGCCTCATCCACCAGAATATAGGCACTAATCCCCTCCAACACAAAGCCTACACAACCCACTGAACCAACGTTAGCCACTGGGGACAGACACCAAAAACAACGGCAGCTATGAACCTGCAGCATGCAAAAAGGAGACCCCAAACACAGTAAGATAAGCAAAATGAGAAGACAGAAAAACACACAGCAGATGAAGGAGCAAGATAAAAACCCACCAGACCTAACAAATGAAGAGGAAATAGGAAGTCTACCTGAAAAAGAATTCAGAATAATGAAAGTAAAGATGAACCAAAATCTTGGAAATAGAATGGACAAAATGCAAGAAATATTTAACAAGGACCTAGAAGAACTAAAGATGAAACAAAAAATGATGAACAACACAATAAATGAAATGAAAAAGACTCTAGATGGGCTCAATAGCAGAATAACTGAGACAGAAGAACGGATAAGTGACCTGGAAGATAAAATAGTGGAAATAACTACTGCAGAGCAGAATAAAGAAAAGAACTGAGGACAGTCTCAGAGACCTCTGGGACAACATTAAATGCACCAACATTGGAATTATAGGGGTTCCAGAAGAAGAGGAGAAAAAGGGACTGAGAAAATATTTGAAGAGATTATAGTTGAAAACTTTCCTAATATGGGAAAGGAAATAGTTAATCAAGTCCAGGAAGCACAGAGAGTCCCATACAGGATAAATCCAAGGAGAAACACGCCAAGACACATATTAATCAAACTGTCAAAAATTAAATACAAAGAAAGCATATTAAAAGCAGAAAGGGGGGGCTTCCCTGGTGGCGCAGTGGTTGGGAGTCCGCCTGCCGATGCAGGGGACGCGGGTTCGTGCCCCGGACCGGGAGGATCCCGCGTGCCGCGGAGCGGCTGGGCCCGTGAGCCATGGCCGCTGGGCCTGCGCGTCCGGAGCCTGCGCGTCCGGAGCCTGTGCCCCGCAACGGGAGAGGCCGCAACAGTGAGAGGCCCGCATACCGCAAAAAAAAAAAAAAAAAAAAAAAAAAAAAAAAAAAAAAAAAAAAAAAAAAAAAAAAAAAAAGCAGAAAGGGAAAAACAACAAATAACACACAAGGGAATCCCCATAAGGTTAACAGTTGATCTCTCAGCAGAAACTCTGCAAGCCAGAAGGGAGTGGCAGGACATACTGGAAGTGATGAAGGAGAAAAACCTGCAACCAAGATTACTCTACCCAGCAAGGATCTCATTCAGATTTGATGGAGAAATTAAAACCTTTACAGACAAGCAAAAGCTGAGAGAGTTCAGCACCACCAAACCAGCTTTACAACAAATGCTAAAGGAACTTCTCTAGGCAAGAAACACAAGAGAAGGTAAAGACCTATAATAACGAAGCCAAAACAATTTAGAAAATGGGAATAGGAACATGCATATCGATAATTACCTTAAATGTAAATGGACTAAATGCTCCCACAAAAAGACACAGATTGGCTGAATGAATACAAAAACAAGACCCTTATATATGCTGCCTACAAGAGACCCACTTCAGACCTAGAGACACACACAGACTGAAAGTAAGGGGATGGAAAAAGATATTCCATGTAAATGGAAACCAAAAGAAAGCTGGAGTAGCAATTCTCATATCAGACAAAATAGACTTTAAAATAAAGACTATTATAAGAGACAAAGAAGGGCAGTACATAATGATCAAGGGATCGATCCAAGAAGAAGATATAACAATTGTAAATATTTATGCACCCAACATAGGAGCACCTCAATACATAAAGCAAATACTAACAGCCATAAAAGGGGAAATCGACAGTAACACATTCATAGTAGGGGACTTTAACTCCCCACTTTCCCCAATGGACAGATCATCCAAAATGAAACTAAAGAAGGAAACACAAGCTTTAAATGATACATTAAACAAGATGGACTTAATTGATATTTATAGGACACTCTATCCAAAATCAACAGAATACACATTTTTCTCAAGTGCTCATGGAACATTCTCCAGGATAGATTATATCTTGGGTCACAAATCAAGCCTTGGTAAATTTAAGAAAATTGAAATTGTATCAAGTATCTTTTCCAACCACAACGCCATGAGACTAGATATCAATTACAGGAAAAGATCTGTAAAAAATACAAACACATGGAGGCTAAACAATACACTACTTAATAACCAAGTGATCACTGAAGAAATCAAAGAGGAAATAAAAGAATACCTAGAAACAAATGACAGTGGAGACACGACCCAAAACCTATGGGATGCAGCAAAAGCAGTTCTTATAGCAGAGGGAGGAACACTCCCAAATTCCTTCTACGAAGCCACCATCACCTTGATACCAAAACCAGACAAGGATGTCACAAAGAAAGAAAACTACAGGCCAATATCACTGATGAACATAGATGCAAAAATCCTCAACAAAATACTAGCAAACAGAATCCAACAGCACATTAAAAGGATCATACACCATGATCAAGTGGGGTTTATTCCAGGAATGCAAGGATTCTTCAATATACGCAAATCTATCAATGTGATAAACCATATTAACAAATTGAAGGAGAAAAACCATATGATCATCTCAATAGATGCAGAGAAAGCTTTCGACAAAATTCAACACCCATTTATGATAAAAACCCTCCAGAAAGTAGGCATAGAGGGAACTTTCCTAAACATAATAAAAGCCATATATGACAAGCCCACAGCAAACATCATCCTCAATGGTGAAAAACTGAAAGCATTTCCACTAAGATCAGGAACAAGACAAGGTTGCCCACTCTCACCACTCTTATTCAACATAGTTTTGGAAGTTTTAGCCACAGCAATCAGAGAAGAAAAGGAAATAAAAGGAATCCAAATCGGAAAAGAAGAAGTAAAGCTGTCACTGTTTGCAGATGACATGATACTATACATAGAGAATCCTAAAGATGCTACCAGAAAACTACTAGAGCTAATCAATGAATTTGGTAAAGTAGCAGGATACAAAATTAATGCACAGAAATCTCTGGCATTCCTATATACTAATGATGAAAAATCTGAAAGTGAAATCAAGAAAACACTCCCATTTACCATTGCAACAAAAAGAATAAAATATCTAGGAATAAACCTACCTAAGGATACGAAAGACCTGTATGCAGAAAATTATAAGACACTGATGAAAGAAATTAAAGATGATACAAATAGATGGAGAGATATACCATGTTCTTGGATGGGAAGAATCAACATTGTGAAAATGACTCTACTACCCAAAGCAATCTACAGATTCAATGCAATCCCTATCAAACTACCACTGGCATTTTTCACAGAACTAGAACAAAAAATTTCGCAATTTGTATGGAAACACAAAAGACCCCGAATAGCCAAAGCAATCTTGAGAACGAAAAAAGGAGCTGGAGGAATAAGGCTCCCTGACTTCAGACTATATTACAAAGCAACAGTAATCAAGACAGTATGGTACTGGCACAAAAACAGAAAGATAGATCAGTGGAACAGGATAGAAAGCCCAGAGATAAACCCACGCACATATGGACACCTTATCTTTGATAAAGGAGGCAGGAATGTACAGTGGAGAAAGGACAGCCTCTTCAATAAATGGTGCTGGGAAAACTGGACAGGTACATGTAAAAGTATGAGATTAGATCACTCCCTAACACCATACACAAAAATAAGCTCAAAATGGATTAAAGACCTAAATGTAAGGCCAGAAACTATCAAACTCTTAGAAGAAAACATAGGAAGAACACTCTATGACATAAATCACAGCAAGATCCTTTCTGACCCACCTCCTAGAGTAATGGAAATAAAAACAAAAATAAACAAATGGGACCTAATGAAACTTCAAAGCTTTTGCACAGCAAAGGAAACCATAACCAAGACCAAAAGACAACCCTCAGAATGGGAGAAAACATTTGCAAATGAAGCAACTGACAAAGGATTAATCTCCAAAATTTACAAGCAGCTCATGCAGCTCAATAACAAAAAAACAAACAACCCCATCCAAAAATGGGCAGAAGACCTAAATAGACATTTCTCCAAAGAAGATATACAGAATGCCAACAAACACATGAAAGAATGCTCAACATCATTAATCATTAGAGAAATGCAAATCAAAACTACAATGAGATATCATCTCACACCAGTCAGAATGGCCATCATCAAAAAATCTAGAAACAATAAATGCTGGAGAGGGTGTGGAGAAAAGGGGACACTCTTGCACTGCTGGTGGGAATGTGAATTGGTTCAGCCACTGTGGAGAACAGTATGGAGGTTCCTTAAAAAACTACAAATAGAATTACCATATGACCCAGCAATCCCACTACTTGGCATATACCCTGAGAAAACCAAAATTCAAAAAGAGTCATGTACCAAAATGTTCATTGCAGCTCTATTTACAATAGCCAGGACATGGAAACAACCTAAGCGCCCATCATCGGATGAATGGATAAAGAAGATGTGGCACATATACACAATGGAATATTACTCAGCCTTAAAAAGAAATGAAATTGAGCTATTTGTAATGAGATGGATAGACCTAGAGTCTGTCATACAGAGTGAAGTAAGTCAGAAAGAAAAAGACAAATACCGTATGCTAACACATATATATGGAATTTAAGGGAAAAAAATGTCATGAAGAACCTAGGGGTAAGATAGGAATAAAGACGCAGACCTACTGGAGAACGGACATCAGGGTATGGGGAGGGGGAGGGGTGAGTTTTGACAGGGCGAGAGAGAGTCATGGACATATACACACTAACAAACGTAGTAAGGTAGATAGCTGGGGGGAAGCAGCCGCAAGGCACAGGGATATTAGCTCGGTGCTTTGTGACAGCCTGGAAGGGTGGGATGGGGAGAGTGGGAGGGAGGGAGACGCAAGAGGGAAGACATATGGGAACATATGTATATGTATAGCTGATTCACTTTGTTATAAAGCAGAAACTAACACACCATTGTAAAGCAATTATACCCCAATAAAGATGTTTAAAAAAAATAAAAAATAAAAAAAAATAAAAAAAAAAAAAGCAGTTCTAAGAGGGAAGTTTATAGCAATACAAGCCCACCTTAAGAAACAGGAAACATCTCGAATAAACAATCTAACCTTGCACCTAAAGCAGTTAGAGAAAGAAGAACAGAAAAACCCCAAAGGTAGCAGAAGGAAAGAAATCATAAAAATCAGATCAGAAATAAATGAAAAAGAAATGAAGGAAACAATAGCAAAGATCAATAAAACTAAAAGCTGGTTCTTTGAGAAGAAAAACAAAATAG
Source organism: Phocoena sinus (assembly GCF_008692025.1). Classification (NCBI taxonomy): domain Eukaryota; kingdom Metazoa; phylum Chordata; class Mammalia; order Artiodactyla; family Phocoenidae; genus Phocoena; species Phocoena sinus. The sequence goes on from NC_045784.1 coordinate 12,057,991, forward strand.
ACAAACCATTAGCCAGACTCATAAAGAAAAAAAGGGAGAAGACTCAAATCAATAGAATTAGAAATGAAAAAGGAGAAGTGACAACTGACACTGCAGAAATAAAAAAGATCATGAGAGATTACTACAAGCAACTCTATGCCAATAAAATGGACAACCTGGAAGAAATGGACAAATTCTTAGAAATGCACAAACTGCCAAGACTGAATCAGGAAGAAATAGAAGATATGAACAGACCAATCACAAGTACTGAAATTGAAACTGTGATTTTAAATCTTCCAACAAACAAAAGCCCAGGACCAGATGGCTTCACAGGCGAATTCTATCAAACATTTGGAGAAGAGCTAACAACTATGCTTCTCAAACTCTTCCAAAATATAGCAGAGGGAGAAACACTCCCAAATTCCTTCTACGAGGCCACCATCACCTTGATACCAAAACCAGACAAGGATGTCACAAAGAAAGAAAACTACAGGCCAATATCACTGATGAACATAGATGCAAAAATCCTCAACAAAGTACTAGCAAACAGAATCCAACAGCACATTAAACGGATCATACACCATGATCAAGTGGGGTTTATCCCAGGAATGCAAGGATTCTTCAATATACGCAAATCAATCAATGGGATAAACCATATTAACAAACTGAAGGAGAAAAACCATATTATCATCTCAATAGATGCAGAGAAAGCTTTTGACAAAATTCAACACCCATTTATGATAAAAACCCTCCAGAAAGTAGGCATAGAGGGAACTTTCCTCAACATGACAAAGGCCATATATGACAAGCCCACAGCCAACATGATCTTCAATGGTGAAAAACTGAAAGCATTTCCACTAAGATCACGAACAAGACAAGGTTGCCCACTCTCACCACTCTTATTCAACATAGTTTTGGAAGTTGTAGCCACAGCAATCAGAGAAGAAAAAGAAATAAAAGGAATACAAATTGGAAAAGAAGAAGTAAAACTGTCACTGTTTGCAGATGACATGATACTATTCATAGAGAATCCTAAAGATGCTACCAGAAAACTACTAGAGCTAATCAATGAATTTGGTAAAGTAGCAGGATACAAATTTAATGCACAGAAATCTCTGGCATTCCTATACACTAATGATGAAAAATCTGAAAGTGAAATCAAGAAAACACTCCCATTCACCATTACAACAAAAAGAATAAAATATCTAGGAATAAACCTACCTAAGGAGACAAAAGACCTGTATGCAGAAAATTATAAGACACTGATGAAAGAAATTAAAGATGATACAAATAGATGGAGAGATATACCATGTTCTTGGATTGGAAGAATCAACATTGTGAAAATGACTCTACTAACCAAAGCAATCTATAGATTCAATGCAATCCCTATCAAACTACCACTGGCATTTTTCACAGAACTAGAACAAAAAATTTCACAATTTGTATGGAAACACAAAAGACCCCGAATAGCCAAAGCAATCTTGAGAACGAAAAACGGAGCTGGAGGAATCAGGCTCCCTGGCTTCAGACTATACTACAAAGCTACAGTAATCAAGACACTATGGTACTGGCACAAAAACAGAAATATAGATCAATGGAACAGGAGAGAAAGCCCAGAGATAAACCCACACACATATGGTCACCTTATCTTTGATAAAGGAGGCAGGAATGTACAGTGGAGAAAGGACAGCCTCTTCAATAAGTGGTGCTGGGAAAACTGGACAGGTACATGTAAAAGTATGAGATTAGATCACTCCCTAACACCATACACAATAATAAGCTCAAAATGGATTAAAGACCTAAATGTAAGGCCAGAAACTATCAAACTCTTAGAGGAAAACATAGGCAGAACACTCTATGACATAAAGCACAGCAAGATCCTTTCTGACCCACCTCCTAGAGAAATGGAAATAAAAACAAAAATAAACAAATGGGACCTAATGAAACTTCAAAGCTTTTGCACAGCAAAGGAAACCATAAGTAAGACCAAAAGACAACCCTCAGAATGGCAGAAAATATTTGCAAATGAGGCAACTGACAAAGGATTAATGTCCAAAATTTACAAGCAGCTCATGCAGCTCAATAACAATAAATCAAACAACCCAATCCAAAAATGGGCAGAAGACCTAAATAGACATTTCTCCAAAGAAGATATACAGAATGCCAACAAACACATGAAAGAATGCTCAACATCATTAATCATTAGAGAAATGCAAATCAAAACTACAATGAGATATCATCTCACACCAGTCAGAATGGCCATCATCAAAAAATCAAGAAACAATAAATGCTGGAGAGGGTGTGGAGAAAAGGGGACACTCTTGCACTGCTGGTGGGAATGTGAATTGGTTCAGCCACTGTGGAGAACTGTATGGAGGTTCCTTAAAAAACTACAAATAGAATTACCATATGACCCAGCAATCCCACTACTTGGCATATACCCTGAGAAAACCAAAATTCAAAGAGAGTCATGTACCAAAATGTTCATTGCAGCTCTATTTACAATAGCCAGGACATGGAAACAACCTAAGCGCCCATCATCGGATGAATGGATAAAGAAGATGTGGCACATATACACAATGGAATATTACTCAGCCTTAAAAAGAAATGAAATTGAGCTATTTGTAATGAGATGGATAGACCTAGAATCTGTCATACAGAGTGAAGTAAGTCAGAAAGAAAAAGACAAATACCGTATGCTAACACATATATATGGAATTTAAGGGAAAAAAATGTCATGAAGAACCTAGGGGTAAGACAGGAATAAAGACGCAGACCTACTGGAGAACGGACTTAAGGATATGGGGAGGGGGAAGGGTGAGTTTTGACAGGGCGAGAGAGAGTCATGGACATATACACACTAACAAACCTAGTAAGGTAGATAGCTGGGGGGAAGCAGCCGCAAGGCACAGGGATATTAGCTCGGTGCTTTGTGACAGCCTGGAAGGGTGGGATGGGGAGAGTGGGAGGGAGGGAGACGCAAGAGGGAAGACATATGGGAACATATGTATATGTATAGCTGATTCACTTTGTTGTAAATCAGAAACTAACACACCATTGTAAAGCAATTATACCCCAATAAAGATGTTTAAAAAAAAAAAAAAAAAAAAAACAAAAATGGGCAGAAGACCTAGAGACATTTCTCCAAAGAAGATATACAGACTGCCAACAAACACATGAAAGAATGCTCAACATCATTAATCATTAGAGAAATGCAAATCAAAACTACAATGAGATATCATCTCACACCAGTCAGAATGGCCATCATCAAAAAATCTAGAAACAATAAATGCTGGAGAGGGTGTGGAGAAAAGGGAACCCTCTTGCACTGCTGGTGGGAATGTGAATTGGTTCAGCCACTATGGAGAACAGTATGGAGGTTCCTTAAATAACTAAAAATAGAACTACCATATGACCCAGCAATCCCACTACTGGGCATATACCCTGAGAAAACCAAAACTCAAAAAGTGTCATGTAACAAAATATTCATTGTAGCTCTATTTACAATAGCCCGGAGATGGAAACAACCTAAGAGCCCATCATTGGATGAATGGATAAAGAAGATGTGGCACATATATACCATGGAATATTACTCAGCCATAAAAAGAAACAAAACTGAGCTGTTTGTAATGAGGTGGATAGACCTAGAGTCTTGTCATACAGAGTGAAGTAAGTCAGAAAGAGAAAGACAAATACCGTATGCTAACACATATATATCGAATTTAAAAAAAGAAAATGTCATGAAGAACCTAGGGGTAAGACAGGAATAAAGACACAGACGTACTGGAGAACGGACTTGAGGATATGAGGAGGGGGAAGGGTGAGCTGTGACAAAGAGAGAGAGAGGCATGGAAATATATACACTACCAAACGTAAGGTAGATAGCTAGTGGGAAGCAGCCGCATAGCACAGGAATATCAGCTCGGTGCTTTGTGACAGCCTGGAGGGGTGGGATAGTGAGGGTGGGAGGGAGAGAGACTCAAGAGGGAAGAGTTATGGGAACATATGTATATGTTATATGTATAACTGATTCACTTTGTTATAAAGCAGAAACTAACACACCACTGTAAAGCAATTATATCCCAATAAAGATGTTAAAAAAATTTTTTCACTGCAAAGTAAAGGAGCTGTTACAGTGGAGGATTACTGGACTGAATGTCAATATTATGACATAGTATGAATGTGTTCGGTAATTGCAATCATTGTTGCTTTTGCTGTAGTCATCCATTTACAATGCTTGTTGTCAGTTTATTTATCTCTTGTAAAAATAAAATACAGTGTGTGTGTGTGAAAAAAGAAAAAGAAGAAAAAGAAAACAAAATTATACTGGAGTACAAAGCTCACTTGTAAAGAGGTTATTTGGTACATACAGATTAATACCTTTTGTTTGCTTTTATAAATAAAAAATAAGCAATATGCTATTTTTTTTATTATCCTAGCTTTTCTATAGATAAACTATTACAATCAAATTCTGTTTAGTTTTTTGACAGCCTCCATTTTATAATTTAGTTCCTATATTTTCTACCTGGTTGTTCTTTCAGAACATGTCATGCGAAGTTTCACTACACCTACTGACACACATTGCTTTCTGACTTCCAAAATTAATCCTGAAATTATCACATTTTCATTTCCAGAAAGTCTGAAATATTTTTCATTGAAATTTCATAGAAATCGAGCTATAGAACTCAATTTGCAATGGATTACTAAAAAAAGAGGTAGCATATTATATGGACAACCATAAAAACCGAGACAAGACAGTAATAACCTAGCTTCTCAAAAACCCACTTGCATCACCAGATCATCAGGGACAAGCACTTCTGAGGCATGGGGTGGGGGGATTAGCACTTCACTGCTGCAAGTGTGAAATGCCGGTTTCTATAATCATCTTTATGTCTCTCAAGTGAGACAGAAACTTCCATCTCACTTATGGATTTTAGACCAAAAAGGATCAGAAACATTCCTTTTGGCCCATATCCCTTTGTGTCTTTTTCCTTCTCCTGACATTCTCTTATTACTTCAGAATTCTTATTTTTTCCAAAAAGAAAAGAGAATAGGTTGAATTTTTATCCCTTTGAAATGCCTCACTGGACCCCTTAAAAAATCACTTAACTGAAGTGAATTTTCACTTATTTTTAAATTTCTCAGTCCCTAAGGAGTGCCATATTCTTTAAGTTACTTTAGTTAGGATTTTACATTTTAGCTTTGCCTAGAGTTGGAATTTCAGATGGCTTAAAGGCAATTTCAATTTTTTAAAAATAGTGGCCTATGAGGTATGCTTAGCCTTTTGAAAGAGAGATGCTTTTCAAAGAAATGCCCCCAAATTTTCACATGCCTATAGACTTCATAGAGGCTTTCTAAGAAAATTTAATGTAATACGGGTTTCCACCATAATGGTCTCACCTAGACACTCTGCCATTTAAATTTCCACAGGGGCTTGATATTTACAGAAACTTCTGAATCGTGACAACCTTGTTTATCTGTTTGAAGCTTTTTTTTTTTTTTTTTTGCGGTACGCAGGCCTCTCACTGTTGTGGCCTCACCCGCTGCGGAGCACAGGCTCCGGACGCGCAGGCTCAGCGGCCATGGCTCGTGGACCCAGCCGCTCCGCGGCATGTGGGATCTTCCCGGACCGGGGCACGAACCCGTGTCCCCTGCATCGGCAGTCAGACTCTCAACCACTGTGCCACCAGGGAAGACCTGAAGCTCATTTTTATATGCTAGGTTTTACTAAGCAGAGTATAATAAAAGGGCTACTTAAGGTTTTTTGAAGATTTAGAACAAAATATTGTTCCATCACCTGTGTCTTAAGTGGAAACACTAAGGCAGGATTTCTCCACCCCGGGCATTACTCACATTTGGGCTGGACCCTCCCTTGTCGGGGGCTGTGCTGTGCTGTGTAGGAAGTTTAGCAGCATCCCTCGCCTCAAGCCACTAGATCTGAATAGCACCCCTCTCTTGCCCTCCCCACCTGCCACTACTTTTGACAACCAAAAAATATCTCCAGACATAGCCAAACGCCCCTGGGAGGCAAAATGAGCCTAGGTGAGAAGTGCTGCTCTAAGGCATGCTATTTTGTGCATCTTCAAGATTCTACACTAAGCCTCAATCTTTACTTTTACAGAGAAGGCATATAATGTAAGATGAAAACAAGTAGGACCAAAACATTCTGGCAGGGGAAAATATTCTAAAATATAACCAAGCCGAGATTGTAATTATAAATCAGTCACTTTCTGGGCAGCAAGGTCTGATTTCAGCTGAACCTCAGCTAATTTCAAAGTCATTTCTCTGTAAAGGGCACCACTCACTTTTAGGTTCGTCCCCAGCTTTTGCTTCTTTTCTCTCTGAAGTTCTTTTCTGTAGGCATGGATGCTTTCCTCTATGTCTGATAAAGCAGCCACATCACCACTAGTCTTTTCTTTGCTTGCTTCACAACTCTGCACCAAGTTGCTTTCAACCTTAACTAAGGCAGAAGAAAAAGAACCAAGGATAACCAATTCCTTCTCCAAAGCTAATCCCAAATGACCAATTAGGAAATCCTCACTTCCTAATTTTAGATATTTGAAGAAACTGTTTATAGGGAGAACGCTGCTGAGATTATGAAGGCACTGGAACAAAACTGTTTGATTCCTGGAATAAAAAACCAAACACAATATTACACAACTTAGGACAGTGAAAAATGGTCACGTACAACATACTGTAGTAATCAATTAATATTCATTTCTAAACTCTTTAGTAATCATCAGAATCAATAATGCATTCATGTGGTCACTGACATAATTCAGACTGTAGCAATCAAATACGGTCAGCCCCGTGGTTGGTTGAATCGCAGATGTGGAACCCATGGGTATGGAGGGCGGACCATACTATGCCGTCCTCTAGGACTCGAGCATCCGTGGATTTTTGTGTCCACTGGGGTCCTGGAACCAATCCTCCATGGATACAGAGGAACAGCCGTATACATATCCTAAACCAACTCAGTTAGTATTAATCAGGTTGCTTCCTGATTAAAGTTCTTTCTCTGAGTAATAAGATCAAAATTATATTTTTAAAACTTCACTGTGGGGGAGTAGTAAGGGGAAATCTTAAAGTCATTATTAGGCCCTAATCAACCCCACCAAAAAGCCAAAAACAAACATAAAATCAAAACGGCTTCAGTTCCTAAATGAGACCACCTGTTCATTCATGTTGTACCAGGCGATGACCTGGACATGTCCCACAGTGGTATAGAACACTACCACGGGGATCCCTGTTGCACGCACGCGCGCGCGTGCGCGCACACACACACACACACACACACACACACACACACACTTCCCTGGACCAATTCCAATTTGACGTGCATTACCTGGAATAGACTATTAAAATCCCTTCAAATGGTGTTCTTTGTTTCCAGTTGAAGAGTGTCCCATAGAAGCTTCCTGGCCTTTTGCAAAAGCAAATTTCTGGAAATTCTTTGATAACTTCACATTCCATGTGTTCTAAGAGCCATACCTTCATTGAAGTCAGAGCATAGCTGGGTGATATTATTTGAAAACAAGCTCTCTGCCAGGCCGCGAGAAGCGCAAAGAGATCTTCCATGTGTTCTATGGCAAAAACATGTCACAAGTGCTGTCATTAAACTCTGCCCATTATCACATAAAGGGAGTTCTTAAAATTTTCTGATTCTATTAGGTATATGATTAAAAAGGACCCACAAAAATTACCTATAGGTTTCTTCTTTGGAAATGTCAGTAGGTATTTTCCACTTGAAAGATCTTCTAGACTTAAAGCAATTCTGCCACACTGAACATAACGAGTTGCAGAATGGTTACCATTGTCTCTCTCTCTAATTTGTAGCAGCACAATGCAACAAAAATTACCGAATGCTAACAGTGGCGAAAGAGATGTTACAGCAGTAATCATCTGCACATACTCTTTCTCAGATGGTTGTACAAAAACAATGCTTTCCTGTTTCTCTTCCGCACTATCAACACTCAACTTGATTTTTTTTACCTCTGATCCTATTTCATATGGCACTGAGCCTGGTACTGGGGAAGACTTCCTACTCAACTTGATCACCCTACTTTGACACTTAATGAGCAGAAAGCTGGAGTTAGGGGCTTGATCCATTGACAGCGATAAAGTCACATGATTCAGGGACCTGTAAAAAATACAGAGCTCTGTTTACTCTAAAAGCTCATTCTTTAAAATCAAACAGATGATTAAATGCCATACAAACAACAACCAAAAAGTTTTATTCTCTCCTTTCCTAGGAAACATCATTTCAAATGTAAAATATATCAGAATATTAAGTGTAAAAGCCAAACACATTTTTAAAGATTCTGTAATAGCACTTCTCTTGAAATAGGAAAGCAAAGACGTTATAAATATGCTGGACTTAAGGAAGTAATTTTTTTAGGAGAAAGGAAAGGTAAAGTAATGCCTGTATTTTATTTTTGAGGTAGATTTTTCTCCTTTCCTCTTAAACAAGAAAAAAAAAACTACTAAGTTTTTAAAAGAGTCGATTTTGGTAATTATTTAGAATGAAATACCTCCATGCACTATATTTCTGTTGGACAGTGCTGTTGTAGAGCATCAAGATAATGTTATCATGTTAGAATTTACTTACACCTTCAAAGATGTGGTTTTCACTCCAACAACCAAGCTATCTTCTATTACACGATACCATATCTTCTCTACTAGCTGTTCTGAATCTTGAAAATTATCTGATAACTTTTCATCAAAGGTATAGACAGGATTTTCTTCTTCACCACAAAGAGTGGCAAGACATTCCTTATGGAAAAATGTTTAAATAACTGATTACAAAAAAAAAAAAAACAAAAAACCTGCCAAATGTATCAAAACTAAAAAAAAAATATAAACCAGCTTTTGGCTGGGCCTTATGGCTTACATATTTAAAAATAAATTATCATCAATAATATATTATAGATTACACATAATTCACTAAAATAAAACTTATAAAACATATAATTAACCATCTACTTGGATTAAGAAGCATGGCCTGACTGTAAACAGGGCTCTGGGTACCCAACACAGAGCCAGCAGGGATGTAAACCTGGAGTCCATTTTGAAAAATAATCTCACAATATGTGCTCAAGGCATGCTGAGAACAATCCAATCTTTATCTTAGCAGTGACTAACTCTAAACTGTAACTGGAAACTTTTGTATGAATAACAGTGATTAAACTATCTTAGGACAGCTGATCGATTATTGCTAAAATTTTCTTCTTTTATTTTTCCTTATTTAAAAAAAATTCTAGTATAATTGATGCCAAAATTTTCTTCTTAAAGACCAGGCCACTCACTTATTTCCGCACACATATGGATTTATAATAGAAATGGAAATAGGAGGAGGAGTAATGATAATAATAATACACAACACTTACTGAATGCTTGCTATATGTTAGGCACTGTTCTAAACGCCATTCATGCGTCAATTTGTTTAACCATCACAATAACTCTACTACCCTAGGTCGGTAGTATTATTATCTACATTTTCCAGATAAGGAAACTTGAGGCACAGGGAGGTTAGGTACCTCGCCCCAGGTCACCCAGTTAGCAAGACTCAGAGCTGGAATCTGAACCAGAGGCAACTGCTTCCAGAGCCCATGTTGCACATTAACCACTACTCTATACTGCCCCTCTATGTGGTAATTACTGAAAAAAGATATGGGCACTTACATTACAGTGAATGAAACATGTTCCTAGGAATCTGACACTTCTGCCAGTAGCTGTGAGATTTGAGGCAGGCTGTTCACCTGAAACCCGCAGAAATTTTTATTACCTGCCAGAATTGCTCTTAAAGTTAACAATGTAAAGGGCCCCAAACAGTGCCTTGTACGCAGTGGCTTCAATGCACTAATTTGTAACATTTCTTCCCCTTTTCTAACACCGGCAAAATCACCGGGGTCAAGTGGGGAAGGGAAATGGGAAGACTTTGAACAGTGACTTTCTACAAGGACTCGCAAGAGGTTTCCCAGGAGATGAGAACAGTAATACAGAAATGCAAGACGATGTGCTTTTGTTTTTTACGTTAATGGAATCATATTTTGGGCCAAAATCATCATATGGCTAAGACCGAAATACAGACACAAGGCAAAGAGCATTACAAGAACAGTAAATCTTAAAAAGGGAGTCAAAGCAAGGCACTAAAGTGCCTTGAGGGAAGAAAATGCAACTTCAAGTGTATCTATGTCCAGCTTTTCTTGATTTATCTGTAACTCTGCTATGCTATCTTTCTCTGTAGGGAACGAATGTGCATAAATCCTATTTTTTATGAAGTCAAAGCAGTTTTTGCTCACTTTCTACATTACTATACTGGCACAAGTAACTGCAAGGTACCTGACGAGGTTCTTACGATGGTCAACCACAAGGGAAACCAGAGTAAAATTATAAAAAGCAGATATGAGGACTAGAAGAGCATAGCAATTTAGGGACATTAAGTAGAGGAATAAATATCCTTAGAAATGAACCATGCAACAGACTAAAAGAATAATTATATTAATGATGAAATTATGTCACCATTAATACAAGGTAAAATAATACTCAGTATATTCTGTTTAAGAAGTCAGAAAACATATACAATTGCCCCTTGAACAAAAGGAGTTTGAACTGCGCAGGTCCACTTATATGTGGATTTTCTTCAATAGTAAATACTACAGTACTACTCGATCACCAGTTGCTTGAATCTGCAGATGGGGAACCAGGGATACAGATGGCCCACAGTAAAGTTACTTGTGGATTTTCACTGCGTGTAGGGTCGGCACCCCTGACCCCCATGTTGTTCAAGGGTTAACTGTAATTCACTTAGGAGTAATTTCTATTCAAACTATACAAATAAAACAGTTTAATATTTAAACCTTGTTTAAACAAAAGGACTTGTTCCCCGAGGTTCCTGATAACTGAGATTTTAATATCCTACAGAACAATTTGCAAATTGGTAAAATATTTGGCTTTTTAACCAAATAGTTTTCAATGTCATAAAAGCCCACCATTACATAATCCCTGCCACTTTGCTTCTTGATCCATTGTGCAGCATTTTCTAATATATTCCAATATTCTCATTTATAGAACTCTTCAATAGCTTATAGGTTTTCAATTCATAAAATGATAAAACGGTCACATGATCAAGTTTACCTCCTCTGCACTTGATGTACTATCATCTTTCCCTTGAAACAGGTTCATTAAAGCCTTGTAAGATTTTGAAATAATTTTTTCCTTAAGCAAGAGATGCTGCTGTAATTCCTGAACAGAAACCAAACCAACCTGTAGAGTATAAAGAAAAATCATTGCCAGAGACACAATAAATGAAACCGAACGTACCAATAATTCAGTAAGTATTTTCTCCAAATTTGCTTATTAATTCATTTTTCTACAAACAAGTAAAGAATACGTCTCAGAGCAAAACTATTTACAAAATTTGAGTCTCTAATTACAAAGGAAAATAAACACAGCAAATAATTATAATAGTTTACATATCAAATTGAGAGAATGCCAATGTATTTGCATCTGTTTCACTAGTGAGTTAAGTAATGAATCAATATGAATAAGTCCAATCAATATTACTAAAAAGCAAGGCCTACCAACACTCCTACTCCAACAAGAAAACTGTTTTGCTTGTTGAAATAATTTCTGCTTCAAAAAGCAAGACGTATCATTATGAACGGAATTGCTTACCTTTGATTTGATACTGCCTGAAATCCTCTGTTCATATGACCTTTATAGCAAAATTTTAAAGGTAACATGTAACTGTCACACGTTAATTGTTGAGCAAATAAACTCAATGCTCGGGTCCAGTCTTAACTATCAGGGGGTAAAAACTGGCTCTGAACTGGGCAAACAGCAAACCATTCCTTTTATTATACTAGATAAATAGATTTCAGCACTAAGGATGAAACATTCATGAAATATATTTTACTCCTGAAAATTTAAAAAGAGTCGCGTCACTGAACATTTAGAAGCGGCTTCATTTCAGATGGATATCTGAGACTGTTAAGTATTAATTCAGCTTTTAATATAACATGTTCTTCTAGACTGAAAAAAACAAGATGCAGCCTGCATTTGCCTTTCTTTTAAATTACATTTTAAGGCAGATAAATTCTTTTTCCTTTTATCAATGAATAGAAGTTGGAGAGTAAAGACTGAATTCTATCTTCCCTCGGTGCACAAAGCACGTAAAGTGTCTACCTAACGTTTTAAAACTTCATCTGTTAGCCTACCTCCGAGGGCTCCACGTCATTCACGTTCCATCATTCATTGGCCAAGTAACTCACGACTGTGAGGCCGTGAGATGTACCTGTCTGGGGTGGAGAGCCAAGTGTGAAGCTGCTGGAGGGGCAGAGAGTGGAAGAGAAGGCTACACAGGCAGAATGACAATGAGGGCACCCTCAGAAATTATCCGTGGTCTCTCTTCCCTACTCTCTTCAGCATGACCCTCACTCCAGGAATAAATCGTGTGTCATTAGACTTCTTAAATATTCTATGTTGTTACAAGTTTTGTTAGAAAATTATGAAAATAAGCCCATGATAACAAATTTAAACAACATAAAAAGACATCTCACCTTCCCTTCCTAGACCCTCAATCCCATTTGCACAGCCAAAAGATTGCTTACCTTTCCAGAACTTTTCCATGTATATGTTAAGGTATGCTTTCATTCTCCTCCTCATAAACAAGACCTACCCCAAACCAAACAGAGGAGCACACTGCACTGCGTGACACTGAATCTTGCTTTCCTGTTCTTATTGTGATCTCTTTCATACGTGCAGAAGAGTTTGCAAGACAAAAAAGCAGTTCATAGACTAATGATGAAGTAGATACCCCTGGAACCACACCCAGGTCAAAAAAGCAGCACTTTAGGAGCAGCCCATGGGCCCTCTCCAATAGAGAACCTCTCTCTGCCGGAGGCAACACTACCCTGGCCTTTCAGGATAACTTCCTTGTTGGTCTTCATCATTTTACCATCATCATATGAACTCCTAAAGAATATGTTTAGTCTGTGTGTGTGTTCTGCTTCTGAACTTTTATAAGTGGAATCGTTCTGTATGTAATCGCTTTTCGAGTCATCTATTTGTCGCTAGTAGCTGCAGCTCGTGCCTTTCACTGCTCTGTAGCATCCCATCGGCTCACTACACCAGTTCCCCTCTCCTTCCTCCCGCTGATGGACAGCTGGGTTATGCCCAGCTGTGGAGCATTACAAACAATGCTGCTGTGAACATTCCTGTACCTAGGCACAAGTGTCTCCAAGGTCCTGGCCTCTCCTTATCCCCTCCAACAAGTGGCTGGAAAATAAAATGCATAGGGGAAAGAACAGTGAGCCGAACTCTAGCTCTAGCTCTGCAAGCCACCTCACATTTCTGGCTCTCCATCTGCTTCCTTGTATGCAAAATGGCGGAGAGGTAGATTTGTTCATCTCTAAAAGGCCTTGCAGCGCTTAGAAATGTTTTGAGCCACATTGAGAGCTAGTGGTAGCATGTGGATACTTGAAACAACATGGACGCTCAGCTATCTCTCGTACGTCCCTGCCTTCCCTCTCTGTTTCTTTCAGATTTTCCTTCTTTGTCTCTGTTGATACCTTCTAGATAATTTTCTTAACAGTCTAGTTTGCTTATTTGCTCCACATCTCTGAGTCAACTGTTAAACTCATCTGTTTTTTTAAATTTCAATTTAATTTTAGTTTATAGAAATGGTTATTTTCTGTGAAAAATTAATCATGATGCCTTGTTTCTTCATGTGCTTAATTATTCTGTAGGTGGCTCATTTTCTTTCAAAAATTACTTGTGAGATTCAGAAGAGACCTAGGATAAATGTGTATTCCTAGAGAGGATTTTATGTTGTTTCTGCCAGGTGACTAGGGCACTCTTGCTTTATATTAAATACAAATGCTCCCAGGGCAATAGTAGCATCAGTGTTCTGCTTGCCTCCCTGGGTTCCAGCCTTTAGAGTTTGGCCTGCTAATTTATTCTTATATTTCCAGCTTTTTGATGCTTTTAAGAATATATTAAAAACATATTTCATCTATCATTTTAAGTTGTTTTTATCATCAGAGTTGATCCAAATAAATTAAATGACATATTACCAGAAGTGGAATTTCTAAAAGTCATGCTTTCATAAATTAAATTATTTTGGCATCATTTAACAATCCGTATAAAGAGGTACCTTAATCATTCTGACAGCTGCACACTATTCCATGGTTCGGTTATATCATATTTACCATACTCCTAATGATGGATATTTAGATTTTGATTGAACTTTGTTTATTACTACTACTTAAACGTTCCTGTAAAATCAGCTTTGCTTACGTGTATAAGTATATGTTTAGAACAGATTTCTAGAAGTGAAACTGCAAGAGTAAAAAGATATGTGCAATTCACATTTTAATAGCTGTAACAAGTTTCCTTCTGAGGAGGTTGGACCACTTTACATACTCAACAATACTGTTTTAGGGCTTCCCTGGTGGCGCAGTAGTTGAGAGTCCACCTGCCGATGCTAGGGGACACGGGTTCGTGCCCTGGTCCAGGAAGATCCCACATGCCATGATGCGGCTGGGCCCGTGAGCCATGGCCGCTGAGCCTGCGCGTCCGGAGCCTGTGCTCCGCAACAGGCGGAGAGGCCACAACAATGAGAGGCCCACGTACCGCAAAAAACCCCCCAAAACTCAATACTGTTTTAGCATAATGCCTATTTATATTAAGAAAATTAATCCTTTGTCAAATATGTTCCAATTTCTTTTTATATAATTTGCCTTTTTATTTATTTTACTTTGTTTGGAGCACAGAAGTTTTTAATGTAATCAACCTCTTCCTTTATGGTTCTATGTCCATTATGTTTTATTTATCTACTGTTTACATTCACATCTAATATGTGTTCACTAAGCATTTACTGAATTCACTTTAATATTAAAATACTTGCAAAAAAAACTTTTAAAGGGCCTGCAAAGTACAAATATTTACTATCTGGCCCTTCACCAAAAAACTTTGCCAGGGATAAAGGAAAAAGATAAATGACAACACAAAGAAATAGACAAATCAGAAAGGAGGGACAACTGGCCTGGCCTCCTCATTAGTGTCACTCTTTGCAAAACAGGGAGAGGGCATAATTCTAGATGAAAAGACCAATGAGACATATAATAATCAAGTGCAAGTGTAAACTGATCGGATCCTGAAAAAAGCAGCCATATAAAAACATTTTTGTGGCAATTGAAGCCATTTGAATATGGACTGAATAGTAAATAAGATGAAGAGATTATTATACTAACTTTCTAAGCAAGTAATGGTATCGGGGTTACATAGGAGAATGTCTTTATTTTTAGGAGATTCCTGCTAAAACACATAGGAGTGAAGTATTAGAAGATTTGTAACTTTCAAATGGTTCTGCAAAAACGTACAAATACATGTACATACACACACACACACAAGCAGAAACAGATGAGGAAATGTGATTTTTTATAAAGTAACAATAGTTGAATCTACATGGGGACTAGAGATAATCACTTTTATTCTATGAATTTTCTGTATATTGGAAAATTTTTATGAATGAAAGAAGGCAGGTTACATAAGAACAGGCATCTTATAATCACATTTCCATGTAAACTTGTATATATTCATTAAAAACATCAACAAGAATATGCAAGTCAAAGTGTTAAAATTGGTTATATCACAGTAGTGGAATCATAGGTAATTGTTAGTATCTCTTGAATATTTCTTGGCATAGTCTGAGTATTTTACAGGGAATGTGTGTTACCTTCATACATTTGGAAAAAAAATCAAAAACTTAGAGAGCTTTGTATGGAAAACTTGAAGGTAAACTGATCATGTTTAGAACATGTCATGATTCATCATATTTGCTGCTCCTTTAAAAGAGTTATGGTATGCTGATCCTAAAAACTAGGAAGAATGTGTTTTCAAAAGTCAGCCTCTATTTTACCTTATAAGGCTTATTAAATTTACATAATCTTACGACAAAAAGGAATCATGTTTAGATGACACATTTATAAGTAATGTCATAATAGCTTTTACAGAGGTACCAAAAAAGGAAATAGATCCTTTGAAATACAGGTTTCCCCACTACCCAAAAGTAGAGCATGCCTATGAAACCTTTTGAAAGCCATTATGAAATGATGTAAAGCAAAGAAGCAATTACCTTAGGACACATCTTGCTAAGGGATGCACAAAAAAAATGGGAGATAAAGCACGGGTGCTCACAGACACAGGTCAAAGCTATGGCAGCTGGATGCTGAGATGCCAAACTCAGTCCCCAGGAAGGAGCTTGGCGGGGTTACTCTCGCTTCTCGGGACGCGAGGTGTAACGGCTCATCACAAAACAAACGCTGAACGCTATTTTCGCTTTCGCCTTTTTTCATAAAAGCGAAAGTCCTCTTTGGATTTCTTTCGGTTAGCAAAAACAGGTGCTAACGCAGGTCTTTCGTAAAAGCAAAGTGGCATAAAGCAAAGTGGCATAAGGCGAACTTTCAAAAAGCAGGGGATACCTGTACCATATTTTTCCCTCCCAATCACTCAGTTTCTTATACTTTAAGGACCTTTCTTTCAATGTTCTTTCCTTCATTTAGAACAGCACTAATCCAAAAAAGCAAAAGGAGAAAGCAAAGACACTAACTTTCAATCTTCTTTCCAGAGGTGGAACCACCAAATAATTCTCTTTGCCGTCAAATAACTCATCTTCGTTGTAATCCAATGATTCACTCTAATAAACAAAACAATACACTAAAACTGAAATTTTGAAATAAACTGAAAATTCTTAAGATTAACAAAATACAATTAAAGTTTATCCAAAAGGCAGTGTGCCACAATACACATTGTTATATAAAAGACAAGATACATATTTTCCCCCTCATCTTCTCATAACTAGAGAAAAAATTATTATTTCCACTATTACCACCCACCTAACATTTGTATACTGCTTCAAAAAGTATCAGCTTGGGCTTCCCTGGTGGTGCAGTGGTTGAGAGTCCGCCTGCCGATGCAGGCGACACGGGTTCGTGCCCCGGTCCGGGAAGAGCCCACATGCCGCGGAGCGGCTGGGCCCGTGAGCCATGGCCGCTGAGCCTGCGCGTCCGGAGCCTGTGCTCCGCAACGGGAGAGGCCACAGCAGTGAGAGGCCCGTGTACCGCAAAAAAAAAAAAAAAGTATCAGCTTACTAGGCTTTTATAAAATCCCATAACTAGAGAAAATACCAATTATCCTCATTTTACTAATGGAAAAAGAAAACAGAAAAAAAAAAACCCTGAGGCTCAGAGATGTTTTATATAGATCTGAAACTTCCAGAGTATTATTTTCCTTATGCTCAAAATCTTAAGATATTATGAACTGTTACTTCTTTTAGTAAAGTAGTTTCGCTTTATTTTGTTCCTTAATTAATCCAATATTATCTTGTTTATTGGTATAAAATGTGCTTTTCAGAAGCAACGATAAAGTTAATTTACAGTATTATTGTCACTTGAGTGAATACCAGATACACTATATTCCAAATTTATAACAAAAACACCTACACTAATATGTATAAAATAGATAACTAATAAGAACCTGCTGTATAAAAATAAATATTTTTAAAAAGTCAATTTGTATAACATCTGTTGAAAGAAGAGTTAATGTACTATTTAAAAGATTCAATGTATGTAGTTTTAAAGTTCTAAAAGCTTACTTTAAGTATGAAATCAAAAATATTTAAAGGGTAAGTCAAAAGCTTTAAAGAGCTCAAATTTTCTAAAGTGTTCTTAAGTAATGCATAAAAAGTAAACAGAACTTACTGAATAGTTTAAGTTGTCCAGGTCTGTTATTTTAAAGGAACTGAGGCAATCTGAATTCAAGGGGTCCTTAAAAAGTAGCAGTACTTGTTCAGTTCCAGTTCCAAGAAAGTCATCTATCAGTACTGAGCTAACTTTCTCCCACTTAGCAGCAACCTGAAAGAGAGTGTTAAAGAAGGAATAGAGAAGAAAAAAATCAGATGTGAAGTAAGCTAAATCCTTTTGTTGCACGTAGCTCTAATTTGTCATCTTCAATCTTACAAACAAGCCATGAAAATGGTAGGGTAAACACTAAAAACTAAACTAAAATAAAGATATTGGGAGATGAGAAGACATAAGGAGTCATCAATTTATAAATAGCAAGGTACTGACATTTCTTTATCAACATTTGTCCAGGGACTGTCACGTTCCTGATTTCTATATTAAAAGTTTATAATTTATAAATTCTAACACTTCTCATGACTAACTCTAGTGAAGATTCTTTCTCTAACCGGTTAATTTAAGGATGACCCTCACTCCCATAAGCCTTAGTGGATATGTATTTATGATCAAACCAATTAAACAAGGAATTCAGTGGCATTAGGTAACTAGACGGTACTAGCAACCACTTTAAGAGCTCTCAAAGCAGAATAACGTTTAAGAGTCCATATGAAATTAATTAATACCCTAAACTCTGGTAGGACAAAACAGTCATTATGAGGGGCACAGAAGGGGAGGGATCCTAATAGTAGGGCACCTAGAATCATCCTAGCCTAATGAAATGATTTCTTAGGTTTATACAAGAACGTGACACCCCAAGTTTAAAACAGAAGACAACTTCTTAAAGATCCATAAAGCTGAAAGCTTCCAGATTGGTTCCCTAGAAAACTAACACCATGGGGATCAGAAATCCCTTCTCCCTCAGGCAGAAAAGCTGAAACTCCCACTTAGAATCCCGCATGGATACATCATCCTCTAGGTGGAGGGTAGCCTGCATTACAGCAAGAACATAAGACTCTCAATCTATATAATGAAATATCAATCTTTCCCCTATAAGGTTAATTCCAAAGCAGTGATTTTTCACTCATGCAGGGAGAAAGCTGTAAACTCATATACTCCCTTCCTCCCACTGCCCCACCATGAATAGCATGGACTATAATGAACCATGTGAAGAGACACTGGTAATAAGAATGTGCTCAGCACGCAAACACCATAGAGCTGTGCACGCATGCATGCACACACAAGCCTGCAATCTCTAGCTCTAGAATAGCGTCATCCAAAAGAAATATACGTGAGCCACAAATGCAAGGCACATATATAACTTTAAATTTTCCAGTAGCCAATAAAAGAAAGTTCTCTAGTAGCAGTAAAAAGGTGAAACTTATTTTATTTAATCTACCTAAAATATTATTTCAATTCAATATAATCAATAAAAATTATTAAAGAGATATTTTATTTCCATTTTTTACGAAGCCTTTGAAATCTGGTGTGTATTTGACATGGACAGCACGTTCTAATTCACACCAGCCACATTTCAAATGTTGAATCGCCACCTGCGGCTAGTGGCTACCGTATAAGACATCGCACCTCTAGAACATATTAGCCTCTTTCTATCTACAACACACCACAATCTGTTTCACATATACCTGACAATGATCTCAATTTTGAAATGCCTGCTACATAGATACTTGTCAAAACTTGCAGAGACAATTTCTTAGTTGTGGCACATGGTATCTTTAGTTGCAGCATGCGGGATCTAGTTCCCTGACCAGGGATCCAACCCGGGCCCCCCCACATTGGGAGCACGGAGTCTTACCCACTGGACCACCAGGGAAGTCCTGTGATAGAAAATTTAATTGAGCTTCTAATTAAATGGACAGGGCACATCAAGTAAGGCAGTATCTGCTTTTTTTCCCAAAGCAGCACAGGAACTTAAAAGATTGTATAATGTATTAAAAAAACTACTTTGGAAGATCTTAAACTATAAACACTTCATATCACATAAATGAATGTGCTGATAAACATCTTAAGCCAGGAGGACGCAATGTTAACAAAACACCAGCGTCAGAGAAATATTATCGGAGACGCACAGTTACAATCCTCCAACTTCCTTTTCATTTTCTGCACCTTTTTACTTGTTATTGAATGCTCAAATACCAGTGAGTATTTTAAAGCAATTTCCCAACCTTACATTAAAAGACATGACTACATATAGATAAAATGTGAATGCTTGCTCAAAGGACAACTCTGAGTTTCAAAATGTAACATAATGAAATTCTCTAAGCAACGGTTTTTAGAAAAATTAACCCATCACTTTTCTCTGGAGAACAATTATTTTTCTCTAAAGGGACAATGATAGATTTCAAGGAATTCCTCTAGATTTCATTTTAAGTTTAAAATGATAATGACCAACTTTTAAAAAGCTCAAAAACTGGGCTTCCCTGGTGACGCAGTGGTTGGGAGTCCGCCTGCCGATGCAGGGGACACGGGTTCGTGCCCCGGTCCGGGAAGATCCCACATGCCGCGGAGCGGCTGGGCCCGTGAGCCATCGCCGCTGAGCCTGCGCGTCCGGAGCCTGTGCTCCGCAACGGGAGAGGCCACAACAGTGAGAGTCCGGCGTACCGCAAAAAAAAATAAATAAATAAAAATAAAAAAAGCTCAATAACTGATTTGAGTTTTCTAGAAAGGTTAATGATCTTGTTCTAAGTAAAAATACAAAGCCAATTATTACCAACTCATGAAAATTAAAAAGTTATAGTAAAAGACAAATAAATAGATAATTGTTGTTATGTATTTATGTATTCCCCAAAACTCAAGGGTTTTATGACTCAAAATCGCAAGGCAAAATCCTTATCAAGTAATATTCAGATAATTTTAAGAAAAAGGACTGATGTAACATATATGATTTTCTTTTTAGTGCAGCACTAAAAATTGATTTGGATAATCAGACTCCAGGATGAACCCTATGAAGCACAGGGATGCTTAGTAGGTCTAAGACTGTGCCAACTGAATGATTAAAAGTACCATACCTGGGGCTTCCCTGGTGGCGCAGTGGTTGAGAATCTGCCTGCTAATGCAGGTAACACGGGTTTGAGCCCTGGTCTGGGAGGATCCCACATGCCGCGGAGCAACTAGGCCCGTGAGCCACAACTACTGAGCCTGCGCGTCTGGAGCCTGTGCTCCGCAACAAGAGAGGCCGCGATAGTGAGAGGCCCGCGCACCGCGATGAAGAGTGGCCCCCGCTTGCCACAACTAGAGAAAGCCCTCGCACAGAAACGAAGACCCAACACAGCAAAAATAAATAAATTAATTAATAAACTCCTACCCCCAACATCTTCTTTAAAAAAAAAAGGTACCATACCTGAAAGTTCTTTTCCCAAACAGCACAAGCATCACTGGCCCTAAAGGATATGACGAAAAGGAGGTCTCCTCCACCTGAATCCATAAGTTGAACTGCACAAGGATCTCCAAACGGAAGCTGGCACACACTTTTAGGAGTCCCATTTTGGAATGAAATCAGCTGATTCTTTTGAGTAAGAGCAATCAGCGACATTCTTAACCGGTTGTTGACAATCTCAGTTGCACAGACATGCACACATGTTATCACACTGGTATAAACAGGAGGGATAATGTATGTATCACTTATTACTTCTTCCCTTTCGAGCGAGTATACACAAAATTGAGTATTCCAAGTTGCATAGTCTGATTTTGAAGGCTGTGGGGTACATCCTTCCTCAGATAAGTTACATCTCTTTCGTCCTAACAAAACCATACCTACATTTTCAATCTCCCCTGCCCACTCAATAGAGGAAAACTTAATGGACATAGTAACAACTTTGCCAGTTTGGGAAGAGATATAAAAGAATGTTTGGACATGTCTCCATAAAACTAAAGGGCCATTAAGGATCCTTATGCTGTCCTTCAACTCACAGTGTAGGCTAAAACTCAAACGCTTTTCAAATTTATTGGTACTGTGAAGAAATAGTAGAAAATATCTGAAAACGTTACTCTTTTTAATGCACTGTATCATAATATAAGGCAGATTAATTCCAGTTCTGAAATCTGAAACACAGTTGCAACCTATAATTCTTAAATGAGAGTATTCTTCTTTTATCCTGAAGAATCCAGTGGATTTCTGAACAAATACTCCTGTTCCTCTGTCAAATACCATTCTTCTGACATGTAACACAGTTGTTTTTGTAGGCCCTTCATCTACAAAATTTCCTTTAGACAAACGAAAAACAAGGACTTCTCCATTATAACAGAAGAGCCTTTCTTGTTCATTAGATGACATTGCTTGTTTGCTAGTAAAGCCACAGTATCAAGTCCAATTTTCAAATGTAAATCGATTCCAGTTGATGCTTCTAAACCTAAAAATGAAATGAGGGAAACTGCCATCCAGTAGGCAGAGCTGAAAAGAAAACGCATGTTTTTGTTAGAGAACCATCACATAGGTAACTATAAACTTTGACATTTTAAAGCTTTTTATGCTATTTTAACAATGTCATGCTTATCAAAAAACTGTATCCCAAATATTATTTCTGTACAGCCGTTAAAAAACACAGTTTGCAAAGAATGCAAATAACCACACCACAAAAGATAACCGAATGTGTTAACAGCATCTATTAAAAGGTGTGGGGGCTCTATTATAAGGAACTGCACACATTCTCTCTGGCTCAGGGAATTTCTTAAGGGTTCTACTTCTGTCTCTCAAACCTACCAACCTAATCTGGTTTCTCCCTGTCGGCCTTAGTCCCTCTACAATGACAACTCAGTCAGTCAAGGATTCAAATTAGAGCACTCAGGCGCTAGGGTTCCTGCTTCCCTGAGAAAGGAGTTCAAACGGACTCGATGGCCAAAATGAAAGCCCAGAAAGAAAAACAGGAGATGCTGTAATATGGCTTTAAAAAATATCCGTAAGCGTAACAGAAATAAATCTTAAATCTTACTTTGCAAAAACAGCGCAGTTTTACACCCTAAGGAAGTCACTATCCTCATTCAAAGTAGAAGAAAATAGAGATTATAGAGGATCTATAAAATAGAGGATCCTCTATAAAACAGAGGATCAAAATAGAGTATCATTATTATAATGAACACAAGAATTAAATAATAGCTATCAATTATTCACGCTTATTATATGCCAGGTACAATACATGCATTATTTCACTTAAAGCTCACAACTACTCTTTTAAAGTAAGTATTCTTATTATCCCATCTTATAAACAAGAAAACCGTAGTCTAACAAAGGTCAGAAAATTCTTCCAAGCTTACAAAGCTAATCAGCAATGGCACTAGATTTGGAAGAGGGGCCCAATGCCTCCTGAACCTACACTTTTAACCACTACACTGTCCTGGCACACATTCCCTTACTCTGAACACTGGTTATAAGAAAGGCAACTTGAGAGAATCAGTAAAGTAGAATACATAACAAAGGAACACCCCCTCCACTGAACACATGTAAGAAAACATGTAAGAAAAAGATGTTGATGTCTCTTTATCCAGTGGCTATATATGCTGAGTCACTCCTGTAACAGTTACCAAATGCTTAGCATATGCTAAGAACCGTGCACCTTTAGAACACCCTCTGAATGTTGGGCCTGCCTTTTACTAGATGTGTGATCTATGGCAAGTTTCTTAACCCCTTTGTGCCTCACATCCACATCTATGTAACGGGGTGTAGTAACAGTATCTACCCCACAAGGTGCTGGAATTAGCTAATATAACTCACTTGAAATAGAAGCTGGCACATAGAAAGTGCTAATAAAGGCTAGCTACTATCATTCTCATCATCATGGCTGGCTCTGGTTCATACAGTACCTAATCTTAGAAACATCAGCATAGTTGCATACTTAATGGTCTGTGAATGCTGAAATGTCTCCCGTCACTCACTATAAGTAACTCTAACTCATACTCTCTCTTTTCTCTTATTTGTGGATCACTTACACCAGGAAAATAAAGTACTTTAGAAATAAATGAAAACTAGGTCACGTACAAGGAAGTAATATTGTTTTCCTCTTTCAAATGAGAAGCAAACTCCAAAGGCTTAGGTTTTGTTCTTTTAATATAAAAATCTACCAAGAGTCCAATTAGAAAAAATATCACTGAACCATTAATCTATAAATTTAACTTAATATAGCCTGCATTTTATTGAAATGACTTGATTTAGAGGGAATTCTCCTTAAAAGCAGACTAGACAGCATCTACATTCGAATTGGAGATGCTGCACCTTATTGTCTAACTTCCAAATACATGTGGTTTTAAAATATGCTCACAGCAACTAAGCCCATGTACCACAACTACTGAGCCTGCACTCTAGAGCCCACGTGCTGCGACTACTGAAGCCCACACACCTAAAGCCCGTGCTCCGCAGCAAGAGAAGCCACCACAATGAGAAGCCGGCGCACTGCAACAAAGAGTAGCCCCAGCTTGCCGCAACCAGAGAAAGCCCGTGCGCAGCAACGAAGACCCAACACAGCCAAAAAAATAAAATAAAATATGCTCACAAATTTCTTTGAAATTCCTTCCATCAAGAAGGAATCTCCTCCCCTTGAGTGAGGCCTGGTCATTATGACTCACTTCAAGCCAACAGAATACAGCAGAAGACTGGGTGACAGAGCATGGTGGTTTCCTCAGTGACCTGTTCCTTGGCTCACTTGCACTGGGGAAAGCCACCTGCCGTATCATTAAGACACTCAGGCAGCCCCGCGGAGATGTACACGTGGCAAGGAACTGTGGCTTCCTGCCAACAGCCAGCAAGGGACTGAGGCCTTTTGCCAAGAGCCATGTGAGTAAGCCTTCCAAGGATCCCATCTCCAGCTCCAGTCAAGCTTTCCTGAGCAGACCCACCCTGGCTAAGCGGCTCCCAAATTCCTGGTCCTCAGAAATTTTAAGTTAATAAATGTTTGTTGTTTTATGCTGCTCAATTTGGGAGTAATTTGTTATGCAGCAACAGATAAATACATTCCTCTATGGCATTTGGGGTTTTTTTCCAAATCAAATTGATGATATTGCTTTTGAGAATTTCAAGAAGTATTAGTGAAGTAACTGGAGATACTAGATCATAATACAAACTAGCAGAAGCCAGTTTCCTGGCTTGTTGTTAAGCAATTCATGCGAAGATCTGGGACAACAGGTACCCCAGAGTAGTTTCAGCTTCATCAGTAAAGAAGATACATAGGGTAACCAAAGGTGTGGCTTTTAATTATGAAACTACATTTTACTTGAAAGGAAATACACATATTGGTTATATTACATCAAAATGTATGACTACTAATTTATTTCAAATTTCCCACAGACATCTCAGACCTCTTAGAAGACTTCTAAGAAAGTTTCCTTTTTTAGCACTAAATGATATATTCTTTTTTAGCATTATATATTATAAATATAAATTATATATTCTGAGGTAAAGATCTAAAAACACTCATTGTCTTTTACTACCTACTCACTTCAAAAGGTGTTCAGATTTCTTAATACTAAAAACAACCAAAAATACCTTCTGTCCAGGAAAGGATTTTGTTATTTTAATATTAAATGTCACAACTAATGTGTCATCAACACAATGCTCTTGTTCACCAACACCCAAGTGTGACAGGAGTAAGGAGGATCACTAAGTAAAAGGTCACAGAACCATCCCCTTCAAAAATCTTTGGAGTATGTATTGTTGCACCTTCATAAAGAAATGAGTTAGGAAAATCAGGCCCCTTACATTCTATTGTTTTAATGCTATCACCAAGTTCCTTAACTTAGAAACTTCTTTCTTCCAATTCTCTGATCCAACTGCCACTATGATGATTCAGGCTTTCATCTCTCATTTAGGTTGCGATAAAAGCCCTTTAATCAGTCTTCCTTAATCTAGTCTCTCTCCCCTGCAATATATCCATTCATTTATCCTACCTCAGTTATTGTTCTAAAACACAAACTTGACTGGGTAACTGTCCCCTAATTTAAAAGCTTTGCACGCACTTACCGCCACTCCTCCGCATCCCCCAGATCTACGATCTATGATCCCTAAACTACTACCTGGAAAGACAGATGCGAAACAGTATACTGAACGTATGAATGACATAGAGATAAAAGGGTGCAAGCCACTACTAAATTATAATCCTATTATCCTATTATAATCCTAACCCAACATGCTTTTAGCATGAGCTCTAGGCAAAAAGCAAACTTCTTCTCATGGACTTAGACTCAAATAGATTTAAAAAACATAACTGTTACATAAAAGGTCATTATTTTTTTACTTTTAAATACTACTGCAAAAACATGCACATTTTTAAGGTAAGTTATTCTAAATGGACCATCTTCAGGGTTAAAAATTAGAAACTATAATATATTTATAAAGATAAATTTTTTCCTCAAACTTTCTGTTATCTCAAGGCTTACTGAACTCACATATCTGTGAATACCTGTTTTACTTTATACTATGCAACATCTTTTTTAAAAGTAAAAGTTCTGAGTATATGTACATAAGACAAACCTTTAAGGCTATGGAATAAGTGGTAATGTTCTTTTTTCAGATAGAAATAATCTGGAAACAAACCCAGGTTCAATTTAGAGGTTCTTAAACCAATATAAACAAGCCTTGATTAATCAAATCAGGACACCAGGCTTAGTATTCCAGCCTATTAGTCACTTGACTTTTTACTTGGTACTCTTATAACAGTGGCTGCAGAATAAAACAGGTAACTCAAACCAGTTAAGTTTTACCTCCTGTTTCAGCTCTGGAGGAGGGTGGCGGAGGGAAGGAGGGAGGGGAGATTTGGATGCAGATTATTTGTAAAATACTAGGTAGTTAATTTGAGCTTTCCTGTTCTGTATTACCACACATCAAAGTTGACTGTATATATTTCACATACAAAATGGCAACAGATGTGTGAGTATACTAGAAAAACAATACATGCTAACCTAAATATAGTAGATGGGCAACGAATTATCACCCTTCTCTCCCAGCCTCCCACCAAATAAACAATGCTCCCGTTCAATGCTAATAATAAAATTTGGCATTACAAATTTCAGAACTCTTAAATAAACTACAAGTCTGGTTCAGGAAGATCCTAAAAGACACTATATTATCTGCAGGTGAAAGCTATAAAATTCTTAAGAAACCAGTCGATAGATTGCGACCAATGGAAAGTGTCTTTGGAATTCTACCCTTGGAAAAAAGATAGAATTAAGACTCCCAACTAAAAACTTCACCTAATAATATTAAACATAAACTTATGAGCATAATACCCATAGATATCATTTTTCCAACATATAGGACATTGTTTACCTAAGTAAATTAACTTGGCTACAGAATGGGTCCACTGTTAAAACTTTTTCTACCTATATACCTAGGTCATTTGTTGGGGCTTGCCCAGAATCAGTCTCCCCTTTCCCTTGCCCAACAACACTTAGTGTACCTGAAATGTAGATGAATGTGGAGAGATGGTGGTCCACTAAGAGAATCAGGAAAGATTAAATTAAAGGTTCTTGATACCATACTAAGGAATTCTAGCTTTCTCTAAGCAGTGATAAATCACTGAAAGATTTCAAAAATAGAAATCACAGGGGCTTCCCTGGTGGCGCAGTGGTTGGGAGTCCGCCTGCCGATGCAGGGGACACGGGTTCTTGCCCCGGTCCAGGGGGATCCCACATGCCGTAGAGTGGCTGGGCCCGTGAGCCATGGCCGCTGAGCCTGCGCGTCTGGAGCCTGTGCTCCGCAACGGGAGAGGCCACAACCGTGAGAGGCCCGCGTACCGCAAAAAAAAAAAAAAAAAGAAATCACAGGATTGTACTTCTGAATAATAAAGATCCTGGTGACAGTTTTGAAGATGGGGGAGTGAATTGAGATGGGAGGAGGAGCCATCAGTTAGGAAATCATTACAAGTACTTAATTAAAGGGAGACTTTGGGAGGCAATTTGGCAGTAAACAGAAATGCATATACCCAGCAATTTCATTTCTAGATATGAACCCAGAGAAATAATCCTACATAATAATGCACAAAGACATTGCTCTAGAATGTTCACTTTGCCGTTATTTGCAATTTTTTTTTGAAAAGCAAGAACTTCAATGACCACCAATAGGGGAATGAATACAGATGGAATATCATACTACAGTTAAAAGGAATGAATTAGATGTGTATCCTTGGGGCTAGACTTCAAAAGTCAAATGAAAAAAATTAAGTTGAAGAAAAATGTATACTGTAGTACATTATGTATCAAAATCAAAACACATAAAACAGCATGATATATTTTGTTTACCTGCAATGGCTGTATTCCCTGACTGCTCTCTCTATGCCAGGCACTGTTCTAAGCACTTCGGACTAATTCATTCCTCATGACGTCCTTATGCTGTAGGCAGTATTATCCCATTCTACAGATGGAGAAACTGAGGCATGGAGTTTAAGGCCTACAGATAGGAAGTGATAGAGCCAGGATTCAAACCTAGGCAGCCTGGTCCAAAGCAAAAAAAGCAAAGGTGCAAAGATTCATGCCAAATCCCAATGACTACTGATTTTGCAGAAGAGGAATATCTGAGTAGGGGAGTGGAGCTAGAGAGAGGCTTTAGCCATATCTGAAATACTATTTCAAGAGCGTATTCAAATACTTTTTAAACAATGTTCATTTTTCCCCCATTAAAAAAAGTGAACATATAAACAAAGTTTGGGGCAAAAGAGTGTCCATCGTGGCTGACTATGGCTGGTGGGAATATGGGGACCGTTCTTACAACTTCTTGGTAGTCTTCTGTTGCGAAAACCAAAAATGTCTCCAGACATGGTCAAATGTCCCCCGGGGGGGCAAAATTGCCCCGGCTGAGCACTACCTTAATTAATAAACCGTAAGACACTTTACATCTTTTAACTCTATATACCTGTTTTAAAGATGTCAAAGATATATTCCCTGTTAAGTATTTCACCCTCCAAGTGAGAAAGATGCTGCAGAGGTGAAGAAAGTGTCAAGCGAAATAATCCCCGAATAGAGTAACCACTTGGAATAATCTAGTTATCCTTCCAGAGAAGTGTGGGCACAGGCCCCGGGTAGCCCACTTCCTTCGCGCTCTTCCGCAATAAAGGGACTAGGGGAGCAAAACCCTGCGCCGCCGCCACCCCCTCGGCGAAGGCTGGGTCAGGGAACACGCCGCCGGCCCTACCTCAGCGTGTGAGGCTCCAGCACACCGTAGCCGCCACGTCCCCAACGTCGCAAAACCGCTCAGCGCCAGGAGGCTCCAAACCTCCCGCCCGCGCGCTGCATCTTGGGAGGCCCAGGCCGGAGGCTGCGTCCAGCGCAAAGAAGGCGGAGCCTGCCTAGCGGCCAGAACCGGGTTGCCAAGGGAGGCTGAGGAGGCGAGGCCTCCGGGGAATGTTGTGAAAGCGAAGAGCAGGAGGAGCTAGCCAGGGCTGAGCTTGAAGAGGGAAGCGCCCGCTATCCGCCGGTTGGCGGGGGCGGGTCCGCAGTGCAGGAGACGTCGGGGGGCGGGGCCCGAACAAGAAGTGAATGGGAAGCCAGGTTGAGGGCCTGGTCCCGCCTCCATTCCCAGGCGGCCGCACCGGATTGGGCGGCGCGGCGGCGCTGCTGCCCGCCTTCCGTTGTCACGCGACCGCCTCCACCTCCCGCCCTTCCCTCTTTACCTCCGGGCCGGCTTGCCCTGTGATGAGGTAGTCGGACCGCAGTCGTGGAAGTGGCGACGGCAACTGCAATCACGTCCACAACCGCGACCATGGCCGAGGTGAGGAGCCGACCGCACCGCTGCCGAACCCCTCCAACTCGGACCCCGAAGCCGCCTCTAAGCCTCGGGGGCCGTGCGCCCAGGTGCAGGTGGGCTGGGCAGCGGGGAAGTGGGATGGAGCGCGTAATGTCTAAGCGTCCCTTCGTGTCTCCCTTATAGTATCAAGCCCAGAATAAAGCCAAGCTCATCTCTGACGTCCGACGGAGGTTCGAAGCTGAGTATGTGACAGGTGGGTACCGCAATCTCGGTGTTGAGGCAGGTGTGAAATGAGCGTCCCCAACTTTGCTGGGGTGTTTGCGGGAGTCATTAGGGACCATTTCTCACGGGGTTAGGGACCGTGCCCTCCACGTTTCCCAGGTTTTACTCTGCCTAATATGGCAAGGACACTGCTCCAATTGGGCAAGTGATGCGTCCATTGATTCCTAAAGGGTTAATGTAAGTTGGAAGTGTTTTGAGCGTCTCGAGTTTATGGAACTTGCAGGACACTTGTCAGGCCCTCAGCTCAGGTGACACTGTACCTCTAATGACCTTTCACGAGCAACAATCGAGAAAATGAACCTGGAAACAGCTGTAATACTACTCACGTGTGCTTAATTGGGGATCTGAATTCCTCGGCCATTTTGCCTAATTGTACTTCCTACAACCCAGCAGGCTCCCCACGAAGTAGGCCCTCTCGTGCTGGAGCAAGTTCTTATCTTTTCATCCCACACTGTACATAGCAAAGTACCTGTGAGTCCAGAATTGATTTATTGGGTGAACGTTCTGTGTCCAGATGTCACAGATAACTTGAGTTGTCCAGTATTTAACTGATGATTTAATCTTTGTACAGTAATTTTCAGAAGCCTGTAGGATAACGTATTATAAATATGGAATAAATAGTCTAATCCAAACCCTGCCACTTACTAGCTTGCTTGTCTTCTCTGAGCCCCTGATTCCATAAGTGTGAAATGTGAATAATTAGGTTAGGAGAATTAAATGAAAAGGCATATATCAAACTGTGTAGCATGGGGTTAGCATATAGTAGGCTCTCAATATTTTTCCTCAGTAGTCTTTTTGGTTATGTGAAAGGAGTTCAGCTTCTACATCTTGATTTTAGTGCTGAGCGGAGGTTCCCTACAGCTTTAGACTGCCCTAGATGGTATGTCAGTTAATGACCTAGAACAAATAAAGAAATATGTTCGGAATAACCTAGTCAGTAAATCTTTTCATCCCTCCCTGTCAGTTTTCTTCACATTGCAAACTTTGTACCAGAGAGTTGCAAAAGCACTTGATTCACTTGTAGCCCAGAGATCTCATTGCTAATAAGATAGCTGGTTCCAGTAAAGAGAGAATTCTAAAATTGCTTTCTGTGTAAATGTAACTCTTAGAGCTACATGGTTTATAACATTGTAAGAAGTAACCCAGAACTTGACCTAATGAGCTAGTTCTCCCAAATGGTCATTTACTTAGGCCCGAGGGAGGAAGCAGGATATAGTCATGGAATTTAGCGATAGATAAGATCTTGAAGGTCATCTTGGTCCAACCTTCTCATTTTTACAGTGAAGAAAGTGAGCTCTAGAGAGATGAAGTGATTTGCTCAAACGCCCTAGTGTTAGTAGCTAGGCCGGGGCTGGTGCTCGGGTCTTCTGAATTCACTCTAGTGATCTTGTGGCAGCACCATCATGTCTAATTAGATCATGGCACTCCCCAGCTTGAAACCCTTCAGTACCTTTCTGCTGTGTTTAGCATAGACCCCAATTCTTTATGGTGGCCTACACTGTGAGGCCATGTATGCACGAGCTGGATGAGCTCCATCCTCATCTTTTACTACTCCTCTTGCTTAGTACAGATTTCACCACTGCCCACAGTAAGAAACGTATTATACGTTGTAACTTAGTACACACGCACACACATAACTGAAGCAAAAGTTCACTAAAGAATACTTATGCTGAAAACCTATGACTCCCTGATACAATGACCCATAAAATTGACACCTCAACCTACAAATGTGACCCACAGTTTGAATAACATGACCAGCCACACTGCTGCTTTTACACACTCCAGATGGACTGAGTCTGTTTCCATCTCGGGACCTTTCCAGTTCTCTCTGCCTGGAAGGAAGGCTCTTTATAGGGAGTGAGCATGGCTACGTTCTTCTTTTCTTTTCCATCTTGGTTTACATGTATACGAGAGACCTTTGCCAATTATTAAGTAGCCTCCCTGTCTTGTCTCCTTTAGGGCTCTTACCATAACCTGTAATTTCCTGTTCATTTGTTTCCTTATTGTTCATTTCCTTCAGTAGAATGTCTGTGGGTCTGGGGCAGCCTTTGGGCCTTGAGGGCAGGGTCTGACTCGCCTCTGTATACTTATCACAGCTCTGAATACATAGTCATTGATTGAATACAGCAATGCTTAAATACATACATATGAAGATGAGTCCAAGTCTATATTAAGAGCTGTCCTGACCGTCTCCCCTCCCCCACCAAAATCTGGCAAAGAGCAGCCCTCACAAATGTCTCCTAAAGACCAGTGTTATTTCAAATTAAAGCACTGTCTGGCATTAAGTATAGGGAGGTTTTTGTCACACCTGGGGATGTGTGAATGTACGTGGGTGAGTTATCTGCATAGACATTGCAAATATTAATTAATTTAAAGACTTGCGTTGGAAAGGAAAATAAAAGTTCTTTAAAGACTTTATCCCCTTAAGGTTTCAGTTGTTTCCTGAAATACAGCACTGGGTAAAGGTAGAGTAGGAAAGTGGTGAAAAGGGTTTTTTGATTTGCCTGTGCTCTCCCTTTCAAGTTTACTTTTTAGAAGTTAGGTGTTGAGAACATCCACTCTCCTCCTTCCTCTCTTTCATTTTCCCCTTTCTCTTATTGTTAACAATATTTTGTTTCAGAAGAGGCTTAAGGCAGGCTTAAGCAAACGTGATGTTTTTCCTAAAGGAAAATATTATTTGCAAGTATGTTACCTTACACACTGGCTGTACTCCAACACCTCCTTGGGGGGTAGGTTCTCGGGAATTCTGAGCATGTTTTTGTTTCCACAGAAATTAAGTTACCAATTATGGATAGATTTGTAGCTGCAAAAAGAATGAAATCTAAGTCCATAATTGTTGTAGCAATACTACTGTTTCTGTCCTCATTGTTTCTGTAAGAAATTTCATGCTGAGTCTCGAATGAGAAACATTTTCCCTTCTATCTTCCTCCTTCTTGTGGCCAAGGAAAGAGACTAATCCCTTGTGACATAATGTATTCAGTTCCTCACATACTATGTGCTTAATTCTGGGAAACAGTGTGTCAATATTAGAGAAAGCGCCAAAGAAGGATAGAGCCCCTTCCTGAACGACTACAATCTAGTAGAGTCATCAAAACAGAGCTCTATCAAGAGGAATGAGTGCTAAAATCATTTCTGTAGGAGTCAAAGAGCAGGAAAAAATCACATCTAATGGGGGTGACTGGGTTAGCACCGAGTTAGGAAAAACTTCTTAGAAAAGGTGGTGTTTCTCAAGAACTTTGGAAGATGCTAGAATTCGGCTAGGTAGAGATTGTGATCCAGGTGGCTCAAATAGTCCAAGCTGAGATGCTTAAGTGAAAAGGCGTGGGGCTTGTTCGGGAAGCCATAGGAAGTCTGCTTTGATGAGCCTTAAGGAGGGTAAGCATACCTGCCTAAAAACAGTGGGAATATAGCGTAGAGAGCCTTGGCCACCAAAGCGATGCAGCTGTACTTTATTGAGTTTGAAGAGCAACTGAGAGGTTTGTGGGTTTTGTAATTTTAGGTTTGTTTTCTGGCTCTATAAGTATATGAATTCATTTAAATAAATTTGGGTGATACCAGAAACAGTCTGGAGAATCTCCCATAAGCTTATCATCCAGAGATAGCTCTTCTAACAGTGGGTGCATTTTTTTTCTGGCCTTTTTTTCTATACATTAAAAAAATAGTTAAAAGGTCATTCTGTATGTAGTTTTTCTGTGTTGCATTTTTTTATTGACATGATCTTATTTCCCCATATTACGAAGTAAGCCACGTTTTACATTACCACTTAATATTCAGTTCTATAAATAAAAGAGAATTTTCTTATCTTTTATCTGAAGTAGTCCCTTTTGGACATTTAGATTCTTTCCAGTTTTTTGTTAATACGATATTTTGCGCAGTAGTTCAGATTTTTTCCTTAAGAGTCATGTGTAGAAGTAGAATTGTTGGTTTGAAGAGTGTGAATATTTTAAGATACTTCATATGTATGCTTAATTCTCCTCCATACAAGTTGTACCACGATTCATTCCCACCAGCAGATATGAAAGTGTTAGTCTCACCACAGCTTTAGGATCATTTCTTAACTCATGCTTCTTTGTTTGCATTTGATTACTAATGAGAATAAACTTCTTTTCATATGTTTACATCCATTTGTAGTTAAAAAATTTTTTTTCTTTAGTATGGGTTTTAAAATTGGTTTGGGCTTTTCTTGTTTATGTCACTTGGACTTTTTTCCTTTTTTGTATGTATTCAAACTTATCCATTCCTTTGTGGTTTCTCCCATTGCTGTTAAGTTTAATAATTGTCTCTCATCCAATAACTTTTTCTAGTCCTTTTGTTTTGTCTTGGCCTCTTATTTTTAACTTTGAAATATCTTTTATGTACAAAACGTATAAAACATGAATGAAATAAACACCCATGTACTCACTATTCAACAAAAGAAAAAGAACTTTGTGGGTATCCTCAACCCGGCCATTCACAGGGCAGCTGCTTATCCTACATTTGCTGTTACTCATTCTCTTGCTTTTCATTAGGTTTACCACCTGTGACGTATTCCTCACCAGTATTCTATTAAGTTTACCTCTTTTGAACTTGAAATATCAATAAAAGCTGAATATTCTTTTTCCATGACTTGCTTCTGTTGCTGAAGAGTCATTCATACTATAATTGATTCCTTTTTATAGCTGTGTTGTTGCTCACAGAATGAAAATACCAGTTGATGGATTTGGGGTTCTTTCTAGATTTTACTATTATGTACAATGCTGCTTTAAACATTCTTAGATATACCTGGGGCCTAGACTTTCTCTAGGGCAGCGGTTGTCAAAGTTGGTCTAGGAATTAGAGTTCCTTGAGCCCATTTCGAGGGGCTTGAGACTCCAAAACTGTTTGCATAATAACACTGAGACATCATTTTCCTTTTTCACTGGCATTCTCTCACAAGCATACAGTGGCGTTTCCCAGAGGTTACATGGCACGTGATATTGCTCTGACAGATGATAGAATGTGTGCTCGTGTGTCCTTATATTTGTTTTCTGTTATAATACCTAATATAGTAACTACCAGTAAATATAACCCATATAAACAAACAAACTCTTTAGAACCCTCACTTATTTTTAAGAGTGTAAAAGGGGTCTGGAGACCAAGAAGTTTGAGAACTGCTGCTCTAGTTTGTAGCCAACAGTGAAATGGGTGGGTAGTAGAATAAGTACACGGTCCACTTAACTAGATAATGCCAAACTAGTTTCCAAACTGATTGCATCTGTTTTCATTTTAACCAGCACTTTTTGAGTGTCCTTATTTTTCTACATCCTGAAATCTGGCATTGTTAGTGTTTTTTTAAATTTTTGCCCATCTGATGGGGGTGTTGGGATATCTCATTGTGGTTTTAATTTGCATTTCTTTAAGTACCAGTGAGTTTGAGCATCTCTTCATATCTTTATGGGCCATTTGGTTTCTGCTTATGAAAATCACTTCTTCAGGCTCTTCTTGGCCCTTTGTTCGTCCATATAAATTTTAGAATCAGTTTATCATGTTTTTGCAAAAAAAAACCCCAAAACAAAACAAAACCTCTTTTGGGATTTTGAGTGGAATCATGTGAAATCAGAAGATCAGTTTTGGGGGACTTGACATCATCTTGGTGAAATTTTCTAAGAACCTGGTATACCTAACTGCTGAACTCTTCCTTCTTGAAAGATTTATAATTTCCTCCATAAAGGTTAACCCATTTTTGTTCAGTTAATTTCCAGATACTTTATATGTTTTATTTTTATGGTGGTTTAGACAGTATCTCTTCAGAATTTATTTTCTAAATGATTGTTGCTGGTTTATAGAAAGTACATTTGACTTTTTTACATTAATATTGGACTCAACCTTACTAACTCTTATTAATTTCAATAATTTATCTCTAGATAAGTTGTATTTCTATGTAGACAATAATATCACCTGGAAATAATGATAGTTTTCTTTCTAACTTTGCAATTTTTAGAGCTTTAAGTGCTTCTGTTTTATACTCACTGGAACATTTAGAACATTGTTGAATTGAAGCATTGTTAAAAGCCTACTTGTCTTATTCCCGGTCTTAGAGAGATACCCCCGAACACGATCTCTGTAGATATCTTTTATCAAAATGAAGAAGTTTCCTCTGTTCCTGCTTTGCTAGTCTTAGGGTTTTGTTTGTTGTTTTGTTCCCATCACAGTTGCGGGTTGAATTTTACTAAATGCATTTTCTTCATCTATTGAACACAGTGTATCGAATGAAATGTTCACTTGGTTTTTCGCTTTTAATCTGTTAATATGGTGGCTTATATTAATCAGGTTTTTAAAATATATTGCTGTAGTCGGTTAGCTGATATTTTGTTTGGGCGTTTTACATCTGTGTTGAAAAATTGGCCTGCAAAAAATTTCTTTTCTTGCACTTTTCTTGTGTGACTTTGACATTAAAATTATGCAACCTTCATAAAATGAGTTAGCAGTGTTTCCTCTTTTCTACTCCCTAACAGGTATGGTCATTGTGGAGTTCTAACCTGGTTTCCCATAAATCACCCCTCCTCCAATTGATTATTGTTGTTTTATATATTAGTGGTTGCTTATATACCATGTATTTGCCAATATCTTTATCTATCATTCCTTAAGTTTCATATCTTTTATCTGGTATCATTATTGCTTCATCTTAAGTATAACCTTGAGATTTTCCCTTGGTGAGGTCTTGGTGGTAAACTTAATTTTGAAAATGTCTTTATTTTCTCTGTTTTCTTTAAATTGTGCAGTTAACCTTGCAGGATGCCTTCGTCTTATTAGGCTGAGGGAGACAAAGTAGTTAGAGAAGTAGAAGAAGTAGGAAATGTTAGTATCATAGATGATCTCTGAGAGGAGAATTTCAAGGACAGGAAGATCAGCAGTGAATAGAAGGAAGCTCTGTACGTAAAGGTACATAAAAACGGGATTGTTCTTATCAACTGCCCTCTGGAAAGGAAGGGTGTAAGGAAAATGGCATTTAAAGTGGAATTAGTATAGCAGATTGACTTTGTTATAAAGCAGAAACTAACACACCATAGTAAAGCAATTATATTCCAATAAAAATGTTAGAAAACACAAAGTGGAACTACACTCCTGGACATTTTACGTAAATTCTCTGGATTATGAACCATCAGGGATCGGCTCAGGCTTTATTCATCTTTGCGTCTGCAGTTCCTAGCTCTCTTGAGCTAACATATGGTGGGTGATAATAAATTAGTCCTCATAAGTAATGAATTATGTATTATCCCCAAGAGAGGAAGCCTTTAGAAGATAGGTAGGTAGACAGACAGATAGACACACACACACACACACAAGCACTTGGATTTCCTTAAATTCTACTCCAACATTCTCCAGGTCAACCTTTTAAAGTTGTCATGATCACAAGA
This sequence comes from Phocoena sinus, assembly GCF_008692025.1. NCBI lineage: Eukaryota > Metazoa > Chordata > Mammalia > Artiodactyla > Phocoenidae > Phocoena > Phocoena sinus. Next base: position 12,095,049 of record NC_045784.1, read on the forward strand.
AGAGGAAAAGATGGGTTAAGAGTTTATCAAGTTTTGTCCTTAATACATGTCTAAACCTATCAAGCCTTTGATAATAGAGAGTATAATATGATGTTGTAACTTTATGTGGGTACAATATATATTTGTGCTCTTGGAACTTTTGCAAACATTCACCACATATTAAGTCATAAAGGAAGTCTCAGAAATTCCAAAGCAGCTAGGTCATACAGACCATATTCTCACCCCATTAAGCAACTAAATGAGAGGTAAGGTACTTAAAAAGAAATCAAATGTTAGGAAACTAAAATAACACCTCTAAATAACCCATGGGTTAACAACTTTCCTGCAACGTGTGTAATTCTTACTTCTGCTAAATAACTCGTAGGGTAAAGAGGATATCACAATGGAAATTACAAAATACTTAAAAGCTGAGCAAGAGAATACCTGTGGTCTCACTTTCATTTATTAGAAAACAAGGCCCAATAAAAATCAGGTAAAGATTCAATTCAAGGAGCTAAAAAAATGCACACGAGTAAATTAGAGAAAGTAGAGGAAAAAAGAGCAGATATTCATGGTATAGGAAAGAACGATAGTAGGTATAATAAACCTAAGTTGGCCTTTTGAAAGAACTAGTAAAATAAACAACCCTCGCATGACTGATTAAGAAGATAGCGAGAAGGCAAACACATACACTAGGAACAAAAAGCAGATAGAATTATAGATGTGGTAGAGATTTAAAAAATCATAAGAATTCAATGACCAGCTTTATCACAGTAAGTTAGAAAACTTAGATTAAGTGGAAAACTTTCTGGAGAAAAGAAAAATCATCTAAAATTGTCTCAATGAGAAGTAGAAAACCTAAATACATCAATGACTATTAAAGAAATTGAATTGGTAGTCACAGACCTCTACCACTCTTCCCACCCCACCATCACAAAGGCACACACATACTCGTAAGGCCCAAGGTCTTTTGTTAGCCCCAGGAATGCAAAGATAATTCATAATCAGAAAATGCAGCAGAGGAATTTACCACGTTAACAAAATGCTTCTCAGTGAAATTTTTGAACAGGCACAGTTCACAACCAAAACTATAAAAAGGTACACATTGCGAAGTCTCTTACATCTCTTGTGCCTCTTCACTCCCTCTTCCTCTTCCTTCTTTAGCTAGCCATATTTGTTTTCTGTTTCTTTTTTCTATATTTGTTTAAGCAAATACAAACATTTGCAGTAACCAGATTAAATGAGGGAAAATGTTTATTTCAGTAAAGACAGAAACCACACTGGCTATAATTCACCTTTATGAAAAACGAACAAATCTTTTACCAAACGATAAACTTTCTTAGCTCTGAAGTGTGCCTTCTAAAATTCTACAGCAAAGGTCATGGTTAATTGTGAACCTTCAAAATGATTCCCAGAGTGTCAGGAAAAAGACAGTGATCTACAATATTATTTCTGTAATTCTACTGGATATAAAATAAGCTCGTTATCAACATGGCAAGGAATATAAGAGGTATAACGTTTGCCAGTCTTGTCAGTATTGGCTCATGGTAGCAACACAAAAATCTCGACTGCTTAATAATCTGATAGAAGAAATATACAACTTTTTCTCTTTTATGGAGAAAATTATAAAGTATGATTAAAGAACATTGAAAACAATAGATCAAAAGGGAGATAAGTCATCCAAGGTAAGTCATCTCGTACATATCCAGCATATGAATTCAGCTCTTCAAGGATAGGAGCTGAAGCACAAAGCACCTCCCCTCTCTACAGCAGACCAGAGGTCGGCTCAGTCCTGTTGTCATTGTTGTTTTTTAACAGCCCTTGAGCTAAGAATATTTTTTGTATTTTTAAAGTGTTGCTAAAAAAAAAAAAAAAGAGGAAGGATCGGCAGCAGAGGCCATATGTGGCTTCAAAGTCTAAGATACTTAGATGTTTACCATCTGGCCCTTTACCGAACAATTTTGCCTACCCCTGTAATAGGCCCGTAGTTCTCAAAGTGTGGTCCTTGGGGCGGCAGCAGCATCCTGTAGGCATTTGCTGTAAGTACAGATTCTGGGATCCCACCCATGAATTAGACACTCTAGAGGTGGGGCCCAGTTATCCCCGTTTTAACAAGCCTTCCTGCTGACTCTGAGAGGTGCTAAAGTCTGAGAAACGCCGCTCTAGGCCAATGGCTTAATCCCATCGTAGATGATCACCTGCCTCTCAGTCTCTCACCAGCTAGCTTCACAGGAAAGAGAAGATTCAGGGTAGGTTGTGGCCAACCAGCAGAGGATGCCCTAAAGGGAATATTCCGTTATTTCAGCCTGATCACTCCCATTGTTGACATTTACATGGTCCAGCCAATAGAAGTGGTCCATCCAGTACAAATGCTCTTCCAGGGTCCCACCAGGACTTTAAGTGGATCAGTGCTCAGAGTCCTTGGAGAAATAACAGATGCTAAGAGGTTCTAAACTACTGTTGATGTTTGATAGTTGTATATTTGCTGCATCTGAACGGTATGACACCCTAATAACTTTTCTGGTTTTCATTATCAGAATACTTTTGTATTTTTTCAACCTTTCTATATGAATTCTAGGCACATTTATAATATCTATAATATACTTTCAAGATTTTCTCAACCAATAGGTCAGTTAGAATTTAATATTCTGTTCATAGGGAGAATTCTACCTTATGTTAATAAAAATTCATTGGCATTGTGTTTAAAATTTTCAAAGTGCCCTTGATCTTCATTAGACTGTGGATAGATAGGCAGACCTTATCTCCATTGTACAGAGAAGAAAATCAAGCCCAGAGTGACTTGCTCAGTCTCCCTGTACATAGTTAGTAGCAGGGGGCTTCTGATTTCATCACTGTGCCTGGTATCCTGAATCAGGCTATGAATTTTTTTCACACTTGTTAACCTTAAACCACAGTTTCTGGCTGGTTGGTAATTTCACCAGCCAACAAATGCACGAGGGAAGAAGAAAAGTTAATAATGGAATTCTCTTTCATGAGTAAGCACTGTAGTCTGTTTATCCTGCCGCACTTAAAATTGTGAATGTGAGGGAGAGTGTGAAGGAGGTGGGCATGCACACGCAGGGAAGAGAGGAGGAAACAAAAAGCTGAGAGGTCATCTTTACCCTGGAACATTTAGTCCTGTCTAACCCAGAGGTGAATTACCATTGCCATTTATTTAGTTCTTTCTCTGCAAAATTAGGAACTTTCCACTTTGTTTGGTGGGGATACACTGTATAAATATAAGACCAATTTACAGAGCAAAATTGATGGAAGAAGAAATAAATAGTAGAAAGAGACAGTGAACCATATGGGTGTGGTGATGGTTCACTGAGGTTTCTTAACAGAGGAGTGGCCAAAAATGAGCTTTGAGCTATTTTGAACAAATGTAAGGATGAGGCTTAAAAGTCCGCCACTTGAGATTAATGTTGGTTTGTGATGAAGTTTTCACTGTCCTCAGCAAGATGAAAGTAATAAGGACAAGGTATTATGAGAGTATACACATATATATCTGTGTATAAGGCAAATCTCTTCCTCATCGCTGTGCTTTAATCACTGAGAGGTAAAGTCTTTCAAAGTGATGTGTCCTAGGTGGTGGGGAGGGGTGTGCGCACATGTGTGTTTCGATATCTTCAGATACCTTTTGAGTGTACATGTTCAGCTTCTTCCTGTAACATCTGGATGTACTGAAGGACTGGTTTTCAGAAAACTCCCTAACACTTGAGGGTTCTGTGGAGGGGAAAACATTTTCCTTTTACCCTTCTAGGTTCTTTGACTGGCCTAATAATTAAATTGATATAAGACAGATGAACCAGAGAAAAACACAAGTTTAACATGTGTATCCCTTGTATACGTGGGAGAGACCCAGGTGGACTGAGTAACTCTCTGAAGTGGCCCAAGCCACCACCTTCAATACCATCTCCAGCTAAAGACAGAAGATGCTAGGGTGGGGAGTCAGTTATGAGAGGTGACCAAGAAAAGCTCAGTGAACAAGGGGATGGTTGTGCAGATCTATGTCCTGGCCTTTCCCATTGATAAGAGTTTCGGGAGATTTCCAATCCTTCTCCTCTTCCTGTCACAGAGAGGGAGGCACTTACAAATGGAGACTTCCTTTATACGTGTAAATGTTTCTTATAAAAGGGTGACTTGTACTCACTTTAAAGATTCCTGTATGTGCTGTTTGTTAAAAATATCAGCCTAAAATAATCAGTATGCCAAAGAGGTATGTTTTGGGCTGTGTAGTTTGCTTCCCCTCAGTTCAGTTGTCTGGGAGCTGTGTTTGAAAGCGGCAAATGGTGTTGTCATAAGCAGTTATTATTACACTTGGCCTTGTGGTCCCAGGCCAAGTTTTCCTTACCTTGAATGCTCAGTTTTCTCTCTGTTTCTCCCTGTGTGTCCTTCTGTCTCTCGCTCTCCTCCCCTCAGCCCTCTTCTCTGTCCTCTTCTGCCCCTACTTTTCTCCAGCCTCTCTCCCTCCACTCCTACATGACCTCCTCCCCAGTCCTCTCTTGCTCTGTCTTTTCTAGCTGTTTCCATCTCTACCTGTCTCTAGGGGTAAATGTTTAACAAGAGGTGTCTCATATGTAAGCACATGTCCTATTAATAACAATAATTAATCATTTTAACCTAAATGGAGATTTCTAATTTCGAAGATCTGTATCCTTAAAAGCTATCCAAGAGCAATAAGCTTTACATTTCTTGGTAATGGGCACTGTCTTGTTTATGGTATCCGTAGTGGTAATATCAGCAGTGGTAGGAGTATTGATAATAACAACAATAATGTTTGATTCTTCTTCTTATGGCTAATATTTTTTGAGTTTTTACCACTTGCCACATGTTGTCCTGGGGAAGTGGTAGTCTGCGGACCTTTGGAGATGCCCAGGACTCTTCAGGAGCCCATGAGGTCAAAGCTGTTTCCACAGTGATGCTAAGAAGCTTTTTTCCCTTTTTCGTTTGCTCTGATTACGCAGAAGCAATAGTGGGCAAAACTGCTGCCTCCTTGGCCCGAATCAAGGCACTTGGCCATTATAGTCTCTTCATTGTCAGCACTCGCAGTTAAAACTTTTTTTTTTAAGTCAATTTTATTTTAGAAAGCCCCCGATGAAGCAGTAAATTTTATTAAATCTTGACCCTTGAGTACATGGGCTTTAAATGTTCTGGGTAACAATCAGTAAATACACATTAAATACTTATGCGTATTTGAGTTGCTAGCTAAATTAGTCACATTTTTCAAGGACCACCATTTTTATTTGAAAGAACAACTGTTAAGTAAACTATGGTTATTCACACTGGGGTATTTGGGAGAAATTTTCTTGAAGTCAGACAGTAATTTCAAGGAAAACACTATATTGGTCCAGTAGAGAGTGCTGTCCAGTGGCCAAACTGGATGATCTGACTTTAGGGGCAGGTGCTCCCAGGGTCCTTTTTGTTGCTAAACAGTATATAAATTCTTTTATACCTCAACTCATGTTTATAAATCATAATTAAAGAAAAGTTGTCCTTTGAATACTGATGAACTTTTGAATAGACAGAACTAAAATACCATTTTCCAAGGTTAACTTACAACAGAACCACTCATTGTAAAGATTAGAAAAATAGAGCCCAGATATTGAAAGCCATATCCAAGGTAACACTCTACAAATACATGATTTATGGCCTCATCTTACATTTTATAGTGCTTGAAACTTTCAAGTACTTTCATGTATACATTTTTCTCTGATCCTCACACAACCCTGTGAGTATCTAAAACAGTTAAAGATAAGGAAGTTGGGACTCGAAGATGATTCCACGGATGCTCTTTATATTTCCCCACCCTTTCAGCTGTTATCGCTGAGGGCCTGAAATAACTCAGAACTACTGGAGAGGAGAGAGAATCTATACAATTTGGCAACTAACTAGGGGGAAAAAAAAAAGATGAAGGAGCCGGGCAATTTTCTGAAGTTTCTTCTTTGGGTCCCTGGGAGGGTACCATTGACAGAGAAAATAAAAAATAGAGAAGGAATAGATTCAATCAACAAATGTTTCCTGAAGGCCTTTTCATTGGCACTATGTAATCTGCTTTGGGGGCTTCTTAGGATGTATATAGACTGTGCTGTTACGATCTGTATATGGGAAGATATGGCATAAACACGAGTAACTCTGATTCAAGGGTGCTAAGTGAGTAGTTTAGGTCCTGTAGCTATTCACAGGAGGGAAGGAATTACTTCTAGGCCCAGGGAAAATTTTTATGGAAGAGGAAGCATTTGAAAGGAGTCTTGCAGAATGGTAGAATTTGGATGTGCAAAGGTGGTTGTGAGGAGACAAGGAAAATTCAGTTACAGAAAAATAGAGCAGGGTGTGGAAGGAGGATATAGAGGTATGTAGAGGTTGGTGAGAACACAGCATGTGTGTAGGTGGATAATGAGAAATTATTGGCAACAATTATTCCAGTGAATTAAGGGAAATGTTGACTGCTACATACATAGTTTTCCATTTTGTATTTAGTTCATTTTCAAAAAAGACACTTGGCAAACATGTCTTTTTAAGTACAACCTAGTTCTTTCTTGATACATAAAAGTTCATTTTTCATTGTCTAGGGTGAGTATTTTAAGTTCACATAACATAATCGATCTTCCTAGATGTTGGTTTATGGTTTTAGAGGGTTATGCAAAATATTTTACTATGGTCTTATTTTTTAACTCTGTGGTGGCTTGTCTTAAAATAAAGCTGCAATTTTTAGATAACTTTATTCTAGTCATACTTGGAAATTCCATCAATCCTTTAAATTGCATTTTCATCTGAACTGCATCCCTGTGTCTATCTTCAAGTAGCTTAGCTTTATCTTCCAGGTCTTTCTTCTCCTTTGGTATTAGTGTTGGTTATCATTCACTGCTGAATTTATTTGACTTGGATATTTATTACTGTTTTTCCCCTAGATAAGTCAGATAAGTATGATCCACGTGATGTTGAAAGACTACAACAAGATGATAACTGGGTTGAAAGTTACTTATGTTGGAGGCATAATGTTGTAGATGAAACACTGAAGATGCTTGATGAGAGTTTTCAGTGGAGGAAAGAAATGTCTGTCAATGGTAAGCAGTTCGGGCTTCCCTGGTGGCGCAATGGTTGAGAGTCCGCCTGCCGATGCAGGGGACGCGGGTTCGTGCCCCAGTCCGGGAAGATCCCACGTGCCGCGGAGTGGCTGGGCCCGTGAGCCATGGCCGCTGAGCCTGCTTGTCTGGAGCCTGTGCTCCGCAACGGGAGAGGCCGTGGCAGTGAGAGGCCCGCGTACCGCAAAAAAAAAAAAAAAAAAAATGGTAAGCTGTTCAGTTTAACCTTGACTGTGTACTATATCCCCTGCATAAATGTTACTATTTTACACTTATAGCATATTTGCAAATATTCTTGGCAGTCATCAGAAATATCAGAATATAATGTTTTATAAAGACACAGTAACATTTGAAAGGAACATCTTATGAATAAATCTTAAAATAGGATTATTCATAAGGAAATCAGATCACCAAGGAGCAGAATCACAGATTCTTCACTGACAGCAGAGTCTTCTATTCTGTGTCTATTTGGTTTAGAACGATTAAAATATCAAGACAGCATCTTCGCTACTAGGCCTAGAAATAAGGGGATACTATTTGCCTGTTTTTCTCAGTTGTTGCCTGGTGTCTGTCTCTATTCCCAGAGTTCCTTGTGCTAATAGGTGCTCCATGTGGAATTACTATACGAATGGGAGTTCCCAAAAAGCAGGCTTATCCCCAAGGATGCCTATAGCAGCCTCCTCTTAACTTCTTGATTTCAAGGCCCAATTCTAGATTGCAATTCCCCACCTCCCCCAAAAAGGAGTTTTAAATCTTAGAGGGGATTTTATAATAGTGTTCAAGTACATGGAGAACTCTTTTCAGGAAAGGTTACCCGTTATCTCTCTCCTCCTAAAAAATTTAACAGGAAGAAACTGGCACAACTACTAGTTTCGATGAGGTATAAAGGATTTCCTGACCTTGAGGATTATAAGCTCTGGAGTGACTGAGTCTGGAGACTTAATACAAAATAGTCAGCAAATAAATCCAGAGCAGATACTCTCCGCAGTCATCCTACTTGGAGAAGGAATCTATCAGAAGGAGAGTATTTAAAAAATAATTTGATTGGAGATATAAAAACTGTAGGTAATTTCAACAGTGAAGCATTTATTAGTCAAGCAAAGAAATGTAAACCTGATGTTTCTAAATCATTTAAGTACAGAATAAACCTTTAAACTCAAGAATAGTTTTCTCTTACATAGAATTGCTAGTTTCTAGTGGCAGACAGCAGAGAGATGATGAAAGGTGGCTGGGGAAAGATAAATCTTTGAGAGTTCTCGGAGAAGTACTGATGAATGACACAGAAGCCTTGACATTTGCTGCCTTGCTGTGTTGGTTCTCGGCCTCACTAGAGAGTGGACCTCCTGCTGAAGGATCTAGCATTTTCTTGAAGTATTTCCCACCTGCCCCAAGATTATAAATGTATTAGACTCTACTGGTTATCAAACTTTGATTTCTTATACCACTTCTGAGGCTATAATGTGGACATTTACTGCCATGTTCTTTTGAAATTGTCCAATCGTGATAATATTTGTTTGCAAGTCATTAGGTGAAATACAACTAGAACATGGAGATGTGTCCACATCATAATGGCTGATATGTAAGAGGAAATGGATTTTTTCCATTTCTGTCATCTGTGTCTTTATGTAGTTTTTTTTCTACTTAGTAAGAAACAACCATTTTTTATCGTCAGAGGTTCTTTCCAGATGTTTGCATAAGCTTTTTCTTTTTTTAGTAAGTTTATCTTTTTTTATGTCAGAGCTACTATATTAACAGTAACCTTTATGTTGTAAGTTTTGTTTTTAAAAGGCGTCTAAGTTACAATTACTCATCAAACTTTATCGCTTTTTAGACCTGACTGAAGCCTCCATTCCCAGGTGGTTACTGGAAATTGGTGGTATTTATCTCCACGGTTATGACAAAGAAGGCAACAAGTTGTGTAAGTATAATGTATGTACTGGCTTTTCAGGATTTTGAGATGTAGCCATCCATCTCAACTGAATTAATAATAGGCAGAGCTTTCTACGTATGTACCACACGTCAGGTTTCCTACAATAGGGATTGTTAGGGCCAGCTGGACCAAGCGTCAGATACTTAGTAGTTGAATGTACCGTTTGCATTATAATAAAGTAGGCTGTAAAGGCAAATGCCACATCCCATCACACAGCCACAAGGATGTAACTCAGAGTCATTATCTTCTTTCTAATTTACTGATGTTAAAATTCAACCCAGTATCTTTATGGAAAATCTTTTTGATGGTCACTAAGGGTGGCTAAATGGGCCAAGCCGAATTTTGGGCAGAGGGGATAGAGGTATAACTTGGTTTGTACCAATGCTGGGACTCAGCAGGAGTGTCACAGCCCCATCCTGAGCAGATGTCCTGCCAAGGCAGTTTGCTGCACGGTCGTGCCCGCCTTGTGCACCCTGTGTGTGGCCCATGGTCAGCTCCTGTTGTAACAGTGCTCTCGTAGCGTTTTCCTCCCATTGCTGGCTCCCCCTCAATCTTCCTTTCCCATTCCTTATTCCACCTGTATCTCACATGTGCTTCCCAGGCTTTGTTCCCTTCTTGGCCTCTTTTCCTTTCCAGCTGATGCAGTCTCCTTGGGTGATCTCAAGTACGTTGGCACCTTCAGCTGCCTTCTCCCCAACAGCGGTGACCCCAGGCTGTCCCCAGGCCACATGCATGTACACATCCAGCTGCCCACCGGATTGATGGTTGGCCGCCTTCAATACAACACACAGCTGAACCATATGCGTCCCACCACCCGCCCTCCCTGTACTCCCAGCTCGGGCCCACAGCCATCGGCTCTTCCTCTGACAGAGCTTCACTTTAGCCCCTCCTCCAATTTCAGTAGCACTTCCTCAGTTCACTCCCAACCCCTACCCCCTTAGCATTTCATGCAGATTTCTTCAAGCCCTGCCTGTCTCTCTGTTCAGCTGCTCCTCTCACCACTCGTCACATCTTGTCCTAGCTGCCACCACTCTGAATGGTTGCCAGGCTCCGTCCCCACACACGACACCCGCTCATGCTGCCATCGTGCTTCCGTCTGGGCTTTTCCTCTGGACGGAACATTTTTCTAGTGCTCTGTTTTTTGTTAAGCACAGTGTAGAGTACTTTTCGGTTATTACCAAATATTGTTTTTTCCCTTACTTACTAAGGGGGGAAGTGTATTTTCTAAGGGGGGAAATAGTTTACCTTTCTGCTACTCTTTAAGGTTCCCTAGTATATACTATTTCGAAGAGATGTTTTTAATCTGAGAAACAAAATAAAGACAAATGTTAAGGGAAAGGAATGATATAATATATGCATAAATAATATTATAATGCCATAAGTATTTTTTCTTATTTTTATCTTATGACCTGCTTAAAGTCTGGATCAGGGTGAAGTATCATATAAAAGACCAGAAGACCATATTGGACAAAAAGAAGCTTATTGCGTTCTGGTTGGAACGGTATGCTAAGAGAGAAAATGGGAAACCTGTAACAGTGATGTTTGACCTGTCAGAGACTGGAATAAATAGCATAGTAAGCATTTTTCATTAATTCTTAAATCATTGTTTATCATGACATCCTCCCTCTCTCCTGTCCTCCCTGCCACTACCCCATTGACCAAGTAGTCCTGTAAAATAGAGCTAACCAAGTCATGTTGGGGATTTATTTCCAACCCCTGCATTGTGAGTGAAGTCAAACGTGGAATAGGATTTGCAAAAAATTAAATGTGCTTCAGTATTTGGCATTGAAACTGTAGATTTCCTAGAAATATTCCTTGTCCGATACACAGGATATGGAAGGAAGACGTCGAGGCTGGCAGGGTAATGAGTAGGTGTGGTAACAGTGAACTTTTCTATCAGAGCTAATAATGCCCTATACAGCACCTCCCCGTGCCTGGTGCAGAGTAATGCACTCAGGAAATGTGGAGTACAGTAATGTATGCTCTCCAGCGTACCATTACCCGCATGCCATGTTTTGCAGTGGCAAGATGTTCACCTGCATTTTTGCACATCCAGCACTTTGTGATTTTGTTGAGGTTTTTTGTTTGCTCGTTTAGGTTCGCTTTCTGTTTGATTTGGTTAGCTTTGGAAACCAGTTTTCTTCAGGTGATTTTGCCAAGCTTAAAAAATAAATAAAACCTACCGGTCTTTAATTTGGGCCCTTGTGACCTTAGTGCCAACTACAAACCCTTCAGCAGCGATGGGGATTTGTTGGCGCATTTATTAGAGCTGTTGTCTCTAACACTCAAAGCTGGGCTAATTCTGGTAGCAGTGAAGTGGTGTTCGGAGACATGCCTGGGGCAGCGTTGAAATCTTTTTCAAAATCCAGTTGGCAAAGTATGTTAATATTCCCTGAAGTGTTCGTATTCATACTCTTTGGCTGGTAACTAACATCTAGAAATCTATTCTAAAGAAATAAACCTGAGTATAGAAAAAGTGTACATCAAAATTTTTTCAGAGTGTCATTTAAAATGGTGAAAAAGTAGAAAAAATGTAAATGTCAATACAGTGAAGTGAATTATGGTGTATCTAATTGATGGAGTATGTGTAGCTATGTAAAATGGTGTTTGTAAAGAATTTGTAGTAATATTGGAAAATAGCTTTTTTTTTTTAAGAGAAAAGGGCGACAGGGTTATATCCTAGTGATACATAGCCCCCAAAAGGGAAGCCTTAGACATTAAACAAACAAAAAACAGGCTAGAGTTTTTTTAGGCAGTGGGACTACAAGTTTTTTTTCATCTTTCTTTGTCTCTAAGAGTCATTTGCCCTGGGTTATTTTTTCAATCTAGTTTCCATGTCAATGAGTTCTAGATTACAGAGTAAACCATTTTATACCCAAAATCTAAATCAAAATGCCTAGATAAATAAATATTGCATAATAATAAATTATGATTCTATTATCCTTTATGTATGATAGTTTTCTATTTATTAACCCAGAATCATAAAAAATAAATGTTAATGTTTTTTATTGACAAATACAGGGGCGAGGAATTGAGCTGATTATTTTTCAAGCTACTTATATACTGTTTCATTATCTTTAATTTATAAAGTTTATTTGCATTACTAAGTAGTTAAATCATTAATGTTTTCAAATACTAGAATCTTACTGAATTATGTTTATACATGACCCTCGTAATTCAGAAAAGATTTAAGTCAACCTTTAAAGATGTATACATAATTGCAAGTCAAAATTTAAATTATTTACTAGAGTTAGGCCACTAATTTGGCTTTAAGCTTGCCTGAAAGAAATGGAATCATTTAAAATTACTCAGTGAACACAACATCATAAAGCAATTATACTCCAGTAAAGATAAGACAAATAAAATAACTCAGTGGACATACTTTAAAACCAGCATTTTAGGGAAGTTTATCTACTGCTGATACTTGAACCAGAAGAAAAGTCTTTCTTTTTTTTTTTTCAAGTTTTATTCTTTAATTAAAAAAAATTTTTTTTTGAGTGATTGATTTTTTGGCTGCACGCATGTGGAATCTTAGTTCCCCTACCAGGGATCAAACCCGCACTTCCTGCATTGGAAGCGTGGAGTCTTAACCACTGAACAGCCAGGGAAGTCCAGAAAAGTCTTTCATGGGTCTTCAAAGGGAAGACATTTTACAAGATAATGAATAGCATCCTTGAAAACATCCTCACAGAATGCAGAGCAGTGGGTTTCATGGAGCTTCTTTATGTAGTACCCACTAATACATGTACACCAGTGGCATCCTATCAAATCGGCTTGAATTAGCAGTAATTTGGGATTTTATAAGCAAGGTTATTCAATTAAAGATGAAAAGAATATTGGACAGAGACTTTTGGGGCAAAGTCTGGAAGCCACAGATCATATACTAGGTAACCAAATCTTTACATAACTAGTTATTTTGAGATACCTTCTTTGACTCTTCAAATTATTCAACTCTGTGCACAGTGGATATAATGATTAGTTATAAAGGTATTATTATATGCTAGGATTTATCCCATAATAAATATGTAATATAGTTATGGATGCTTATTTTCAGTTTATTAGCGTTAAAGATGCTACAACTCACATGCTAGGAATAACTTTATAGACTCAGATCTCTAGGGCAGCTCACCTTTGAGTAACTGATGGATTTAAGTTTGCCTGGTTGTATCTTTCATCCTACAGTCCTTATAAGATGGCTGATTAGTAAGTCAGCCTGTCGCTAGTGGAAACACACGGAATGAAATGATCCATGTGAATAGTAACCCTAATAATCTAGTTTCATGTTGCTGTGTTCAGTGCAGTAGAACCAATAGTCAGCCTAGAAATTGAAGTCAATGAACAACATTTAAATATAAACGAAAAAACTCTAATTCTTATTCTAGACTCCTACACAAGAGGAAAGAAGCTAGAAGTGAAGTAGATACAGCAGGCCAATATGATCAGATTAACTGTTGTATAAAAGATTAATAAAATATATTTTATTGACTATTATGAGGTATAGAAATTAGGTTTAAAAAACAAACATATCAGAATTAACATGCATATATATTGTCATTCCAAGTAGTCAGGTTGAAAACTATATACTTGTTCTAATAATTCTTTAATTGTTCGACAGATGTTTAGAATTTCTTTATGGGGTTCCTCTTTCTTTATTTCTTTCTTTCTTTCTTTCTTTCTTTCTTTATTTATTTCTGCGGTACGCGGGCCTCTCACTGTTGTGGCCTCTCCCTTTGCGGAGCACAGGCTCCGGACGTGCAGGCTCAGCGGCCATGGCTCACGGGCCCAGCCGCTCCGCGGCATGTGGGATCCTCCCGGACCAGGGCATGAACCCGTGACCCCTGCATCGACAGGCAGACTCTCAACCACTGCACCACCAGGGAAGCCGGGGGGTTCCTCTTTAGATCCGTTTTATAATGCCACATTACCTTAGCAGCCTAAAGTATCTAACTAGTCTGGGGTAACATGAATGATGTTTAAGCCAATTTCTTTAACTCAGTTTTAGGACTGATTATTATAAGTAGCTTAATGACTTAAAAACTAACTCCTGGGAATATAAATATTTATTTATGAACTATTTTTAAAAGAATTTAATAATTACCTCATTTATATTTAATAATTTATCACCTTTAGAAATATGCAATCTAAAATTCTCTAATGTGGACAGTCTTAAAGATTTAAATGTATAATCTTTCTTTTAGGACATGGACTTTGTACGCTTCATCATCAACTGCTTTAAGGTTTATTACCCTAAATACCTCTGTAAGTAACTTGCTCCTTTATAAAAATACAATATAGCGAAACCGTACACAGTGTCTAAGGATTGTGGAGCTTTGTATTATTTTAGACTTTAATACCTGAGACATTGTTTTCTGGTGAAGAGCTTAAATATGTTCTAGAAGTTGAAGTACATATCCTAGTAGGTACAGGAGAAATTTTTCATAAATAATCATTGTCCTTTACAGTTAGTTTTAAGAGTTCAAGTTATAATCTGTGTACATGCCATCCTATCTCTCACACACACACACACACACACACAGAGATGTAAAAGCATACATTTATTTCAAAGATTATCCCATTTTTACTAATTTTTCAACTGAGAAATTTTAAATATTATTTGGAACTTCTTACATGCAAGAAACAGATGAGCAATATTGGTAAGTAAAATATACTGTGTGATAAGCAATACTCATACATAAAGTACATTGTGTTTCTAGTTGCTTTTTTTAAATTGTCATTAAGAAAGCACTTGACTAGTGTGCACGACATTTGAATATGGTGGCATTTGGAGTTTGTTTTTAATTGTGACTCTTCTATTAATTACCTGAATGAAAAACTCCTAAATATTATATATTCATTTTTGACTTAATAGATTTACATGATGGCTTCTCCCTAGGGAAATCAAGATGCCATTCCACATAAACAGTCAAATATTTTTAAGAACCCCAGTGGGTTGAAAGTGAAGAGACAGAAGAGAGGCAACAGGGACATCAGAAATGGAAACTCACAGGTCTGCCTGGGCACACCCCTGGCAAATACCACAATTAGCGTCTTTGGGGACTTGTGACTCAGGTGACACTACAGCATGAAATGCCTAAGTCATTTTATTTTGACGTGCTTTCACATTAGTGTTAATGTGATGTGAGAAACAGACAGAAAGCATGGTGGATATCGAGGATCATTGCCACTCCTAGCCCTGTGCTCTCGTGTCTTCAGAGAGAGTGTTGATGAACATTTTTAGGTAAAAAGAATGTCTAGTTTGGGGAACCTGTAGGATCTGCTGTTCCTTCTGAATTCTTCCTGGATCTGGCATATACCCTGATTCATTAAGACTTGCTGAGTGGTGCCAGTCATTGGTCAGTAGGGAATCACTGCCCTGGATTATTAGATTTTTTCTTTCATGTACAGAATGAAAATAAAATATCCACTTGTTTATTGAAATACCCAAAGGGGTTTGTGAAGAGCTGTTTATAAAGAACATAAATATTACTATTACTTTATAAAACACATCTAAGATTCTTTTGAGAAAACTATTAATAAATTCATGGGTGTATATCAAGATGAATTGAACACTGTCATTCCAAATAACTAGAGTTAATTATTCTAGCTACATAATGTTTTGCAGACATTGAATTTTTTTTGCGGAGCACAGGCTCCGGATGCGCAGGCTCAGCGGCCATGGCCCACGGGCCCAGACGCTCTGTGGCATGTGGGGATCCTCCCGGACCAGGGCACGAACTCGTGTCCCCTGCATCGGCAGGCGGACTCCCAACCACTGCGCCACCAGGGAAGCCCACAGACATAGAATTTTATAGAATCTTAAGTTGATCATGTTTCAAAATTTGTCATGAAATATAATATTCTTAAAATCTTGAGTCAAAATCTTTTTAGACATATCTCAGATGAAGACTGAGGTATTGAGCACCAGGGTACCTCTTTGCAACTACCTTGTTCCTTAC
Source organism: Phocoena sinus (assembly GCF_008692025.1). NCBI lineage: Eukaryota > Metazoa > Chordata > Mammalia > Artiodactyla > Phocoenidae > Phocoena > Phocoena sinus. The sequence continues at coordinate 12,110,999 of NC_045784.1, forward strand.
ATGTGCATTATTTGTCCTACATTAATATAATCATTCTAGGAAGTTCTCTGTTCAGGGAAGAATGAAATTATGTTTTGATTCATCTGGAATAGAAGAATGAATTTGTTATCAAAAATCCCCTCTGTGGGTTCTGATTCTTTATCATAATTGTTAATAGGGCTGCTTAATATCTTCATCTAAGTATACAAATAAAATTTCTGTATACTTTGGAATTATTTGGTTTCCTGAGGCTCATAATATTAAGAAAAGTTGAAATCATTTTTGTTTCTTAAAACATAATGATTTATTAAAAATGGGGCAACTGTCAGTGGGTTTAACAATATAATATCTAGAAAACTAGAATTGAAGCCATAAATTAGACATTGAAATCATTTTAAAGCTCAGTGGACTTTAGCACTAATATGACATGCCACATCCAGAGTTTCCACTTACCCACTTACTATTTTGTTTGGTACCTTTCTGCAAACAACAAAAGCAATAAATGAATAAAAGAACACGCTATTTGCCAAAGGGCAGTGATAGTACATTATTCATTTCACACAAGCCATCCTCCTAGGTGAGCCCCTCACCATTGTGAGAAGTCAGTTTAGTTCTAGCACCACTCACACTTTATGGAATTAAAACTGAGTCATCCATCTCAGTTTTTAGATATATTTAGATCACTAGTTTTTTTAGGCCAGGTATAAGTGACTACTATTGTGGTACTAAGTCACAGACAATGAATTTTTTTTATCTTTCAGCAAAAATGGTGATCTTTGATATGCCTTGGATAATGAACGGTGAGTATATTACTTATACTTTCCTAACATAAAACGTCTGATTTTTTTTTCTTTGACAATTTAGCCATATTTCTATGGTTGTTAAAAAAGAATGTTATTGTGTTTGGTGTGTAATTTTAAGAGGCTGCAGCTAGAACACGCAAAGGCTGTTCCTAAGCAAACTGGGCCAGCGTTGTACCCCCAGGCTCTGGGGATATGCATTAGTCTTGTCTAAAAACAGTTTTAAAATGTTCAGTCATTCAGGTAAAACTATAGCCAGAAGACCTGTTTGTCATCTACAGATGGGATATGTCACAGAATGCAGACCTCGGCTAGGTTCTCTCATGGGCTTCAGGTGTTGAGGAAGAAAATGGGATGAATCTAAAATTTAGTCCAAATCTCTATAGTCACATAATCCTTAGGACAGTCATGGTATATATTTTGGGCAAAAAAAAAAAATTTAAACCATTGAAAAACATTCTTTACCAACTCGGATGTGGCTGTAAATTTAATGTTATTTTCAGAATGTGCATTTTCATTCATGTTTGCCAATCAATTGTTACATAGAAGGCAGTAGAGAAAACGAATGAAATCAAAACTTGGTTCTTTGAAAAGTTCAACAAAATTGACAAAACTTTAGCTAAACTGATGAAGAAAAAAAGACTCAAATTATTAAAATCAGGAATGAAAGAAGAGACATTACTACTGACCTTAAAGAAATGTAAAGGATTATAAGGGAATACTGTGAACAGTTGTGTGCCAAGAAATTAGATAACCTAGATGAAATGGGCAAGTTCCTAGAGAGACACAAACTATCGAAATGGACTCAAGATTCTGAATAGAAGTATAACAAAAGAAATTGAATTAGTAATCAAAAAACTCACAAAGAAAAGCTAAGACCCCAGATGGCTTCACTAGTAAATTCTACTAAACATATAAAGAAGAATCAACACCAGTTCTTGTCAAACTCTTCCAAAAAATAGAAAACACTTCCCAACTCATTTTATGAGGCAAGTATATCCCTAATAATAAACATCACAGAAAAAGAAAACTAATATCAGACTAATATCCCTTATGAATATAAATGGACCAGCCCTCAATAAAGTAACAAACTGAATCTAGCAGCATATAAAAAGGATTATATACTATGATCAAGTGGGATTTATCTCAGAAATGCAAAGTTGGTTCAACATATGAAAATCAACCAGTTACCCAACATATTAATAGACTAAAGAAAAAAACCGCGTGATCATCTTAATAGACACAAAAAGTATTTGACAAAATCCACTACACTCTCCTGATAAAAGCACCCAAGAAACTAGGAATAGAAGGTTCACAGAGTTGGGACAACTGCCAAGTTAGTTGGATCACAGTAGTTCACACAAGACTACCCTCACTTATGACACTAATTGTAAGTTCAAGGGGTTTCCAAAACTACCCTCAGGTTTACTGGAATCATTCACAGAACTCACTGAAAGCTATTGTACTCAAAGTTATGGTTTATTACCAGGAAACAATTCAGATTAAAATCAGCCAAGGGTAAAAAAAACCAAACATATGGTAGAATCCAGGGAAGTACCAAATGTGGAGTGTGTTACTTTCCCGTCATCAGTATGTGACAGTGCTCATGAAGTATTTTCAAACAGGGAAGCTCACCCAAACCTCGGTGTTCAGAGTTTTTATTGGGGCTCCGTTTCCTAGGCCTGACCAGTTTATCACATGGTTCATCTCAGTCTCCAGTCTCTCCAGAGGTCTACAGATACTGTGTGACCCAAAGCCCCCACCCTAAATTGTATTGTTCCAGTGTGACTCGGGGTCCCTAGGCAAACAAAGACACTCCAACAGGCATGAAGGTTACCTCCAGAAGCTGAGGGTAAAGGCCAGACCTTTCTTTGGGTAAAGTTAATTTTTCACAGAAGAGAATTTCCTCACCCCGATAAAGGGCATCTATGTAAAACCAACATCTATGAAAACCCACGGCTAACATCATACTTAGCAATAAAAGAATGAATATTTTCCCCCCTAAGATCAGGAACAAGATAAGGTTGTCAGCTCTTACCACTTACATTGCCAGGGCACTTTGGCAAGAAAAAGAAATAAAAAGCATCCAGATTAGAAAAGAAGAAGTCATACTATCTATATAGGCAGGTGACATCTTCTATATGGAAAATTTTAAGGAATACACACACACAAAAGCCTATTAGAACTAATAAATGAGTTCAGCAAGGTGGCAGGATACAAAGTCAATACACAAAACCAGTTGTATTTCTGTACACTGGCAATCAATAATACAAAAATGAAATTAAACAATTCCATTTATAATAGCATCACAGAGAACAAAATACTTAGAAATAATAAAAGAAGTTGAAGACTCATGCTGAAAACTACAAAACACCATCGAAGGAAATGCAAGACCTAAGTAAATACTCATCTCTTGTTAATAGATTAGAAGACCTAATATTGCTAAGATTCAATGCAGTCCTGTCAAAATCGTAGCTGCCTCCCCCACTTTTTTTTTTTTTTTACAGAAATTGACAAGTTTGTCCTTAAATTCATATGGAAATGCAAGAGACCCAGAGTAGTAAAAATCTTGAAAAAGAACAGTGAAATGGAAGGACTCACACCTCTTGATTTTTTTTTTTTTTTTTTTGGCTGGATTGGGTCTTAGTTGAGGCACACAGGATCTTTTGTTCTCATTGCAGTGCGCTGGCTCTTTGTTGCAGCGCACAGGCTTCGCTCTCGTTGTGGCGCACCGGCTCCAGAGCACATGGGCTTTGTAGTTGTGGCATACGGGGTCTCTAGTTGTGATGTGTGGGATTAGTCGCCCCACAGCACGTGGGATCTTAGTTCCCTAACCAGGGGTTGAACCAGCGTCCCTCGTATTGCAAGATAGGTTGTTAACGACTGGACCACCAGGGAGGTCCTGTACCTCTTGGTTTGAAAACTCACTACAAAGCTATAATAATTAAGATGTTGTGGTGTGGACATCAGAATAGACACATAGATCAGTAAAACAGAATTGAAAGTCCAGAAATAAACCGTAACATTTATGATTAATTGATTTGTTAACAATGGTGCGCAGACAATTAGGTGGAGAAAGATTAGTCTTTTTAATAAATGGTACCGGGACAACCGAATATCCACATTCAAAAGAATGAATTTGGACCTCTACCTTCCGTCACATACAAAAATTAACTCAAAATGGGTCAGAGTTAAAATTATAAAACTCATAGGAAAAAACATAGGAGTAAATCTATATGACTTTGGAGTAGGCAGTGGTTTCTTAGGTATGACACCAAGAAAGCACAAGCAACAGAAGAATAGGTACATTGTACTTCATTAAAATTGAAAACTTGTGTACCTCAAGGGACACCATCAAGAAGGTAAAAAGACAACTCTCAGAATGGAAGAAAATATTTACACATAAGACATCTGATGAGGGACTTAGGTCTAGAATACATAAATAACTTTTATAATGCAACAGTAAAATGACAAATGGCCAAATTAAAATGGGTGAAAGATTTTAATAGACATTTTTCCAAAGAAGATGTGCAAATGGGCAATAAATACATAAAAGATGCTCAACATCATTAGTCATTAGAGAAATGCAAGTAAAAACCGAATGAGATACTACTTCATACCTACTAGGATGGCTGTAATCAAAAAGACTAAAGTAACAAGTGTTGATAGTGATGTGGAGAAATTGGAGCCCTCATACATTGCTGGTGAGCATGTTAAGTGGTGCAGCCACTGTGGAAAAACAGTTTGGCAGTTCCTGAAAACATTAAACATAGAATTACCATGTGACCCAGCAATTCCACTCCTAGGTATATCCCCAAGAGAATTGAAAACATGTCTACACAAAGAGTTGTACACAAATGTTCTTGGTAGCATTATTCATAATAGTGAAAAGTGGAAACAGTCCAAAGTTCATCAATTGATAAATGGATAAACAAATGTTACATATCCATAAAATGGAAAGTTATTCAGCCATAGAAAGGAATTAAATACTGATACATGCTACATCATAGATGAACCTCAACATGCTGAGTGAACAAAGCCAGTATGAAAAAAAACACATGTTGCATGATTCCATTTATACAAAATGAGCAAATCCATAAAGACAGAAACTAGATTAGTGGTTGCCAGGGAATGGGAGAAGGGAGGATAAGGAGAGGTTGCCAGTGGGGGCAGATTTCTTTTCGGTGTGATGACAGTGTTCTAAAATTAGATAGTGGTGATGGGTTACACAACTCTGTGAATATACTAAATAAAAAACATTGATGTCTATACTTTAAAAGGGTGAGTTTTATGATATGTAAGTTTTATCTCCATAAAGCTGTTATAAAAAGTCAGATTTTGCACTTCAGTTAATTCAAGTAGCATAGCTTCAAACATGTCAACTCAGACTTTTTAAATTGAAATTAATGAAAATGTAAATGTTATGTAAAAAAATTTTATGCACAGTTAGCCAAAGTAAAAATGCAATTTTCTGAACCACTGTTTAATCTTTATCATGCGGTTTTATTTCATTTTTTTTCGTTGACACTTCTGAAAATTTAATGCTAGATTTCTCTTTTAATTCCTTTAAAATGTGCTTAGAAAGTCATGATGGAAACGAGGTTTAAAAGTTTAAGTAAATCAGAATGGCATGACAGAACAAAATTGTAATTACTAAACAGCTGTGTTTGATAACGGTTTATTCTTGCACATTCTGTAAGATCGTCACAGTTCTAAGCTGCAGGGCTTGGGAGAAAGGCACAGAAGTTCAGGCTTAGGATGGAAAGTCTGGGTCTGGCTCACGCATAATGAGGAAGCCCGCTTTCTTCTCTTCCTGACTTCTCATTTGAGAAGGTTTTTCAGATTGGGGGTTTATCAGAGAGGCATAAGGCAAACGACTCTTCTCATACTATTGTACATATTAGTGAATCACAATGCTGTTTGATTCATTGTCTGGAAATCTCAGTAGTTGGGATCATTGATGGATTTGTACAGAGGCCAAAACCCTGATAGGTTTATTAATGAACATCAGGATAATTTAATCTTCCTGAATCTTCCTGGAACATTTGAAACCTACAAGGGACAGTCAAAATGTAGATGCCTACAGAGATTAGAGAATGTGAATTAAGTACTGTGCCATGGAAAAATACATATTAACAGATTTTAGCCTGAACTAATTCCAGAGGACGTGGGTTAGCACATACAGTAAGTAAATCGAGAAAGAGAATGAAAGGAATTTAATGAAGTGACTGTTTTTTCTTCAGCTGCTTTCAAAATTGTGAAATCCTGGCTTGGTCCAGAAGCAGTGAGTTTGTTGAAGTTTACAAGTAAAAATGACGTCCAAGACTATGTCAGTGTAGAATACCTGCCTCTTCACATGGGTGGAACTGTAAGTACAGTACTTGAAACCTGTTTCTAAAATAAGACTGGGTCATGGCACATGAGGCTGTATTCTTTCCTCAAGGAAAAAGGAAAAGCAATATCTTACCATCCTAAGAAAAATCATAGATATCCTAAAATAGCAAGCAGTGTTACAGACACTTTTTATTTAAGTTTTCAAGTTGTTAAATGTTTATTTGTGAATAGGTCATGTCTTTACATGGTTCTAAACTGAAACCTATGGAGTAAAAGTATTGAGAAACAAGTATTCAGTAAAAAGTCTTTGGACTGCTATGCCAACCACACTGTTCCCCTCCCTAGTTTCATTTCTTATTTTTATTCCCAGGGATCTTTGTTACCTATATAAGCAACCATAGTAAATATGCAATACATATATAAGCAATTATAGTATATATATAATTCTTTCTCCCTCCCATCTGTTTTAAAAAAGTAGTGTATTTATACACTACTGTGTATCCTGCTTTTTTCTTCACGTCTTACAGGTCATTCTAAATTAATATGTGATAAGCTGTCTTACTCTTGTTTATGGCTGCATAGTATTCCAGTGTCTAGAGATGAACCATAAATTTTTTAAGGAATAACCATAAGTTATTTAATTTCCTTTTGATGTGTCTTTAGTTTGCTTCCAGTTGTTTACTGTTGAACAGTTTTTAATATATACTGTCATTTCATTTTTTGGAAATGATCTTACTACTGAGAAGTTAAGAGACCAGGAGTAAGTAGATATATGTTAAATTTTTAATACTCCATAACAATGAAACATATTTGGATAATGACTTTTTTAAATAAACTGAAACCTATGGATTTGGTATGCTTTGGGTTAATTTGATTAATATTTCAATTATTTGATTTTTACAATCTACTTTGTACTGGCAAAATTGTATTCAACTAGAACCGAAGGACTAGCAAAATGAAAAGTTTTCGTGTGTGCTTTTCTTTGTTTTCTTTCATTTTAAAAAAGTTGAACCAATACTTTTGGGGGGGAGCTATCTTTTATTTTTATAGTACATATTTTATTTGTACAATACATCTGGAACCTATCAAAGATCATCTCTTAGCGACTGAATAAAATATCTGAACCACAATTTACTCATTTTTTTTTTTCTTTGCGGTACGTGGGCCTCTCACTGCTGTGGCCCCTCCCGCCGCGGAGCACAGGCTCCAGACGCGCAGGCTCAGCGGCCATGGCTCACGGGCCCAGCTGCTCTGCGGCACGTGGGATCCTCCTGGACCGAGGCACAAACCCGCGTCCCCTGCATCGGCAGGCAGACTCTCAAGCACTGCGCCACCAGGGAAGCCCCACAATTTACTCTTACTCGCCACGAGGATGATGTGTTATACAGAAAGTTCTCAGCAGCTTTTGGCAACCAGCTACAGATGATTTTAAAAAGGAAAAAAAGGAAAAGAAGAAATAGTACAAAGTCCTTAGACAACACTTATGATCTGAGACTCAGATTTATTTTAAAGGATAACAAACATATATTATCCTTAGGTCTAAGATTCTGTTTCCAGACTATCAGAACTCAACATAATCCTCCACAGAACTCCCAACACACTTCAACTCACTGCAAGAGAAACTGGGTGGGGTGGGGGTAACAGAAAATTGAATCTTTCCTATACAGACATGCACAATAATTTCTTCAGCCAAATTGGACCTTAAACTGGTTACGAGTATCTTGATGCCCAGACATCTGAAAAAGCAAATGAAAAGTCTCTATTATTACTGAATGATGGTCATTAAAGATGGCTGAAAATATGTTTCTTTTTTCCCCCTTAAACATCCAATTATTTCTGTCTTTTTTTTTTAACTTTTATTGGAGTATAGTTGCTTTAAAATGTTGTGTAAGTTTCAGGTGTACAGCCAAGTGAATCAGTTATACATATATATACATATATATCCATTCTTTTTCAGATTCTTTTCCCATATATTTCAGAGTGTTGAGTAGAGTTCCCTGTGCTATACAGTAGGTCCTTGTTACTTATCTGTTTTATATATAGTAGTGTGTATATGTTAATCCCAATCTCCTAATTTATCACTACCCCCATGTTTCCCCTCTGGTAACCGTAAGTTTGATTTCGAGATCTGTGAGTCTGTTTCTGTTTTGTAAATAAGTTCATTTGTATCATTTTTTATTAGATTCCACATATAAGTGACATCATGTGATTCTTGTCTTTCCCTGTCTGACTTCACTTAGTATGATCATCTCTAAGTCCATCCATGTTGCTGCAAATGGCATTAATTCTTTCCTTTTATGGCTGAGTAATATTCCTTTATATATATGTAGCACATCTTCTTTATCCATTCCTCTCTTGGGCATTTAGGTTGCTTCCATGTCTTGGCTATTGCAAATAGTGCTGCAGTGAACGTTGGGGTACATGTATCTTTTCAAATTATGGTTTTCTCTGGATATATGCCCAGGAAGTGGGATTGCTGGATCATATGGTAGTTCTATTTTTAGTTTTTTAAGGAACCTCCATACTATTCTCCATAATGGTTGTACCAACTTTCATTCCCACCAACAGTGCAGGAGGGTTCCCTTTTCTCCACATCCTCTCCAGCATTTATGATTTGTAGATTTTTTTTTAAATGATGGCTATTCTGACCAGTGTGAGCTGATACCTCATTGTAGTTTTGATTTGCATTTCTCTAATAATTAGTTATGTTGAGCATCTTTTTTTTTTTTTTTTTTTATGTTGAGCATCTTTTAATGTACTTCTTGGCCATCTGTATATCTTCTTTGGAGAAATGTCTATTTAGATCTTCTGCCCATTCTTTGATTGGGTTATTTTGGTTTTGTTTTTTTTTTAACCGCATGAGCTGTTTGTATATTTTGGACATTAATCCCTTGTTGGTCGCTTTGTTTACAAATACTTTCTCCCAATCTGTGGGTTGTCTTTTTGTTTTTGGTTTCCTTTGTTGTGCAAAAGCTTGTAAGTGTAATCAGGTCCTATTTCTTTATTTTCATTTTTATTACTCTAGGTGGTGGAACAAAAAAGATATCGCTGCAATTTATGTCAGAGAGTGTTCTGCCTATGTTTTCTTCTAAGAGTTTTATGGTATCTGGTCTTACATTTAGGTCTTTGATCCATTTTGAGTTTACTTTTGTGTATGGTGTTAGAGAGTGTTCTAATTTCGTTCTTTTACATGTAGCTGTCCAGTTTTCCCAGCACCATTTACTCAAGAGACTGTCTTGCCTCCTTTGTCCTAGTTTAGTTGACCGTCGGTTGGTGTGTTTATTTCTGGACTTCCTATCCTGTTGCGTTGATCTATGTTTCTGTTTTTGTGCCAGTGCCATAGTGTTTTGATTACTGTAGCTTTGTAGTATAGTCTCCAGATTGCTTTGGATATTTGGGGTCTTTTGTGTATCCATACAAATTTAAAAATTTTTTGTTCTACTTGTGTGGAAAATGCCATTGGTAATTTGATACGAATTGCATTGAATCTGTAGATTGCCTTGGGTAGTGTAGTCATTTTGACATTATTGATTCTTCCAGTCCAAGAACATGGTATATCTTTCCATCTGTTTGTGTCATCTTCAGTTTCTTTTATCAGCGCCTTATAGTTTTCAGAGTACAGGTCTTTTGCTTCCTTACGTAGGTTTATTCCTAGGTATTTTATTCTTTTTGATGTAATGGTAAATGGGATTGTTTCCTTAATTTCTCTTTCTGATCTTTCATTGTTAGTGTATTGGGATGCAAGAGATTTCTGTGTATTAATTTTGTATCCTGCACCTTTACTGAATTCATGGATGAGCTCTAGTAAGTTTTCTGGTAGCATCTTTAGGATTTTCTATGTATATTATCATTTCATCTGCAAACAGTTGACAGTTTTACTTCTTTTCCATTTTGGATTCCTTTTATCTTCTCTGATAGTTTTGGAAGTCCTGTACACAGCAGTGTTGTATAAAAGTGGTGAGAGTGCACACGCTTGTCTTGTTCCTGATCTTAGAGGTAATGCTTTCAGCTTTTCACCATTGAGTATGATGTTAGCTGTAGGTTTGTCATAAATGCCTTTTATTATGTTGAGGTATGTTCCCTCTATGCCCACCTTCTGGAGAGTTTTTTATCATAAATGGGTGTTGAATTTTGTCAAAAGCTTTTTCTGCATCTATTGAGGTGATCATATGGTTTTTATTCTTCGGTTTGTCAATTTGGTGTATCACACTTACTGATTTGTGGATATTAAAAATCCTTGCATCCCTTTGGATAAATCCTACTTGATCTTGGTATATGATCCTTTTAATGTATTGTTGGATTCAGTTTGCTAGTATTTTGTTGAGGATTTTTACATCAATGTTCATCAGTGATATTGGCCTGTAATTTTCTTTTTTTGATATCTTTGTCTGGTTTTGGTACCAGGGTGATGGGGGCCTCATACAATGAGTTTGGGAGTGTTTTTTACTGTGCAGTATTTTGGAATAGTTTCAGAAGGATAGATGTTAACTCTTCTCTAAATGTTTTATAGAATTCACCTATGAAGCCATCTGGTCCTGGAGTTTTGTTTCTTGGGAATTTTTAAATCACAGTTTCCGTTTCAGTACTGGTCTGTTTATATTTTCTGATTGGTCTGTTTATATTTTCTGTACTGGTCTGTTTATATTTTCTGATTAGTCTGTTTATATTTTCAGTACTGGTCTGTTTATATTTTCTGATTGGTCTGTTTATATTTTCTATTTCTTCCTGGTTCATTCTTTGGAGATTGTACATTTCTAAGAATTTGTCCATTTCTTCTAGGTTGTCCATTTTATTGGCATATAGTTGCTTGTAATAGTCTCTTGTGATCCTTTGTATTTCTGTGGTGTTTGTTGTGATTTCTCCTTTCTCATTTCTAATTTTATTGGTCTGAGCCCTCTCCCTTTTTTTTCTTGATGAGTCTGGCTAAAGGTTTATCAATTTTGTTTATTTTCTCAAAGAACCATCTTTTAGTTTCATTGATCTTTTCTGTTGTTGTCTTCATCTCTATTTCATTTATTTCTGCTCTGATCTTTATGATTTGTTTCCTTCTGTTAGCTTTGGGTTTTGTTTGTTCTTCTCTTTCTAGTTGCTTTAGGGGTAAGGTTAGGTTGTTCCTTTGAGATTTTTCTTGTTTCATTAAGGTAAGATTGTATTGCTGTAAACTTCCCTCTTAGAATTGCTTTGCCACTTCCCATAGGTTTTGGATCTTTGTGTTTTCATTGTCATTGTCTCTAGGTATTTTTTGATTTCCTCATTGATTAATCAGTGATCCATTGGTTGTTTATTAGCATATTGTTTAACTTCCACGTGTTAGTGTTTTTTACGGTTTTTTTCTTGTAGTTGATGTCTGTCTCATAGCATTGTGGTTGGAGAAGATTGTTGATATGATTTCAGTTTTCTTAAATTTACCAAGGCTCACTTTGTGGTCCAGCATGTGATCAATCCTGGAGAGTGTTTCCCGTGTACTTGAGAAGAATGTGTATTCTGCTGCTTTTGGATGGAATGCTCTATAAATATCAGTTAAGTCTATCTGGTCTAATGTGTCATTTAAGGCCTGTGTTTCCTTATTGATTTTCTGTCTGGATGATCTGTCCATTGATGTGAGGTGTTTAAAAGTCCTCCATGATTATTGTGTTACTGTCAATTTCCCCTTTTATGTCTGTTACATTTGCCTTATGTATTGAGGTGCTCCTAAGTTGGGTGCATATATATTTACAATTGTTATATCTTCTTTGATCCCTTGATCATTACGTAGTGTCCTTCTTTGTCTCTTGTAACAGTCTTTAAAGTCTATTTTGTCTGATATGAGTATTGGCACTCCAGCTTTCTTTTGATTTCCATTTGCATGGAATACCTTTTTCAGTCCCCTCACTTTCAGTCTGTATGTCCCTAGATTTGAAGTGGGTCTCTTGTAGACAGCATATATATGGGTTTGTATCCATTCAGCCAGTCTATGTCTTTTGGTTTGAGCATTTAATCCATTTACATTTAAAGTAATTATCTATGTATGTTCTTATTGCCATTTTTTATTTTATTTTTTTGGCCATGCTGCATGACTTGCAGGATCTTAGTTCCCCAACCAGGGATTGAACTCAGGCCATGACAGTGAAAGCACCAAGTCCTATGCACTCGACCGTCAGGGAATTCCCTTCTTAATGCCATTTTGTTAATTGTTTTTTCCATTTGTTTTTGTATGTCTTTTTTCTCCCCTTCCTCTTTTGTTCTCTTGTGATATGGTGACTTACTTTAGTGTTGTGTTTGGATTCCTTTTTCCTTCGTGTGTGTCTGTTGCAGATTTTTGGTTTGCAGTTACCATGTTTTGATATAGCAGTCTATATACGAATAAGATTGTTTTAAGTTGCTGGTCTTTTAATTTCAAATGCATTTCCAGTATCCTGCATTTGTACTTCCCTCTTCTCATGATTGATGGTTTTGATAGCATATTTGTGTGTGGATTATTTCCTACCTTTACTGTTAGTTTGCCTTTACCAGTGAGCTTTTCCATTCATAATTTTCTTGTTTCTAGTTGTGGCCTTTTTTTCCCCCATCTAGAGAAGTTCCTTTAGCATTTGTTGCAAAGCTGGTCTGCTGGTGCAGAATTCTGTTAGCTTTTGCTTGTCTGTAATGCTTTTGATTTCTCCGTTGAATCTGAATGAGATCCTTGCTGGATAGAGTAATCTTGGTTGTAGGTTTTTCCCTTTCATCTCTTTAAATATATCGTGCCACTCCCTTCTTGTCTGCAGAGTTTCTGCTGAAAAATTAGCTGATAACCTTCTGGGAGTTCCCTTGTATGTTATTCATTGCTTTTAATATTTTGTCTTTGTGTTTACTTTTTGTCAGCTTCATTAATATGTGTCTCGGGGTGTTCCTCCTTGGGTTTATCCTGCATGGGACTCTCGGCACTTCCTGGACATGGGTGACTATTTCCTTTCCCATGTTAGGGAAGTTTTCAGCTATTATTTCTTCAAACATTTTCTCAGGTCCTTTCTCGTCCTTCTGGCACCCCTTTAATGTGAATGTTGGTGCATTTAATGTTGTCACAGAGGTCTTGTAGACTGTCCTCATTTCTTTTTGTTCTTTTTTCTCTATTCTGTTTCGTGGCAGTGATTTCCACCATTCTGTCTTCCACTTCATCTGTTCTTCTGCCTCATTTATTCTGCTCTTCATTCCTTCTAGTGTATTTTTCATTTCAGTTACCATATTGTTCATCTGTGTTTGTTTTTTCTTTAGGTATTCTAGCTCTTTATTAAACATTTCTTGTGTCTTCTTGGTCTGTGCTTCCATTATTTTTCCGAGATCTTGGATCAACTTTACTGTCATTACTCTGCATTCTTTTTCGGGTAGATTGCCTATCTCCACTTCATGTAGTTGTTTTTCTGGGGTTTTTATCTTGTTCCTTCATCTGGGACATAATCCTCTGCTGGTCTCATTTTGTCTAACATGCTGTGATTGTGATTTCTGTTCCACAGCCTACAGGGTTGTAGTTCTTCTTGCTTCTGCTGTCTGCCCCCTGGTGGATGAGGCCAGTCTAAGAGGCTTTTGCAGGAAATTCCCTGGCGGTCCGGTGGTTAGGAGTCCATGCTTTCACTGCTGAGGGTGCACATTCCATCCCTGATTGGGGAAACTAAGATCCTTCAAGCCACACGGTGCGGCCAAAGGAAAAAAAAAAACCATTTATTTAAGAGGCTTGTGCAGGTTTCTTGTTGGGAGGTACTGGTTCCTGCCCATTGGTATACGGAGCTGGGTCTTGTCCCTCTGGTGAGCAGATGTGGGCTCAGGAAGACTTTAGGCAGAATGTCTGCTGATAGGTGGGGCTGTGTTCCCACTGTGTTGGTTGTTAGGCCTGAGGCATCCCAGCACTGGACCCTGCAGGGTGTTGGGTGGGGCCAGGTCTTGGTGAGAAAATGTCAGCCTCCAGGAGAGCTCACGCCAATGAGCACTCCCCAGAACTACCACCAGTAGTGTCTTTGTCCCCACAGTGAGCCACAGCTGCCCCCCACCTTATAAGGAGACCCTCCAGTACTAGCAGGTAGGTCTAGCCTTATGTACTGAGGTGCTCCTAAGTTGGGTGCATATATATTTACAATTGTTATATCTTCTTTGATTGATCCCTTGATCATTAGGTAGTGTCCTTCTTTGTCTCTTGTAACAGTCTTTAGTTTAAAGTCTATTTTGTCTGATATGAGTATTGGCACTCCATCTCCTATGAGGTCACTGCTTTTACCTGTGGGTCCTGGTGCTCATCAGACCTTATGTGCGTCCTCCAAGAGTGGAGTTTCTTGTTTCCCCCAGTCCTGTGGAATTCCTGTAATCAAACCCTGTTGGCCTTCAAAGCCAGATGCTTTGGGGGGCTCCTTCTGATGCCAGACCCCCAGGCTGGGCAGCCTGATGTGGGGCTCGGGACTTTCACTCCTGTGGGAGAACCTCTGCTATCTAATTATTTTCTAGTTTGTGGGTAGCCCACCCAGCAGGTATGGAATTTGATTTTATCGTGATTGCACCCCTCCTATCGTCTCGTTATGGCTTCTTGTTTTTGGATGTAGAATATCTTTCTTGGTAGGTTCCAGTGTTTTTTTGTCAATGTTTGTTTAGCAGTTAGTTGTGATTTTGGTGTTTTCATGAGAGGAGGTGAGCTCATGTCCTTCTACTCTGCCAGCTTGTCTCGGCCCTCAGTCACAAACGTTTCATTTTGGCATGCTCAATTTTTGTCCATATTTTTATGCCTTCTAGGTTTCATGTTTTACTTAGAAAAGGCCTTCCCTTACTTAGGTTTTGTGTTTTGGGGGTTTTGTTGGTTTTTTTTAATCCTCGTATGTGTTGTTCTGGAGCTTGTGTCGTTTTTTTAAAAATATACATATACATTTAAAGCTTTTATTCATCTGAAATTCTTTTTGGTATAAAGAATGAGCTAGGGACTTCCCTGGTGGTCCAGTGGTAAAGAATCCACCTTCCAATGCAGGGGACACGGGTTCGATCCCTGGTCGGGCGACTAAGATCCCATGTGCTGCGGGGCACCTAAGCCCGTGCGCCACAACTACTGAGCTCATGTGCCTTGATGAGAAAGCCCACATGCCGCAAATTACAGAGCCCATGCACTCTGGAGCCCGCGCACCACAACTGCAGAGCCCGTGCACCCTGGAGCCCGTGTACAACAGCTAGAGAGAGAAAACCCACACGCCACAACTAGAGAGAAGTCTGTGCACCGCAACGAAAGATCCCACATGCCACAACTAAGACCCGACACAGCCAAAAAAATAAAAAGTAAATTTGTTTTTTTAAAAAAGAATGAGCTGAAGATCCAATTTCGTTCTTTTACAGATGGCTGGCCAGTTGTCCCACACCACATCCTGCTTTTACCTTTGCTGTTTCAAACTGCTTGCTTTGTTTTAAATTTCACTGTCTAATTAGCTCTGTTTTCTTGGCCAGAGGAATGGATTTTAACTTTACTCAGAGAATTATTTCTCCACCCACCTCTTAGCAAGCTGATGCAAAATTCTTTTCTCTCAGGATCCTTTCAAGTATAGCTATCCACCACTTGTAGATGATGACTTCCAGACACCGTTGTGTGAAAATGGGCCTATTGCCAGTGAGGATGAAGCTTCAAGTAAAGAAGATATAGAAAGTGATGACAAAGAAACCTTGGAAACAATTTCTAATGAAGAACAAACAGCTCTTCTTAAAAAGGTAATTTTTTTAACATCTTTATTGGAGTATAATTGCTTTACAATGGTGTGTTAGTTTCTGCTTTATAACAAAGTGAATCAGCTATACATATACATATGTTCCCATATCTCTTCCCTCTTGCGTCTCCCTCCCTCCCACCCTCCCTATCCCACCCCTCCAGGTGGTCACAAAGCACCAAGCTGATCTCCCTGTGCTATGCGGCTGCTTCCCACTAGCTATCTACCTTACGTTTGGTAGTGTATATATGTCCTTGCCTCTCTCTCACTTTATCACAGCTCACCCTTACCCCTCCCCATACCCTCAAGTCTGTTCTCCAGTAGGTCTGTGTCTTTATTCCTGTCTTACCCCTAGGTTCTTCATGACATCTTTTTTCCTTAAATTCCATATATATGTGTTAGCATACGGTATTTGTCTTTCTCTTTCTGACTGACTTCACTCTGTATGACAGACTCTAAGTCTATCCACCTCATTACAAATAGCTCGATTTCATTTCTTTTTATGGCTGAGTAATATTCTATTGTATATATGTGCCACATCTTCGTTATCCATTCATCCGATGATGGGCACTTAGGTTGTTTCCATCTCCAGGCTATTGTAAATAGAGCTGCAATGAACATTTTGGTACATGACTCTTTTTGAATAATGGTTTTTTCAGGCTATATGCCCAGTAGTGGGATTGCTGGGTCGTATGGTAGTTCTATTTATAGTTTTTTAAGGAACCTCCATACTGTTCTCCATAGTGGCTGGACCAATTCACATTCCCACCAGCAGTGCAGGAGTGTTCCCTTTTCTCCACAGCCTCTCCAGCATTTATTGTTTCTAGATTTTTTGATGGTGGCCATTCTGACCGGTGTGAGGGGATACCTCACTGTAGTTTTGATTTGCATTTCCCTAATGATTAATGATACTGAGCATTCTTTCATGTGTTTGTTAGCAGTCTGTATATCTTCTTTGGAGAAATGTCTCTTTAGGTCTTCTGCCCATTTTTGAATTGGGTTGTTCGTTTTTTTGTTATTGAGCTGCATGAGCTGCTTTTAAATTTTGGAGATTAATCCTTTGTCATTTGCTTCATTTGCAAATATTTTCTGCCATTCTGAGGGTTGTCTTTTGGTGTTGTTTATGCTTTCCTTTGCTGTGCAAAAGCTTTTAAGTTTCATTAGGTGCCATTTGTTTATTTTTGTTTTTATTTCCATTTCTCTAGGAGGTGGGTCAAAAAGGATCTTGCTGTGATTTATGTCATAGAGTGTTCTGCCTATGCTTTCCTCTAAGAGTTTGATAGTTTCTGGCCTTACATTTAGGTCTTTAATCCATTTTGAGCTTATTATTGTGTATGGTGTTAGGGAGTGATCTAATCTCATACTTTTACATGTACCTGTCCAGTTTTCCCAGCACCACTTATTGAAGAAGCTGTCCTTTCTCCACTGTACATTCCTGCCTCCTTTATCAAAGATAAGGTGACCATATGTGTGTGGGTTTATCTCTGGGCTTTCTATCCTGTTCCATTGATCTATATTTCTGTTTTTGTGCCAGTACCATAGTGTCTTGATTACTGTAGCTTTGTAGTATAGTCTGAAGCCAGGGAGCCTGATTCCTCCAGCTCCTTTTTTCGTTCTCAAGATTGCTTTGGCTCTTCGGGGTCTTTTGTGTTTCCATACAAATTGTGAAATTTTTTTTTTTTTTTGGTACGCGGGCCTCTCACTGTTGTGGCCTCTCCCATTGCAGAGCACAGGCTCTCGGGCGCGCAGGCTCAGCGGCCATGGCTCACGCCCAGCCGCTCCGCGGCACGTGGGATCTTCCCAGACCGGGGCACGAATGCGCGTCCCCTGCATCGGCTGGCGGACTCTCAACCACTGCGCCACCAGGGAAGCCCAAATTGTGAAATTTTTTGTTCTATTTCTGTGAAAAATGCCAGTGGTAGTTTGATAGGGATTGCATTGAATCTGTAGATTGCTTTGGGTAGTAGAGTCATTTTCACAATGTTGATTCTTCCCATCCAAGAACATGGTATATCTCTCCATCTATTTGTATCATCTTTAGTTTCTTTCATCAGTGTCATAATTTTCTGCATACAGGTCTTTTGTCTCCTTAGGTAGGTTTATCCCTAGATATTTTATTCTTTTTGTTGTAATGGTAAATGGGAATGTTTTCTTAATTTCACTTTCAGATTTTTCATCATTAGTGTATAGGAATGACAGAGATTTCTGTGCATTAATTTTGTATCCTGCTACTTTACCAAATTCATTGATTAGCTCTAGTAGTTTTCTGGTAGCATCTTTAGGATTCTCTCTGTATAGTATCATGTCATCTGCAAACAGTGACAGCTTTACTTCTTCTTTTCCGATTTCGATTCCTTTCATTTCCTTTTTTTCTCTGATTGCTGTGGCTAAACTTCCAAAACTATATTGAATAAGAGTGGTGAGAGTGGGCAACCTTGTCTTTTTCCTGATCTTAGTGGAAATGCTTTCAGTTTTTCACCATTGAGGATGATGTTGGCTGTGAGGTTGTCATATATGGCCTTTATTATGTTGAGGAAAGTTCCCTCTATGCCTACTTTCTGCAGGGTTTCTATCATAAATGGGTGTTGAATTTTGTCAGAAGCTTTCTCTGCGTCTATTGAGATGATAATATGGTTTTTCTCCTTCAGTTCGTTAATATGGTTTTTCCCACTGATTGATTTGCGTATATTGAAGAATCCTTGAATTCCTGGGATAAAACCCACTTGATCATGGTGTATGATCCGTTTAATGTGCTGTTGGATTCTGTTTGCTAGTATTTTGTTGAGGATTTTTGCATCTATGTTCATCAGTGATATTGGCCTGTAGTTTTCTTGCTTTGTGACATCCTTATCTGGTTTTGGTATCAAGGTGACGGTGGCCTCGTAGAATGAATTTGGGAGTGTTCCTCCCTCTGCTATATTTTGGAAGAGTTTGAGAAGGATAGGTGTTAGCTCTTCTCTAAATGTTTGATAGAATTCACCTGTGAAGCCATCTGGTCCTGGGCTTTTGTTTCTTGGAAGAATTTTAATCACAGTTTCAATTTCAGTGCTTGTGATTGGTCTGTTCATATTTTCTATTTTTTCCTGATTCAGTCTTGGCAGGTTGTGCATTTCTAAGAATTTGTCCATTTCTTCCAGGTTGTCCATTTTATTGGCATAGAGTTGCTTGTAGTAATCTCTCATGATCCTTTGTATTTCTGCAGTGTCACTTGTTACTTCTCCTTTTTCCTTTCTAATTCTATTGATTTGAGTCTTCTCCCTTTTCTTCTTGAAGAGTCTGGCTATTGGTTTATCTATTTTGTTTATCTTCTCAAAGAACCAGCTTTTAGTTTTATTGATCTTTGCTATCGTTTCCTTCATTTCTTTTTCATTTATTTCTGATCTGATTTTTATGAATTCTTTCCTTCTGCTAACTTTGGGGTTTTTTTGTTCTTCTTTCTCTAATTGCTTTAGGTGCAAGGTTAGGTTGTTTATTCGAGATGTTTCCTGTTTCTTAAGGTGGGCTTGTATTGCTATAAACTTCCCTCTTAGAACTGCTTTTGCTGCATCCCATAGGTTTTGGGTCATCGTGTCTCCATTTTCATTTGTTTCAAGGTATTTTTTTATTTCCTCTTTGATTTCTTCCATGATCACTTCGTTATTAAGTAGTGTATTGTTTAGCCTCCATGTGTTTGTATTTTTTACAGATCTTTTCCTGTAATTGAAATCTAGTCTCATGGCATTGTGGTCAGAAAAGATACTTGATACGATTTCAATTTTCTTAAATTTACCAAGGCTTGATTTGTGACCCAAGATATGATCTATGCTGGAGAATGTTCCATGAGCACTTGAGAAAAATGTGTATTCTGTTGATTTTGGATGGCGTGTCCTATAAATATCAATTAAGTCCATCTTGTTTAATGTATCATTTAAAGCTTGTGTTTCCTTATTTATTTTCATTTTGGATGATCTGTCCATTGGTGAAAGTGGGGTGTTAAAGTCCCCTACTATGATTGTGTTACTGTCGATTTCCCCTTTTATGGCTGTTAGTATTTGCCTTATGTACTGAGGTGCTCCTATGTTGGGTGCATAAATATTTACAATTGTTATATCTTCTTCTTGGATCGATCCCTTGATCATTATGTACTGTCCTTCTTTGTCTCTTGTAATAATAGTCTTTATTTTAAAGTCTATTTTGTCTGATATGAGAATTGCTACTCCAGCTTTCTTTTGGTTTCCATTTGCATGGAATATCTTTTTCCATCCCCTTACTTTTCAGTCTGTATGTGTCTCTAGGTCTGAAGTGGGTCTCTTATAGACAGCGAATATATGGGTCTTGTTTTTGTATCCATTCAGCCAATCGGTGTCTTTTGTTGGGAGCATTTAATCCATTTACATTTAAGGTAATTTTCAATATGTATGTTCCTATTCCCATTTTCTAAATTGTTTTGGGTTCGTTATTATAGGTCTTTTCCTTGTCTTGTGTTTCTTGCCTAGAGAAGATCCTTTAGCATTTGTTGTAAAGCTGGTTTGGTGGTGCTGAACTCTCTCAGATTTTGCTTGTCTGTAAAGGCTTTAATTTCTCCATCAGGGCTTGCCTGGTGGCGCAGTGGTGGAGAGTATGCCTGCTGATGCAGGGGACATGGGTTCGTGCCCGGGTCCAGGAAGATCCCACATGTGGCGGAGCGGCTGGGCCTGTGAGCCATGGCCGTTGAGCCTGTGCATCCGGAGCCTGTTCTCCGCAACGGGAGAGGCCACAACAGTGAGAGGCCTGCATACCAGCAAAAAAAAAAAGGTGTTTAATTTGTCCGTCAAATCTGAATGAGATCCTTGCTGGGTAGAGTAATCTTGGTTGCAGGTTTTTCTCCTTCATCACTTTCAGTATGTTCTCCCACTCCCTTCTGGCTTGCAGAGTTTCTGCTGAGAGATAAGCTGTTAACCTTATGGGGATTCCCTTTTGTGTTATTTGTTGTTTTTCCCTTGCTGCTTTTAATATGCTTTCTTTGTATTTAATTTTTGACAGTTTGATTGATATCTGTCTTGGCGTATTTCTCCTTGGATTTATCCTGTATGGGACTCTCTGTGCTTCCTGGACTTGATTAACTATTTCCTTTCCCATATTAGGGAAGTTTTCAACTATAATTTCTTCAAATATTTTTTCAGTCCCTTTCTTTTTTTCTTCTTCTCTGGAACCCCTATATTTCGAATGTTGGTGCATTTAATGTTGTCCCAGAGGTCTCTGAGACTGTCCTCAGTTCTTTTCATTCTTTTTTCTTTATTCTGCTCTGCAGTAGTTACTTCCACTATTTTATCTTCCAGGTCACTTATCCGTTCTTCTGCCTCAGTTATTCTGCTATTGAGCCCATCTAGATTCCTTTTCATTTCATTTATTGTGTTGTTCATCGTTTGTTTCATCTTTAGTTCTTCTAGGTCCTTGTAAAATGTTTCTTGCATTTTGTGTATTCTAGTTCCAAGATTTTGGATCATCTTTACTATCATTATTCTGAATTCTTTTTCAGGTAGACTGCCTATTTCCTCTTCATTTGTTAGGTCTGGTGCGTTTTTATCTTGCTCCTTCATCTGCTGTGTGTTTTTCTGTCTTCTCATTTTGCTTATCTTACTGTGTTTGGGGTCTCCTTTTTGCAGGCTGCAGGTTCGTAGTTCCCGTTGCTTTTGGTGTCTGTCCCCAGTGGCTAAGGTTGGTTCAGTGGGTTGTGTAGGCTTCCTGGTGGGGGGGACTAGTGCCTGTGTTCTGGTGGATGAGGCTGGATCTTGTCTTTCTGGTGGTCAGGTCCACGTCTGGTGGTGTGATTTGGGGTATCTGTGTACTTATTATGATTTTAGGCAGCCTCTCTGCTAATGCGTGGGGTTGTGTTCCTGTTTTGCTACTTGTTTGGCATAGGGTGCCCAGCACTGTAGCTTGCTGGTCATTGAGTGAAGCTGGGTGCTGGTGTTGAGATGGAGATCTCTGGGAGATTTTCGCCATTTTATATTATGTGGAGCTGGGAGGTCTCTTGTTGACCAGTGTCCTGAAGTTGGTTCTCCCACCTCAGAGGCACAGCACTGACTCCTGGCTGCAGCACTAATAGCCTTTCATCCACACGGCTCAGAATAAAAGGGAGAAGAAGCAGAGAGAAAGAATTAGTAGGAAGGAAGGAACGAAGGAAGGAAGGAAGAAAGAAAGGAGGGAGGGAGGGAAGGAAGGAAGGAAGGAAGAAGAAGAAGGAAAGACGGAAAGAAGGAGAGAAAGAAAGGAGGGAGGGATGGTGGGAGGGAGGGATGGTGGCAGGAAGGAAGGAAGGAGGGAAGGAAGGAAAAAAGAAAGAAAGAAGACAAAGTAAAATAAAGTAAAATATAATAAAGTTATTAAATTAAAAAATAATTATTAAGAAAAAAAACGGATAGAACCTTAGGACAAATGGTGAAAGCAAAGCTATACAGACAATTTCACACAGAAGCATACACATACACACAAAAAGAGGAAAAGGGGAAAAAATCATAAATCTTGCTTTCAAAGTCCACCTCCTCAATTTGGGATGATTCGTTGTCTAAAGGAGGGAGGGAGGGAGGGAGGAAGGAAGGAAGGGAGATAAAGTAAAATAAAATAAAGTAATTTAAATTAATTATTAAGAAAAAGAATTTTTAAAAAAACCAAAAAAACGGACGGATCGAACCCTAGGACAAATGGTGGAAGCAAAGCTATACAGACAAAATCTCACACTGAAGCATACACATACACACTCACAAAAAGAGGAAAAGGGGAAAAATCATAAATCTTGCTCTCAGAGTCCAGCTTCTCAATTTGGGATGATTTGTTGTCTATTCATGTATTCCACAGATGCAGGGTACAACAAGTTGATTGTGGAGCTTTAATCCGCTGCTTCTGAGGCTCCTGGGAGAGATTTCCCTTTCTCTCCTTTGTTCTCACAGCTCCCAGGGGCTCAGCTTTGGATTTGGCCGCGCCTCTGCGTGTAGGTCGCTGGAGGGCGTCTGTTTTTTGCTCAGACAGGACGGGGTTGAAGGAGCCGCTGATTCGGGGGCTCTGGCTCACTCAGGCCGGGGGGAGGGAGGGGCGCGGAGTACGGGGCAAGCCTGTGGCGGAAGAGGCTGGCGTGATGTTGTACCAGCCTGAGGCCCGCCGTGCATTTTTTCGGGGAAGTTGTCCCTGGATCCTGGGAACCTGGCCATAGCGGGCTGCACAGGCTCCCCGGAAGCGGGGTGTGGAGAGTGACCTCTGCTCGCACACAGGCCCCTTGGTGGCGGCAGCAGCAGCCTTAGCGTCTCCCTCCCGTCTCTGGTGTCCGCACTTTTAGCAGCGGCTCGCGCCGGTCTCTGGGGTCCGCGCTTTTAGCCGCGGCTCGCACCTGTCTCTGGATCTCCTTTAAGCAGCGCTCTTAATCTCTCTCCTCGCGCACCAGGAAACAGAGAAGAAAAAGTCTCTTGCCTCTTCGGCAGCTGCAGACCTTTTCCCGGACTCCCTCCCGGCTAGCCGTGGTGCACTAACCCCCTTCAGGCTGTGTTCACGCAGCCAACCCCAGTCCTCTGCCTGGTCTCCGACCGAAGCTGGAGCCTCAGCTCTCAGCTCTGCCCGCCCTGGCGGGTGAGCAGACAAGCTTCTCGGGCTGGTCAGTGCCGGTCGGCACCGATCTTCTGTGCGGGAATCTCCCTGCTTTGCCCGCCGCACCCCTGTTGCTGTGCTCTCCTCCATGGCTCCGAAGCTCCCCCCTCCGCCACCCACAGCCTCGCCCGCGAAGGGGCTTCCTAGTGCGTGGAAACCTTCCCTCCTTCACGGCTCCCTCCCACTGGTGCAGGTCCTGTCCCTATTCTTTTGTCTCTGTTTTTTCTTTTTTTCTTTTGCCCTACCCAGGTACGTGGGGAGTTTCTTGCCTTTTGGGAGGTTTGAGGTCTTCTGCCAGCGTTCAGTAGGCGTTCTGTAGGAGTTGCTCCACATGTAGATGTATTTCTGGTGTATCTGTGGGGAGGAAGGTGATCTCCGCATCTTACTCTTCTGCAATCTTGCCCTCCGCCCTTCTGCCCATTTTTGGATTGGGTTGTTTTTTTGTTATTGAGCTGTATGAGCTGCTTATAAATTTTGGAGATTAATCCTTTGTCAGTTGCTTCATTTGCAAATATTTTCTCCCGTTCTGAGGGTTGTCTTTTGGTCTTGTTTATGGTTTCCTTTGCTGTGCAAAAGCTTTGAAGTTTCATTAGGTGCCATTTGTTTATTTTTGTTTTTATTTCCATTTCTCTAGGAGGTGGGTCAAAAAGGATCTTGCTGTGCTTTATGTCATAGAGTGTTCTGCCTATGTTTTCCTCTAAGAGTTTGATAGTTTCTGGCCTTACATTTAGGTCTTTAATCCATTTTGAGCTTATTATTGTGTATGGTGTTAGGGAGTGATCTAATCTCATACTTTTACATGTACCTGTCCAGTTTTCCCAGCACCACTTATTGAAGAGGCTGTCCTTTCTCCACTGTACATTCCTGCCTCCTTTATCAAAGATAAGGTGACCATATGTGTGTGGGTTTATCTCTGGGCTTTCTCTCCTGTTCCATTGATCTATCTTTCTGTTTTTGTGGCAGTACCATACTGTCTTGATTACTGTAGCATTATAGTATAGTCTGAAGTCAGGGAGCCTGATTCCTCCAGCTCCGTTTTTCATTCTCAAGATTGCTTTGGCTCTTCGGGGTCTTTTGTGTTTCCATACAAATTGTGAAATTTTTTGTTCTAGTTCTGTGAAAAATGCCAGTGGTAGTTTGATAGGGATTGCATTGAATCTGTAGATTGCTTTGGGTAGTAGAGTCATTTTCACAATGTTGATTCTTCCAATCCAAGAACATGGTATATCTCTCCATCTATTTGTATCATCTTTAATTTCTTTCATCAGTGTCTTATAGTTTTCTGCATACAGGTCTTTTGTCTCCTTAGGTAGGTTTATTCCTAGATATTTTATTCTTTTTGTTGTAATGGTGAATGGGAGTGTTTTCTTGATTTCACTTTCAGATTTTTCATCATTAGTGTATAGGAATGACAGAGATTTCTGTGCATTAATTTTGTATCCTGCTACTTTACCAAATTCATTGATTAGCTCTAGTAGTTTTCTGGTAGCATCTTTAGGATTCTCCATGTATAGTATCATGTCATCTGCAAACAGTGACAGCTTTACTTCTTCTTTTCCGATTTGGATTCCTTTTATTTCCTTTTCTTCTCTGATTGCTGTGGCTAAAACTTCCAAAACTATATTGAATAAGAGTGGTGAGAGTGGGCAACCTTGTCTTGTTCCTGATCTTAGTGGAAATGCTTTCAGTTTTTCACCATTGAGGATGATGTTGGCTGTGAGTTTGTCATATATGGCCTTTATTATGTTGAGGAAAGTTCCCTCTTTGCCTACTTTCTGCAGGGTTTTTATCATAAATGGGTGTTGAATTTTGTCGAAAGCTTTCGCTGCATCTATTGAGATGATCATATGGTTTTTCTCCTTTAGTTTGTTAATATGGTGTATCACGTTGATTGATTTGTGTATGTTGAAGAATCCTTGCATTCCTGGAATAAACCCCACTTGATCATGGTGTATGATCCGTTTAATATGCTGTTGGATTGTTTGCTAGTATTTTGTTGAGGATTTTTGCATCTATGTTCATCAGTGACATTGGCCTTTAGTTTTCTTTCTTTGTGACATCCTTGTCTGGTTTTGGTGTCAGGGTGATTGTGACATCATAGAACGAGTTTGGGAGTGTTCCTCCCTCTGCTGTATTTTGGAAGAGTTTCGGAAGGGTAGGTGTTAGCTCTTCTCTAAATATTTGGTAGAAGTCGCCTGTGAAGCCATCTGGTCCTGGGATTTTGATTTTTGGAAGATTTTAAATCAGAGTTTCAATTTCAGTGCTTGTGATTGGTCTGTTCATATTTTGTATTTCTCCCCTGATTCAGTCTTGGCAGGTTGTGCTTTTCTAAGAATTTGTCCATTTCTTCCAGGTTGTCCGTTTTATTGGCACAGAGTTGCTTGTAGTACTCTCTCATGATCTTTTGTATTTCTGCAGTCAGTTGTTATTTCTCCTTTTTCATTTCTAATTCTATTGATTTGAGTCTTCTCCGTTTTCTTTTTTGGATGAGTCTGATTGATTAATGGTTAATCAATTTTGTTTTATCTTCTCAAAGAACTAGCTTTTAGTTTTTTCGATCTTTGCTGTCATTTCCTTCATTTCTTTTTCTTTTATTTCTGATTGGATTTTTATGATTTCTTTCCTTCTGCTAACTTTGGGGGTTTTTTTGTTCTTCTTTCTCTAATTGCTTTAGGTCCAAGGTTAGGGTGTTTATTTGAGATGTTTCCTGTTTCTTAAGGTAAGATTGTATTGCTACAAACTTCCCTGTTAGAACTGCTTTTGCGGCCTCTCATAGGTTTTTGGTCATCGTGTCTCCGTTGTCATTTGTTTCTAGGTACGTTTTGATTTTTTCTTTGATTTCTTCAGTGATCACTTGGTTATTAAGTAGTTTATTGTTTTGCTTCCATGTGCTTGTATTTTTTACAGACCTTTTCCTGTAATTGATAACTAGTCTCATAGCATTGTGGTCGGAAAAGATACTTGGTACGATTTCAATTTTCTTTAATTTACCAAGGCTTGATTTGTGACCCAAGATATGATCTGTCCTGGAGAATGTTCCATGAGCAGTTGAGAAAAATGTGTATTCTGTTGTTTTTGGATGATCTGTCCATTGGTGAAAGTGGGGTGTTAAAGTCCCCGACTATGGTTATGTTCGTGTCGATTTCCCCTGAAAACGGTAATTTTCACACAAAAAAATGAAATTGACACAGAAGCTGTGACGTAGCCCCAATTCTACCATAGCTGGGTGTGTAATTTTAGGTAATTCACTTAACTTGCTGCCCTTCCATATCTTTGTACATAAAGAGGAAGGATGGCACTAGTTGACTGGTAGTGTGCCACAGTATATAAAAGGTTGATTCCATGCTTTTGTATAGAAATTGGCTAAACACATCTTAAAAGAGTCCTTTTTTTCTGCAGTATTTTTTATCTATCTAAAATAAGTAATTAACTCAACATTACCTTGATCTACTTTCTCTTTTTCATTTTTAAAGAACACTTAGTTATGTTTTTATGAGATATCAGGGACTTGATAGAGGGATAAATATATTGCAATGTAGAACAGATTTTAAAACGCTTAAAAGGGAGGGGAATTCCCGGGTGGTCAAGTGGTAGGACTCTGCGGTCTCACTGCTGAGAGCCTGGGTTCAATCCCTGGCTGGGGAACTAAGATCCCACAAGCCATGTGGGCCGGCCAAAAAAATAAAAACTCTTAAGGGAATGACCATGTTACATTTTCTAAAAAGGCCTATTTACATAGTAGGCACTCACATATAGGTCAACCATCAGGTTACTATATGTTAAATATATAATTTAGATATAATAAACCCATGTTAAAGATTGCAATTTGGATTGAGTCACTATAATGCTTACTTTTTGACCTAATGAACTGCCTGTCAGTGTGAAATTCAATTTATCTTTTTTTCTTCATATATATATATATATTTTGTCTCTAGGTTAACATAATTGAACCTACTTTCAAAGCAGAAGAGAATGAAAAAGTTGATTCCAAAATGAAAGCTTTCAAGAAACCATTGAGTGTGTTTAAAGGGCCCTTATTACACATCAGGTACTAGTTGAGGATTTTATTTACTATGCTTTCATAATATATCTTGATCATTTTGAGGGAACTGCAAAATTAAGAAAACTTCTGGCCTGTTTTTGAAACTGTGGAAATATAACATTAAGGGTTATCTGAAGACTCACATTGGTTTCCAGATATAGTGGGTATTTGTAGCTACCTTTTTGTTATTTATTCTGTTGAGTGTGTTTAAAGGGCCTTTATCCCACATCAGGTAATAAGAGTGACTATTCATATATTAACAACAAATCTGAATGACATATATTTTTCTCATTTTACTGATAGTGTTTGACTTGCACAAGTGTGAGGTTGCCAGAAATGACACTGAAGTAGCCATTTATCGATTTGACCTTCCAAAAGCTAAAGCTGAACCGGAAAAACAGGGTTTTTACCAAAGCCGAATTTCAGCACATCTCTATTTTTGTCTAGGTTGTTCAATCCAAAAAATTCAGTATTGTTTCCTTATCATGATGTAAAGACCTTTCTCACAAATCTATACAGCCTTATGTTAATACTGCTTTACCAACTTTATTTAGTAATGGTCTACTGTATCATTTTCTATCCCTTTACTTGAAACCTTTCTATGTTACTGTTAAAGACTCATGAACAATAGAGCCAGACATTTTAAACATCAAATCTGAAATTCTCTGACAAGATTGGTTTGTTTACATATATTTTGAATACTGTTCTATTTGGATTTATCTTCACCATCTGCAGGAGTCTGTGGGTGAGAGGGAAGGAGGGAAACACACGTGCATGTTCTTTTCCATGGTTTTCCTTTGTAGTTTCCCCCACTTTGGAATTTGTTTGTTTCCCATTTTTCCCTCTACTAGTTTGGAAGTTACTGTTTTTTCTCTGGAGGCCTGTCAAAACCATAGGTCCTGGCTTGTAACTATCAAGGTATGACTAGAAGATCTGGCTAGGGAGAAAGCCAACTCTGCAATGCCCACCCATTTCTCCAGAAAATCAGTGCTCTCTCTGTCTCTCTGTGTCTCTCTCTCTGTCTCTCTCTCACACACACACACACCACACACCACACACCCCTAACCAACCTCTGTCTCCCTAGAGCTTTTCATGGTTTTTGTGCTGGATACTGAGAGCAGTTCTGAGATTCATTAACCTTCCTGTTTTTTCTGTGGTATATTTCAGATTGGGTTTTAAAAAGATGCCAGCAACCATGCTAATTTATGTCTTGCCCAAAGCTGGGCACAGCTCTCCTGGGAGAGCACTTTTTTAAAATGTGTGTTCTTTACATGAATAAATATCTCTCATACACACATATTCCTGATATAAAATGAATCTATTTAAAGGTGGAGCTTATAGTCAAGGGCTATCTGAAGAACTCACCTTTTTCTCTAAAAATCACAGTCTGGGCTTCCCTGGTGGTGCAGTGGTTAAGAATCCACCTGCCAATGCAGGGGACACGGGTTCGAGCCCTGCTCCGGTAAGATCCCATGTGCTGTGGAGCAACTAAGCTCGTGTGCCACAACTACTGGGCCTGCGCTCTAGAGCCCGAGAGCCACAACTACTGAAGCCTGTGTGCCTAGAGCCCCTGCTCTGCAACAAGAGAAGCCACCCAATGAGAAGCCTGCGCACCGCAACAAAGACCCAATGCAGCCAAAAATAAAAATAAAAATAAATTTTTTAAAAGTAAGTAAATAAATAAAAACCACAGTCCTTTGCATCATTTGGAGGCACCCGATTTGGCTCATGTAATTAAACTACATAAACTTTGCTTGAGTCTTTTTATTTTTAAAATACAGTGGCCAGTAATAGTAAAATTTGCATTTTGAGCCTCACTGATTTTTTGACAATTTTTTCCTGTAATTCCCGCCCCATGTTTTGTGTTTTTCTCCTTCCATATTATTTAGAAAAAACCTTTCTATAGTTAGGACTTACTCTGTTACTTAAATATATCCCTGATGACCATTTTAAGTTACACTCTTTTCTCTTGATGTATAAAAATGTGCCCTATTCTAATGTTTGTAATTAGGTAAAGTTGAAGCAGCAATTTCTTCTCTGATTTTTATCTTTCACCTACCAAAGAGTTTTAATAAAGAAACCTTAAGATGGTGCTGATTATAGGACTAATTCAGAATCTTCCTAATTCGCTCCTGTACTTCCCTGTTTTGCTTTTAGATCTAGGGGGAAACCACAGGACTTTTTAGTGTGCATTGAATCAGTAAGATTAAAATACAAAATATATTAGGTATTGTTTTGTAATCTTCTTTGATGAAATCTCTTTATACAAATGAGTGTAAAATATTAACCAAATGTTTCTCTTCAAGCTGATGATTAGATTGTCATTTATTCTGAGCAATACCATTGGCTTATGCTTTTGTTGTCACCTAGCCCAGCGGAAGAACTGTATTTTGGAAGTACGGAACCTGAAGAGAAGAAAGCTTTGATAACATTGACAAATGTAACGAAAAACGTAGTGGCATTTAAGGTAAATATCTGAAAGATATAAATTGTGTGTGAAAATTGAAAGACTGATAATTTTGAACTTGCACAGTGGTTTTATTTCTGTTTTTAGGCTTGTTATATTGCCTTCTATCTCTGTGTGTCACAGCTTATCTAAAATTTTCCCTGAGGTCTGTATCTTAGTCTTTAATGTGCAGTAATAGGGTACTGTCCAAATTAGTCCCAGGGTTTGTTTAAAAAAAAAAGACACTTTTCATTGTATGAATAATTTAATTCATAGAGAGTGAAAAAAATAAAACTATAAAATCTAAAGTGCAGTTTCCCCCAAGTGTGGTATATTCTGGAGTATAGTCTATACTGGATACTAACCTGACACTGAGCATGAAGTATAACAGGACTGACTCCACCACTGCCCCTTATTGTAGGGTATTACTTCCTTAAATCATCTACTTCCTAGATGTCCTTTGATTACTGCTTTTAAGTTTCTAGACACTATTGTAACATGTGTTCTAATGTGTGTTGTTTTTGAACCTGAATTATGAAATTCAGGTGATTAACAGGATAAACATTTAACAGTTGGATTTCTTTTTTTAGTTTAAGAGGAAGGCTAAGTAACAGACTGATGAGTGTTTTTTTCTAGTAGATTGAGATGCTTTTTTCCTGCAGATGGGAAAAGATATATTCTATATACATAACCACCAAGATTGTTTTATAGACTTTATTAAGGATTTTTAAAGCCATTTCCCCCCAAAGGGCATAAAGGTTATGTGACTACTGTTTTTCTGTAAACAGGTGAGAACAACTGCTCCAGAAAAGTACAGAGTCAAGCCCAGCAACAGCAGTTGTGACCCGGGTGCATCAGTTGATATAGTTGTGTCTCCCCACGGGGGTGAGTTGTCACCTGGCTGGCCACAGTCGGGTGTTATGGGGGGCCTGGGGCTGGGTGATGACTCAGCAAAGCTGGACTGGAATCTAGAAATTAGCAGGGTATCAGCAAGTCACCTCGCCACACTCTGGGCATCTGTTTTCTCACCTGTAAAGTGAGACGGGTGAATGGCTCTCATTAAAACAAAATTTTTTTAAGAAGTAAAATTGTTTAGACTGATGCCAGTTAAAATTGAATTTCAAACAAAAAAAATTCTTCATCTTTAGGAGAACTTTTTCCTTTCCTAAGATAGTTCCGGGCTTCCCTGGTGGCGCAGTGGTTGAGAGTCCGCCTGCCAATGCAGGGGACACAGGTTCATGCCCCGGTCCGGGAAGATCCCACATGCCGTGGAGCGGCTGGGCCCGTGAGCCATGGCCGCTGAGCCTGCACGTCCGGAGCCTGTGCTCCACAACGGGAGAGGCCACAACAGTGAGAGGCCTGCGTACCGCACACACACAAAAAAAGATAGTTCGGTATTATTCATTTTCCTTAGTGAAAAGATAGTTCGGTATTATTCATTTTCCTTAGTGTTTTCTAGAATAATGCTTAAGCCACATAGCCAACCCTTTGTCCCTTTGTAAAGGTTCCTGTTTGTTATATAATAAGTTACCCTTTTGGAATGCAGGTTTAACAGTCTCCGCCCAAGACCGTTTTCTGATAATGGCTGCAGAAATGGAACAGTCATCTGGCACAGGCCCAGCAGAATTGACTCAGTTCTGGAAAGAAGTTCCCAGAAACAAAGTAATGGAGCACAGGTATGCTTTTCCCTTACAGGCTCTCAAATTGCAATGGGAAAAATCCCAAAGAGGAATGCACCTACATGGGCTAAGCAGGCATCCCTTCCTCTTGGCATTTGGCAGACATCTAGGCTTACACTGTTGGCCCCAACCCCTACAAGGCTCGGGTACAAGACCTGGAGTTTCTCTAGGAGATTGCTAATAGCAGAGATTTATTTGCTGGCCAATGCAAGAATCTGAATGTGTCAAAATTACAAACAGATTTTCTCTTACAGCAGTTACCTTTGTAGGAATGCTCACCTTACGTACTAGAATGTTTGCTGCAGTGAAACAGTTTCACAAAAATTGTCTAGTAGTGGAAAATGGAAGGGAACCTAAATGTTCATCAGTAAAGTAATAGTGAAATGCATTTGAGAAGTACTCTGAAGCCACTCAAGAGTGTAGTACATCTGTTTGTTCTGATACCTGTGACATACTATTAGGAAAAGAAAAAAACCTACTCACAGAAAAGTATGTATGACAATTATCCTATTTAAGAGAAAACCCTGTGACTATATAGGCATATACATGTATGTCTGTGCATGTGTGCAAAAAAGATGTATAGGAAAGTAGAGGAGAATAGAGAAGAAGGTTGGATGTGGGGTTTTTTTTCCGGAGTGTGCCCAGTTTTGCTCCCCAAGGGACGCTTGTCAATACCTGGAGACATTGTTGGTTGTCATAACTGGACAGTGGGGTGCTGTGGGCATCTAGTAGGTAGAGACCAGGGATGCTACTCAGTATCCCATCATGCACAAAACAGCACCCCGTGACGAAGAATGATCCAGCCCAAAATGTCAGTGGTGCCAAGATTGAGAAAGCTCAGTTGAGGGTAGTTAAGGATGGCCACACTGATGACATTTGAGGAGAACCTGAAGGAAATGAGAGTAGGCCACATAGATAACAGGGAAAAGAGCTTTGCAGGTAGAGGGAACCATAAATGAAAAAGATGTGTGCTTGGCCTGGGTGAGGAACAGCAAGGAGGTCAGTGTAACCTGAATCCAGTACAGGATGCCAGATCATTGCCATAGTGAGAACTTCTGATTCTGAGAGGAGAAACCATTAGCTGGTGCTGAGCAGAGCCATGAGGTGATCGGCTTGTTTTTTTTTAAAGGATTACTCTGGGAGGCTTTGTAGAAAAATAGACTGTGGGCAGACATAGATGAAAGAGTGATACTACTGAGTTAACAACACTTAGACTAGCGCTGGCATATAGCAAGTTCTATTTAAGTGTGGTGCTCTCCTTTATTCATTTAGTCACTAAAACAACCCTAGGTCGTAGGTAGTTATTTTTTCCTTTTTATAGACGAGAAGCTGAGAAACCTAGTAAGGGTTGTAGTTGAGTTGAATCTTCAAGTAAGGAGTTGAAAGAATACAGATGTCAGATGTGGCTGGAACAGAGTGTGAGAGGATCCATAGTAAGAAAGCATGTTGGAGGCAGACAGGGCCCAGAGGAGCAGCTTGGGCACCATTGTAAAACCACTGGGAGAACGTCGACCTGCTCTGAAATGCCTTGGACAAGATTACCCTTTGCGGGCAATTCACAGAGGGTAGGAGAACAAAAATAAGAATGGGCCTGGGAAGACGAGCTTTATTTCCTCTAGGCTAGGTCTAACTTGTACCCAGCGAGAGAGGGTGAAAGTTAGACACAGCTCAGAGGAATATTTAGTAGCCAAATGAAGGAGAACAATACAGGGCGTCAGGAGGGAAAGCAGTAGGTGAGCTGTGTCAGTAAGGCCCGGGGTAGAGTGTGTGCCAACGTCAGTCAGGGATGAGGTGTGAGAGGTGGCCGTTGCTGGTGACGTGATGGAGGTAACTGATGACCTCACGGGGAACATTTTGAGTTGGTAGGAGCCAGATGCCAAAGAAACACAGGTAGTGAGACTTCCGGAGGTTGGGCTTGTCGGGGAGGGACCAGGGTCATGGTTGGAAGGAAGACTGTGTTGTTGAGAAGGGGTTGTTTGGGATTTTGTAATGGGAGATATTTGAGCGTTGTTTAAAACCATAGTGAGGACCCATTTCCGAAGGAGAGGCTGACCTTACAGAATAAACCACTGACAGTGAAATTCCTGAGAAAGAAGGAACAGAACCTAAAGCCGAGGTAGGAACACGGATCTAGATAAGGCTCATTGTGACAGCTGTGACATGTTTTTAGATGGAGAAGATGTTTAAATTTTCAATTTACTTTTCAGGAGGGCCTACTTTTGAAGTTCTTATCGAACAGTACCTCAAAATTACGGGGTTTTTTCTTTCTTTTTGGTTTTGTTATACATGAGTTGCTTTGTTCTCTTGCTTTGTAAATCAGTTTCTAATGGCTTTCTGTTCTATAACTGTCAAAAGAGAATCACTTACCTCACAGAAACAGCGAGACTTGGTGGTTTGGTACTGAAGGCCCAGGTGAAAGCACCATCTAGAAAGGGTGGCTTCCTGCAAATCGGAAGATCAGGTGAATTCTACTGAGTATCATATAAAAAACTTTTCTTAGGTTATTGAGCACTGTGTGTAATTGTGTTATTTATACCTGCATTAAGAAGCTGGAGGATGTAGGAAAGGAAAAATAATTTTCCCTCTACCCTTCCACGTTCTTGGCTGAGACCCACTGTAATAAAAGACAGATGAACAGGAGAGAAACAGAAGTTTCATAACATGGATACCTCCTGTATACGTGGGAGAGACCCAGGAAAACTGAGTAACTCTCCCAAATGGCCCAAGCCACCACCTTCACTACCATCTCCAGTGAAAGACAAAAGACAGATGTTGTGGGGTGGAGGAAGGCTACCAGGAAAAGCATGGTAAACAAGGATAAAGTTATTACGCTAATTTAGGCAAATTCCTGTCTTCTTGAGGTCCCCAAAATATTCTGAGGTTCCTGAGCTTGCCAGGAAGTGACTTTCCTTACTCACCTAGTAAGGCTGTCTGGAACCCTGTAAGCAAGGTACCAGGTCAGTTGTTTCCAAGGGTCTTTAGTTCCTTAAAGCCATCTGGTCATATCCGACTTCATGCATTTCATTTTCAAATATGACATTCAAGTCAAAACCTTGATAATACAAGCATGTTTCCAATTGTGTCCTGTTACAAGGAGAACACATTCTCATTGAACTTGTGCAAATAACTATATCACCATGAAAATGAGAACATTCACTAAGAGTTTCTAAATTCTGGAGGGATCAGGTATGGAGAAAAATTGTCTCAATTCTGCTTACAAAGGTATAATTCACCAAATTGCAGATAGCTTAAGAGGAAAAGTTCTCCTTAAATCTGGAGAAACAAAACGTGTTTCAATCATTCTCATCAATTCATTCAATCCCATGTTATTAATTTTTGTTCTGCTTGAATTCAGTTTTCTCCATTAGTTCTGGAAATTCTTACCCAGCTCAGTTTTACAGTCTTAAAAGTTATCAGAAACCTGTGTTCTAGAGTACTTGTCAGAGTCCTTTTTGTGAATCTCTTTGAAGGTCAAACATGTATCTATACAAGTACAATCAAGAAGGTTTAGTATTCTTATTTGACAATGTGTCCCACATAATTTAACATATCAAATAAGCCTAAGTGGTTTAATATCTTTTTATAAAGAGAGAGAACACATCTTTTGAGATGTTCCAGGGGCCCTGGGGAAAATCCCTAAGTTCGTTTGAGGTCAAAAAGACTTCATTGAGAATTTGATTTGGGGACGTTTGTCAAAAATATCAAAAGGTTTTGGACACTTGACTAAATAGAATCATAAATCATTATGAAACAATACTTAATTATCCAGTTAACCAAACTGACAGTTAAAAACATTTCAAAGGCAAACACAGAAGGTCACATAGTTGCGAGCAAAACTTAGCTCTTAATCTTAAAACTGAGCCTTTTAATTAAAGACCTGATGATAAAGATGACATGAAGCACAGGAAATTATTTTGATAAAATGCAAAATCTTTTCTTTCTAGGCAGATTACTTAAAAAGGTAAAGAAAAACCTTTCACAATCTCTTATCAGGAGCAGACCAGACCAAGAGCCCAATAAAACTGTCCCTTTAGCAAAAAAAGAAAATTTAGTTTTATGTGATTACACTGTTGATATTAAGCTTATTGTTAAAACCCTTAAAACAAATTTATTCAATTTTAGCCAGCTTGACTACACAAGGTAAAATTTTCTCTTTCTGTCTCTTCCCAACTTTCTGTATCCATTTATTCTCCTACTTTTTCTGTATCCATTTATTCTCCTACTTTCTACTCTGAAATAACTAACTATAGCTTTACTTCAGGATAAAATCACTTTCACTTCCCTTAACAAAAATGCACCTCCCTACTTCTCTTGGCCAAAAACATATCCTAATTCTTATGTACAGGGTTGATGTACTTATTTCTAGTTGTTTTAATAATCCTTAGAAATGTTACTTTCTAGTGAAAACTAATAAATAAGCACTTGCAGTCTGTTACACCAGCGTTCTTTGGATTGGCAAATTTATGAATATATTTCGTAATTTCTAGAAATAGATACTTCCTCACAGTATAGCTTTTCATTGTGGCACAAGATGTTTACTAATATACCCAAATATCTTTCATTCTGTAATAAGAAGCCAGAAGTAGATACTATGTGTAGTAATTAATGTTTCACTATTTTATCTTATTTGGAAATGATCCAGATATTCAGTGAATTTCCTGTCATTTAACTTAGCAAAACTCTGAAGTTTCAAGTTACCAAAGACATTTGGAAAACTGTTTGTAAGAGATATACCATAAAATATACTCATTGCTGGTAAGTTCACCTAACGTTTATCTCGCTGATATTTATCTAAATCACTTGCTACCAACAATCGTTTAGACTCTTCACACAAACGCCAGGAGACATTCAGCCATCATGCCAAGGTGTTCTTCTTGCTGACAAATTTTGTAACAGAGATAACATGAACTTATTTGAATAGTAAGCCCAGGTAGAATAAAGGTTGCATGTCTCTCTTATATCAAGACCTGTATAATTAAACCAACCAGTTAACCCAGTTTGTTTGTTTTGTATTGAAGTATAATTGATTTACATTATGTTAGTTTCAGCTATTCAACATAGTGATTTGATATTTTTATAGATTATACTCCATTTAAAGTTATTATAAAATATACTGTACATTACATCCTTGTATCTTATTTTTTTAACATCTTTATTGGAGTATAATTGCTTTACAATGGTGTGTTAGTTTCTGCTGTATAACAAAGTGAATCAGCTGTACATATACATACATCCCCATATATCCTCCCTCTTGCGTCTCCCTCCCTCCCACCCTCCCAATCCCACCCCTCTAGGTGGTCACAAAGCACCGAGCTGATCTCCCTGTGCTATGCAGCTGCTTCCCACTATCTATTTTACATTTGGTCGTGTATATATGTCCATGCCACTCTCTCACTTCATCCCAGCTTACCCTTCCCCCTCCCCGTGTCCTCAAGTCTATTCTCTATGTCTGCATCTTTATTCCTGTCCTGCCCCTGGGTTCTTCAGAACCTTTTTGTTTTTTTTTTTAGATTCCATATATAGGTGTTTGTTAGCATACGGTAATTGTTTTTCTCCTTCTTTCTGACTTACTTCACTCTGTATGACAGACTCTAGGTCCATCCACCTCACCACAAATAACTCACTTTTGTTTCTTTTTATGGCTGAAGAATGTTCCATGATGGACACTTAGGTTGCTTCCATGTGCTGGCCATTGTAAATAGAGCTGCAATGAACACTGTGGTACATGACTCTTTTTGAATTATGCTTTTCTCAGGGCATATGCCCCGTAGTGGGACTGCTGGGTCGTATGGTAGTTCTATTTTGAGTTTTTTAAGGAACCCCACACTGTTCTCCATAGTGGCTGTATCAGTTTACATTCCCACCAACAGTGCAAGAGGGTTCCCTTTTCTCCACACCCTCTCCAGCATTTATTGTTTGTAGATTTTTTGATGATGGCCCTTCTGACCGGTGTGAGGGGATACCTCATTGAAGTTTTGATTTGCATTTCTCTAATGATTAGTGATGTTGGGCATCCTTTCATGTGTCTGTTGGCAGTCTGTATATCTTCTTTGGAGAAATGGCTGTTTAGGTCTTCTGCCCATTTTTGGATTGGGCTGTTTGTTTTTTTGTTATTGAGCTGCATGAGCTGCTTGTAAATTTTGGAGATTAATCCTTTGTCAGTTGCTTCATTTGCAAATATTTTCTCCCATTCTGAGGGTTGTCTTTCGGTCTCGTTTATGGTTTCTTTTGCTGTGCAAAAGCTTTGAAGTTTCATTAGGTCCCATCTGTTTATTTTTGTTTTTATTTGCATTTCTCTAGGAGGTGGGTCAAAAAGGACCTTGCTATGATTTATATCATAGAGTGTTCTGCCTATGTTTTCCTCTAAGAGTTCTATAGTGTCTGGCCTTACATTTAGGTCTCTAATCCATTTGGAGTTTATTTTTGTGTATGGTGTTAGGGCGTGTTCTAATTTCAATTCTTTTACATGGAGCTGTCCAGTTTTCCCAGCACCACTTATTGAAGAGGCTGTCTTTTCTCCATTGTATATTCTTGCCTCCTTTATCAAAAATAAGGTGACCATAGGTACGTGGGTGCATCTCTGGGCTTTCTATCCTGTTCCATTGATCCATATTTCTCTTTTTGTGCCAGTACCATACTGTCTTGATTTAACCCAGCTTTTATTTACCAAAGATTATCCCACATCATGTGAACTTGAAAAAAATTGGGGGTTAGTTTCTCTATTTCTGAGTTTTAGGAATATTCAATTTGAAAAGCACTTATTTTTCTTTAAGCCAGTTGAATAGTTTTTATGAATTAATCTTGGCAGTACCATTCAGAAGTAGAAAAGTAGCACACATTTATAACATATATATATATATATATACACACATGTAAACATACAGATGCAAACCAGAGACCTTATAGCTTTGGTTCCAGAATTTTAGCCATGAATTAGGTACAGTGACACGAAACTCACTAGCTTAGTAAAGAACAGTTGGATCCGAACTGTGTTTCTGGCAGTTGGAATAAGTTTACCTGCTCGGAGTGCTAAAGCTTTTTTTTTTTTTTTTTAAACTAATATTTGTGGGGGTTTTGTTTTCACTTGCCCAGTTTCAAAATAGCTCCTTTTGGGCTTCCCTGGTGGCACAGGGGTTGAGAGTCTGCCTGCCGATGCAGGGGACACGGGTTCGTGCCCCAGTCTGGGAAGATCCCACGTGCCGCGGAGCGGCGGGGCCCGTGAGCCATGGCTGCTGAGCCTGTGCATCTGGAGCCTGTGCTCCGCGACGGGAGAGGCCACAACAGTGAGAGGCCCATGTAACGCAAAAAAAAAAAAAAAAAAAAATAGCTCCTTTTCTTTAACTTCTGATGAGCTTCATTTTCCTAAAGTTTGCATTTCTTTGAGCTGGCTATCAGGTCCTAGAGAAGGTGGGGTAGAAAATTTACACCTCAAAGGGACAGAGAAAGTAAGGTTTTTTTTCCTGGAGTTTTGGGGGTCCTTTACCTATTATCAGAGGTTTAGCGAAATTACCGTTTAAATGTTTTCTTACTTTTCTAAGTACAGAACAGTTCTGTTTCCAGTGACGTGGTCTTTTATAATACCTACAAGTATTTTGAGATGAACAGGTGAACTTTGAATTGCTTCTAGAGCTGAATTTCTGGTTTTGTGAAGATTTGCAAGACAAAGACAGTTGCTTTTAATTCCTCAAAAAACTGGATTTCAGCCTGAATGGCATCCAACTACATTTTCTTCAGTTCGCTTTATATCAGGGAGATTTCCAATTAAGACGGAAATCGATTTCCATGTTCTGGAGTTTCAGGGCTTAACGCAGCAGCACCTGTACAAAGTCTGTATAAAGTGTCCAACAAAGGCCTTTGAACACTCTCCTGAGTGCACAATTCAACCTTGGACCAATTCACCTTAGGGGAAAAAGCCCCTGAATATTGGCCTTCAGCTGATCCATTTCCTGATAATTTGGGAGGACTTCTGGTCATCTGCTGCCCGTGTGAGCGTGCCTGTTTTCCCTAGGGGGCCATCGGGCTTGTCTGATAACTACAGTATAATCATGGGTGTGAAGAACACCCCTTAGCAGCCAATCAAGGTCCCTATGAGTGGGGAACTGAATGGCCACTAGTCTTTTTTAACTCTTCTCTAAATTTGGTAGATATCTTCTGAAAGTGGAGGTAAAAAGAGCTTTGTAATTTCATCTTACTAAGGACGTCCCTAAGGCTGGCCCCCATACTCCTTCACGTCCTCCTTTCAAGTTGGTCTTTCCATAGGTACCAAGAAAGACAATTGTTTAGGCTGAGAGCGCTCTAAAAAATGTTTAAACACAGAAGTTTTTCCAATTCAAAAGATCCATCATTTGGCCATTGATGAGTAGTAGGATCTTATATTAATCTCAATAGCAACTCAAACTTATAAGCCTTTTTATGGCTTAACCATGGATGCAAGAGGCATCCCGAAACGGGGTGCAAAAGATGCAGCCCTCACACGATTCAGAAAGCTCACTCCCAGAGTTAGCCTAAGAAAGCAAAGACCTTCATTGTCACACGTGGTTAGAATGGGGTCGTGAAAAGTGTTTCCCATAAGAATGATATGCCTTCAGTTACAAACCTGCGACACTGGGTAAGCACTAGGGAACAGGACTTCTCCAGCCCTAAATAAGACAAGAAGGTGGAGACGACAAGGGGCCCTTATGACCGACGCCCACGAGAGCCGGTAGCATCGGAGAATGTTGCTTATCAGTTAGTGTCCCGGATCCCCAGCCTATTCAGGTGGTCGCCAGATGCATGCAGACACATGCATCATCCATCTGGCAGAGACCAGAGAGACTATTCTCACTGGTCATAAAGCCAAGCTCTCAAAACAGAATTAAACGAAAGGAAAATCTCATCTGTCCTATGGTTCTCCTCTGACAACACAAGAGACAGATAAAAGAAAACAATGACCATCTGTGGGAGGAAAGAGGACCAGTGGAAGACAGAAATACTCATAACAAAAATCTCTACCAAAGTCACAATACCTAAGGAACTGGCTGACACAAATATTTTCTCCTGCTAATCTCAATTTGGAAAAGAAGGGACAAGGTGAAATTTTTACCTTCCTCTCTCAACTGCACCAGACTGAGATCCAGGAGAGCTGACTTTAGTAAGAATTCTTACCCTTCTCGGGCTTCTGCCCGTTTTCCAGAATCCCATCTGCAGGCTCCCAAGTGAGTATGGTATCTCAGCAGCTCCCAGGGTAGGTTGCCAAACTGTAGGAGAGGAAAAATAATTTTCCCTTTATTTTTCTACGTTCTTGGCTAAGATCCCCATCCCACCCCCCGCCATACCCCCGTAATCATAGACAGGTGAACAGACGAAAACAGGAAAAAAACAGAGGTTTACTAGCATGTATACCTCCTGTATACTTGAGGAGAGACCCAGGAAAATAGTAAAAGTTCCCGCAATGGCCCATGACACCACCGTAAATACCACCTCCAGCTAAAGAGAAAAGATGATGTTGTGGGCGAGGGAGCTTTTCAGCGCTTTTACTGAAAAGTGAAAAAGCTTTCCACTTTTGTCTGCTTTTTCTTAAAAAATAACCAGCTCAAGATAAACCTTGTGCCCCAGAGGCACGTTTTGGGGTGGCAAATTCTGCTCCCCTTCAAAGATAAACACACGTTGAGCTAGCTGCTCCCTTAGGTATATCTGGGGAGAGGAATGAGTACTTTCACCTCTGTTACATACACTTCTGTGTTTAACTGTTTTCATTTTACACTTTACTTTTCAAAAATTCATTAAAAACTTTAAGAAGTTATGTTTCCTTTGTACTTTCATAGGTTAAGATGCCATACTGTTGAGAGCATTAAGCCAACCACGCTTACATTAAAACACCATGCCTTTAACATGTCAGATAAAACCAGTGAAGAGCTCTATCTACAGGTAAGTGTTCTTTCTTCCTAACTATAAGTCTTTAATGTTAATCAATATTAGAAATCCATTTTTTCCCCACTGACATAAAGCAGACCTTTGGCATAGCCACGACAGAAATGCTCTCTTCTTTGCGAAGGGAAGCCAGATCGGAAATGGTAAGTGGTGCGTTACTTTTGGAGATCTTCTAACTAACTTTCTGAAAGCTCTGGCTATTTCAATTTGGACTAGGGACCTTATAGCAAAGCGCATGGTATTTTGGGGGGTATCGAAGAACTTGATCTCATGGAAAAGGTACCATGTAGTGCCTTTAAATTTGAAAAAGGTGGAGGGGCTCTCTTTCTGAATACCTGGTTTCAGTACCTCCAGGAAATGATTGCTTTGTTCCTTTCTCAACTAGAGAATTAGACCTTTTCAAAATGAGAACAGATACACATCCATTCAGCAACCAAACTGCATTCCCAGCTCGCAGCCTTTCGGAGTAGATGGACTCTGTCCCATAAATGTTTGTGGGATTTCTAATATTCCCGTTGGTCATGCACGTGATTATTGTACTGTTTTATTGATACAAACCTTTCATCCTTTTCTCCCCTCTTTAGCTCAATCGTTTACTAGAAAGCAATAGGAAGCTTGAAGACCAAGTTCAGCATTGTATCTGGTTCCAGCAATGGCTGCTTTCCTTAACAGTGGTCTCGCTTGCTTTTGTCATCTCTCTCTTCTATTTGTTGTACAGTTAAAGAAGTGGTGCTCGGTAGGAAACATGGCTTTTCCGTTCATTAGTTGGAAAAAGTACCACCCAGAACTTCTCCACCATGCTGAAAGTGTCACACATCTGTGCTTCCTTCCTCCAAGGAAATGTACGGCATTTGGGGGGGGCGGGGAACTGAAACATGTCTTGAAAATAAACTGTTACAATAAGGAAACGCTGAAGATATTGATTGTAAGAGACTATAGGTAGTTAGTCAAGTAAGTAAAGGTATATCTGTCGTGTGACTTAATAGAGATAATTTATTTTTCCCTTTTGATTTCATACTTTTAAAGCTTGTTTTATCATGTATATATGTTAGCTGAACGGAAAAGTAACATGCTTTGTTGCAGCCAAAAACTGTCATCTGCTTTTTTTTTGACAGAATTATTATAGCTGAGCCAACTTATTAGCTTTTCTATACTATGTATATAGAAGAACATGTATATTGAAAAAACATACAGAGTAATTTCTGTAACCATGACTTTGTAATTTTGAGAACTACTAACAGATGCTAGTCGATGTTCTTTTGGAATGTACAACTACTTAATGCCAAACCACCTTTAGCCTTTGTTTCTTATCCGTCTTCCTTAACGGCCTGCCTGCCTTTTATTAATCTCAGACTTTTTAATGAACACTCACACTCTCATTTAGCTAGGATTTGGGGAACTAAGTCTGGTTGGATTTTCTCTAAATTCTGTCCGTCAGTAACGTCCAGAAGAAGAACCTCTCCAGTCTTTTTTTACGCAGTTTCACGCTGCTCTCTCTGGCTGGACAGGGACCCTTTTGCTTCCTGATCCTCCCCATTGGACCATCTTCACCCTCCTTTCTAAGCGAAAGGAGTTAGATAAAAATTTTTTTGAAAAGTTAGTTTTTGAGATGCAGAGCAGTATAATTCATTTACATTTCAATTCCTTGCTAAAATCAGCCAGGAGAGGGGAACTTTCGGTAAGGGTGAAAAAATAAATCGAAAGTGTCACTTCTCGGTTTAAGAGTGAAAAATACTGTAAAAACTTCAGACCAGGGTTAATTGACTCCCTTGATATATTCTGCCTTTGTCACAGCAATACTGAGGACGGTTCCTCAATTCGTAACATGATACACCTCGCAGGAGCAGAGCCTGATGCGAGTAGTTTGTTTTCTCATTTAATATAAACAGTTTTGGTCCATGTTGGTTCACATATAAGTCTACTTCATATGAAAGAAAAAAATAGTCTGCCTGGAAAATAAATTTTGAGTTTTGATTGAGCCATGTTTACAGAATGTTTTATTCTGAGGTTGTAGTGTTGGCGGCTTTCATGAGAATGTGATGATTCCCAAATGGCATTATGAAGAATGAAAAAATAGAGTTCCTTCAAAATTGGCCTAGGAAATAAAACCTTAAATGGACACTGGTCTGATACTTCGTCTTAATTTGGGTTTTTCTGTTTCAGTTTGCCACCTCCAGACGTGAAAGTGACTGCAGCCCACCCTAAGTAGTACTGTCCATAGTATCTCCCTGTGTGTGTGCACAGCGATTTCCCCTTTTATGTTAGATTCCTGGCTTTGTCATAATCTAATCCCGAAGTATCTGCGTATGTGTTTTGTTCTTCAGCAAATAAGCGAGGAAACAGTCAAAATTGGAAATGTATTGTCCTGACGGTGTCCCTTTAATGTTTCACATGAAAATTACACTGACTCACTAAAATGTTTTTCCCTGATGTCTGGCCAGTTGAATTTAATAACATTTCTTGTTAACATTTGTGTGTCTATTAAATGTGACTAAGCAAAATTTACTGAAAATTAACCATAAAATCAAAGGCATCTAAACTTCTATACTTGTCTTAATTGATCACATATATTTACATTTGATTTTATTGTGTCTTCGTTTGATTTTATTTAATCACGTCTGTATGACTGAGTATGCTATAATTAATAATTTTATTTTTAATATGTCATTACCTGTTCATGACCAAATTACCAAGGACCAACATTCAGATTTAAATTATCTTCACTTGGAATGGAAATTCATAGAGTTTCCATGAAAACATTAATGAAATATCATTATAGGCAAGAAGCCTAAAGATACAATTGCTGGTAAACCTAGCCTCAAATTTCATAATATACCATAACTGTTTTTATATCTTGCCACTAATTTTGACTGGATTTAATAGCACTTTATTGTACAATTGCAAAGAAAACAAGAATATATTCCTAGAATTGTTGCCGGTGTAATTTCTCTAATGTTCTGGTGCTTTTCATATATTTTCAGTATTTTTATTACTATATTGGTATTTTCTTTGTATAAATTGATCAAAAGAACATGTTTTCTATTTTAATATGTTTTAGAAAAATAATTACATTTATGCAATAAATATCATCAGGAAAAACCTCTGGTCTCTAATTGATAAAGCATTTTAAAAATCAAAGCTCAGGTTCACTCTGACCTTTCAAAGATCACATTAATTTCTTCTGCACCTACTTACCTTTTTATAAGGATGGCACCACAAACTTCCAAAGGCACAACTGTGTCATCAGGTGAACCCGTCCCTAGTGTGT
The DNA here is from genome assembly GCF_008692025.1 of Phocoena sinus. Taxonomy (NCBI): domain Eukaryota; kingdom Metazoa; phylum Chordata; class Mammalia; order Artiodactyla; family Phocoenidae; genus Phocoena; species Phocoena sinus. The sequence continues at coordinate 12,155,732 of NC_045784.1, forward strand.
CCCATTTCTCCTCGCCCCTGGGTCAGGGTCTGGCTGCTCTTCAGGGGAGCTCTCCATTTTCCGGACTTAGCGTTGGCCTCACTGTCACAGCTGGGGGCTCCATCACAGAACCTATCACTAGAGTGGCCGCACATGTCAGAATTGCCCTACATCCCTCAATCCTAGTACCTATACACCTGCCTGCTGACAGGAACCTGCAGGAAGCAGGCTGACAAGAAATCCTACCTGGCTGCCGGGCGCATGGCAGGTGGTCCAGGCGAGAAGGCACCGGAGCACGGCACGTGGGTGTGGTTCAGGAGGGGCGGCCCCGGATAGTGATGGCAAAGGCCCTGGGGATTGTTTGTGTGGTTCCCCTCGCCACTGGAAGACACAACTCCCAAGTGCAGCTCCATGAAATAGAACGAAAAGGACAGGTCCATCTTCTAAACTGCAAAAGAGGTCGAGATACAAAACCATGGGAGAAATTCAAAACAGAGCCACAAAGACAGACCGGTAACCTACCAAGGAGCCCCACACCTACCCAGGACTCTGAGGGTGTGGCCTCCTTTCCCAAAAGATGCAATTTTCTAGGAAAGAGCTCCTGTGTGGGGAAAGCTCCAGCTAGAAAAGGATCAGTTACTTTACAGCAACCCAGCTCTTCTCTAAATTTTACCAGCAACTTAAGGTTTCTTGATGTCAGAACAACATGGGTCCCCAGAAGCACAGGACTCCCCTTTTTCTCCTGGCCCAAGGGCACGGAATGGAAGTCCTCCCATTTGTCCCAGCTGAGGGAGTGGTGGCCAGGAGTGAGGGCTCTGAATGAAGACTGCCCGGGTTCAAGTCCCCCCCTCTCTGACATTTGCTACCTGTGTGACCCGGGAATGTTAATTAACCTCTTTCAGCCTCAGTTTCCTCATCCCTAAGTGCCTCTGATATCAAAGTACGACTTCCCAGGATGAGTGTGAGAGTGAGAGGAAATCTTGCATTTAAAAGCAGCCCTGGAGAGGCTAGCCTGGCTTTGTTGATGTTGCCTCCACCACCTTCCATTCCAGCTCCCTAGAACTTTTCACACTTGGGTTGATGTCCTGAATATCCCATCTCACTCAAAGCCAAATGTCAGTTCTCCAAACTTTTCCCTGCTCTGTACTCCCATCCTTGCCTTCTTGGTACTTCACTCTGAATTTTGGTGCCCAGGTCAAGGGATGCATGTAGATGGCCAGTGATGATCAACTGCCTTGAATCCTGTAAAGGAGTATCCCTTACCAGTCTGAGGAAGACTTGGTTTGATGCTTCCTTCCACCACTGCACCCACACCCCGTCATAACAGCACACCAACACCTGGAATTCATCTTGCAATATTCCACCCATAACAGTTTCCCGTTACATTTGTAACAATTCCATAAAAATATCACATAGGATCTTTCACATCCTCATAACAATTTCATCCTTAACACTGAATATAATTACTTCCCTCTAATGTCCAAAGATTCTCCTCCCTACCCTACTCGTGTCCCCTGCCATGCAAAGTAAAGCCAATCTCTTGCACATGTTAAAATACTTGAGACAACCGGTTCAACTGGCAAGAATACAGAATCCTTGAAATTACCAGTTGTTTGTGTTCCTTTGTCTGAACAATGCGAGAATACATGATAAGACCTGGTGTTTTACAGATAAGGAAACCAAGAGCCTGAGCAATAATTCTTTTTCCCAAGGTCACAGGCTAGTTGGTTTCAGAGCCAAGAGTTGAACTAGTCTCCCAAGTCCAGTGCTTGTTACAACCACTCAGAGCTGCCACGTCTGAGTAATAGGTTACAATGCTGAAAGGACAGCTCTGAGAACTTTACCTACCCTAAACAGCAGGAGACGAAAAAGAGAAGATAGAATACTTGAGAAGCAGAGGTGACAAAACACAAATAACCACTCAGGACCCTTGGTTGGAAACGTACTTGGAATTCTAAGCTACAGACAGAACTTACTTTGTGAAAGGTTTGAAACGTACAGGTTAACGTACTGTTTACTTTGATGGAGGGCTGTGTTGTACAGCATCAACCTTCTGAGAGGTTTATCCATCACTCTGTAGAAGGGCACCTAGGAGGGTGTGCAGCTACTAGTTGTCTCAGCCATAGTCTAGTCACCTCAGGGAGTCATGTGTTTAATACAATCAGATCACAGAAGTTTTCTATTGCCACGTAACAAATTACCACAAAGTTAGCATCTTAAAACCACCCGAATTATTTCATACTTTGTGTGGGCTGAGTCTGGTACAGCATGGCTGGGTTCTCTGGTCAAGGTCTCACAAGACTGTCAGCCGATGACATCCTCCGTGGAGGCTCAACTGGATAAAGATCCACTTCCAAGGGCTCACCTGATTAGATCAGATCCAGCCAGGACAAATCTCCCTTCTGATGAACTCAAAGATACCTGATTAGAAACTTTACATCTGACAAATCCCTCCTGCTGTGTAAGCTTACCTAAATCGTGGGAGTGTTATCCCATCACATTCACTAGCCCCAGCCCCCACTCAAGGGAAAGGGTTATATAGAGTGTGTATTGAGTAGAACCTGCAAGCTCATCCAATCTGGTCCCCTCACTTTGCGGACCAGGAGACAGAGGGTCAGAAAGCTGAACCCAATCTTACCCAGTCTGACTGCTTTGAATTCACGGATGTCCTCACATGAAAACAAATAGACTACAACTTCTGTGTTAGGCATCAAATGATAGTCGTGGAGGACAGTATATCTCTATCCCGGTTGGCTTTCTCCAGTCTGATAACTTCAGTGCACACAAATATTCAAACTTTTATAAATCATCTGTTAAGGGAAAGTATGTCTCCACTATTTTAAACATTGACTCAATCATAAACACTCAAGAAACATTCTCACGATGAGTTAATGTGCTAGGGCAAAGAGGACTTCCAGTAATTGTGTGCTTTTGTAAATGAAGCTGTAGTGAAAAACAACTAGTTTTTTTTTAACTTTCCTTTTTTCTTTTCCGAATAATCCATTTCATTTAGTTTATTTAAATTAGTGTTCTCGGACATACATATGCTCTGTTAAGGTAGCTATGAGAGAAGATTAAAACTAAGAAAGGAAAAAAATCATTTTCTTATGGAGACTTGCATGATGATTCCCAGTATATTTACTATCTAATTTACTTTGTATCAAAGTCCAGTGCCTTGAATTCTAATTATTCCAAAAAGTCCCCTGCAAATTTTCAGGTCATCATAGAGCAGTGCATGTATATGTGCGTTGAAAATGTCACTAGCTTTTTTAAGTCACCCAAAACTCCTTCTGCATGGATTTGCTATTGCCCCATGAATTCAAACTTGATTCTACCTTCTATGTATGTTTGTTTCTGACTGCAAGAAACTTTAAAACTACTAATATTATGACTGTCCCCTTTTGCAGGATCTGGGACTGTAACAAACTAAGACGTGGATCATTTGTCTTTCCCATCCCAATATTCCTCTCTCTTTTCTGCAGCAAACCCTCACCCTAATATTGTCATACAGATTCATTCAGTACAACTTAATATTTGCAGTTAAATTTGCCCTGAACTGTTTTCACCCACTAACAGGCAAATGTGCTTGAGTCAAATACCAAATCACTGTTCTCAGTCATAAACTAAATGTCAAAAATGTGTTTTAGGTACTTTTCCAATACTCTGTGACTCCAGCTACTTCCTCTTGCAGGGATGGAGAGGGAGAAGGTTATAATTAGGGGGAATAACAACAGGATGATGCAGTCTACCAAAATTTAAATTTTTTTCACGTGGCTGAACTAATAAGCTGCTTAAAAGGAAACGGATGTAAAAAGCAAAGCTTCCTTGTAAACCCAGTATTTACTGCTCTGAGATCTCTGAAACCACTTAAGATCTCAGTCATTAAAGGTGGAGGTGTATCTTATAGAGAAATTATATCCTCAACTCAGTGCTTAGGGTAGAAGTGAGTATAGTCAGAATTTTCTTTCCTAAATTCATTGGGAAGGTGGCAAAATAGAGATGGATATAGTAACCATATCTTGGTGAGTCCAAACCTTTCTAACACCAGATAAAGCATTTGGTTTGCTTAATAGTGTGTGTGTGGGGGGGGGGGGTCATGTAGTATAATAAATATATGTATTGTCTTTAAAACTAGAATCACCGTCAGCAAGATTCTCTTAAGAGACACAAGAGAATTGGGAATGAATGAAAGGAAAACGTTCATATTTACCATTCTATATACAGTGGAGGAGACCATCTTGATTCTAAGAGTTGAGAGCCAGATGTAAGTGAGGTTGCTCACATAGTTAAGGCCAAAATCAGAAGGAAAATATGGGCTTCCTCTTAGACAAACCTCTTTAAGAAGGGTCCTCACCACATCTCCACTTCCACCTTGCTCCCTGCTGTCTCACTCCATTCTAGTGTCTATTCCCATCATTCTAGCAAAACGGTACTTGCTAAGATCCAACAATGACCTCCTTATCACTTCTTCCATTGGACTTGCTTCAGCCTGAAACTCAAGTGAGTTCCTGCAGCAGCATTTGGCTGTATCAACCACTAGGTTTCTGAGACAACAAACTCCTGCTTTTCTTTTCTCCCACTTTAGTGTCCTTGACTGGCTCACCTTCCTCCACCAAGTCTTCAAGACGTTGAAGTTAGAACTGGACTCTTTCCTTTCTCTCCATAGGTGATCTCCTCTACACCCAGGGCTGCAATGAGCAACAGCAAGCCATTAACCCTTCGACATTCTAACCATACCTCCTGTTCTAGGTCTAGATATATGTATCTACCATCAACTCAGCAGTTCCAGGTGTCCATCACAAAATGTCAAAAACAACTCATGATCCTCCCCCAGACCTAGCTGTCCAGTTCCTATCTCAATGGATGGTACCACCCTCCATCCATGTAAAACCAAGTACCCCTAAAACTGAGTTCCTCTGCTGAGTTTATAATTAACCTCTCTATCCAAAACTTTATTCCCTTTCTTGTTCCACACCTATTCCCGCTCAAGATTTAGGAGTAACAAGGAAAAGGGAGGATTGTAATCAAGCAGGACCCTATGGGGCCTTCCTGGGACAGACCTTTCCCCTGCCAGGTCCTCTGCCTGCCTCCTGTTTATAGGAAAACTTTAGCCTTTTAGGCCTTCCCCGAGTTACAAAGAGCAAATTTAATCAGAGGAGTGAGAAAAAGCAGAAACAAAGGAAAACAAGCAAGACAAAATAACAATAGTTTAACTACGGAACAAATTTAGTTCCTCCTCAAGGACTACAGATAATATTCTGAGCCATATCCTTGAGCTGTTTTGCAAATACTGAAACTCCCACCAGGTGGAAGAAGTTAACTGCATGTTAGCCACAAGCACATAGACCACAAGCACAGATGGAACCAGAAGGCTGATGACGCTGAGTCCCAATTACCTCACCACCAACCAATCAGAAGAATGTCCACGAGCTGATCACACACCCTAGAACCTTCTCCCTCGCCTCATCTTTTAAAACCTTTCCCTGAAAGCCAACAGGTCTTTCGAGCCTTAGCCACCCATACTCCCTGCTTGACCTTGCAATAAATGCTGCACTTGCCTTCACCACACCCAGTGTCAATAGATCGGCTTTACTGCACGAGCGAGCAGAATCCAGTGTGGTTCAGTAACACATTTACACCAGCTAGAAACCTGACCTTCATCCTTGACCGTACAGGGCCTCTCCCCTTTCCACTGCCATCCCCCTTCTTCAATCCACAGCATCTCTCACCTGGACTTCTGCAACAATCTCAGGCAGTGTCTGGGCTTCCCCTCTGACTCTCTGCAGTCATTCTTTCATACTGTAGTCAGGGACATTGAGGACTCTTTGAAAATGCACATCCTATCGTATCACTCCCCAGGTCCTATCATATCACTCCCCAGGTTAAAACCTTAAGTGTCTTCCATGGCTCTCAGCCCGTGATGAAATTTCCTAACTTGGCCTACAAGCTGCTGAAGGACGACCTTCCCAGCCTCATTTTCCCCCTCTCTCTCCCTCTAAGTAGTCTGGTTCCATCTCTATGCCTGGAACTTCCCCCCATCCCAACCTCCCACCTTCACCTCTTCAAGGTGGCTCTCAGCTCATCTGTTCATAAAAGGTACCTCTCTGCACACCCTCCCCACTTTTCTTCAACATGGTATTGGAAATCCTAGCCAGAGCAATTAGGCAAAAAAAATAAATAAAATAAAAGGCATCCAAGTTGTAAATGAAGAATAAAACTGTCAGATGACATGATGTTATATATAGAAAACCCTAAAGACCCCACCAAAAACTGTTAGAACATATGAATTCAATAAACTGGCAGGATACAAAATCAATATACAAAAATATGTTGCATTTCTATACACTAATAATGAACTATCAGAGAAATTAATAATCTCATACACAAGGTGCATCAAAAAGAATAAAATACCAAGGAATAGGTTTAACCAAGGAGGTGAAAGACATGTACAGTGAAGTAATATTAGTGAAAGAAACAGAAGAAGACACAAATAAATGAAAAGATATTCTGTGCTCATGGGTTAGAAGAATTAATACTGTTAAAATGGTCCATATTGCCCAAAGCAACCTACAGATTCAATGTAATCCCTACCAAAATTCCAGTCCATTTTTTCACAGAAATCGAACAAGTAATCCTAAAATTATGGAACCACAAAGACCCTGAGTAGCCAAAGCAATCCAGAGAACAAAGAACAAAGCGGAGGCATCGTGCTTCCCGATTTCAAACTCTACTATAAAGCTATAGTAATCAAAACAGTATAGTATTGGCATAAAAACAGACATATAGATCAATGGAAAAGAATAGAGAGCCCAGAAAGAAACCCATGCATATATGGTCAATTAATTTATGACAAAGAAGCCAAGAATATGTAATGGGAAAAGGATAGTCTCTTCAGTAGATTGTGCTGGAAAACTTAGATAGGCACATGCAAAAGACTGAAACTGGACCGCTAACTTACACCATACACAAAAGTTAACTCCAAATTGAATGTAAGACCTGAAAGACTTGAACGTAAGACCTGAAATCATAAAACTCTTAGAATACATGAGGGTAAGCTCCTTGACAGTGGTCTTGGCTATGATTTTTTGGATTTAACACCAAAAATCAAAGGCAATAAAAGTAAAAATGAGCAAGTGGGACAACATCAAGCTAAAAAGCTTCTGCACAGACAACAACAAAAGAAAGGCAACTAGCAGAATGGGAGAAAATATTTGCAAATCATATATGTGATAAGGGGCTAATATCCAAAATACATAAAGAACTCATAGCAAGAACTCAACAGCAAACAAATAAACAAAAAAAAACAATACAGTTAAAAAATAGGCAGAAGACCTAAAGAGACATTTTTTCAAAGATGACATACAGATGGCCAGTAAGCAAGGTACCTTAGGTCAACTGTATAAGGCACATGAAAAGATGATCAACATCACTAATCATCAGGGACATGCAAATCAAAACCACAATGAGATATCACCTCACACCTGTCAGAATGGCTATCACCAAAAAGACAAGTAATAACGAGCGTTAGCGAGGATGTAGAAAAAAGAGAACACTTGTGTACCGTTGGTGGGAATGTAAATTAGTGCAACCACTATGGAAAACAGTACGGAGGTTCCTCAAAAAGACTAAAAACAGAACTACCATATGATCCAGTAATTCCTCTCCTGGGTATTTATCCGAAGAGAATGAAAATACTAATTCAAAAAGATATACACACCCCCATGTTCACTGCAGCATTATTTACAATAGCCAAGACATGGAAACAACCTGTGTCCACTGATGGATGAATGGATAAATACACAATATATACACAACAGAATATTATTTAACCATAAAAAAATAAGAAATCTTGCTATTAATGACAACATGGATGGACCCTGAGGACATTATGCTAAGTGAAATAAATCAGATAGAGAAAGACAAATACCATATGATCTCACTTATTTCTGGACTCTTAAAAAGAATCACCAAAAAATGAGCTCATAGCTACAGAGCATGGAGGTGGAGGGTGGGGGGTGGGCAAAATGGGTGCAGGGGTCAAAAGGTACAAAGTTCTAGTTATAAAATAAATAAGTTCTGGGGACGTAATGTACAACATGGTGACTACAGTCAATAATACTGTATTCGGTATTTGAAAGTTGCTAAGACAGTAGATCTTAAAAGTTCTCAACACAAGAAAAAAAATTCTGTAACTACATGTGGTGATAGATGTTAACTAGAGTTGCTGTGATCATTTTGCAATATATATCAATATTGAATCCTTACGTTTTACACCTAAAACTAACATAATGTTCTATATCAATGATATCTCAAAAAGAAAAGGCCTCTCTCTCTCCAAGGACGTGGTTGATCAGTTTCCGCTATCAGATGTTCCCATGATACCACCATGTTTTCTTCATAGTACTTATTGCTGCTTATATTTAGATATTTATGTGGCTTTTTTTTAATTTGAAGTATTTTTAATTTACAATGCTATGTTAGTTTCAAATGTACAGCAAAGTGATTCAGTTACAAATATATATATGCACATATATTCTTTTTCAGATTCTTTTCTATAGGTTATTACAAGATACTGAGTATAGTTCCCTGTGCTATACAGTAGGTCCTTGTTGTGTATCTATTTTATATATTTAGTGTGTATATTTTTTTGTTTTTTTTTTTAATTTTTGGCTGTTTTGGGCCTTCGTTGATGCGCGCGGGCTTTCTTCTAGTTGCCGCAAGAGGGGGCTACTCTTCGTTGCGGTGCGCAGGCTTCTCATTGCGGTGGCTTCTCTTGTTGCAGAGCACAGGCTCTAGGTGCGTGAGCTTCAGTAGTTGTGGCTCGCGGGCTCTAGAGCGCAGGCTCAGTAGTTGTGGTGCACGGGCTTAGTTGCTCCGCGGCATGTGGGATCTTCCTGGACCAGGGCTCAAACCCTTGTCCCCTGCATTGGCAGGCAGATTCTTAACCACTGCACCACCAGGGAAACCCTACAGTACTGGGCCTATGTTAATCCCAAACTCCTAATTTATCTCCCCACCACCACTTTGGTAACCACAAATTTGTTTTCTATGTGTGTGAATCCATTTCTGTTTGATAAATAAGTTCATTTGTATCATTTTTTTCGATTCCACATATAAGTGATATCATATGATATTTGTCTTTCTCTCATTTACTTCACTTAATATGATAATCCCTAGGTCCATCCATGTTGCTGCTTGTGCGACATTTATTAATGCCTTTCTCCCCATTAGACTATAAACTCCACAAGGGGAAGGGATGACATTCACCATCGAGTCCCTAGCACCTAGCACATACCTGCCACACGGATGGAGCCTACTTGAAGGAATTAATTCCTTAGTTTTAAAAAATAGACTCTTCTGGGGCTTCCCTGGTGGCGCAGTGGTTGAGAGTCCGCCTGCCAATGCGGGGGACACGGGTTCGAGCCCTGGTCCGGGAAGATCCCACATGCCGCGGGGCAACTGGGCCCGTGAGCCACAACTACTGAGCCTGCGCGTCTGGAGCCTGCGCTCCACAACGAGAGGCCGCGACAGTGAGAGGCCCGCGCACCGCGATGAAGAGTGGGCCCTGCTCGCTGCAACTAGCGAAAGCCCTCGCATAGAAACGAAGACCCAACACAGCCAAAAATAAATAAATAAATAAATGTTTAAAAAAAAAAAAAAAAAAAAAATAGACTCTTCTGAAGTTCAAGGTTAGCCTTCCCCTTCCTCGTTTCTAGCTTTTGTTAATTAAGAATTAATTGTTAATGTCAATTAATGAACATTTACCAAGCACAGCTTTAGGCAAAGCATGTAACTTGGTGGCATAGGAAAAATATCAAGTAAAAGAGACAGTGGCTGTTCTCAAAGAACCTAGAATAGCTGGTTTGCAGCCCTGAGGGGAATTATAGGTCAGCAAGGCCATTGTCTTTCCAAGCCTCACAATGATGGAATTCCTTCCGTCATTCGTCATGTTCAGGCTCACCCAGATGTTGAGCAAGCAGGGAGCCTTCCCCCAGCTTTTCTTACCCTACTCGCATCTCAGCAAAAATGACTATAGCTTCACTAGTACCATGCCCGAGCAGTTTCTTAAGTGCTGCTTTGTCTCTCCATAGGCCTGCATTTCCCCCCCCCCCCCCCCCCCCCCCCGCCAAGAAGATCCTTCAAAATACTAACTCTACAGTTTACTCTGGGCCAAAAGGCTTCCATCGTCATACAATTTTGAGAAACACCGTACTAAACAAGCCTGAAGTTTCCCCCCATAAACTTTCTCAGACTCTTTATAAAGCATGGAAGCCTCTTTTCAAGCAATATATTTTGGGACTCAGTATCCTAAGAATACACTTGGGAAAACATCGTGTTAGGAGTGTTAACACACGTTGAAGGGATCCTGTATGCCTGGAAGCCCAGCCTGCAACAGAAATTTGTCAGTGCCAAAGGTGATGCTTCCAAGTTAAAATGCCATGACACATGTAAATATAAAGATCTATACTGTTCAGCCTGGTATAGCTCTTTAGACTCTCATTTTCTAAATTCCATTTGTAAAAGTAACTGAATACGGCAGAAAGTCTGTTTTAACTCAATGCTACCTGCACGCTCCAAGACCTTCCTGTGGATTTGCATTTCGATGTCCACTACCCCCCCTAGAGCTAGTTTATATTTTAGTCATGACCAGACTGCCTATGTCTGACTCTCCCTTCCTTCCTAACCCTATCTGGACCAATATTCGTCTGCAACCCTTCTGTGGATCCAATATCATTGCTGCTCTCTGCTCGACAGGATCTCAGCCAACCCATGCATGACTTTGGGCCGCAGCTCATAGCCCATAGGCAGCTATTACCCCCCGGAAACACACCCGCTTTTGTTGGCTTTCCTTCACTAAGGGCAAATCCAAATAGACCTCAAGGCCATTATGAGAATCCTAATTTAGGGGATTTCATTACAGCCATTCAATGTAAGTATGTTTCAAGTTAATGGCATTTTCTAAGTATTGGCAGACTTGGATATAACTGCATATAATCCTATCATCTCAGCCTGCCTCTCTCCCTGTGTTAATGGCATTTCCTTTTAGAGTCTTCTTTTCCATCTTGAAGTCTCTCTGAAGACAGAAATTCTGCTGAGTACTTCACTTCATGCCGGTAGTAGTTTCTTCTTCACTTACATCTTTGAATTACAAAGGTTCTGGCACCGATCTTTGGCTACTTGTACCTATTAACCCTTCCATTTCATGGCTTAAAAATCAGTATACAGGGGCTCCCCTGGTGGCACAGTGGTTGGGAGTCTGCCTGCCAATGCAGGGGACATGGGTTCGAGGCTGGGTCCAGGAGGATCCCACATGCCGCAGAGCAACTAGGTTCGTGTGCCACAACTACTGAGCCTGCGCTCTAGAGCCCGCGAGCCACAGCTACTGAAGCCCACGCACCTAGAGCCCACGCTCCGCAACAAGAGAAGCCACTGCAATAAGCCTGTGCACTGAAACGAAGAGCAGCCCCCGCTCGCCGCAGCTAGAGAAATCCCGTGTGCAGCAACGAAGACCTAACTCAGCCAAAATAAATAAATACGTAAAAAAACAAAAATCAGTATACATTTTTTGTTCAAGGTTCAGGGGAGAATAAAAAGGTGACTGACTCCTGTGAGGTACCTAAGTACAAATGCATTTTATTTACTCCAGGTACATTTTTCTCTAGCTGTTGAATCTAATGTTCTTTGACTCAGTTATAGGTGACATTTCCACGTGCCTTCCCTTGCCCACAGGACTCATCATTCAATATTGGATTTACCTGTCCTCAGTAAAGAGCATGCGTAATAGTATTAGACTGTTTGCCAGGCACCCCCTAAACAAACACGGCTTGAATCAAACGGACTGCAAGTTCAAAGTTTTATGGTTTCAGGAAGTTACAAGAGATAGAAATCTGCTTTGTTGCCCCTCAAACATAAGCTTGGAAAAGCCAATCAATTATGAAGGAGCTATAGAGAGGCACCAAAGAAAATATCACTTCTCAAGAAGGACCTGGTAACCTGAGAGAGAGAGAGACAGAGACAGCAAGCACAACAGAGAGTCCTTGGCCCTTTTCAAAGAGTGAGTTTGAAGGAATCAAGAACCTATGAAGACACAGACCTACTAGAGAATGGACTTGAGGATATGGGGAGGGGGAAGGGTAAGCTGGGACAAAGTGAGAGAGTGGCATGGACATATATACACTACCAAACGTAAAATAGCTAGCTAGTGGGAAGCAGCACAGGGAGATCAGCTCGGTGATTTGTGACCACCTAGAGGGGTGGGATGGGGGGGGTGGGATAGGGAGGGTGGGAGGGAGGGAGACGCAAGAGGGAAGAGATATGGGAACATATGTATATGTATAGCTGATTCACTTTGTTATAAAGCAGAAACTAACACAACATTGTAAAGCAATTATACCCCAATAAAGATGTTAAAACAAAAAAAAGAACTTATGAAAAAAGAGCCAGAATCTGATTAAGAAAGGCTGGGCAGGGCTGAAGATTCTGCATTTCTAACAAGCATCTAGGTCATGCTGACGCTGAAGCTCCCGACCACAAGGCTTTAGAAATGTTAGAAAAGACCATCTCAGGGCCTACAGCAGATCCCCTGCATTAAAAATTGCATATAAAATAGATAGCTAGTGGGAAGCAGCCGCATAGCACAGGGAGATCAGCTCGGGTGCTTTGTGACCACCTAGAGGGGTGGGATGGGGAGGGTGGGAGGGAGGGAGATGCAAGAGGGAAGAGATATGGGAACATATGTATATGTATAACTGATTCACTTTGTTATAAAGCAGAAACTAACACACCATTGTAAAGCAGTTATACCCCAATAAAGATGTTAAAACAAAAAAAAAGAAATTGCATATAGACACCAGCCCAGGTGGTTCATATGCACATTAAAGTTTAAAAAACACTGATCTAAACAACTCCTTCGTTTTGCTCCAAAGTCCATTTTCCTAAGGGCCTTCCCATTTTATCTGACTTTCCATCGTTCCCTTGGCTGCAGCAGTTTTGGTTAGAAGGTGTTATGCTCTTTTTATGGATTTTGCTAGCTAAAGAGTTTGTGGCCATTTATAAGTGGGCTATGTATGTATATTCTTTAAAATAAGTTAAACATTTATTGACTGTTCTCTAGGTACTGGGTACCGTGCTGGGCACAGTGTTACAAAGAGGAATAAGATGTGGGCTCTATATCCTCAGGGAATCACAGCCTTCGGATGGGGTGGTCCTGGTCCAGGTCTAACACATGGGGAATCACTTACACAAAAGGAGCTATTTTTGTCATTAAACTTATTCATTGTATACTCTGATAATTAAAAGGATGACACTGACATTTTCCAGCTGGCCGTGAAATCCATAGATTCCAGGTACAGTTACCATAAGTAATCCTATACAAACTTGATATATCCTCACAAAAACTTTCCATAGGTAAGGACTCCCCATCAGCAAATACCATCATGAAGTCCAGCTAGCAAATCTACAAGATTTGCTCAGGTCATTTTCCCGGGGTGTGACCTCAAGGTGGGAAAAGCTGGATTGCAGATCAGCTGTTAACTCTTTCCTTCCCACTTATACAGCTGTGTCATGCTGGGAGCTGGCTAATGAAGCACACTGTTTAGGCAGTGTGGGCTTTTCAGAAGCAGAAGGACAGGAGAGGCCAATTTCTAAAAGACTTATGTGGAAAATAGTTGCCCTTATTCTAAGGAAACTCATCCTGGAAATGTAGCATCTGAAGCAGGGGAGGCATTCAATAAATATTTGCTGAATGAATGAAAATGTAAATCTGCCTTAGGGGAAACAGCTTAGAACACTAACCATAACACATCCCTGCACTGGTCTTGAGGCAATTAATGTTTACCCTCTTCCACACTCGTGAAAGCATACCCCTTGTGCAGGGTTCATCTTGCACAGTAAAAAAAAAAAAAAAAAAAAAGGCAGGGTATGGCCTGACCTCTATTTGGTTGGGTCTAGTTGTTAGAACTGCTGGTGCAATCGCTAGTAATAAATGGCTCTAGGTTTATTCTCATTTCAAAAATTACTTTGATATTCAGCTTTGCAAAACGAATTCAGATGTTTAATGCTCCACTGAGAATTAATGGACTCGTTTAATGTTCGAAACCCATTAGCTAAACAATTTATTCTGGGGATCAATTATTCAACATTCTGAGGCTCTCCAAAGCACCTATAAAAGACACACCTTAACAGATGCCATTAACAACTCTCTACCCTCTAAGATGGTCCTCGGAAACAGAAAATACTAAATGAATCCTCTCCAGGCAATCGCTCCTATTAAGTATGTTTTCTTTGGGTACTAATTAAATGGATTTTTGTTTTGCTGGATCTGTGAAATTACTCCATTTCTTATTTAGCTCCTTTAGATAGCCAGTAACCCCACTACTTTGTCTCCTTTATTTTCTTTATATCCAAAAGGGATTCCCAGGGACTTCCCTGGTGTTCCAGTGGTAAAGAATCTGCCTTCCAATGAAGGGGATGCAGGCTCGATACCTTGTCGGGAAACTAAGATCCCACATGCTTCGGGGCAACTAAGCTCGCGTGCCACGGCTATAGAGCCCACGCGCCCTGGAGCTCTCGCGCCACAACTAGTGAAGAGAAAACCCGCACGCCACAACTAGAGAGAAAGCCGCATGCCGCAACTAAGACCTGAGCTGCAACTAAGATCCAAAAAATAAATAAACAATAAAATGTTTTTTAAAAGGGGGGGATTCCTGAATCTAGGGCTAGCTACCAAGTATTGCCAGGACTGGAGAGAAGGGCAGGGCTTTTAGATTATGATTAGAGCCAAGAAATGTCACTGGAAGGCAGATGGGGAAAGAAGAGTTGTTTTGCATACTATAGCAACCCTGCCTGTCACTCGTAAGGAGAGAGTAAAAGGGCAAGTTTGCATCTACAAACAGGTTCTACAAATAGCCACTGAACAAAAGCAGCAACTCCCAGGCTTTGCTGCCAACACAACGATTAGATTCCTTCTTCCCAACGGAGGAAAGTGCTTGGTTGTACTGGAAAGGGCTCTTGGCTCAAAAAGCCCTTTGAGTAGATGGTGGGATGTTCAGGATATTATGTGGGGGACGTGTCTCTCCAGGTTAGGAAATATAGGACCTTTGAAATTCACATGGGTCTGTGCAAATCCAGGCACCTCCCATAAATCCTCAGAATGGTTTTGAACTGTTCAAAACAAGACAGCAGGCCCCAAATGGAACTGCTTATGCTAAGCCTCATGTCACCAAACCAAGACTTAATTACATTTTCGGCTCTCCCAGAAACGGAAACTTAAACCAGTCAATAAGAAAATCACCTGATCAGCAATAGTTAGGTAATCCACCTGATAGACCCCTGCCATCCCCTGAAGGAAAGGAACCTTGCAATAACCAACCTGCTTTTTTGTCCACAATGACTTCCTTGTTCCTACTTCCTTCTGCCTATAAAAACTCTTTCTCTTAGTACAGCTCCTCAGAGCTCCTTTCTATCTGCTAGACTGGATGCTGCCCTTCATGAATCGTTGAATAAAGCCAGTAAGATCTTTCAAATTTACTCACTTGAATTGTTTTTTAACAGAACTCAAAACAAGGCAAAGATCACACAATGACAAAGAATAAAGATACAGGACAAAATAAAAACAAATTGTGACTTATGTTAGTTATATGATTTTTTGACACTTTAAAAACATTAACTATCAATCATCAAAAAAACAAAATTAAAAAGAACTGTCACTGGGGCTTCCCTGGTGGCGCAGTGGTTAAGAATCCGCCTGCCAATGCAGAGGACACGGGTTCGAACCCTGATCCAGATCCCACATGCTGCGGAACAACTAAGCCCGTGTGCCACAACTACTGAGCCTGCGCTCTAGAGCCCGCGAGCCACAACTACTGAGCCCATGTGCCACAACTACCGAAGCCCGCACGCCTAGAGCCCTTGCTCTGCAACGAGAAGCCACCGCAGTGAGAAGCCTGCGCACAGCGACGAAGAGTAGCCCCCACTCACTGCAACTAGAGAAAGCCCGCGCAGCAATGAAGACCCAATGCAGCCAAAAATAAATAAATACCAAAAAAAAACTGTCACTGGGTATAAACAAGCAGCATAAACACAATTGTAGCACAGTCTATGACATGTTGTAGACACTCCGTGTTTCCATGGCTGTTCTAGCACTAGGGCCCTTTCATTTTTTATTCATTATAGCCAAGATCTCAAAACTTGAATTACTTTTCTGGTTCTTTAGTTAACGGACCATAAATAATGATACATCTCAAGTCTCTGTAGAAACTACTCAACTCCACTGTCATAGAGAGAAAGCACCTGAAGGGGAGCAGAATATGCCGCCCCAAAATGTGCCTCTTTGGCCTGAGGATTATTTTGAGCCGATTTTCTTGTTTTTCTTTTCTTTTTTTTTCGGTACACGGGCCTCTCACTGCCGTGGCCTCTCCCGCCGCGGAGCACAGGCTCCGGACGCGCAGGCTCAGCGGCCATGGCTCACGGGCCCAGCCGCTCCGCGGCATGTGGGATCTTCCCGGACCGGGGCACGAACCCGTGTCCCCTGCATCGGCAGGCGGACTCTCAACCACTGCGCCACCAGGGAAGCCCTAGCTGATTATTTTTAAGAAACAAAATATTCAGCAGACACAGGAGACTCTCCAGAAACATGGTAGAAGCTACCCTTTTGTAAAGGACATTTACAATTTTAAGGGAAATCTCTATTTGTTAACATCTCCCTCTCTGTACCAGGAAGAGGAGGATGACACTAAATCTCCAGAAACTCTTCTCCATGGAGAAGGCACCCACTTAAATCTGCATAACCTGACCCTTGGTGACCATGCTTCATTTCCTGCTAACCTTCCATAACTGGCTCCCTCCCCTCTCCAACATCCGTCTTCTGTCTTTAACTAAACAGAAGACATTTAAAGTGGTGGCTTGGGGCCATTTCAGGGACGCTTACTCAATTTTTCTGGGTCTCTCCCATATATACAGGAGGTATACGTTATTATTAAACTATCTTTGATTACAAGGTTCCCAGCTGAGAGCTCAGAAGGATACAGGGAAAAAATGATTGTTTCCCTCTACACAGCTATAACTAAGTGTGTGACCTCACTATGATGCAATAAAACTTTCTTTACAAAAACAAGCAGGATGCCACATTTATTTATTTGTTTGGGGTTTCTTTGGGGGTCTTTTTGTTTTGTGTTTCTGGCCGCGCGCGCAGCATGCAGGATCTTAGTTCCCCGACCAGGGACTGAACCCATGCCCCCTGAAGTGGAAGTGCAGAGTCTTAATCACTGGACCGCCAGGGAAGTCCCAGGAGGCCAAATTCAGCTTATGGCCAGTAGTTTGTCACCCCCTGAGGTGGAATTTCTTCCTCACTTATCTTCGAGTATTCCACTGCCTAATCCATCCTTCTGCCCACCTCCAATGTTCTTTCCCTACAACCTGTTCTCCTCACTGCTAGCAGAATGATCTTCCTGAAATGTCAACCTGTGATGGAATTTTTCACAGACGTATGGATATCAAACATCTTCTTCCTCCCACTTACTATGTCATACAGTTCTAGTCTTTAGTTTAGTACATGGCAACCCAGAAAAACAAATACATCACCTAGCCTCCTTCACAGTAAAGCAAGTCCTGGCCAATGAACTGTATGTAGAACCATGGTGGGGGATTTCAAGGAAGACTCCTGAAAAATTAGGAAGTGGTTCACTGACCTGGAGGGGAGATGTGATGGGTGGAATGTCAGCAACTATCATGAGGATAGAAGTCAAGCAGTGAAAAAGACAAATAAACAGAGTTCCTGGTGTTTTGTGGTAAGGAACTGCCACTCTAGTCTAGACTGCATATTGCTGTCTTTTCTCTATGTGAGAGCGGTAAAGATATATCTCGCTTAAGCAAATGTTGTTTTGGATTTTGTGTATGTACAAACACAACACCAACTGATATATTAATGATGTGTCATTCTAGGCTAGTCATAGGAGGGCTTTCAGTTGCAAGTAACAACAACAAAAAAAAAAACAAATAGTACCTGGAGGAAGCGCCTCCTGACTTCGGTTCCACAGTCCAACAGATCAAGGCTCGCCTAACACTGGCCTTTCTCCCATAGTCAAGATGGCTGCCACAGCTCCAGGAATACAACCTCATTAAAGGCAGAAAGAAACAGCCAAGGGACCTGCCGGCACCACGTTATTTTAATCAGGAAAGCAGTAGCTTTCGTAAAGATCTCCACTGAGGTGCTCTGCCCTTCCTCCAGCAGCAAGGGAGTCTGGGAAAGTCAATACTGAGCTACGTGCACATCTACCTGGCACCTATGGCAAAGGCAGGCAGGAGTGCCTGGGGATACTAGTTTAGCCAACCTCCAGTGCCTAAAAACCTTGTAATCGTTACCTGCATCCCTCAGGATAAAGGCTCAATAAAAAATTCAGCCTTCCTATGTCTTAGAAGTGCTTCTCAGGCTCTACTGAGAATGCCCTGGGGTTCTTATCAAAACAGAGATTCTGAATCAGCCGATCCGGGGGTAGGGCCTGAAAGTCTGCATTTCCAAAAAGTTCCCAGGTGATGCCAGTGCCACTGGTCCTTGGCACCATACCTGGCATAGCAAGGGCTGACAAGGACTTCATGATCTGATGCCTGCATTATTTCTACAGCATCATCTTTTTTGTCTCTTCCCCTTCTACTCTCAACTCCAGCCATGTTTTACTTTCAGTTCCCTGGAAGAGTGCTGACTAACTGCTGACTGCCTCGCATGCAGTACCCTCTGCCTGAAACTCACTCCCTGCCTCCTCTGCTTCGTCCTGTGAATCGTTAGTCATGCATTGGGTCCTGCTGGACATCACTTCCTCCAGGAAGGTTCTCTGAATGCCACTACCCTCCCCTCAGAGGTGGAATTTCTTCCTCACTTATCTTTGGATCCCCAGTGCCCAACCCAGTGACTGGTACACTGTGGACTGTTGAACAAATACATGTTGAATTAATGAATCAATGAATGAATCAAAGAAATGATGTATTATCTACAAGACAAACGCTGTATTTCAGCGGGAGTCTTCATAGCCAGCTTTCTGGTGGATAACAGCTATATATTACCATGCCAAAAAGCAAAACAAACAAAATTATCATGCTTTTCCAAAGGCATGTATTCCTTTTAAAAATTAAATAGAAGTCACCAACAAAACCACTAAAGCTAACCTAAATCATCTTATTTATATATTTTTATAAATTTATTTTACTATTATTTTTTTAGCTGCATTGGGTCTTCGTTGCTGCACGCAGACTTTTCTCTGGTTGCAGTGTGCGGGCTTCTCATTGCGGTGGCTTCTCCTGTTGCAGAGCACAGGCTCTAGGGAGCAGGCTTCAGTGGTTGTGGCGTGCGGCTTCAGCAGTTGTGGCTCGCGGGCTCTAGAGCACAGGCTCAGTAGTTGTGGCGCACGGGCTTAGTTGCTCCGGGGCCTGTGGGATCTTCTCGGACCGGGGCTCAAGCCCACGTTCCCTGCACTGGCAGGCGGATTCTTAACCACTGAGCCACCAGGGAAGCCCTAAATCATCTAATTTAAAGGTGACGAAATGTTGAACATGATATAAAGACTTGAGAACAATTTCTTACTATGCTGCAATTACTTGATTCAATGCATTTTTTCTTAGTTGAACTTGCTCCAAATGAGTACTACTGAGGACTGAAGCCAGTCTACTGGTCATTACTCATCCATATGAGATAAGTACAGAAATGGAGAGTAAGCATTTGGAAACCTTTTTGCCAACTTCATAGAGTAATTTTGTTTCATTTGAATCTAACCATTAAAAAACTGTTTGTATTTTTACGTCCTTTTGTTTCTTTACTTTTTTTAAGTAATTCATTTTTATCGTGTTTCAGAATGTCTTGGTTCACAATGGATTGGAAATGGTTTCAAAACCGGTTTTCTCTGCAGATCATTTGGGGGCCACTTCGAAGTTTTCTCATCTGGGTCAGATCTAAAGCAGTGGTTCTCAACTTGGGGGTCACCCTGCCTCCCAGGGAACACCAGTCAATATCTGTAGACATTGCTGATCCTCACAACTGCAGAGAAGGGGCAGGTTCTACTAGCATGTAGTGGGGAGAGACCAGGGACGCTGCTCAACGGCATCCCACAATGCACAGGACAGAGGGCCCCCCGCCCCCCAAGAATGACCCAGCCCCAAATGTCAGTAGTGTGAGGTTGAGAAACCCTGATCTAAAGATCTAAACCCACAATCTGAAGCCAGTTTAGGGCCCAAGACGTTTTCTTCCCTGTGCCTCCTCTCAGCTGGTGAGTTGCTTCTTCCCATCAGAACCACCAACGGAAAAGTCACATGCCCACAGGGTTAGATTTGATAATACTATTCTGTCCTTCTTCTTCTTTGCGTCAAAGATTCTTCCCTCTTCCTGACACCCTTGATTCCTTCGAGGCAGAGCAAAAAGAGAAGCACAGTCTGACGATTTTGCTGCAACAGGGCCTCGTGACTCTTTTCCCCTCTCATCGGTGTTTTTTTTGGTTTTTTGTTTTTTGACAGCTGGCTCTTTGGTTTCTCAATCTTGCACTTAGAATGGGTGCGAGCGCTAATGTGAACGCAATGCTTAGATGTTCATGTTACACAGAATTCTCTGCTGACCCTTCTGGCAACCATCTCGAACAGGACTAAACGAAAACTCTTTTCTTGTTGGACTTGCAGTTGCTGTTTAAGCTTCGTTGAATGTAACTTTCCAAACACATGTCAACAGGCTCTCACAAGTTTTGCTGAAGAAAAATAGGAAGCGGCGGATCTAAAGCTGTTCATGCTTATTTGCACTGCTCCGAGAAATCATTTCACTTCAGAGAGTTTTCATTCAATGACCTGATCCTTTTTTCACCCTGGCAGGGTCAGTGACTCTGGCGATAAACACGCACGTGAACAACTCAACCTAACAGACTTCCTGAAGTTCTTGGAAATGAGGTCTTTGCAATCTTTACTGAAGCTCCTCTTAAAAATAATCTGCCCTCTGCTATTGCCTGGTATTTTTTTTTAAATAAAGAACATGGTTGATTTTACTTTGTTGATTTATTAAAATGCTGCTAATAAAGCTTATATTCCATAATAGGAGTTCTGACTGGGATGCTATAATAATAAGAACTAATACTTTGGGAGAGCTCACTATGTGTGGGTTACAGTGCTATATTAAATATATTATCTCACTTAATCATTGTGACCAGCCTACACAATATGTACTATCATTGTTCCCTCTTTACCGTTAAAGAAAGTGGGGCACACAGAGATGACGACAGTTGGCCAAGCTTATGAAAGTAGTGAGCGACCGGGCTAAGACTCCAAGCCAAGCGCAACGGATCCAAAACTGCGATTCTACCCATCTCCCCTGTCTTGCAAGGTGAGAGTCACTTAAACAAGAAATGCCAGTAGAATAAGAAATTGGAAGGCATGATTTGTGTGCTCTCAGGCTGGTCATGAGAAGCACCATGAAGAAACTAATGTAAATAAGTTCCGTACCTTTAGGAAATGCATCTTACCCATCCTTGTTTCTCCCACAGGCTTGTTGGGTACCGTAAGAGTGCCTCTCACAGAATGAGCGGGCAGTCAGTACTGGGAGCGTTGCCCCACACTAGAAGCTGGTCACTCACATCCTTGCTCTCCACTCATTCCATCTTCACCCCTCTGTAATTTGCAAGTCTGGTCTGGAACCAGTAGCTACGAAACCGGTCATTCTCTCCCCGGGCACACCCTGAGGACAACCCATGAGCCACAGTCACACATCTGTGCTACCTCTGTCACTATCTCTAGCTGCCTGTTCATCCTCAGCAGGGATCCTGGAAGCTGATGTTCAAAGTAGATTAAAAGACAAAATCTTGAGCACCTTTGCTGTTCAGCCGTGGGATGGGAAGTCTCAGGCCCCTTTCCGCAGAAGAGGGGAGGGATGCTGAACAATGGTTAGGATTGCCTCCCCTCTGTCCTGGTGAGCTTTTCATTCCTTCAAGTCAACGTATCTAAAGTTTTTTGTTTTTTTGGTCTTTATTTTACTTATTTAAATTTTTTAAAATTTTATATTGGACTACAGTTGATTAACAATGCTGTGTTAGTTTCAGGTGTACAGCAAAGTGATTCAGTTATACATACACATGTATCTATTCTTTTTCAGATTCTTTTCCCATTTAGGCCACTACAGAGTACTGAGCAGAGTTTTCTGTGCTGTACAGTAGTTCCTTGTTGGTTACCCATTTAAAATATAGCAGTGCGGGGCTTCCCTGGTGGCGCAGTGGTTGGGAGTCCGCCTGTCGATGCAGGGAACGCGGGTTCGTGCCCCGGTCCGGGAAGATCCCACATGCCACGGAGCGGCTGGGCCCGTAAGCCACGGTCGCCGAGCCTGCGCGTCCGGAGCCTGTGCTCCGCAACGGGAGAGGCCACAGCAGTGAGAGGCCCGCGTAACGCCAAAAAAAAAACAAACAAAAACACTCAGTAAAATATAGCAGTGTGTACATGTCAATTCAAGTTTCTTCCTCTCTTCTCCTTCATGTCGCCAGGACTATTTGTAGCTTAGCAGTCTCAAAACTAAAATCACAGATCAGAATGAGACCAAAGAGTGAGAATTACTTTTCAATGCCTCCCAGGACAGCCTGGGAACTTGCAGAAATGCAGATTCTCAGATCCCACCCGAGACCTACTGAATGAGACCCACTAAGGGTGGAGGCCTGCAGTCTCTGTTTTTAATGTTCTCCTGGGGATTCTGGCATGGATGATTCTCAACCCCGACTGCATATTAAAAATCACCTTGGGAGTTTTAAAAGTCCCAAATTCCAGGCTACATGACAGACTAATTAGACTTTCTGGGGCTGAGACATATGCGTAAGAATCTCTTAAAGCTCTCCAGGTAATTCCAGTATGGAGCCGAGGTTCAGAACCAGTGGGTCTGCACAGGGTTCCTCAACTGTGACAACACTGACATTCTGAGGCAGATCATTCTTTATTGTCGGGGCTCTTCTGTTCGTTGTAGGACGTTTAGGAGCATCCCAGGGCTCTGTGCAACAGCACCCCTCTCTCAGCTGTTACAGCCAAAAGTATATCCAGACATTAGCAAACGCCCCTGGTGGAGGAATGGGTGTGGGGGCAAAAATCACCCCCCGCTGGGAATCACTGGGTTAGAGGTCATCATTCTCTCTGCAAGAACGATTATAGGCCAATGCACAACAAAATTATCTGCAGGGCTTATTTAAAAAGCAGATTATTAAGCCCCAGCAGGCCTCCTGAATCAGAATCCTCCAGGAAATCAGGCAGCTTGAGCGTCTGAAATTCTCAAGTACCTTCAAGGTGGAGTACGACTGAACTGACTATTTCTTCTTAAAGGCAGATTGAATTTGACGTCGGTGCTTAGGCAAGCAAAATTCGGTGTGTTTGGAATCCTTGTTCTTGATCACAGGTGGAAGTGAATTGATTTATGTTTCTTCCAAACATTCCAGCTTAGCCAGACAGAACTACTTGGAGAGTTTAGCCATCTCTCTGATGTGCACTGAGGTAAAGGAAAACTCTAAAATTTCCATCTGGGCTTCCCCGGTGGTGCAGTGGTTAAGAATCCGCCTGCCAATGAAGGGGACACGGGTTTGAGCCCTGGACCAGGAGCATCCCTCATGCTGCGGAACAACTAAGCCCGTGCGCCACAACTACTGAGTCTGCGTTCCAGAGCCCACGAGCCACAACTACTGAGCCCCCGAGCCACTACTACCGAGCCTGAGTGCCACAGCTACTGAAGCCCGCACGCCTAGAGCCCGTGCTCCACAACAAGAGAAGCCACCGCAATGAGAAGCCTGCACACCGCAACCAAGAGTAGCCCCGCTCACCGCAACTAGAGAAAAGCCCACGCACAGCAACGAAGACCCAACGCAGCCAAAAATAAATAAATAAATTTATTTAAAAAAAGAAAATTTCCACCTAGTGACAGTAGTGTCATGTTCTGTGTAAATGAGTATTTCAGCATCTGCACAGTAACTTTTTATAGAGATTCTTGACTGTTAAAGGACATTTACTGTGAATGTCGATTCAGACATCTTGAAAGTCACAAATTACAGGGCGAGAGGAGTTTGCAACATTGATTCCAGTTTACTTAAGGGTATGAACAGCACTGATGACCATTTTTCCTAACAATTCTGGTCCTGGGTGTTCTCTTTACGGATGCTATCACCCCCTTAATTAATTTTTTAATATGTTTGGAGAGCTTCTCGGCCACGTTCCAAGCACGCATCTACTTCTGATTACTTTTGCTCTGTCCATTGACTGTGGGTGCATGAAACATGCTTCTTGGTTTAGTAAGAGTTGGCTGGGCCTCATCCTCCAGCTTCTGCCCATAATGTCACTTGGAATCATTCCTTCATTCACTCACTATGCAGGGATAACTGTAATGACAAATAGATGCTTTTAGCGGAGCTTCGGACCTCTGACAAAGGCGTCATTTTTCTTTGGAAATTACCAAAGACTTTACAAATGAGGCAGCATTTAGGCTGGCCTTACAGGATGAGTGAGAATTCATCAAGCAGCCAATAGAGGTTTTTTTTCGAAGATAAATCTTACATCGTAGAGTAGATGAGAATCTGTTTTTGTGTCTCAAAGAGTCCATAGTACCGTGGCCTGAAACTAAGGGTGCCATTTTCCCAACGATTAAAGTCTCTTATAGGTATATTTAGAAACATAATTTCTCCCAAAGAAGGAAACAAACTGGAGAATGAAATATTCCATAATTTGAAGTGTTACAAAACCGGACAACAGGCCCCAAATGAAGTGGCTTATGCTAAACTCCACATCACCAACCCAAGAGTTAATTACAGTTTTAGTTCTCCCCAAAATGGAATCTTAAACCAGTCAATCAGGAATCACCGATCAGCACTAGTTAGGTCATCTGCCCAAAAGGAAAGTCACCTCGCAGTAACCAGCCTGCTTTTTTCCCCTACGTAACTTCCCTGTTTCCACTCCCTTCTTTCTGTAAGAGTCATTTTTTTCATTTTGTACAGCTCCTCAGAGTTTTCTATCTGCTAAATTGGACGCTCAGTTTGAATCATTGTTGCTTAAATAAACTCAAATTCTTTAATAAGCCTCAGTTTATCTTTTAAGAGTTCGAACACAGTCATGTAAAATTTCAAATTGGGCCAGAAAAACCCCAAATAAAACCAAATCCACCAAAAAGGCCATACATGACTCAGAAATTCATTTCATTCCAGCCCAGTGATTCTCAGCTGGGGGCGACTGTGATCCCTAGGGAACATCTGGTAATGTCCGGAGACGCTGTGTGCATTCACACCTGTGGAACGTGTAGACCCTAGAGACGCTGCTAAACATCCTCCGGTACAGAGAAGAGCCCCACCAGCCCCCATACGAAAAGCGCTCCAATCCAAACGGTCAACAGCGCCGAGGATGAGAAACTCGGTTCTACCCCACACCGTGTGGCAAAGGGGACATTTATTTAAACTGCCGTGCTTGGTCGAATGGAAATCAGTCCGGCTCTGCTCTTTGTTCCTTAGACGGTTTAAATGATGACATGTCAAATTTACCTTGTTCCGCCCTCACGGCCGCACAGTTCCATCTATAAACAGGGTCCTCGTGAACTCAGGACACTGCACACTCATGTGAACTTAATAATTTGAGTTGAGGGAAAATAAGAATCCAAGAGTGGGGGCCCATCAATGTTGGCGCAACGTAAGTATTTATGAAAGTACATTCCACCGCGGGTGCACGTGTCTAGAAGAGAATTGTTTCATGCGGCTGTGAGAAGAAGCAAAGTTTTCTAAACACAGCCTGTATTATTTGAAATGAGTAGCCTTACATTCGTGCCAGGTAGAAAGAGCCCAAGAATTTCATATTCAGTCAGCAAACGTGCAAAGAACGGGGTGGGGGGGGGGGGAGAACAAGAGTGTCTCTGTCTAAAACTCTATTTTTCCGTTTAGTAGTCGCTAACCACATGTGGCTGTTGAGTACTTAGAATGTGTTGAGTCCAGCTTAGGTGTGCTATAAATATAAAATACATACTGGCTTTCAAAGACTTAGTCCAGAAACAAGAATGCAAAATATCTCAATAATATTCAGTTTGATTACAAGTTGAAGTAATTTTTCAATATACTGGGTTACATAAAATATATTATTAAAATTAATTTGGCCTACTTTTTAATGGGGCTACTAGAAAATTTTAAATTTTGTATATATAGATATAAATATATAATATACTAATATAT
This sequence comes from Phocoena sinus, assembly GCF_008692025.1. Lineage (NCBI taxonomy): Eukaryota > Metazoa > Chordata > Mammalia > Artiodactyla > Phocoenidae > Phocoena > Phocoena sinus. The sequence goes on from NC_045784.1 coordinate 12,181,894, forward strand.
TATGTATTTCTATCGGACAGCACTGTTCTAAAAGCACACATTTCTTCCTGCCGTTGTTTTTAAATCCTATTGCAATGCTGCTCCTGAAAACTCTGAGAGTTCAGATTTCTAACAGGTGTGTCCTTCAATCACCAGGCCACTAGTTCTCAACCCTGGTTGCACATGGAAATCATGTTGGAGACCTGTTAAAAATTACTGATGCTTGGACATCCATCAGCAAAAACAAAGCAACAAAACTCTAGACCTAAATCCCACATCTTATACAAAAATTGACTCAAAATGGATCGACAGATTTCAATGTAAAATGTCAAACTATAAACTTGTAGAAGAAAACATGGGGGAAGAGCTTCAGGATCTAGGGCTAGGAAGCAAGTTCTTAGACTTTATACCGTAAGCACCATCCATAAAGGGAAAAATGGATAAACCGGACTCATGAAAATTAAAAGCTTTTGTTCTGTGAAAGCCCACTGAAGAAGACAAACTACAGACTGGGAGAAAATATTGGCAAACCGCATATCTAGACTACCCAGAGAAGACTCAAACTCAACAGTAAAAATACAAATCATCTAATGAGAATATGGGCAAAAGACATGAACAGATATTTCACTGAAGGAGGATACAGAGACGGCAGATCAGCACATGAAAAGACATCCAACATCATCAGCCATTAGCGAAATGCAAATTAAAACCACTGCACTGGAATCTACAATGATCTCAATACAAATTTCAATTTTAAAAAGTACTACCGCCCCCCTTCCCATCCTCCCACTCCTCTAGACTCTGATTTAAGTGGTCTAGAGTATGGCGTGGGCATTGAGAGTTTAAAATCTCCCCTCGTGATTTTAACGTGTGGCTAAGGGTAAGGACAATTCTTCGGGGATGAAGAATGTAGCTTAATAGGAATTGATAAAATAGAGCCTGAAGGGAGGTGAGGGAAGGTACTGACTTGGAGCTTTGTGATTGAGGGTTATCTTCACACTGAGTCCCCGAATAAGAGAACGCGGCTTGTTCTCAGGATGTTTTATGTTCCAGCATTAATGTCTAGCCAGAGACACAGCTATTTCTATCCACTGGAAAGAACAGGATTTCGGCAAACTGACCAGGTGGGATTAAACTCTGATGCCTACTTATATTCTCTCACCTTCTGAAACCGAGCGGGGCCCTGTGAGGCTCCCAGGCATGGAGGCCTCTTTTTGGTCCCCCTTTCTTGTAGGCAAGACACCAGCCTCCATGACCTTCCCTGAGTTCCAAAGGACACATTAGAACAGTTCCTAATCAAGAGAGGGACAGCCAGGAAAACACCTGAGGCAAGATTAAAGGGACCAGAGAAGCTCATCAAGGTTAGAAGACCCACCACCTGAGACCCTGCACACACCCTCATCTTGTCAGCAACCCCACCCTTGGGAAGCATTGCTATAAAACTCCTCCTCAAATCCTCCTGGGTTGGGACACATAGTTTTTCGAGGCAGGAGCCTGCTGTGTCCCCCTTTGCCTGGCAAAGCAATAAAGCCATCCTTTACTACTTCACCCAAACCTCCGTCTCCAAGATTCGATGTGGCACCGGTGTACAGAGAGGCTGTACTCTTTGGCACAAAGATTATTTTGAGAGACAGCAGGCACAGGAGAAGTTCTGAAGACAGAGTAGAAGTTACCTTCTTGTAATGGGCATTTACATTTACAAGGGAAGTCTCTATTTGTAAGGGGGTCTCCCTCTGTCTACCAGGAAGAGAAAGATGACTAAATCACCAGAAACTCATCAATGGAGAAGGAACTGCCTTAGTAACAAAACTTACCCTTGTTTACCGTGCTTTTCCTGGTCACCTCCCATAACTGGACTCCCTCTCCCACCACTTTTCTTTTGCCTTTAGCAGAAGGTGGTATTTAAGGTGGTGACTCAGGCCATCTCGAGGCCACCTCAAGGAGACACTCATCTTCCTTGGGTATTTCCCATGTATACATGGGAATAAACTTCTCTTGGTACTTCTCTTGTTAATCTTTTATCACAGGGTCTCAGCTAAGAACTCGGAAGGGTTGAGGGAAATTATTTTTCCTCCCCTACAGCAAGGAAATTTGAGGATCACTGTTTTAGGCCACTGGCTCTCAACCTTGCCTCCAAGTTGGAATGACTTATGGAACCTTTTCAGTATCCTGACGCCTGATAGCCAAAGACCCTGATTTAATTGCTCTGGGGTGCGGTCAGGTCAGCTGGAGTTTTAAAGCTCCCCGAGGGCTTCGAACATGGAGTCAAGATCGAAAACCACTAGTTTAGGTATTCATCTTCGCTTATCTTCAACAACATCGTTACAGAGCAGGACCTTGTGGAGCTCCTGGGCACGAAAGCCCTCCCGTGTCCCCCATTTCTTGATTACAGGCAATAGGCTTCATTCAGCCCTCCGACCTTCCCTGAGTTCCAACAGGTCGGTGCTAATTAGGGAAGGAAGGGGATGCGGAGACAAGGGAGGAACAGTCAAGAGAAACAACAGTGCCGCCTTGGGGTAGGGTCCTGGTTCCCCTCCAGGGACACACATAACAATATCTTTGAGCTGTTCAGCAGATGCTGAAGCCCCCGCCAGGCGGGAGAAGTTAACTGCATGCTGCCCACAAGCACGTAGACCCCAGACCAGCTGGAACCAGAAGGTTGATGATGCTGACGCCCACTTACCTCCCCACCAGCCAATCAGAAGAACGTCCACGAGCTGATCACGCCCTCTGTGAACCATTACTATCAAACTCCTGACTACCCCCTCCAGGTGGGGACACACAGTTTTGAGGGCATTAGCCTGCTGTGGCCCCCTTTGCCTGGCAAAGCCATAAAGCTATTCTTTTCTACTTCACCCAAAACTCTACCTCCAAGATTTAATTCGGTGTTGGGGTACAGAGGCTGGATTTGGCTTCAATATCAGCTGTGTTTTGGCACACAGGATTCAAGAGTGAATGCTTTCATAGGTAGGAGAAAACTTTACAGGCTGGGGGGCGGGAGAGAACCCTGTCTGTTTCTCCAAAATCACTGATTACTCTACCTGTTTTTAAGGCTGGGCAAGTTTTGCCACTTAGCCTCATTACCAGGGCATAGCACAATATCTCCTTTCCCTTTTGAAATGGATTCGCCTCTCCTGAGCTCACAAGACCCTTCCCAACCACCCATCCAATGGCCATGTAAATTGCCTACGTCAGTGGTTCTCAATTTGCTGCGTTTTAGAATCTCCTGGAGACTTTTAAAAAATACCAATGCCTGGCCCCCACCCACAGATGGTCTGATGTAACTGGTCTGGGGTGCAACCTGGGCTTTGGGTTTTTGTTTTGTTTTTTTTTTTTTTGCCGTGCCGCAAGGCTTGTGGGATCTTCGTTCCCCAACCAGGGATTGAACCCAGGCCCTCGACAGTGGGAACGTGGAGTCCTAACCACTGGACCGCCAGGGAATTCCCAGGACCTTGGGATTTTTAAGAGTCTCCACGGATCCTAAGGTTTATCTAAGTCTGAAAACAACTGATCCAACTGAGATTTCATTTAGTGTTGGGAAACTGACTTTGCACCAAAAGATCCTACCAAAAATAGTCAACAAGGTAAGCAGGCATGCAGAATGTGTCGTATGTTCAAGCTAAGGACCCCTAAACAATGTGGTGAAGCGTTCATAAACGCAACAGAGAATGCTTGTAGGTGAATCATTCCTGGGAACACCGTATTCCAAATCTAAATCGCCCCCTCCCACAGCTAAGAGCCCTACAGTGTATCAGAGTCTCTGGCACGATCTATGCAGAGTTCACGTGCATGCCCAGTTCTACAGATGTGAAGGCAAAGTAGTTCTTCTGCAAAACAGTGACTCTCAACTCATCAACTCTCTACCTCCTGGTGGGCCAATGTTATACCAACATCAAATGCAAATTAAAGATAAACTAATTTAAGTCCTAACTGCCTCTACCTCATCTCCCGAGGGGGGCTGGTGTTTGTGATCACACCTCCAAAGCGGTGTGCCACCTGCGGACCGTCATTTTCATCAGACGTGCCTAATGACACAGCTTCATTTTGAAGCTATCCGCCGGCATTCACTCCTAGGTTCCACAGTAGTGGAAGACATTTTCCCCAGTTAAAATATCCTCTCTGCCCCTTTTCAGAGGACACTTTCAGTTTCCAGATGAGCAACCGAGAGGAGGTGCCACCCCTGGCAGCAATCTTTAGGGAGATTTGGAAGAGAAGTTTAACTAAATGTCATAAGAGAGAATCGGGTGTTTTGCACTGTGGTTAAAAGTCCATCCTCTGCCTCCAAGGGATGAATGCCAGAAGATGAGTCACACCGAGTGGGATGTGAATGTGAATAGCAAGGAACAGCATGTAACAGGGGCCTTCTGAACCATGGCTAAAGGCAGACAAGTGGGATGAAATCTTGCTGCCTCAGATTTTCTTGGGCTGAGCGATCTGGAAGCAAACACACAGAACATCTGGGAGACACTGTGGTGGTTCCGCCCAGCTGAGCCCCCTGGAAGCTCTCACCACATGCAGATGGAGATGTGGACTCGAGAAAAATGCGGGTAAGAAGGAAAATGTTAGTTCTAAACTTCGCACTGGTTTGACATGGTTCTCTTCCCACACAAAGGGCAGTCTGTCCTGGGGTAAACAGATGACTCAACCAGGGAATAGAATGACTGTTAGGTTCAGCCGGGAAGCTCAGGAGATTCTGAGCCAGAAATAGAGAGACGAGAAGCAATTGCATTTCATGAAGCCCACTGGCTTTTCCGTACTGAGTTTCAAATTCCAGTACAATTAAAAATCTATACAAGTGGTTCTCGCACTTCAGCATGCATCAGAATCCCCTGGAGAGCCTGTTAAGATGCACCCCCAGTGTCTCAGTGTTTCTGGTTCTGCAGGTCTGTGCTAGAGCCTGAGAATTTGCATCTCTAACAAGCCCCCAGAAGATGCTGATGGCCCAGGGATCATACTCTGCGAGCCACTGCTCTGAGGACAGCTCTGGGTATCTTTTAACCACAAAGGATGACTTACACATGACTCTGAGCGCTTACACCCAAGTACCTCTCTCTTTGTACATATTTGGGACCCCAGTAGGTCAAGTGAGCACAGGATTTGGAGTCACATGGAAGATGCTGACTGCGGATGCCCGTGATGTGACTGGTGCGACAGCAACTTCTGGTTTCATAAACAAACCAGCAGCTGACTGCAGAACAAGAAAAATAACATTAAAAAACTGCTGGGAGCATAACGGGAAATACCAAACCCCACATGCAGAATGCAGAGTGTGTGTGGGACTGGGGAAGGACTCAGAGGATGAAGGGATGTTATTTTGTGGATGAGATGCTCATCTTGTATATGGAAGACAGAGCAGCCTTGAGGGATGCAGCAGGAGGGTTCTGGTTATTTATTTACTAATGTCATGATTATTGATGCCCGCAGGGTGCACAGGGTGGTGCTGAGTTACACATCTGAAAGAATAACATAGTTGGGAGGTTTGTGATGTTGGGATACGGTGCCAGTGGGAAGTGGAGTTCATCTTCCCTGAAGATTTAAATTTGGGACTTGACCACTGTTTATTGGTCAGCCAGAGCTGGTTTTAGTCAGACTGGCCTAGATGCAGGAGAATGGATTTAATGATGTCTCAAGTGCTATTTCTTCTTTAGGTAAAGAAAGCATGTAACGGAAAGTCAGTGCTTCGAGGGGAAGCTATGCTATGTCTATAGCTCACTTTTCCCCATGATCTCATTCTGAGTCTATGAAAGCCATTTAACAACTCTGTAAGCTGGAGGTAACTGATAGCAAAACAATTATTGCCTATAGAAATGCAGTGGAGGGTCCATCAACTTCCCTCCCCCACGGGAAGAAGGAAGAAGCTGGTTTGAGCTCTACCATTCAGCAGTACCATTCTGATGCTCACCACCTGGAGTTAGGGTGGACTCAAAGGGCACGGTCCCCAACAACACTGCCCCCGTTTCAGATGCCAGCTGCAAGTCTGGGGGTCCTCAAGCTACCAGCGCTTCTGACTAACTGGCTACAAATTCAGGGAGGCCCACTACTCCTTCATGTTTGAGAATTCATGAGAATGACTCATGGCACTCGGGAAACCTCTATACCTAAGATTACAGTTTTACGATAAAGGATACAAATGAGGACCAGTCAAATGAAGAGACATGTTGGGAGCCAAGAAGTTTTCGCCATTAGAAGATGGCCGACATCCTGCTTCTCTTCCTGCTTAATGAGATAAAAGCCCGCGCCTAAAAACAAAAGCCCGCGCCTAAAACGAAAGCCCGCGCACGCAGCACCAATGATAATTTGCCAAGTACTTCCCTTATTCTGGATCCCGCCCCCCTTTCTCTGTACTGTATAAATACAGCTACTGCAGCAATAAAGGTTTGAGGCTTGATCAGGATTTTGTCTTGCCTCCATTCTTTCGCGTCTCCTGCCCCTTCTTCTCTTTTCAACCCCTACAGGTTCCTCCTCGGACTCACAAGGATTTGTCCTGCTGGTCGGGACTCCCGGGGACGCCCGGGGCCGAGCACAGAGACATATAGGGTGAGGTCCGAGAGGGTCTCAAACACAGAGCTACTGTGTCCTCTTCCCGTGGAATCAGGGCATGTCATACTCGGCACATGTGTGTTCACTCACGAGGAAGCTCACTGGAGCCTGGTGTCCTGAGTTTTTACTGGGGTCTCATGACATAGGCATGATTAATTGGATAATTGGCTACATGATTGGACTCAATATCCAGTCCCCCTCCTCTCCCTGAAGGTCCAGCTGACATCACCTGGCTCAAAGCCCCAACCCTCTAATCACCAGGTTGTGTAACAGGGAAGAGCCAATTCTGACTGCATATTGGATCTGTTTCTTTGACTTGAACCTTTGCTTCTCGTTGCTTTTGTTATTATAATCACTGTCTATAGCTGCAAGCATACATAATAGCCTGTCACAGGGAACCCTGCCCCTCTGCCTGCCTGTTAAACCAAAAGGCCTTTGTTCAACTCACACAGAGACATTTTGACCCTGCCCACCTGTGAATGGCTGCAGAAAAGAAAAAAATTAACACATCCCTTCCTAGTTTGCAAGATAAACGGCCTTTTTACTTTACTTCCCCACCTTCTCCCCCTGTTCTATAAAAGAAACTGACGTCCAGACCCCAATAAGATGATTTTGGGGGGACCCTAGTCCGCCATCTTCTCGATCTGCCGGCTTTCCGAATAAAGTCGCTATTCCTTGTCTCAGCACCTCGTCTCTCCATTTATTGGCCTGTCGTGCAGCGAGCAGAGCGAGCCTGGGTTCGGTAACGGTTGGTCTAATCACATGAGTCGTCTCCTTAGCATAAACCCAGTTGTGGTCCAAGGACCCACCGTGAATAACAGATGCTTCTATCACTCAGGAAATTCCAAGGATTAAAATTTCCCTCCCAGGAACTATGGGGAGTCAGTCTCCATTTGCATATTCATTTTAATATTCTTGATCCATAAACGTGTCTGTTTTTCAGATGGATGGTTTAAGTGGTTACAACATCACGGGGTTCCTTTGTTTTTAGTTTTAAAACTTAGGTATCTGTAGCGGGAGGACACTTGGAACTGATCTTGGATCACCCCATCATTCTGTGGTTAAGAACCCAAGGCCAAGAGATAAGTGACATGCCCTGGGGCCTCACAGCCAGGTGGAGCTGACCTCGGTGTTACCGGTGTTACCGAGACCAAGCTCGCTCTGCCCGCCACATGACAGGCCAATAAATCAGAGACGAGGTGTTGAGACAAAGAAGACGACTTTATCCTGAAAGCCGAGGTGTTGAGACAAAGAAGACGACTTTATCCTGAAAGCCGGCAGACCGAGAAGATGGCAGACTACAGTCTCAAAATAACCGTCTTATCAGGGTTTGGATGCCAGTTTCTTTTATAGCAGAGAGGGGGAGGAGATGAGGAAGTAAAGTAAAAAGGCTATAAGATTTGCAAATATCCACTGGAATAGCCAGCCTCGGGGAGGGGATGTGTTAATTTCTTCTTGCCTGTAGCCGTTCACAGGTGGACAGGGTCGGGATGTTTCCCTGAACAAAGGCACTCTGGTTTAACATTCAGGCAGAGGGGCAGGGTTCTGCGAGGCAGCCATTATGTATAGACAGTATCCTTTTAGTGAACCAAAGCAATGGGAAGCACAGGTTAAAGTAAAAGAAACAGATCCAACATGTAGTCAGATTTGTCTCTTCCCTGTTACACTGGGATTGGAATTTCTGCTTCCAGACTCAGACTCTAAGTTGTGTTTGTAGAAGGGAAAAATAATTTTCCCTCTGTCCTTCTAGGTATTGATTCTTGGCTGACAGCCCCGTAATAAAAGACAGATTAACAGGATAAAAAGAAACAGCAGTTTAAGAGCATGTAGACACCTCCTGTATACATGGGAGAGACCCAGCAAAACCGAGTATCTCCCCCAAACGGCCCAAGCCACCACTTTACCATCTTCGGCTAAGACAGAAGATGTCGGGTTGGGGGGAGTGGGTTAAGGGGAGGTTTTCAGGCAAAGCACGGTAAACAAGGGTAAAGCTGTAATGCAGATTTCAATTGATGCCTTCACCACTGATAGAGTTTCTAGAGATTTGAGAGTCACCCTTCTCTTCCTGGGACAGAGAGGGAGACACCTTAACAAATGGAGATTTCCCTTATAAATGTTAAAGTCTCTAATAAAAGGGTAACTTCTACTCTGTTTTCAGAGCTTCTCCTGTGTCAGCTGTTTCTTAACAATGGTCAGCTCAGAGTAATCCTTATGCCAAAGAGGCGTATTTTGGGGTGGCATATTCTGCTCTCCATGTTCCTCATAAACCAAGTGTCCCCCTCTCTACCCTTCCCCAGACTCCCTGAAGAGAACACCACCCAAGGCCTGATGTACTCCAGTTAGGAACTCTCTGCTCGTTCTGTCCGACTCTTCCTTTAGATCAAGAACTTGTAACCGAGCAGGACCCCATGGGGGCCTTCCCCCACATCCTCTGCCTTAGCTCCTCTCTGAGGTACCCAGAAAATAGCATTTGATGCACATTCCCTGAGTTGTTTTGCACATGTAAAAGAACCCTCCCCCTCTCCACCAAATGGAAGAACCACTTGATGACCAGGAGCACAGAGCCCCAGGCCTCCCGGAGCCTAAGGACTGATAATGTTAACCCCTGCGACACCACCCCTCACCTGGCTTTTAAAAGTGCTTTGCCGAAACCCTTCGGGGAGCTCAGGACTTTTTAGGGCATAAGTCACCTGTCTCCTTGCATGGCCTTGCAATAAACCTCTCTGCTCCAAACTCCTACGTTTCAGTTTGTTTGGCGTCACTGTGTCTCTCGGACGCACGTTAACAAACTCCTTGGGGGTGAGTGTGGGACCTCGTCCCAATTGGCATCTACATTACCTAAGACAATTGCACTGGCACGTGGAATGTACTTCAAACTGTTTACAAATATATAAATGATACTTAATACAAAAGCACATAAGTGAATAATAGCAAACGATGATTAACATTCATAGGACATTGGCTATCTGCATGCAAATAACTTTCCTTGCACTAACACATTTAAAACTCACATCAACTCCACAGATTAGGCACCATTATTATTATCGCTACTTTACAGTTGAGAAAACTGGTTCACAAAGTTTGAAAAACTTACGGGAGACAGAAGATGGCAGAGCATGGTCTGTTTGCTTCTCGAGTTGAACTCAACCTCTAGCCCAGCAGTTCTCAAACTTGAGTGTTCATCAGGGTCAGCTGGAGGGCTTGTTAAAACACCTGGGGTGGGTTGTGGAATTTACATTTCTAGCAAGTTCTCAAGGGATAATGACGATGCAGGCTTAGAGTCCACAGGTGAACCAACTGCTCTAGGCTTTGCCCGCCAACCCCGAATAAAAATAAACACAAGGCAACACAATCTAAGAAGAAATACAGGCCAAGTTTTATACACAGCAAGCGATCTTCTTGTACATTTTACATTTTTCCCAAGCAGACAGGGGCGACCCAGGTTTACCCTTTCATTGTTTTTGAAGCATATGATGGGATTGGGGCGGAGCGTGAAATTAAAGGAAGGGATGTCTTCTAGTGTTATTAGGATCTTTCAAGAAATGGGAAAAATGCCAGTAACCTATTTCTGTGCAGATTTCAAACCTGAAATACAGGACTGCCTTCAAATCAGAACATTATATCAATCACGTGTTCTGAGAAAATGATACAGAGGAACAGAAAAAAATTTGAAACTCTTTTTCTTCTATCCAAGCCTGTGCCAAACAGGAAGAAGGTGCTGGTGGCGGTAGTGGGTACCTGCAGTGGCCTTTAAGGGAAAAAATAGTCATTGTTTATCAGCCCAAGCCTTTTGTAACATAGCCCCCAGCTGTGACATCGTGGTCAGCTGCCGCTCTGCTGACCACGGTCCACACAATACCCCTAGTCTTTTTCAGTTTCAGGTGAATGGATCTGGACTGTTGGATTAGCTATCAGACACACACTGGAACAATCCTTTCAACAAGCGCCCACACTGACCAAGGAGGAATCTTTGGAAAGGAAGAGTGGGCCGTTTAAAGTGCTGGTTCTCGAACTTCACTGCAAAATGGCATCACTTGGGAAGCTTTTATAAATCCAAAGCCCGGGCCCTAGCCCAGACCTATTACAATATAATCTCTGCAGGTGGATTCGAGCAGTAGCTTTTTTTTTTTTTTTTTGCGGTACGCGGGCCTCTCACTGCTGCGGCCTCTCCCGTTGCGGAGCACAGGCTCCGGACGCGCAGGCTCAGCGGCCGTGGCTCACGGGCCCAGCCGCTCCGCGGCACGTGGGATCCTCCCGGACCGGGGCACGAACCCGTGTCCCCTGCATCGGCAGGCGGACTCTCAACCACTGCGCCACCAGGGAAGCCCAAGCGTTAGCATTTTTGAAGCTGCCCAGGTGATGGCAATGTGCAACCGAGCTTAGGATTCCCCTGGGGATCTTGCTAAAATGCAGATTCCAACTTAGTAGGTCTGGGGTGGGGCCTGAGATTCTGCATTTCTAGCAAGCTCCTAGATGGAGCTGATGCCGCAATGTATCTCAAGTGCAAGAAAAGCAGCAAAATGACTGGCAAAGTTGTGCTCCATTGAATGCAAAGATCTCCTGTTGCTGAGACCCTCCTGCTTGCCTGGAGTCAGAGCAAACCCCAGATAATGTCAGGAGGATGTCTGCTGTTCAGCCCCATTGAGCATGTTAACATCCCGCCTTTGGCGAGGAGGCAAGGAAACTCCAGAAACAGCTGAAATGCTAATTTCTCTTACCTAGCCTCACCTCATGAAATGCTCCGGATTTCCTGGTATAGAATATCGTGCCCCTCTGGATAGACTGATGGATTCAATGAGCCCTTAGCAATCCTATGTTTAGCACTGCTCAGTGAAATCAGAGGACGTGATATTCTTCCACGTGATGTGCACCGGCCTAAGCCTTGCAAATGAATTTCTAAGTCGTCAGGCATTCCCCTTTCCCTCCACCACCAAAATTCTGTGAAATGTGTGATTTGCATTGGACATGTTATTCAGTGACATCCCCCCCCCCCCCGCTTTCCTTCCCACACTAGCTGTTCACCAAGTGCCATCATCTTCTTCCCTGCTGGTCTACCAATCACAGCCTCCTTTGCTCTTAGGTATGGTCATGTGGCTGGATTGTAGCCAATGGAATGTAAGTAGAAATAATGTGCGGGGCATGCAGACCAGGCCTATAAAAATCTCTCCCCATGTGATCTTCTAAGTGCTCTGCCCTCTGCCAACTTTGTGCAAATGAGTTCAGCAACTTGGAAGCCATGTGTTGCAGATGGCAGACCCACAAGATGGAAAGGGAGCTTCCTGCCGATTAGGAACGCTTCTTTTTGACTTTATGGAGAAATACAGTTCTTCTGTGTTTGAATCATTCCACCTTTTGTAATTCTTTACAGCAGCTAGCCATATTTTAATTAGTATACCTTGCAACCAACACGGTCTACCTTCCAAGGAGCAGAACTTGGGGATGTGGAGAGAGAACCATGGGTCACCCAGGTCACAGCATAGCCCCCATCCCATCCTAGAGAGCAAGGTATTTGTCGCAGGACTGGAAGAGGGTCTCTTCCTCCTTGTGGACCTCTCTTGCTCTGCCTCTCTGCTGCTAGACTGTTGCAATAGGGCTTGGGAGAGTCCCTCTACTAAGAGGAGAGTATGGGGAGCCAAAGAAGGAGCAAGGAGAAGCTGATTGCTTAGGTCTACTTCTTGTGTTGGTTTTAAGAATGAGAATGATGATACATGCACCAACAATGTCCACAGCAGCACTATTTACAAAAGCCAAGACATGGAAGCAACCTAAATGTCCATCAGCAGAGGAATGGATAAAGAAGATGTGGTACACATATACAATGGAATACTACTCAGCCATGAAAAAGAATGAAATAATGCCATTTGCAGCAACATGGATGGACCTAGAGATTAGTCGCCACACTAAGTGAAGTCAGTCAGACAAAGACGAATATCATATGATATCTTTTATAGGTGGAATCTAAAAAAAATGATACAAATGAGCTTATTTACAAAACAGAAATAGACTCACAGACATAGAAAACAAGCTTACGGTTGACAAAGGGGAAAGGTGGGGGGATAAATTAGGAGTTTGGGATTAGCACATACAAACTACTATATATAAAATACATGAACAACAAGGTCCTACTGTATAGCACAGGGAACTATACTCTCTCCTGTAATAACCTATAGTGGAAAAGAATCTGGAAAAGAATATCAATAATTAATATATATTAGTTAATAATATATTAATTTCAATTGATATAATGATTATTAATTAATATATCATTTATTAATATATTAAGAATATGTTAGTAATATTATTATAACTATAATATTATAATTATTAATTATACAGCAAACAATAATTAATATTAATTATATAATTAACAAGCAGTGGTTAATAAATTATTAATAAATAATATTACTAGATAGTTAATATTAATTATATAATGAACATATGGTTAATTAATATATATTTATATATTCTTTTTCAGATTCTTTTCCATATATAATATATATATTATATATATAACTGAATCACTTCACTGTACACTTGAAACTAATATGACATTACCAATCAACTATACTTCAATTAAAAAAAAAGAGGGCTTCCCTGGTGGCGCAGTGGTTGAGAGTCTGCCTGCCGAGGCAGGGGACGCGCGTTCGTGCCCCGGTCCGGGAAGATCCCACATGCCGCGGAGCGGCTGGGCCCGTGAGCCGTGGCCACTGAGCCTGTGCGTCCGGAGCCTGTGCTCCGCAACGGGAGAGGCCACAACAGTGAGAGGCCCGCGTACCGCAAAAAAATAATAAATAAATAAATAAATAAAAATTTTAAAAAAGAATGAGAATAATGAAAAGACGATTCACAGACTGTCCAAGTAACCTCACCAGAGGAGACAAGGCAGGGATAATAACAGTGATGGTGATGATGATGATGACGATGATAACTAACACTCTTAAGGGGTTATCACATGCCACCACTGTTATACAGTTTTACACAGATTGCCTCATTTACTCTCCACAACAACCCAATTATTAAGTACTATTAATATTCTCCTTTTGCAAGGGCAGAAACAGAGGCCCAGAGAAATGAACTTGACCACTCTGCAAGTGGCAGAGCCAAGAGCGAAGGCAGTCTCCCTCCAGATCTCAGGCTTGTATCCACTGAACTAGGCAGTTTCAGGGTCTGGAAACTGCAGTTGAACAGTGCAGGTATCTGGCAGAATCAGGGAACCCCAACAACTGGGGAACCCTCAACACATGTGGCACAGTCATAAGAAGAAGCTCTCAGGGAGCTCACACCTGGCCAGCTACGTGGTCTATTTTTCACGACTGCTCCTGGCTGAGACCCAAAATAACACCTTCAAACATAACCTTACGGGAACCTTAAATGAATTAATGCACGCAGGCATCCGAAGAGGCTCATTTTCTTCTATGCCTGTTTCCTTACACTTATAACTTATCTGTATCCTCATAATTCTTGAATTTTAGTATCTTGTAAAAATTTATACAGGCAAAAAGTGTATGCAACATATAAGTATCTCTGAGGATTATAAAATGTACATCTGTGTACCCACCACCAAGCTGAAGCTAGAAGACATTCCAGGATCTTTGGAGTACCTTCCCTAGTCTCGTATTTTTACTCCCCCACCCCCAAAAGGTATTCAAAATTATTTCAGTCATTCCCTTGCTTTCTTTTTTGCCATACTCCAGGGTTCCTCAGTAGCAGCACTACTGGCATTTTTGATGGGATAGTCTTTTGTTGTGGGGCGCTGGCCTATGCTGTTATGAGTTGAATTACACCTCCCCAAGGATATACTGAAGTCCTAACTCCCAGTACCTCAAATGCGACCTTGTTTGAAAATAGGGTGGTAGTAGGTGTAATTAGTTAAGATGAGATTATACTGGAGTAGGGTGGGTCTTTAATCCAGTATGACTGGTGTCATATAACTCTACATACATGGAATCATACGTGTGTTCTTCTGTGACTTGCTGCTTTTTTGATCAGTGTTATGTGTCTGAGATTTACCCAGGCTGGTGCATGGAGCTGTCTATAGTGCATTCATTTTCTCTGCTGTATAGTATTCCACAGCATCAGTATGCCTGGTTCCCCATTCCTTCCATCTGGGGAAAAGGTGGAGACAGGGAAGTTTCTGAGCTCTCTCCTCTGCATTATGGGTGGATTTCTTGTTCACTCTAACCCTAAGGGTGAAACTCTTCATGATCCTAGCCTTATGGAGGGTTCTCCTATTAAAGTCTCTACCTTAGTATTTCTTAAGCTTTATTTTCCGCTCCCTGGGCCCCATGAAGCCTCTAAAACAGAACTTGGGGGTCATCAGACACCCTCAGGATGAAAACCAGGTTGAGCCCGCCTCAGTTCTTGAGATTCCCACTTTCCCTTCCCCTTTGACCTTTACAGATTTCCTTCTTTCTTGCCAGCCTAGGAAGTGCATTTGAAAAGCTCGTTTTTCCAGAACTATGATCAGGACTCTTAGAACTGAAGAAGTGTGGTTCTTCTCTTCCAAGAAAGAAGAAAAGCAATTCTTGGAAATGAACTCATCAGTCTGGTAAACCATAAGAAGTCTTGGAGTCGAACACTGAAACGCCTCAAGAAATGGTATGTTTACAGCAAACCATCATTGTTTCGTGTCGCATAACGAGATCTTGGGCCATGTATGGAAGACTGATCCTCTAGCATTTCCCTCACCCATTGCATTCCCGTTCATTACTTAACTGCATAATTCCACCATTAAGCACGCATCCAACCCTGAGCCTAGTTCCAGACAAATCCCCTTTGCTTTATGTAGAGAATCAGAAACATTGAGTTAGAAGCATCACCTGCATTCTCAGCCCGAATTTACAGAGGTCACGTGCCCCCTCCTCTGCATTCTGTTGAGATTTCTAGGGCCAGTCCATAATTTCCGGGTCCAGTCATTCTACAGCAGAAATTTCACTACGATGACTATGAGACCTGCCTTGTAAAAGCCGCACAATCGTGCCAGAAGCCAGTTCTGGGGCATCCTTTCCTATCAAGAGATTTAAATGCAAAGCCAGAGGCAAACTTTTATGCAAAATGAATAAAACAAAACCTGGTTGGGGAACAGCAGGATGTGACTGCAAATATTCTGACATATTCCAAATGCCAAAAGCCCACAAGTCTAATTTCTACTCCACTGGTTTATGTGTCTTTCTGTGAGAGGTCAGCTGCTTAATAAACACCTGCTACCTGGCCGCGGATTCTCAGAGATCTCTTTTGGAGTTGATTAGACCTCACGGGAATTCAGACACACTCTCGAGTTGAATTCAAGGCCGTGTTTAACTCCTTTCCTCCCTCTCTTCCTCGAACGCCAGCGAGCAAGCAGGTGACAGATATCCTTTTATTCCCACAGCCTTACTGAAGTACAGCTGACAAAATTGTCAACTACTTAAAGTGCACATCATGACGATCTGATACACGGATATACTGTGAAAGGATCCCCCCATCTAATTAATGAACATGGCCGAGGTGATGGACATCTTGACGCTGCCACGATCAGCTGCAAAGCACCACTAGGGCCGTTCCCCGTGGCCCAGGTCGCCCTTCAACCAGCTGCTCTCCACGGATGTTGGAAATAGGCAGAAATCACTATACAATCACACACCATAATTCCTCTCTGTGATACTGCACTCAAGAGTGACTTTGCTTTACACACCAGGAATAACCAAAGCAAGACTCTAATCTCATGGAGAATCTGTTAGGACAGACTTCTGCACCCGTGAAACAAAAGTGATCCTTTATTAAAGTTGGAGTGGGCAAGATGTTACCGGCAAAAGCTGAGCAAGGTTAAAATGATGTCATTTTCCCGCAGACAAGCCTCCAGTGATTTCCGGGAGCACGTGTAATAAAGCCCTTACCATGCCTTACGCGCTACGTCTCAGGTTGGGGCATCACCCAGGTCTTATCCTGCTGCCTTCACTCGCTTTTCTCAGACTTCTGTTTTCTGGTCCTTCTCCCTGAAATGCTCTCCTTCCAGGTCTTTCCATTGCTGCCTCCTTCCTCCTTATAATTCAGGTCTCTGACCAACAGTGATCCACAGAAAGGCCTTCCTAGACCACCCCTTGTCAATTGCTTCCACCCCTGTCATCTGTCTCTCTCCACACCTTTACCTTGCTTTATTGTCCTCAGAGCACTGAACTCCACTTAAAATACATTATTTACTTATTCTCATAATATTATAATAAAATCATTATATTATGACATAATGATTAAATCATTATATTTTCATAATAATAATATATGTATAAATTATTTATTTTAACCTACTCACATTCTGTCTTCTGCACAAGAAGATCTTGGTTACCTCTGTATCCAGGCTTCGCTCAGAGTTTGGCACATAGTACATGCTCAATAAATATTTGCTGAATAGTAAGATATGGAGAATTGGAATTAGAAATTATATATATATATATATATATTTTTTTTTTTTTTTTTTACTAGAAAGTATGTGCTGTTGTTTAACTATTCTTTAAAAAATTTTTTGGCCATACCGCGCAGCATGCGGGATCTTAGTTCCCCAACCAGGGATCAAACCCGCGCCCCCTGCAGTGGAAGCGCAGAGTCTTAACCACTGGACCGCCAGGGAAGCCCCCTATTTAACGATTTCAACCCGTTTTCTGCATTTGTAATTAAGGACCAGGTGACATTAATCTGGCATTTAGGGAGAGCCAGTGTTCCCCACGTGAATAAGACGGTATTAAAATTAGAAGGCAGCTGACTTTTGAGCGAAGAACCTTTCTATTAGGTTTTGATCATGATCAAGTCTCTCTCATCTGGATAAAAAGAAAGAAAACCTCCTTCGAGTCCATTTCGACCCCACCTCCCACGCCCAGAAAGCGCTCGCCTTTCCCTCTCCCTTTAAACTACACTTTGTGTCTGAACTTTCAGCATTTATTCACTTCCCAACAAGGCTTTCACCAAACAACTCCCTCTCGTGTCATCAGGATTTCCAAGCCACTAAACCCCAGAAAAACTCTTCTGCTTCCATCCTTCCTGAGCTCTTGGCATCATTAAACACAGGTGACTGCTCCCTTTCCAAAAGCAACCTCTTCATGGTGCTGGCATGACACCAGTTTTTCTGGTTGTCTTCCTAAGGTTCAGGATGCGCCCTCGGAATCCCCTTGTCTCTTCTATTTGACCTTGAAGCCTAGTCCTTCCCCTTTGTTTCTCCCCTTTCTTCTTCCTATTTTCTACCCGTGTCATTCACTCTCTGGCTTCATTTACCCATTGTACCCCTTTCAGCCACAGGTTAAAGACGTGTATGCCTAACTCTTAACTTGCCATCTTCATCCAGTTGTTGCAGAAGCGTCTCCACCTTAACATGCTGCAAACTGGACATGCACCCTTTCTCCCACCCTAGGGATGCCCCTCTCTGGGAATGGCCCCATCACCTACCCACAGTTTAGAAAAGTCAGAGGCCCAGGAATCACTCCTGATACGTCCTTCTTCATGTCTACAACCCAAATCCAGACAGTTAAACATCTGACACTCTGTACTTTGCTCCATCCCCATGGCCCCAGCCTAGCCCTGGCTTGCTACAACAATGCTGTCTTCCTTAAAAGCAATTTGCCCCCTTCGATCAGTTTACTAATAATAACCTTTTAAAACACAAATCTGCTCATATTTAAGCATTTCAATTTCTTCCACTTGCTCCTTAGTATAAAATTCAAAATTCTTACCAGGGTATTTCACGTTCTCATTCCTTCCTCCAATCCTCCACCCCCAACATAGAAAACTTTCTGCTCATTATGTGGCTCTCAGTTTATTTTCCACCGAAAAACCTCTTTCCTGATTCCCAGGTAGGTGAGACCTCCGTAATATGATTTCTTAGCATCTAGTACTTCTTCTTAGCACTTATCACAAAGGTAATGAAGTAATCATAAATAATAACTATACAAACTATTGTTTTATATATGTATGGTCTTGTAATAGGATGAAAACTCAATGAGGTTAGGGGTTTGCCTATGGTTTTTAATTGCTTCCTAACCTTTTCCCACATCATGGCACAAGGAGAAAAATGATATTTATAAGGGAAACGGGAATAACCAGGGGAAGAGGCCACTTCTGGCCAGAGGCCACCAACCTGTGGTCTCTGGCTGTCCTAGACTCTGCCCTCCACCTTGGAGGCTGGGGGAATAAATGTGTTAGCACACGTGGGTACTGGGCTAGTTAGGAAAGTCTGCTTTACATTGACACTATATCCCTAGGACTGGCATGACTTTTCTACTCTAACACATTGCTCTCTAGTCGCTACAGCTTCCCCCCACTCCCGCAGAGATATTTAAGACAGAGTCTGGAGGAAATTTATTCAAAGTAAAAAGGTTACCCAATAGTCATCCAGCAAGGCCTTGGATACTTCACTAGCTTAGATGAACAAGGAGACTGTAGGTACAAGTCAACACAGGAAGGGAGGAGGGGGCACCCACAGAAACACCATTGAATACAGGCATTACAAAGGAGCTCCAGCACACCGAAGCCTGGACTTACGGTGCCTAGTTTTGTTTTGTTTTGTTTTGTTTTTTTGCGGTACGCGGGCCTCTCACTGCTGTGGCCTCTCCCGTTGCGGAGCACAGGCTCCGGACGCGCAGGCTCAGCGGCCACGGCTCACGGGCCCAGCCGCTCCGCGGCATGTGGGATCTTCCCGGACCGGGGCACGAACCCGCGTCCCCCGCGTCAGCAGGCGGTCTCTCAACCGCTGCGCCACCAGGGAAGCCCCTGGTGCCTAGTTTTGACGTATTGTACACTGCTCTAAGGGGAAATAAAGGGAAATTTGAGTACCTACCTACTGTTGCATGCTTGGTTGTATACTTTTTAATTATATGCATATATTATAGTTGACACAGTACCTAGATTGTAAAAGAAAGCAAATTTGCAAACTTAATGTGATACAGATGAAATAAAAGAGATCTTAAAAGTCTGAAACACAACAGATACTTAATGTGAATTTTTTTCTTTTTTTAAAAATGTTTATTGGAGTAGACTTGATTTGCAATGTTGTGTTAGTTTCAGGTGAATTTTATTCTTAATTGCACTGAATGAGAAACTTTATTTCAAGTAAACTTCTTGATCATTTTGAATTTCTCTTAGCGGACCTTTTAAAGTTAGATTTGATTGGTTTTCATTCCTAACATGACTGATACACATTTCATTTCCCCCCCACCCTGGGGCCGGCATTATTAGTGTTATTATTGTTGTTTACTGGTATTTTTAAAAGTCATTTGTCCATTTGGGGGGTTCAAGTTAGTCACCACTCGATAATACTATCTGGACACACACTGCATGGGCATTTGTAAAGTCCACTATTTCACGATACACTGACAGCCAGAAAATGAAGGCCAAGAGGCCACTGGCCACTCCTCCCTACTATGAGATGCCAGTACTTTCTCCAGATGCATGAGCCCATATGGGGACATACTAGAAGATCTAATTGTTCCCTTTTATTAATAACGAGAAAAATAACTGCAAAGAAAAGTTTTCTTTCCCCTGTACTACACTAGAACATCTTGTCCCTAAAAGGTGTGGACTCTATTTTTTTTACAGATCTTTAGTCTCGACCAGGGGGCAGCAAACCTCCTCTGTAAAGGGGCAGAGAGTAAATATTTTCTACTTTGTGAACCACACAGTGTTTGCAACTACACAACTCTGCAGTTACTGTGCAGAAGCAGCCACAGACAATACATGAATGAATGAGCGTAGCTGTGCTCCAAAAGAACTTTCTTTACAAAAGCATGCGGCAGCCCATTTGGCCCATGGCTATAGTCTGCCCACCCCTTGATGAGGGCAGCAAAAGCCCAGGTCCTCACAAGGGGAATTTGACACGAAGAGCCTTGCTCACAAGAAATAGTACAAGGTGATAAATATTTTTAGGCTCCAAGAATTCTAAATGTAGCTAAGGGTCAGGAAAGCAGGTGCCGGCTTCTAGCTCACTGAATCAAAGCCTTAAAGGGTAAACCACCAGACCCCAAGATCAGAGGGGCTCTCATGGTGTGTGTTAGGTTGAACTGTATGAAAGTGCTGATAGTTGACCGTTTTTGTTTTTGTTTTTGTTTTTTTTTTGGCTGCACCACGTGGCTTGTGGGATTTTAGTTCCCCGACTAGGGATTGAACCCAGGTCCTCGGCAGTGAAAGTGCGGAGTCCTAACCACTGGACCACCAGGGAAGTCCCTGATAGTTGACCGTTATTGACAAGCAAAGATGGCAGCTTCCTAACTTATCTATATGTAGAAATATGAATAATAATGGTTAGAGGTTTTTTAAAATAAATTTATGCATTTATTTATTTTCGGTTGCGTTGGGTCTTTGTTGCTGCGTGTGGGCTTCCTCTAGCTGTGGTGAGCGGGCGCTAATCTTCGTTGCGGTGTGCGGGCTTCTCATTGCGGTGGCTTCTCTTGTTGTGGAGCACGGGCTCTAGGCACGTGGGCTTCAGTAGTTGCAGCAAGCAGGCTCAGTAGTCGTGGCTCGTGGGCTCTAGAGCACAGAGCTCGGTAGTTGTGGAATAGGGGCTTAGTTGTTCTGCGGCATGTGGGATCTTCCCGGACAAGGGATCGAACCCGTGTTCCCTGCATTGGCAAGCAGGTTCTTAACCACTGCACCACCAGGGAAGTCCCTCCTCTTTTTTTTTTTTTTTTTTTTAAGATGTGGCCACTCCCAGGCATTTTGTTTGTTTGTTTGTTTGTTTGTTTGCGGTACACGGGCCTCTCACTGTTGTGGCCTCTCCCGTTGCGGAGCACAGGCTCCGGACACGCAGGCTCAGCGGCCATGGCTCACGGGCCCAGCCGCTCCGCGGCATGTGGGATCTTCCCGGACCGGGGCACGAACCCGCCTCCCCTGCATCGGCAGGCGGACTCTCAACCACTGCGCCACCAGGGAAGCCCCCAGGCATGTTTTATAGGCAGGCTTTCTGTGCTTTTTAGTAAAAGGGACCTTGATATATGCCAGTAGCGGTCAGTGGTGTAGGTGAGTTGTTTACCATGAAATATCTAATTTTTTGTTTTTTTACAAAGCACCCCTGCTTAAATCAATAATCTCAGTATTCCATTTCCATGTTCACTTGGTAATTCATGAATGCTATGGGCAGAACGTATTTAGGTCATTACATTTTTTTTTCATTATTAAAAAATCATATCTACACCTAGAATAGTAATGCAAATTCAGCAGAGATAGCTTCTCACAGTTCAGTCATTTCTTAGTAGAGGGTCTGTATCCTATTAGAGTCTGGCCCAATATAATCACAGTATACAGACTCCAGCTCCAAGCAGAAATATAGGTTATGCTGCTAACATCCAGTTCCATCAGGTTCATGAAAGGATCCCATCAAATTCGAAGCCTTCAAAGAGTCTCTATACATTTTCTGTCATGCTGAATTTGTATGAGAGCATAATATTTAAATCCATTGTAAAATGTGTTCTCTGAAAAGGAAGAGAAATCACAATTCTGGTGCCCTAGAGCTAAAGTAGTAAGTTAGAAGAAGTTACAAAAGCACTTCAGATGTTAGCCTCGTGGGTCTTCACATTGAGGATGGGGAACCTTTGATTTTCAAAGACCATTTATGATGAAAGGATCCTGCACTGCTCTAAGACTGAGGGTGTCTATCAAAGCACTGAGCATTTACGTTTTGTAAAATACCCAAGAGGGCCACTTAGGCTGTAACTGCTAAAGAGGGAGGTTCTAGAGTCCGTAAGCTTCCTCCAGCACAGTTTCCAATGATGCCAAGGAGACATTGATCACTGGAGCCCCTGGTGTCCTTCTGTCCCAAGTGGGTTCTAAAGCAAACAGAAATTCTTCAGAAAGTATCAGAAGAAATATTTTTCTCTGTTAGAATTCTTTTTCTTCAGGGAGACTTGCCAGAAATTGCCTTCTACAGCTAATACTAAAATTTCTCATTTAGTCTTACAATTTTTAGGCCCAATGAGTTGCAAAATGATGAGAAATTTGTAATGTATTGGAATTTGAGTTATGTTTTCATTTATGCAAATATCCTTTTGCAATTTGTTATGTAACTACAGGAGGCAGGGTTCCATATTAAACCAAGCCCTCTAGAGAACTGATACTGTTCTCAGATAAACGCTTCCTCTTTTGGTAGAGCTCAGGAGGAGGAAAAATAGAAAGAATGTTTGCAAAGATACAGGATCATTGAAGGTGTATTAAAATGAAATATTGTAAGTCAGATATAAAAGACTAACTATTTTTCTCTTCTAGATTTTGAATGACAGTGCAGTTATTTTAGATGAAATGAAGTATTCTGGTTAATCAAAGTTCGGTTTCCTAAAACTTTCACGAGATACAGGTTATCTACTTTTAAGGAATCAGGATTTAGGAAGGTAATATTAACGCTATTCTTAAATAGAATCTAATAACTAGTGCAATTGAGCTCATACTATGTGCTAATCACTTTAGAATACTATCACTTTCAGTTTATTATTACACGTATTAGTAAATATGGTTCCATTGAGAAATATACTTTAATTTGTCCTGTACTTGGGAAAGATTAGTTGGACTGATTGATAGACACTTCCAAGTGATAAAATGGTTGCTAAGTAAACCATTTCATTATAAATAATGAAAATGAAAGGAAAATATTGACAATAGAACTGTGTAAGAATTAAAATGGAAGGTATGTTGAAAATTAAATAGATTTTAGCTTAATTATCTCAATCTTTTTCAACTTTACAGATAGCCCACTATGAACCATCAAGGAAATTAATACCATAAAGTACGTACAGATAAAATGTAAACATTAGCACGTCCAGTGCCTGGTGAGGGCAAATTAGAAGATTAAGATCAACCTCTTATCGATATATAAAGATCTCTTACAAATGAATGAGAAAAAGACAGACAATGCAAGGGGAAAACAGGAAAACCACCTGAAGAGGCACATTCCAATATCATATGGAAAGGTGTTCAACCTCATTGGCTACTAGGTAAATGCAAGTTCAAACTACAGCAAGATGTCACCACATACACATCAGAGTGGCATCTGATAATATGCGTGTATCAGAATGGCAAGATTCTTTTTACATATATGGGTTTGGTAGATATTAACAAGGATGTGGAGCAATGAGAACTCTCATGCACTGTTGATGGGACTAAACAGCGTAAAATCACATTTAAGTAGTGTCTGACAGTAAAGTTGAAAATGTGTACAGACTATGACCTAGCGATTCTATTTCTGGCTCTCTACATCCCACAGAAATGCACGCTTATGTGCACCAGGAAACATGCCCTAGCGTGTTCCCAACAGCACTGTTAGTAGATGCTCCAAATAAGAACAACTCAACAGTAGAACTGGTAAGCAAATGGAGGTAGGTCCACACCATACTCTACAGCAAGAAAATGAATGAACTACACCTCCATATGACAGCATGGATAAATCTTAAGCACAGAAGACTGAGCTAAGGAAGCCAGGCTACATACTGTATGATCCTATTAATATATATTTCAAATACTGGCCAAATTAAATTATTATTATACAATACAATAATGATAATATAACTATATAATAATTATGCACAACTCCAAAGGAAGCAAAACAATACAGTGGAAGTCAGGATAACGGTCTCCAACAGGAGGTAGTTTGGGATTGTGATCAGGAAGAAACAGGTGGAGGCCTTCTAGGGGGCAGATGCCATTCTATGTTTTGACCCGCAGGGAGGACACGTGGGTGTTTTTCAATAATTTGTTAAACTAAATATTTATGTCTTATGCACATGTTGTATGTTGTATCACAAGATAAAACGTTAAAGAAACTTATTTCACTGGTATTTCAGAAAGATGAGTTTATTTATGCCATAAATATTTAATGGACGCCTAGGGTACTCGGGCTTGTGCTAGAGAGAGCTCATGATTTAAACCAGGTGAGGCAGAAGAGAACCAAGGGAGACTAAGGGAATTTCACTGATTTTATTTAGTTAGAGTTATCAACAGAGGATGATTGGAAGATGCTCCAGTTAGGGATGAAAGGAACAGAAAAACTGGTGTCTGAATAGAGCCAGAAGACTGTAAATGGTCCCAGAAACCTCTTACATCTGGGAGGAACTTTATTCTCTAATGAATTTCCTCCTCAGGGTTGAGCTCTATCCTCAAGCTTATTTGAAAACTGCTTGACCTCTCTCTCCGGTTCTTTGTGCTCTTTCTGCATTGCCTGTAAGACTGTTTTTTTCTTAATTTCCTTAAACTACTGACCAAGCGCCTATGACATTCATTATTTGGAGGAAAATAAATCAAATTCCATCAATTTGAAAGCCCCTGACTAAGCGTTGGAACCTATGGGGTAAATACAAAAATCAAACTTGAGAACTTCTGACCTTCCTCTTACTGATGTACGTGGAAAGCAATTACATGAATGTGTATTTCTGCCCTGGGAAGAGAACAAAACAAAACACGCGGCCATGACTAAATTTCCCACAAACAGCTCACTGTGCTATTTTTTGACAGCTTCCTCTACTACCATAATTAATAACCTTGACTGTGACAGGAGATTTTTCAACAAAGTTTGTGGCTCTTGAGTTAAGAAGTGTAGAAGTTGAATCCCAAACAAGGGAGTGAGTCTTTAGTCAGAATGTACTTCTGCACCAACCAGTATAGTGGCTAGAAAAACAGTGTTGTAATGAATAACAATTTACTAACATTTTATTGTGAGTGGCACAGAAGACCAAATTTGAATGCAAATCCCTGAATTAGAGCAAGCCAACGTGTTCTACCACTGTAGCCAGGTAAGAGTGGGAAGTCAAGAAACTTGGAGTAGATTTGTCATGAAGATTATGTACAAGGTATGACTACTGAGATGAAAGTACTCTTATCTCTGTTAAAATACCTTGCTCTATCCTGTTTAAATACATTTTAAAAACATTCTCTGGGAAGTTTAGGTAGTAACTTCAAATCTTTCCAGAAAAGCACATGTACTATCTATCCACGCTAAGTGTTTGAATCGGCTATGGTTGCTAAGACACCAGAGCTTTGAAATTAGTTCTATCTTCAATGGGCAAGGTTAGGAGAAAAAGAAAAAAATCATTTTCTCCTAACTGGGAAAAGAGAAGTATGCAGTTTAATGTTTAACTGTATAGAATGTCTCTATTTGTCTCAGAATTCGTTTGCATGTTGCTGGAAATCATTTAGAACCATGTGTCCACTAACTGCTGGCAAAACAATTTGCCCTGAGGGAATGTTAATTAAGCAAAACTAATGCTTGTTTTTAATTAAATGTATGCAGATATTTAAGCTTTTTCTAGAATGATGTAGAAACTTCCAACAAGTTAATGTCATAGCTGCCTTAACCTTCTCAATCTATGATCTTCACTTCCCCATCCACTTAAGGCTTCTACACTCCTAGGCACCTTTTGGAACATAACATTGCCTGAAAATTTTCCACCTCTAAAATCGTGGACTCTGAAGCACTGCTCTCAGTTCATAACCTCGTATGGTATGGTTATCTCATTCTCTTACTCCTATGATAGGACTTGATAGAGGATGAGGTGGTCACCAACTTTTGACTCTCAGGTTTCTGCTTTTAGCATTGGACAACATTATGGAAGGCTATCTACTAAGATACAAACCCTGAAGGTGAAGCAGGTTTTGGAAGCAAAAATGATGAGTTCAAGTTTAGATACAATTAGCCTAACATGCCCCAGAGATAATAAATGCATCTAGAGTTCGTGAGAGAGAACCAGTCTGAAGCCACTGACACACTGACAATAATGAGGCCATGGCAAGAGGTGAGATCATTCAGGTAGAGAGTAAGAATGAAGAAGAGAAGCAGGCTTAGGGTCAGTGTCTCAGGAACTCTAACATTTAAGAGTTGATTAAAAGAAGAGGGCCTTAGAGTGGCCAGAAAGGCACGGTGTATGTAAACCACAGAGAGAGAGAGTTTCAAGGAAGAGACAGAGAGCACAATATTGTCAAAGGTAGTGAGCTGTTAAGTCAGAAGTCTGAAGATTGTCCATTGGATTTAGCAACATGGAGGTCACCAATGATCTTGGTAAAAGCAGTTTTGATCACATGGAAGTTGCGGAATCAGAACGTGAGGTGTGAGAGGAAAGTGAAGAAATGGAAAGTATTGAGCATCCTTCTGTGACGTTTGGGTGAGAAGAGGGAGAAAAAATAGACCATCTGTTTGATGAAAATTGGATAGAGTGAGGGATTTTTAACTGGGAGAAGTGTAAGTGACTTTGAATGTTAATGGAGAGAGAGAAAGACCTGGGATCCACAGCATGGGAGACACCTGAGGCTTAGAAAGGAAAAGACATTCCACCACTGTAAATTTGGTTTGCAAATCTGGTGATGGGCTGTTTAATAATTTCTTCTTCCTCCTTGAAATAAAAGGAAAAATTATCTGCTGAATTTGTGGTAGAGATAGAGAGCTCACCTGACTAAATGTCATGCTTCTGGTGTGGTCTGAGCAGGGCTCTGGTTCCATTTCTTCGTCATCCCCTCAGCCCTTCCCTTTTTCAGGAGTCAGCGCTCTTCCAAGACAGCCTTTCACCATAAGGGTAAACTGTGGAAGAAGACCCAGTCTTCACATTTGCATACCACTGTGGTATGCAAAGGAGAAAGGGTTTGTGTTTCAGAGTTCCCCCCAAAAGTCCTGAGATTCACTCCACTAGACAGGCATAGGAGATGCACCTGCCCATGAGTAGATGGCCAGAAAGATGACATGTTCTGACTAGCTTGTCTGAATTCACGTTTGACTCACGGGTCTGAGAGAAAGTAAGTGCACCTAAAACCCATGGGTCTCCGATGGAAATAGAGGGTTGCTTGAAACGTGGGACATGAGAGATAGATGGTGAGAAGGAAAAGAAAGTGGCTACTACAGAAGAATAAAGAAGGGATCCTGGATTCTTTCACAGCACTGAGAAGGAAGCAACCTTGCTACAACTTGATTTGGGACTTCTAGACTCCAAAACGGTGAGACAATAAATTTCTCTTGTTTAAGCCACACAGTTTTCGTTTTTGTTCTTGCCATTGTTGTTACAACAGCCCTGGCAAACTAATGCATTTAGTTTCTAAATATTTGGGGGATTTTTCCAGATATATTTAGTTATTTCTCATTGAATTCCATCGTGACCAGATGATACACTTTGTACAATTTAAATCCTTTATAATCTATTGACACTTGTTTTCTGGCCCAAAATATTATCTATCTTGGTCAATGCTTCACGTGCACTTTTTGTTTTTCACTAGTTTGTTCTATAACTGTCAAGGGGTCACGTTGGTTGATCATGTTATGTCTTCCATGTCCTTGTGGATTTGCTTCTTGTTCTAATCAATTATTGAGAAAGATATGTTAGAATCTCTGACTATAATTGTGGGAATTTATTTCTCCATGGAGTTCTATCAATTTTTGCTTTATGCATTTTGAAGCTGTTTTATTTAGGTCTAAGGTCATTTAGAACTATGATGTCTTTTTGATTAATTAATGCCTTTATCATTTTGAAACTTGCCTTTTTATCATTGGTAATATGCTTTGCTCTGAAATCTACTTTGTTTGATATTAATATAGCCACTCCAGATTTCTTTTGATTAGGGTTATCATGAAATATCTTTTCCATCCTTCTACTTCTAAACTATTTGTATTTTAATATTTAAAGTGATGTTTCTGTAGGCAATGTATAGTTGGGTCTTTTTTTTTGAACTTTTTATTTTATACTGGAGTATAGTTGATTAACCATGTTGTGTTAGCTTCAGGTGTACAGCAGAGTGATTCAGTTACACGTATACATGTACCTGTTCTTTTTCAGATTCTTTTCCCATTTAGGTTGTTACATAATGTTGAGCAGATATAGCAGTGTGTACATGGAAATCACAGACTCCCTAACTATCCTTTCCCGCAGTTGGGTATTGATTGTTTATTTAATCTCATGATTTCTGTCTTTTAATTGGAGTGTTTACACCATTTACATTTACTGTGCTCATTTATTTATTTATTTATTTATTCGGCTGCACCGGGTCTTAGTTGCGGCATGCGGGATCTTTAGTTGTGGCATGCGGGCTCTTAGTTGTGGCATGCATGCAGGATCTAGTTCCCTGACCAGGGATCAAACCCAGGCCCCCTGCACTGGGAGCACTGAGTCTTAACCACTGGACCACCAGGGA
This sequence comes from Phocoena sinus, assembly GCF_008692025.1. NCBI lineage: Eukaryota > Metazoa > Chordata > Mammalia > Artiodactyla > Phocoenidae > Phocoena > Phocoena sinus. Next base: position 12,210,517 of record NC_045784.1, read on the forward strand.
AGTCACATACTGTGATTATTTTTACGTTTGGGGTTAAATCTATCATTTTTCTATTTTTTAATGTTTGTTTTATTTGTTTTCTGTTGCTAATCTCCCCCTTTTCAGGAACATAATAGTGTTATCTTACATCAAGTTTGGAATTGATGAAACAAGAACAGGGATATAAATACATTATTTAAAATTACAAAAGTAACCAAAAGAAAAACTTACAATAATAACATAACTATAAACATTGGATGTAGGATATGGGAAACAGGTGGAGGAAAGTATATAATGAGCTAATTCTCACATTTCCTACAGGTATCAGTGAAATGATCATAACTGATTAAGTCAAGAATATTATTTAGAATTATAGAAATCATCACTAGAAGAACTAAAAATAGAAATGGTTAAAGAGTCCCATCAAGGAATATCACTGGATGGTAGTACGGGGTGAAGTAAGAGATTATTGTTTTTCTTCGTAAGCTCTCCACTCCTCTTTGCTTTTTACCATGCAGATGCTTCCGTTCAATCATTTTCAAAATGAAAACTAGACATTGTAGAGAGTAGGAGAGTTGACTAGGAAATATTAGTGGGACTTTCAACTAATTTTAAGGGCCGTTCTAAAATTGTTATCTGTTAGAAAAATTAATGGGAGGGAACCTCACTTTGGGAAGCAGAGGTGGAAGGTATGCCCTTGTGACCTGAGTGTTCTCTTGGATCAACTTTCATACACTGGGTTAACAAAAGGGGTACCATATAACAGAAGGATTCTTAGAATCATCCATGGAACCCAGAATCATCCCCATCAATATTTAAGCTGGAGCAGACAACTGTCACCAGGTGATGTTAAACCAGAGCAAGGACAAGAATGGGTTTGTGAAATAGATAACTAATAAGGACAGGGAACTCTACTCACTACTCTGTAATGACCTATGTGGGAAAAGAATCTAAAAAAGACTGGATATATGTATATGTATAACTGATTCACTTTGCTGTACACCTGAAACAAATGCAACATCGTAAATCAACTACACTCCAATAAAAATTAATTTAAAAAAAAAGAACGGGTTTGTGGTCGGCTAGCTGCACAGGCTTGCAGCAAATGACCCACTCATCATGCAGCAACACAATTCAGCTTCTTGGACTCACTTATTGCTTTACGCCGGGGAAGCGTTCCTGTATTTTTTTTAATCCTTGACTGTAATTGTGTGTCCTTCTCATAAACACTGTGATTTGTAGTGTTTCTTACAATTGATATGCTATGCGTAATTGATTACTGCCATATTATTTCCAGTATCCTACCACCAGTTAGTATACTATCTTTCTATGAGAAGTTTTGCGTTTTTAGATTATAAGACATTATTATCTACCTGATCAAATGTGTAAAATACACATACAGAAATAACTAGAACAGGGACTTCCCTAGTGGCGCAGTGGTTAAGAATCCGCCTGCCAAGGCAGGGGACACTGGTTTGAGCCCTGGTCCGGGAAGATCCCACATGCTGCAGAGCAACCAAGACCGCTGAGCCACAACTACTGAGCCTGCACTCTAGAGCCCGCAAGCCACAACTACTGAAGCCCATGAACCACAACTGCTGAGCCTGCGTGCCTAGAGCCCGTGCTCTGGAACAAGAGAAACCACTGCAATGAGAAGTCTGCGCACCGCAACAAAGAGTAGCCTCCGCTCATCGCAACTAGAGAAAGCCATGCGCAGCAACGAAGACCCGAGCAGCCAAAACTAAATAAATAAATAAATAAATTTTTTTAAAAAAGAAAAAGGGAAAAAAATTATTTTTGCATAGATCAGTGTCTATCCAAATTTAAATCTTCAAAGCAAAAGGAAGTTCCATTGTATTACCAGTCCCTGCCTTATAGGGCTCATCTTTACTCTTCACTCATCTCTTTCACTTTATGAGTATTTGAATAGTACATAAAGTAACCATGGTTACTGGAAGAAAACTCCTTTCAGGTGTGAAGGCAGAGGCTGAATATGTTTGAACTTTTACTTCTACATCTTAAGATTGTTCAACAAGTTGGACTTGTCTCTATTGTTCTGCTTCATGTGGCTTTTGTCATTATTTGAAAAGCGTGTACTTCTTCATCGGAAGTACCTGCTGGTTCAATACTCGTCACACTTCCTTGATACCACATTTAGAGAAAATTCTCCTCCTGCCCTATTGCCTGATGTTTTCCCCTCCATGGAATTCATTTCCAAGTGAACAGAATAAGAAGTGGTTTTATGAGCATTAAACAAGTAATTCTCTGGCACATTAATTTTGAAAGCATTGGATGGTAGCAACTATGGAGAAAGAACAAATCTCAAGGTTGACATTTTCTATTCCAGGGAAAAGAAAGCTTTTATTCATAGATTACCTAAATCAGGTAGTTGGACATTCAATGATTTAATAAAAATATAAACAAAAATATGATTATTGACTGCCAGATAGTGTCTTAAAGGGAAATAAAATTTCTCATTTCTAACACAACAACCTTGCAAGGAAGATTCTATCATCCCTATTAAACATCCCAACTAATAAGTCCCAAAGGCTGGAGTCCAAGACTGAAGATCCCACCCTCACCATGCATCACTTACTATTTTTAAAAAATAATTACTGAATATCAATTTTTATGCTAGGTATTTTTAAGGCACTGTGATCTTTTCTTTTACAAAATTTATCTTTGAGAGATTTGTTCTGTTATCTCACTATGTTACGGTAGACATTTGCTTCACAATGACTTTTTAAATTCCCACTTCTGAAATGTGGGTAAAATCACAATAAATGGCCACTACTGATCTTGATTTTATTTCATCCTCTATTACCGTAATAAACTAGTGAATATTGGTTGTCATTTTGACGAAAGTGGCATCTCTAAGAAGAATGAATTAATATGTAGTACTTTTCAAAGCAATGATTATTGACATGTTGCCAAGATTTTGCCTTACTATAATCCTCTCTCTTTAAGGACTCAAGGTAACATGAAATGATGGTATCTCAGCTTAGCCCACAACTAGCTGAGTGAACTTGGGTCATTTCTTCGCTTATAAAAAGAAAGGCAATAATGCCAGCTTCACTGGGTTTTGTGAGACTCTAGGGAGAAAACACGAATAAGAACATTTTGGAAATGGAAATGCCCTTTACAAATTTTATGTTTATTACAATTGCTGCTAAACTTGGAAATGCTTTTCTTCAGTTTGATTATTTTCAGACCATAATACAATTAAATCATGAATCCGAGTGATAATTTTCTCAATTAAGAGTTTCAACCCACTTTCCATGAAAAGCCAAGAAACCCTGAGATACTGACATATTTTTAAAGAAAATATGATCACCGTTAGTATTCTGCAATCTTTCAACATCAATCTGAATACTACAGCAGGAGAGATAGTTTCAAGGTTTGGAAAAAATCTTAACAGCATTCCCAAAGCCTATAAACCTTGAAAGACATTCTTCCTTTTTTTTTTTTTTTTTTTTTTTGCGGTACGCGGGCCTCTCACTGTTGTGGCCTCTCCCGTTGCGGAGCACAGGCTCCGGACGCGCAGGCTCAGCGGCCATGGCTCGCGGGCCCAGCCGCTCCGCGGCATGTGGGATCTTCCCGGACCGGGGCACGAAGCCGTGTCCCCTGCGTCGGCAGGCGGACTCTCAACCGCTGCGCCACCAGGGAAGCCCCCATTCTTCCATTTTAAAATGAAATATTTTGAAGAGCACAACTGGTGATAATCAACACTACTATCCAACTACAGAGAACATATACGAAGGTAACACTCCCAAGGGTGCCAAAAGATATTAATTATAAAGTCAGTGTAAACAAAGGTAAACCTCAAGGATCAAAAAAAAGTCAAGAACGGTCAGGACAATATCTGCAAAGCCTAAGAAATTTCGAATTGTCATCAGCTCTGAGACAATCACCAGAATCCTGTCGGGAAACTAAACCAGTGACAAAGTTTTTCTCTCTGTTCGACTTTCAACCTGGGACCACAAATACATGTAATCGAGACTTCTTACCTATTTTTGAGTTATTCAGGTAGAGTGAAAGTCAAAGAATTCTTTTCTCCCCAATTTATTTATTTCGTCCGTCATTTACAGATATTAGTGTTGATGCATGCCTATTTATCTTATACTTTGGGTTATAATCCAATACTACTTTATTTTGTTGCTCAAATGGTTCCTGAGAGCATGTTCAGATTAGCTCCTGACATTCCAAGAGTTTCACTGTGCTTTGGAAAAGGAACAACGAGTGTGGATGGTGGTGCCTGGAAACAGGGGTGAAGCACTGAACCGGAAACGAGGAGACTTCAGTTCTAGTCTCAGTCCTGAAATAACTGGTTTTGTGACTTTGAGCCAATCACTTAGGCTCTCTGAGCCCCAAAGACCTAAAGCACTGTAGCTCAGTGGTTACGGGCGAGACTTGGAGCCAACCCTTCTGCTCAGTCAGGCTCCTCCACTTACTGTGTTAACTTGGGAAAGTCAATTAACCTCTCTGTGCCTCCGTGTCCTCCTCTGGAAAACGGGGATGAAACTAGTAACTACCCTCTAGGGTTGCTGTAAGGATTAAACAAGTTACATGATGTTATAATCTAATCTGTTTAGAACTGTGCCCAATAAATTGGGAGCACTGAATTATACGGTAAAATGAGGACAATATATAACAACATTGTAAATCAACTATACTCCAATAAAAATTTTTTAAAAAAACAAAAAATAATGAGCACCATATAATCTGCCTAACTTTACCTCTTCAGGTGCTGTGACACACGGGAAAGAGCAATACACTCCATCAAATTGTTGTTGCTTTGTAATGAAGAATAATAAACACTAACAGTGTTTTATAACCACGGTTCATCTTTCTTCAGACCACCGACTTCCCGCACACTCCCTTTTTGCTTTTTCTTATCTTTTTGTTTTACTTTATTTGGATTTCACCAGTGTTTGCACTAATGTCTTTTTTGTGTTCCAGGATCCTGTCCAATATACCACATTGAATTAGCTGTCATTAGCCTAGTCTCCCTAGGCTCTTTGGTCTGTGACTGTTTCTCACACTTACCTTGATCTTAATGATTTTGAAGACTGGTTTTAGAATGTTCCTCGATTTGGGTTTGTCTGATGTTTTCTCATAATTTGGACTGGAGATACAGATTTGGGAGGAAAGAACCAAGCAGGTGAAGTACCCTTCTCATCACGTCAATTCAGGGGATACATAATGTCCACATGACTTAACACTGGTATGTTAACTCTGACCACTTGGATAAGGTGCTGTCCACCAGGCTTCTCCACTGTAAAGTTACCACTTTTCCCTGTCCATCCTCTGTTCCTTAGAATGAGTCACTAAACCTAGTCCACACTGGGGTGGGGGATTAAACTCCACCTCCAGGAGGGGGTCGGTATTTAAATGTATTATTTGGAACCCTTTATAAGGAAGGTATGTCCTTTCTCCCCTATTTATTTATTTGATCACTTATTTCTATTTGTATGGGTGCTTGGCTATTTATTTTCTACTTTGGGTTATAACCCACTACTACTTGATTTTGTGGCTCAAATTGTTCCAATTTTGGCCATTGGGAGCATGTTCAGGTTGGCTCCCGTGTCCCTTTGACATGCCGCCATCTTTGTTTTTCTGAGTACTTCCTTGCTCTCTGGCACTGCAAGATGCTTGAGGCTCATCTCGTCTTACCTTGTCTTCCCTGCTCCAGTTCTAGAATCAGCAATTTCCCTAAGAGGCTCTGGCGCACTTTAGTGGAGAACAGTACGGCTCTGATTCTTAACAGGATGGCAACAATATGTGGTCTGAAGTCCAGATCTGAGTCCTGACTTCCAGCACATAACACCTGTGTAGCTGGGGACAAGCTCCCTGATTATAACACGGGCTAAGGAGACAGGACACCTCATAGCACTTAGCACAGTGCCTGGCACACAGGGAGCACCCAATAAGTGCTGCTTATTGGATTCGTTTCTTAGGGCTGCTGGAATAAATGACCACAAACTTAGTGGCTTAAAACAATACAAACTTATTCTCTTACAGTTCTGGAGGTCAGAAGCCTGAAACAAGTTAAAACGGGCTAAAATAAGGTGCTGACAGGGCTGGACCTTCTGGAGGCTCCAGGGAAGAATCTGTTCCCCGCCTGTTACAGCTTCGGGAAGCTGTCCTCGTTCCTTGGCTCCTGGCTGCATCTCTCCTATCTCTCCTCCACCTTCTTCACGTAAACTTCTCCTCCTCCTATCTCCCCCTTATAAGGACCCTTGCGATTACATCAAGTCCACCTGTACAATCCAAGACAATCTCCACACTCGAGAGCTTTAACTTAATCACACCTGCAAAATTGCTTTTTAATGTAACGTAAGATATTCTCAGTTTCCAGGGATTAGGATATGGACATCTTTGGGAGCCACTATGCAGCTTATTATCTTTATTCTTATTATTTCAGGTCTTGATTTGTTAAATTAAGGGTGTAGGAGAAGAGAACACTGAAAATAAAGGGGGTGAAAATACCAGATACTCATTTTCATGACAAAATTAACGACGGTTAATAATTGTTATCTTAACTAATAATTAGTTTGGAATCTTACCCCAAAGGCCTTAGAAATATATTTTTTTGAAGTTGTTAACCACATTCGGCATTCTCTTTCGGGCCTCAGAGGTCTCTTTGCCAAAATGAACTCCCACCTACTTAGGAAATGTTCTTTTGCAGTTAACCCCTCTCTTTTTGTCTTCATAATGTTTTTTCTTCTTTTCCATCAAAAAGTCACATGTCTTTTCTGTGATATTCTCTGAATCTCTCCTCTGGCTCTTACCCAATCTTCTCATTTTTCTCTCTGCCAAGCTCTAAGAAAGAGTTCCGTACACCAGCTGCCTCAGTTATCACTTTTTAATATTTTACTCTAATGAACACATCAATTATTATAATGCTATATTATAAAAGTACTTATTATTTATTAATAAATTAATATTATTTTAAAATTTCTAATAACTACCTAAAATATTAGTTCGGTCTCCTCTTTTCTAGTGAAAATATACACTTGAAGGTAATCAGGACTTCCCTGGTGGCGCAGTGGTTAAGAACCCGCCTGCCAACGTGACGGACACGGGTTCAAGCCCTGATCTGGGAAGATCCCACATGCCACAGAGCAACTAAGCCCGTGTGCCACAACTACTGAGCCTGCGCTCTAGAGCTCGCGAGCCACAGCTACTGAGCCCATGTGCCACAACTACTGACGCCAGTGTGCCTAGAGCCCATGCTCCGCAACAAGAGAAGCCACCGCACCGCAACGAAGAGTAGCCCCCGCTCACTGCAACTAGAGAAAGCCCACGTGCAGCAACGAAGACCCAATGCGGCCAATAATAAAATTTTTTTAAAAAGAAGATAATCAATAGCATCTTTAACCACCAAGCACAATAGCCATTTCTTTGTTCTCTCTGGACATTTGTTACTATCCGTTTTGAGATTCTTAAATCTTTTCCATGCTTGGAAACCATATGTGGTAGATGGCATTACTGTTTACCAAGCAGTCACCTCCCCCGCTCCCTGCTCTGTTTCCATGGGAGAAACAGTATTCTTCCCATCTCCCTATGAATACTGGACTTGACCATTAAAGTGACAGGGGGGATTTCAAAGGCTAGTCCTTAAAAAGCCTTGCGTGCTTTCTCCCACCTCTCTGGGAGTCTGCACGTCCTGCCATGGGGAGAATGCACCACCTAGTTTCTGTCCCTCTCGCCTGAGTCAGGGAGTGAGGCATGTGTCATAGATCTGCATCCTAAAGCAGTGCAGTCCCGGCCAGTTGTAGACCTGTGGGCGTGAGATTGGAGATGGCTCCCTGAAGGGGACCACCAGCTTCTAGCATCTGTGTCTCTTTGCCAAAGAGCTTCCTCTGGCCACTGGAGCCCACCCTGCCCGTGCTCACACAGGCCAAAAAGGCTACGAAGTTTACATCCTTGACAGTAACTCTCAACTCGTGACTGACAAAGATGGCTGTATAGCATCCGTCTCCCTTCCTCCTTAGGCAGGATAACTCTAAGACCCACATTCTATATTAGCTCCTGGAGTTTCCCAGGGAACTGAGCTCCAGCTTCTCTAAGGGGTAAGTTGCTTGCTAATACACTCTTCACTGGCTGGCTTCCTTTCTCTGTCTCACTTCCTACTCCTTTTCTGCATTTCTTGTCTGAGAGTATGCTTTTGGGGACCCAAACTAAGGCAGTAAAGGGCTTCGCTCCATCCTGTTGATATGCCAGCCAAGATGGCTGCCTACTCAGTGAGATAACCTCACTAATGAGAAGCTGTGGGGGATGAGAGGTTGGAAGGGGCCAAAGCTGAATGTCTCAACCTCTTCAGGGTCTTGGGCAGCAGAGAGACCCCCTGAAATCCTTTATCCCCAAGAGCTCATACCCTCGAACCCCCAATCCACCAGAGAGCCGGTATTTGGCTCCTTTGGATGTCTGCCATAGGGTATCGATGATCAGACAGTGATTATCCAGTGACACAGTGATAGCCAAAGAGGATGACAACAGCTACCTTAAGTCAAGAGGCACTTGTCTCCTTCCTTGTCTCTCCTCCCCGACCCTCTCTATAGTTAGTTCTGGAAGGCGAGTGCGGAAAACCATGTCTCAGAGCTAATTAAGCTCCTCTCAACTAGCTGTAATCACTGTGCCAGCTTAAGTTTGTGTTGGGGGTGATGGAGGAGATGAGCTATAAATCATGCCGGAGACTGAAGTTTTAACCTGGGCTGGTCTTAAAGTAACTGAAAGCCACCAGAAAGCGATAGCATCTCCCAAGCTATCCATTAAGTGATTCACTATTTGCCAGGGAAGGGAGATATGACAGAACACGGCTGAAAGTAGTGACTGGAGGAAAAATAATCCAGTCGTATTTAAATCTTCTTCTCAAACTGGTTATGAGAGTAATTTCAGAGATGAATAAAACTCAAGCGCCTGTGTTGCGATGGTCTTAACCTGAAGAAAAAAATATGTCTGGCAGAAACTTATCTAATAATATTGAAGCATAAATCCAGCTTGTGTCTCCCCATACACCATCCCAGAGTGAAAGTCAAAATGTATGCCTGTGAGGATGCTCCCTGTAATGTTGCCTGATGAAAGCTCTGTGCTGACGGCAACCGTTCGTAATGTAGAGAAACAGTTACTACAAAATCCTTGACATTTTATTGTCGAGTTATTTCAACTCTTGAAGGTCAAGAATAAAGTCCTCTTGGAGAAACAAGATGACAGAATGTCCACAAAGCTGTTCAGAGTTCTTAACCCCATAGAACAATACAAAGCCAGGAAAGCTTAGAATTACAGGGTTTAGTTGACTTAACTTTTCCACTATGGCTGGAAGGAGAGAGGTATAATGGAGGGATTGAAGGGGAGGGACTTATCATACTCTATAAAGTGGGGGCTTCACAAAAGTCTTGTCACAAAATAAGGCTTTTGCAACTTCCCTGGTGGCGCAGTCGTTAAGAATCCGCCTGCCAATGCAGGAGACACGGGTTCGAACCCTGGTCCGGGAAGATCCCACATGCCATGGAGCAACTAAGCCACAACTTAGTTGTAAGCCACAACTAACTGAAGCCCGCGTGCTCTAGGGCCCATGAGCCACAACTATTGAGTCCACACGCTGCAACTACTGAAGCCCATGCACCTAGAGCCCGAGCTCCGCAACAAGAGAAGCCACCACAATGAGAAGCCCGCGTACCACAATGAAGAGTAGCCCCCGCTCGCCGCAACTAAGGAAAGCCCGCGCGCAGCAACGAAGACCTAACGCAGCCAAAAATAAATAAATTTATAAAAAACAAAACCAAAAACAAAATAAGGCTTTTTTTCCCCTTCAAAATGAAAAGAACAAGAAGAGAGAAAATTCTTCCAAGAGGGCACAGCCATATTGACCTAGAACATAAAATGTTACAGCTGGAAAAGACCTTAATGATCTAATCTAAATTTTATAAATCCAGAGGCACAGCACACAGTCACTTCAGGGAAAACATATACTTAGGATCGTAGCCTTATGATCATGTAACCAGAAACCTTCTAACTTTGGGCCACTAGGAACAATGACAACGACATTGGTATAGATAAATCTGCTTCTTCTGCACAGCCAGATTTCATGGACACTTCATTTTCTAAACATAAGAAACTTCACACTGCTTTATAGATCAAACTCTATAATACTCTTCCACTGGCTGGAGAAAGAAGAAGGTGTGAATTTTAAAGAAACGCCTCCTTGTCCCACCTTTTGGATATTTTCCAGGTGGAAGGAGGTACTTTCCAGAATCCTTGAAAAAAGGTAATGGAAACTTTTAGACTGGGTCTGTCTCCATTATTAAAATTTTGTATGTGCTCATGTATCATTCTTTATTTGTTTCACTGTAGTGATAGTAGCAAGTTGTCCTTAAATTAGGGTGCATGGTGTATTTGCCTCCAGATCAAATGACTGAAAAGCTAACAAGTATTTTAAAATCAGGCAAGGCCCAAAGGAAAAATAATCAGACTGGGTTTATCTGTGGAGTCATATTTTGGGAGAGAGAGTGAATAGAAATATTCTAAATGGAAAAATTGGCAAAATATAAAAAGAAAAAAAGTGAGATTGAGTCATGGATCCCATAGAAAAAAAGGGGGTAAGAGGGGAGACAGGCAAGGATTGAAGGGTCCTCTTGGGGCCTTAACTATCACTTGGTGATGTTTGAGGGACGCCTGGTCCTTCTCTCCAGGGTCTCTAAGTGCATTGCCTCTTTTCGGTGATGCCCAGTTCCTTATTTTAAAATTCTGGCCCTATAAGCAACTCCTGGCGCTGAGATAAGAGCATATTTCTTGGTTTTATGACACTTACTCTTAGAGCATGAAACTTAATGAATGACTGTCTTGTTTTCCTCCAGCCCCAGGATCTTATAAGCATGCCCAGAGGCTCATGAGTGATGGAATCGACTAATAAATATGCTAAACACCACTTTACCAGTGTTTTTTCAGAATCAAGAACATTGATTAAACAAAGCACTAAAAATATTTTTGACAGGAAAAACTGTTTCCAAGTAAAATTAGTCATTATTATGAGGCTTTTTTTTTTTTTTTTTTTTTTTTTTTTTTTTGCGGTACGCGGGCCTCTCACTGTTGTGGCCTCTCCCGTTGCGGAGCACAGGCTCCGGACGCGCAGGTTCAGCGGCCATGGCTCACGGGCCCAGCCGCTCCACGGCATGTGGGATCTTCCCGGACTGGGGCACGAACCCGTGTCCCCTGCATCGGCAGGTGGACTCTGAACCACTGCGCCACCAGGGAAGCCCAGGAGGCTTTTTTTTATGGATGTAGAAAATGCATTAGGTGTTGTGGATACAGCAGTGTGAGACACAGACTCTCAATTGCTTTCCAAAGCAACCTGATTTTGCAGGAATATGAAGTTTATGACAGCTATCTTTAGAAGCACTGGAAAGCTAAAGGTATTTCACATTCAGACATGGCTCGACTAAAAAAAGTATGATTATGATAGTCTAAATTCTCATTTATCTTAGAGGAATCTAAACCAGAATTTGCTAAATAATAGACGTACTTCCCAAATTGAGAAGTTATCTCTCACCTTCCAAAAGGAGTAACTGGAAATTGTGTAAGAAATCTCAGTTTTAAAGTGGTAATATGAAAATGTTCAAGATCAAGAATAGCTGCATCTGGGAAATAAGGACATTATGAATAAGGAATGTTTACACTATTCTCACAAACAAGCTAAACGAGGAAAAACTCTAAGAAAGAGGCATTAATACATATGCCACCAAGAGGAAATCAGAGAGAGTGAAAAATAAGAAATCAGAGAACAATACTTCGCACAATTTCTCCCTATCTAAATAGCCTGGAACCGAATGAGATCTTTGAGGGAGAGGAGATGGCCCTCAGAGAAAATGTGAATTGATCATCGCTGTTACTTACAGATGATATTTTTGTGTCTGTTCCCATACATCCATTCTCACTTTTGCTATATTGGACACTGGATGACACACTGGGACTCACAGGATATATGAGCCATTATGAGAAAGCTGAAGTGAAATGACGGATAGTTGATGACCCTTGGCATCTGTAGGTGTGTAAATTGCATTATTTTCAGGCAGACAGATAAACATTGTGAAAAGACATTGTATCTGTCAAAAAACTTGCAGTTGAAAGTCATAGAAACCCAACTCAAAATAATTTAAGCAGGAAAAAGCTGAACTTAAGGAGAAGTTAAAGGATGTAATTAATCAGACCCAGGGCTTCAAGTGATGTCATCTAGCAACACATTCTGTCTCTCCATCTCTTGAAATCTCTCTCCATGCATCGGGCAAGATCACACCAGTAAATCAAGACTCATGTCCTGCTAGCTTAGTAACACCAGGAATAGGAAGTCGTTTTTCCTAATCATCCAAAGAGGATACGTATTAACCCAGCCTGGAGCAATACGCTCATCCCCAAATTAATCACTCATTCAGGGGGATGAGAGACTCTGACTGGCCAGAGTTTCTAACAAGATATTTAATCTCACAATGCTAAATATGAGCAGACACCAAGGATTACCAGATATCTGAAGAAAGCCTCTAACACAGCCTACCAGAAAAAACACCAGCTAGATACTGCAGTGGCTATGTAGGGAGAGAACAATTCAAAAACCAAAAACCGGTCTTCCCTGGTGGCGCAGTGGTCGAGAGCCCGCCTGCCGATGCAGGGGACGCGGGTTCGTGCCCCGGTCCGGGAAGATCCCACATGCCGCCGAGCGGCTGGGCCCGCGAGCCATGGCCGCTGAGCCTGCGTGTCCGGAGCCTGTGCTCCCCAACGGGAGAGGCCACAACAGCGTACCGCAAAAAAAGAAAAAAAAAAAGATTTCCCACCTACAATTCTATATTCAACCAAATTTATGTCAAATGAGAAGATATATAAGGTGTCAAAAACTTACTTACCATCTTATATTCGTTATTAGGAAGCCACTTCAGGGTGTGCTTTACCAATGAAGAAACCCCTGAATATAGGACCCAGGAGATCCAACACAGGAGAAAGGTAGCAATTCTCTAGCATGGCAGCAGTGCAAAAGGCACAGAAGGCAATGCAGCTGGAGTAGCACAGATGGGAAAGCGCCGAGAGGTTTCTAAAAGAAAAGTAAACATTGTAGAACAATGAGTGTGAGGGGACCTCTTGAAAAGAGATTCAGACATTTGTTAAAAAGTACGGTATTTAATTAATGTTTAAAGCTAAATACATAGGAAACAACATTCCTATGCAAATTCCTATGCAATTATCGATCACAGGAGAATCAAAAGTGTATGAAAGGAAAAGTAACCGCATTTTACTACAAAGTTCACCAGTATATAGTATTTATATAGCCATAACGAGGTAAACAACAATATTAGCCTACCTGGAATTAAGATATAAGAACATTGGGGAAAGGGGAGGATGTTAAATGCTCATTTTCCACAGTGGGAAATCAACTAATTATGCCTGAGCTGAAAAATCAAGAAGCGGCGATTATTGAGAGAAACGTCCTATTTAGAGAAATAGAATAGTTAAGTAAAAATAAATCATCTAAGAAAAGGAGAAAGTGATTTTTCTCTGGAAGGGGGCAAATGGCAGGGCAGACATTTGGTTTTTATATAAACCAGTGAAAACATTATATGCACATTGTAACTTCACACATAGAAATATAACTTTGATAAATGTAGAAGTTAAAGAAACAAAAAAAATCTTGTGTTCTATCTAGTTCATTCTCTATTCTTAGAAACCCTAAGCTCTCAATTTCTTTGGAACTGATGGTTTTCATGTCAACAATTAGCTAAAAGAAGGTGACAGCAAATAGATGTGGTTTTCTTTCCTTTGAGATGTAAATTTAGTAAGAGTGACATAAATAAAAAGGAGACTGAATCAGGCACGTTCACAGTAAAAGAAATCATTTTTATGCCACAGTCCATCTATTTACACTAACATCAAGATTTTATTTTCTAAAAGACCTATTTTTCCATAGTAGATAAATATTGGAAGACTATTATACTTTTCCCTTGGGGGGAAATCAATGAAATTATCTTATAGCAATTATTTAATAACTTTTACACTTTTATGATACGTAAAATCAGAACAATGTCTTCTAAAATTGCTATGTGCTCAATCAGTAACAAAATCTCTCTCAAACCAAATTTTTTCTCAGAAGCAACTCAATTTTATCAGGACAATCAAAAACTGTGAAATTAAAAACAAGCTCTGCTGTCAAAAATAAAAGAGCTTTCTAGTCAGCTATATACTGGTTGCAGCCCTCAAGTTGCTCACAGTCTGGTATTGACTGGAGAGACAGAAGTGTAAGCGGATACAATGTGCGTGGACAATTAAAAGACAACATGGCCAGGGTCCAAATGGGGTTGTGGGAAGAAAACAGAGAGGGGTATGTCTGACTTCCTGAATACGAAGAGGGCACATTTCAGGCAGAGAACTCCCTTCTGAAAGACCAGGAGGCTGGAAGCACCAGGGCATGAGCTGCTGGTAGCCTCTGGTTCAGTACACAGAGGGACGCCTGGATAAGGGGATCCAATACAAAGCAGATGCCCGCCCTAGAGGAGGCCACTCACCAGGGAGGGAATACATTTAATGGGGTGCAGAGGTGCAGGGTGGTCCTGAGAGGTTGAACAAGAACAGCTGAGGTACAGGCTTGGGAACCAAGGTCAGAAGATCAGACGATTAGGAAGAAGAGTGGGTCTGGGAGAAACATCTCAAGAGAGTGGAGTCAGTTCAGACCTCTGAGGTTTTTTCTACAGGCCTCCTGCTAGGATCAGGTCTGAGCTGCAAGCAGAACCAGTAAGTAAGTCATTCGCTACTTCATTCTTGGCCTAGAATGCCCCACTATCTTTTTTTTTTAATTGCAGCAAAAAATCACATAATAGAAAAATTACCCTTTTAATATTTTTTTAACTGTACAATTAAGTAGTGTTAATCTTATTCACATTGTTCTATAACAGATCTCTAGAACTTTCATCTGGCAAAACTGAAATTCTCCACCCATCTGGTTCTCTTCCTAGATTTTCCCTCCATGTTGGGAGACCCACCAGATATTTAAAGGATCAGCATCGCCCACTTGACTCCTCCCACTCGGAGGAGGTCCGAACCCCAAGCCAGGCACTTTGAAGCTCTGAGTGTTGGGATTTTCCAAAATCTGTTAGCGTACTAGGGTGGAATTTTCAAGTTTATTCCTTTTCTAGAAGCAGTTCAGCAAAGATCTGCAAGGGGCTGCATGAATCAGCGTCTGGTTTGAAAGAAGATCGATATAGCTTAGTGTTCTCAGTAAAATAAAAACAGACAGCCAATTTAATCATTATGTTTCTACTGAGTTTTCTAACCCCAAAGCTAATTATTTTTTGCTGAGGATCTCTACCTTGATTATAGCCCATGTTATACAAAATTTAGAATTCAATCATGTCGCACCAGCTTTAGGGAGTCTGGCTCAGCGAACACATTATTATTAGCTAAAAGTTTTGGTAAAGGCAGAAACCCTGACAAAGACAGAGAAAGATAAATATTATATGGTATCACTTATATGTAGAATATTAAAAAATGATACAAATGAACTTATTCACAAAACAGAAACAGACTCACAGACTTAGAAAACAAACTTTACCAAAGGGGAAAGATAGGTGGGGGGAGGGATAAATTAGGAGCTTGGGATTAACATATACACACTACTATGTATAAAACAGATAACCAACAAGGACCTACTGTATAGCACAGGGAGCTCTACGCAATACTCTGTAATAACCTATATGGGAAAAGAATCTGAAAAACAATATAGATATATAGATAATATACGTACAACTGAATCACTTTGCTGTATACCTGAAACTAACACAACATTGTAAATCAACTACACTCTGATATAAAATAAAAATTAAAAAAAAAAAAAGCAAAAGGGAGTGGTGGGGGAAGAAAGACAGACAGACCAGACTTTGGGGTAGAGAGTCTTTAAGAATTTCTTTCAATATGAACAGATTTTCCCACAAATTCAAATTAGAAGGGTTCGTTATAGCACACATTTAGATTTACTCTACTGTTTCAGATACTGTGACCTCATCTCTGATAAATGGATTTCAACTACTGGAGATGCTGAGTGAATTCAGTATCTGGCTGTGATCCCAGTTAGCTTCATTTGGTCCATCATCTTTGGCACCATCTCTCCAGACCCTTCCTATGAGTCCTTCAGCAGGTGAGGGAAGGAGTAATTATGGGAGGTGGCCGTCCCCTAGTCTGGTGTCACAGATGTTAGGGGAAACCTGTCAGGTTTTAGGTCTGAAAAGCAGACTCAGATGGGGATTAGCATGAGGGAAATCTATTGGGAGATGGTCTTGGAATCAACACCTATGAGGGAAGGGAAGGGAAGGAAGCAGGCTTGGGCAGAAGGAGAAGATGGGCCTCAGACAATCACAAGGGGACCTCTTAGGGTGATCAACTTGTCCCAGTTTGCCTGAGTCTTAGCACCGAAGTCTCGAGTCCTGGGAAACCCTTCAGTCCCAGGCAAGCGAGGAGGGCTGGTCACCCTCGGGCCTCTAGAGCTGGGATGGCCCTGCAGAAATATCCTGACTGCAACCAGGTGGCTGGGCCTTTATGTTCCTGTATCAACCAGTCATTGGATAGGGGATGTCCTCTCAGCTCCCAAAGAGGCATAACCTTGGATGAGGTGACTCTCTTCAGCCAAGGGCAATTTCTAGAGAGGGACTCAGCTGTGAGCTGTCCTTGACCAACCTTTTCAGCAGCTGGAAGAATGAGTGTTTCAGTCCTGAAGGGGGCAGTATTGGGAGATGCCTGATTTTGCAATAAGTTACATTCTGGGCTCTTAGAAAGTCCCTGAATATTGATGGATCCAAACGTGGGTCCAGTTGGTCCCTTACAGAGCAGCCATCTTAATCTGGAGAACCAAGGGCCCCACACTGAATGGCCTTTCCCCCCAACTGTTTCTGCTAAGTTCTTGGCACTTAGGGAAATTCTGGTCAACCTTCTGTCTATATGAGAAGCTATTCTAGCCCTCTGATGTGAGTACATCAACATGCGGGTGCTATAAATCCTGGTGGCCCCAATTCATCTTCCCCATTCATTTCAGCCGCTTTGGAGAGGGGCTCTGGCCAGGTCAAGGGCTGCCAATGAGCATTGGGAGGACAATGGCTGGTCCCACCTGCTTAAGCAAATATAATCTTCTATACACCAGAAGCACGTGCTCAGGAGTCAGCCAGCCTGCATTCCCACCCACCCCTGACCTTGTGGGCAAGTTGTTAATGTTTCTAAACTTCAGTTGCCTCATCTATAGATGGGGCTACAATGCTCACTTTTTAAGGTACTTGGGAAGATTAAATGGAATTTAGATAGAGACAGATAGACAGACAGACAGGTAGACAGACAGGGCTATAGACATAGGTTAAAAGGTACTATATCTTAATGGTTAAGACTCACATTTTCTTAGTTTCATTTTTTTGGCTCCACTATTCAGTAGCTATACATCATATATCGCTGGGTAAGTTATTAGCTTCTATATACCTCAGTTTCCTCATCTGTACAATGAGTTATAGTGAAAATCAAATGAAACAATCTATTGAAATGACCATGACGACAGCTTAACCCACAGGTAAGCACTCAGTGGATGCTAACTCACTATTATTCAAAGCCCTACCACAGTGTTTGACATATACTAAGTGTTCAACAAATTGTCTGTTATTAAGATTGAGGTACAATTCCTGCAAATAGCAATGAAGCAACGATAGAAGACCTCCTCCTTCTGAAGATGCTTCTCTTTTCCTTTATGAATGGGGCATCTTGGGCGGTGAAACTTGGAGGTCCATGTGCCTTCTTGGAAGGTGCCTTTGGGACAGAAGAGCTGAGAGGGCCTAGAGTGGTATCTGGGTGAGAATAACAGGGGCTCTGGTTGCTTGGGGCTGGCTACGTCTTGGCCCAGTGGTTCTAAAAGTCTGGTTCTGAGACCAACTCTATCATCAACTGGGAATATATTAGAAATGCAAATTCTCAGCCTTCACCCGCAAACTACTGAATCCAAAACTCTCTTTTGCTTCTAAAAAGGCTGTCTTTCGTATTATTGATTTCTACCCACAGAGTGAGGGTACTACGCATAACACCAAGGTCGTTTAATCCCCCAATTTATAAAAATTGGCTTTCAAGCTGAACACATGGAACAGTGATGAATGCTGCTTCATTTAGAGCAGATGGGAACATCCTGGCAGCATCAAAAACTGTATTTGGCAAAGTGGCTAAGTATGTGAGAACAGTTCTTGAGGAATAAGATGGTGGTGGATGTATTCCAAGATAGTATACATCAACCCATTGAGATAACCAAGATATATAACCAAGATATATTAGTTTGCTAGGGCTGCCATAACAAAATACCACAGACTGAGTGGCTTTAACAACAGAAATTAATTTTCTCACACTTCTGGAGGCTGGAAGTGCAAGATCAAGAGGTGAGCAGGTTTAGTTTCTTCTGAGGCCTCTCTCCTTGGCTTGCAGGTGGCTGCCTTCTTGCTGGGTCGTTACATGGCTGTCCTTCTGTTTGTGTTTTCTGTGTCCTAATCTACTCTTCTTATAAGGACACCAGTCATATTGGTATAGGGCCACCCTAATGACCCAATTTTAACTTAATTACCTCTTTCAAGGCCCCATTTCCAAATACAGCCACATTCTGAGATACTGGGGGTTAGGGCTTCAGTATATGAATTTTGAGGCAGGTGGGGCACAATTGAGCCCCTAACAGAAGAGAACAAAATTCTTCTAGCTTTGAGACTATAGTTTTTCTTCGTTCACTAATTCAACACAGTTAATTCATTTGATGAACAAATAACTGTGAATCTCAACTGTAATTCAAGCGAGATACGTAGGGTGATGAAAGCTTGTATTAGGAAGAATCAGCCTGGTCAGAGATGTGAATGAAAACCATCCCTAAGGAAGTAACAATTCAACCAAGGTCTGAAAAATTATTAGTTATGGAACAAATGAAGGAGAGAAGGAAGTGTTTTAGAAGACAGTATACACAAAGACCCCCCATGTCACGGGAGGATGTGTGAAGGAGTAAAAGAAGGTCACTACAGCCAGATCAGGAGGATGGAGGGGAAGTCTGGGACAAGACGAGGCTGGAAAACTGGGTAGAGGCCATACAGGAAGGATCTTGTGGCACAGACCAACGATTTTGAGTCTATGTGATGAGTAGAGATTTTAAAGTGTTTTAAACCTAGGGACAAGGATGAGGGTGGAAATAATCCTACTAGTTGGATTATAGTGTTAAGAACGAATCACAGATAGAGGTAGAGAAGGAGTGGGCAAGCAAGTGAGGAGGTGTTTGTAGAGGTTCAGGAGATGGTGGAGAGGCAAAAGGAGTGGACAGGTTTTTATTTTTTATTTTTAAAAAAATCTTTGGACAGGTTAAAAAATATTTAAGAAGTAAAACCAAAAGGATCCAATTAATGATGGATTAGACATGTGCTGGGGAATGGCGATAAAGAAGAGAGACGAATTGAGAATGATTACTAGGTTTCAGCCTTTCAAAACTTGATGAACGGTGTTAACATTCCCTGAAGTAGAGATCAACAGGATAGTACAGGGTGTGGGAGGAAAGGTCATCTCTTCCTTTGGATCCTGTTGAGTTTGAGCTGCCTTCAAGAGATCAAAGAGGTATAAAGTAGATAATTAGATATGCAGGTCTGGAGTGCAGACTAAAGGTTTGGGCTAAAGATACAAATGTGTGATTTATTTCCTTATGGGTGGCAACTGAAAATGAAAATGTAGATGAAATTATCCAGAGAGAGAGTCTAGTTTGAGAAGAGGAGTGGGTGTAGAATTGAGCCTTGGAGAACCTTCACATTTAATCTTTAGTTAGAGACAGATGGGCCTGTGAGGGAGACCAGGCAGGAAGAAGCGGAGAAATAAAAAGAGAACCAGTGGTACAAAAATAGTGTCAAGGTGTCAAGAGAGCATTGCTCAGAGACTAAGTACGTAAGGACTGAAAATGCCCTTTGCATTCATTAACACAGCAGTCTTCAGTGACACGATGGGGCAGAACCCACACGGGAGTGACTGGAGAGTGGTAAGAGGTGATGAAATAGAAATGGGTTGTCTGAGGTCTGGCTCCCCCAGAAACAGATCCTGAGACAAGAGTCTGACATTAAGCGGTTTATCTGGGAGACAATCTCAGTAAGGGAGAGAGAGGGGAAGTGAGAACGAAAGGGAAAGAAGCAATCGAAGGGTAAGGTACTGAGCATATTAATGCTGTGGGCAACTGTCATTCAGCCCTGCTGGGGATCTCTGGGAGACGATGTAGAACATAACTCAAAGTCATGCTCATTTCACCCAGTTGCTGGGAAGTTTGCATTTTTCCTCCAACCCCCACCCATCATTGGCTGAGGCATATTCCCAAGGGCACGAATTTCCCAATTCTTCTGGTGTGCCCTGCACTAGACTGGAGAGAAGTCTCAAGATGGGTATCCAAGGTGCTTCAAGTAAGATGCCACTGGCCTGTACCAGGAGCTGAGTGTTGAGTGGAGTTGGGGGGGTCACTGACTGCATCTGCCTCAGCGCAGTGTGGATAACTCAAGAAACTTGGAGATGACGAATAGGAGGGAGATTTGGACTTGGCTGGAGCGAGATATATGGTTAAGAGAGATTATTTTGTTGTTTTAAATGGAGAGATTTAAAAGTTCACAGGAAGGCAATAATGACAGGGAGAGAGTAAGCATACCAAAAAAGAAAAAAAGGATAATCATTTAGACAAGCTGACTCCTCATAACTTGTACCACTGTTGCTAGATACGTCAAGTTGTGTACTCCATAACTTCTTCATTTCCACACCACCTGTAATCATGATTAATCTATACTGATCAGCTGGCAGAAATTTCTGTAAATAAGATCAAAATCATGACATGCATTAAGTGACTTCCGGTACAGTTTTTAATCTAAGACGATCTGCTGAGAGGCTAACTGGGAAGGACTGAAGGATGAGGCATGTTGAGCTGCTTTAGTGGGTATTTCTGTGGGAGAATTTCATTTTCAAATGGAAGTGACGGATCAACATATTCCATACAATGCTATATATATTCTTCTGGGTGACTGAAATATATTAAAAGATGATGTAAGCTGAATCTTTAAATTAGCCTCTTCAATTTACACGGAATTCTTTATTCTAGTTCCACTATTGGGTTGTTCCCCTGCCAAAGTACCTTATGACAGAGCCAGGAAAAGCTTTTAGTCTCTGCTTATTTGCATTCCACTTCTTAAATGTAGCATATATCTAACCAAATCAAATATGAGATTGGCAATTTGCACCATCTCCAACTACTTGCTGAGCTTCAGCATTAAGGTACGTTGTTTTACGGAACAATCATCAAGGTGTGTCCACTAGGGTTTATCTTGGATTTTGATTTTTGTATTTTCATCTCTCTCCTTCCTTCCTCCCTCCCTCCCTCCCTCCCTCCCTTCCTTCCTTTCTTTCTTCAATAATTGTAATAATTATTTGTTGAGTGCTAGTCAATATGATGTGTTCTTTGGATATAATAGTGAATAATAGCAAAAATACAGTAAGTGATTGTATGAATGGAGATCAGCATTCATTCATTCACTTATTATGTCTTCATTATGTGATCCAAGTCACAGAAAACCTAACTAACATAAAGATCTTGTTTACTACATGAAGTCTGTTGGTAGGTGGTCTAGGATTAGCTCTGCAGTGCAATGGTGTCATCAAGGAACATGCTTCTAAACCTTCTTGTCCTTATTGGCCCAGCTCTAAACAGAACATCTTCCCAAGACAGTGTTCAAAGCACTAAGCGGAGGAAGAGGGAAAAGGGCTTTCTCTTTGTGCAGATTTTAACTTCTTTGCTTCCCCAGAATCTCCCCAACAGGGTTCCCATTCCATTTCTTTTGCCAGAACTGTGTCACACTCACACATCAACAGATTGCTAAGCAAAGGAGAACAGGACTGCTGTTATGGTTTAGATTCGTCATGGTTCACCCTCTAGTTCCAGATCCAATTTTTCCCAAGTAAAATTAGGGTTATGATAGCTACGAATAAGGGAGAATGGTGCTGGGTAGACAGCCAAAGATGTCTATCACAGGCTTCATCTTATAAATAGTCTTCTAAACATCATAGTCAATATTTACTGAGAACATTCTACACACACACACACACACACACACACACACACACACACACACACACACACACACACGAGGTTCCATAGAGAGATTACTCCTGTGACTGCCATGGATGTTGTCAGCTGCTTCCAACAAAGGAATAGAACCATGGCCTCCTCCTTATTTAGACTACCCTCTTGGGAATACAGTCCTGTTGTGGAGTCCATTGAACAATATTTTCATTGTTGAATCATTGACATGAATAGTAGAGCTCAGCCAAATATCTAGAATATAAGGTCCATTTGACCACAGGGTTAGGAATCTGTCTATAAAATGTCTATACAAAACAACTACACAATACCATTATGTGGCATGAGGAAGATTTAAAATCCCCTTTGCTCTGCTGTCTTTGACTCTCTGAGAAACTGTGTAGAGTCACCACCTCGTTGCATCTTCTGTTGTTTCCGTGATTATCATGGTGTGTACACATTTAATTCTCTAATCATCTTTCTTCATTTTAGTTTTCCCTGGTCATTTCTCCCCTGCTCATCCTTGCATTTCTCTCATCTTTTATCAACCATCTTGGAGCTCCATTTTGTGCCTCATATCTTTTTTCATTTTCCATTTACCAACTTCTAATATGTCAAAAAAGAGTAAGTACAAACACCCACATATATGCTTAATGCAACGGGGTTTGTTACAGGAACGGAGAGGCTTCATGTTAATGGAAAAGTGCAGCTGAATTTCGTAGCAAGTGCCCTGCCATCAGACTGCCCAGATTTCGATCCCCTCCCTACCACTTATGAGTCCTACGATCACGGGAAGATTTCTTAACTTCTCTGGGACTCAGCTTCTTTATCTGAAAAATAGGAATAATACTACTACCAACCACAGAGGGTAGGTGTAATCAAATATGAAAACACAGAAGCACTTAGCATAATCTCCGACACATAAGTTCTCAATCCTAACTTTTATTATTATGTCTATTAGATAGGAGTGGGATGAGAATTAATGAGGTGTTTTATTTATTCAGTATTGCTTTATTTTGTTCACAAAGAATGAATTCACATATTACTTGTGGAAAAAATTAAGATAAAGAAGAATGAATTTTTAAATAAGTTCTTAAGAACCTGAGAGTTGGATTTAAAATAAATAAATGGTATTCCTTTGAAGAGACTGCCGTTGATAATAAACTGCCTCCCATGACCTCAATATTTTCCATATGTTCGATGCCATTAGTGTTACCTTTACTCTTATTTTAAGGCATGGATAGATGTAGGCTCTGGCTGCCATTGGGCTAAGACTTGAAATAACAAAGCGATTATCTCTTAGAGGAATTTCAATAAGGAACGTATTCTTACATATACAAGTATAATAAAATCGAAACAGTCCCGAGCACTTGATAACATGGAGCTTTTGCTCCAAAAGGGTGTCCCTTCTTGGACTCACCCTCAGGACTATCACGAAGCCAGAATATCTTATACATTTTTTCTTACCCATGGTTAGGATAACACTAATATATAAAATTACTTGATAAGCTCTTTGGTCCTAAGAGAGTGGCACTACTTTCTGACCAGTGCTAAATTCTCATCGGAGTGACCTTGGTCTCAGAATGATTCAAATATGTTGCAAATTGTAAGGGGAACACAGTGTTACAAAGGACTACCATACTTTTTGGTTTTCCTTCCTTATCTTGTTGGCCTGGAGAGTACCTCTGTCAAGTGTTGTGTTTTTCTAGCCCACAGTAGACTGGATGGGAAAAGTGAGACCTGAGAGACAGCGATATACTGGCTCTTCTGATCTGGGTTAGATCAGAAGATACTAACTATAGCCTCTATGGTTAATGTATTCTTTTAAAAATATTTCTATTAAATATCGAGTACATACAAAATAATTTTAAAATTACGTGTGTATGATAAAGAATTCCAAAAATGTGAGCACGTATGAACACTTCCTTCTTTAAAAGCCCCCATTCACCCATTCTCATCCCGTCCTGCCCCTCAGAGATAACCACTGTCTTGAATTCTGTGTTTAACTTTCTCTTGCTTTTCTTTATAATTATTTTTTCTTTATAACTGTTTAATTTCACATGCTTTTGAACTCTTAAAAATACAATCATCACACTGTCTCCATTCTCCTGGGACAAATATTTTCACTTGACATTATGTTTTGAGATTCATTCACACTTTTATGTGTAGCTGTAACTAATTCCCCTTCGACAGCTCTAGAGGGATCCAAACAAGTGTTAATTATATGGGTGTTGACCGTGCAATACTTTTTTAAAAGTTCTATATTAGCATTTTAGCCTACTTACTAAATGTGGATGTGTATTACATTTCACAATAAGAAGTTTTAACGGTTTGGGGGTAACAAAAAGCAGAACCCAGAGAGATGGGCAGGAGGCACTGGGGAAGGAGGGAAGGAGGGGGCGCAGCTATGGCTTGTGTGGTGGGAGGACCCAGTCCACTCTCCTTGACCTGGACCCAAGTGCCTCAAGTTTCCTAGGTACCCAAGACACGGGGGAGAAATTGTCTCAACATAGGACCCCAGCAATAATCACCCCTGTCCATTCCAGGACAGTGACTCACGCCTGTCTTTTGGTGGTACTACCTGGTGGTCCCAAGGTCTCTGCAGGGTGGAGAGTAACAGTAGCCTCAACTCAAGCACAAAGGGGCCCTAGGTGGCTGCCACAGACACAGGGCTAAAATAAGCTCTAAAATGCGAAAGCAGCAACGTCAGGGATGGAAACAAATTAAAGGCAGAGATCGATGGGCAACGTCTCCCTGATAAAGAAATGTAGAGGTTTTAATATGCTAGTGGGTAAAGCTAGAAGGGAGAGAGGCAATAATAAGCCAAGGTCCAAGCCCCACACCTCTGCCTGTGTAATTTTGTTACACCGCCCACCTTCTGTAATTGTCCTTCCTCAGACTTCTGGCCTGGAAAGCAGCTCTTCCTGGTATTGTGGTCTTCTAGCTCACAGCAGATTGAATGTGAGAAGTGAGACCACACAGATAGCCACGTGTGGCGTTGACTCATTGCCTGACATTTAGCAAGAAGGTAGAAAATGAAGGGTCAAAGCATTCCCTGAGTGGCATGACCTGGGGCAACTGTCACCTATATCAATACTCATAGAAGTTATCTCTGCTTGATTACACAGTGTAAAGATAGATGTTCTCACTGAACGTGACCCTTAATGGAAGCTTAAACCATGTCTGTTACAGTCTACATAAGAAGAGAAGAAAATATATACCTTATTTTATTGATCCCAAGATTTCCCCTCATTTCACATCTCAGAACGTGGATGTAACTGTCCATTTGTGACATAGTTTTATGCGCTCAAGCACGCTCAGATTTGGCTGTGACTATTGATATTGTTATCACTTCAACAGTCACATACATGGAACGTTGGTGTCTCACTTGTATAGCTGCCATTTTTAAAATGGCTTCCGAAGATTCCATTGTGATTTGGGATTGAAATGAACAGTGACTGGGTTCACAGAAAGGCATAAAACTATATAGGGATATGACTTTAATAGTAGAGAAGCAGGGGGAGACCTTCAAGATGACAGAGGAGTAAGATGGGGAGATCACCTTCCTCACCACAAATACATCACAAATACATCTACACGTGGAAAAACTCCTACAGAACAACTACTGAATGCTGGCAGAAGACCTCAGACTTCCCAAAAGGCAAGAAACTCCCCACGTACCTGAGTAGGGCAAAAGAAAAAAAGAATAAACAGAGACAAAAGGATAGGGACGGGACCTGCACCAGTGGGGGGGAGCAGTGAAGGAGGAAAGGTTTCCACACACTAGAAGCCCCTTCGCGGGCAGAGACTGCGGGTGGCGGAGGGGGGAAGCTTTGGAGCCGCGTAGGAGAGCACAGCCACAGGGGTGCGGAGGGCACAGCGGAGAGATTCCCGCACAGAGGATCGGTGCCGACCAGCACTCACCAGCTTGAGAGGCTTGTCTGCTCACCTGCCGGAACGGGCCGGGGCTGGGAGCTGAGGCTCAGGCTTCAGAGGTCAGATCCCAGGGAAAGGACTGGTGTTGGCTGCATGAACACAGCCTGAAGGGGGCTAGTGCGCCACGGCTAGCCGGGAGGGAGTCCGGGGAAAAGTCTGGAACTGCCGAAGAGGCAAGAGACCATTGTTTCGGGGTGCGTGAGGAGAGGGGATTCAGAGCACCACCTAAACAAGCCCCAAGGATGGGCACAAGTTGTGGGTATCGGTGTGACACCAAAACACACCACCGGATGCAGTCCTACCCACCAAAAAGACAAGATCCAGCCTCATCCACCAGAACACCGGGACCAGTCCCCTCCACAACCCACTGAACCAACCTTAGCCACTGGGGACAGACACCAAAAACAACGGGAACTACAAACCTGCAGCCTGTAAAAAGGAGACCCCAAACACAGTAAGTAAGCAAAATGAGAAGACAGAGAAACACAGAGCAGATGAAGGAGCAAGGTAAAAACCCACCAGACCAAACAAAGGAAGAGGAAATAGGCAGTCTACATGAAAAAGAATTCAGAATAATGACAGTAAAGATGAACCAAAATCTTGGAAATAGAATGGACAAAATGCAAGAAACATTTAACAAGGACCTAGAAGAACTAAACAGCAAACAAACAATGATGAACAACACAACAAATGACATTAAAAATTCTCTAGGAGGAAACAATAGCAGAATAACTGAGGCAGAAGAACGCATAAGTGACCTGGAAGAGAAAATAGTGGAAATAACTACTGCAGAGCAGAAAAAAGAAAAAAGAATGAAAAGAACGGAGGTCAATCTCAGAGACCTCAGGGACAACATTAAATGAACCAACATTGGATTTATAGGGGTCCCAGAAGAAGAAGAGAAAAATAAAGGGACTGAGAAAATACTTGAAGAGATTATAGTTGAAACCTTCCCTGATATGGGAAAGGAAATAGTCAGTCAAGTCCAGGAAGCACAGAGAGTCCCATACAAGATAGATCCAAGGAGAAACAAGGCAAGACACATATTAATCAAACTATCAAAAATTAAATACAAAGAAAAAATATTAAAAGCAGCAAGGGTAAAATAACAAACAAGGGAATCCCCATAAGGTTAACAGCTGATCTTTCAGCAGAAACTCCGCAAGCCACAAGGGAGTAGCAGGACATATTGAAAGTGATGAAAGGGAAAAACTTACAACCAAGATTACTCTACCCAGCAAGGATCTCATTCAGATCCAACGGAGAAATTGAAACCATCACAGACAAGCAAAAGCTAAGAGAATTCAGCACCACCAAACCAGCTTTACAACAAATGCTAAAGAAACTTCTCTAGGCAGGAAACACAAGATAAGAAAAAGACCTCCAAAAACAAACCCAAAACAATTAAGAAAATGGTAACAGGAACATACATATCAATAAATACCTTAAATGTAAATGGATTAAATGCTCCCACCAAAAGACACAGACTGGCTGAATCGATACAAGAACAAGACCAATATATATGCTGTCTACAAGAGACCCACTGCAGACCTAGGGACACATACAGACTGAACGTAAGGGGATGGAAAAAGATATTCCATGCAAATGGAAACTAAAAGAAAGCTGGAGTAGAAATTCTCATATCAGACAAAATAGACTTTAAAATAAAGACTATTACAAGAGACAAAGAAGGAAACTAAATAATGATCAAGGGATCCATCCAAGAAGAAGACGTAACAATTGTAAATATTTATGCACCCGACACAGGAGCACCTCAATACATAACGCAAACGCTACCAGCCATAAAAGGGGAAATCAACACAGTAACACAATCATAGTAGGCGACTTTAAAACCCCACTTTCACCAATGGACAGATCATCCAAAATGAAAATAAATAAGAAACACAAGCTTTAAATGACACATTAAACAAGATGGACTTCATCGATATGTATAGGATATTCCATCCAAAAACAGCAGAATACACTTTCTTCTCAAGTGCTCATGGAACATTCGCCAGTACAGGTCATATCTTGGGTCACAAATCAAGCCTTGGTAAATTTAAGAAAACTGAAATCATATCAAGTATCATTTCTGACCACAACGCTATGAGACTAGATATCGATTACAGGGAAAAAAACTGTAAAAAATTCAAACACATGGAGGCTAAACAATACGCTACTGAAAAACCAAGAGATCACTGAAGAAATCAAAGAGGAAATCAAAAAATACCTAGAAACAAATGACAATGAAAACATGATGACCCAAAATCTATGCGATGCGGCAAAAGCGGTTTTAAGAGGGAAGTTTATAGCAATACAATCCTACCTCAAGAAACAAGAAAAAAGTATGTAAAAAAAAAAACCTAACCTTACACCTAAAGCAGTTAGAGAAAGAAGAACAAAAAAACTCCTAAGTTAGCAGAAGGAAAGAAATCATAAAGATCAGATCAGAAATAATGAAAAAGAAATTAAGAAAACAATAGCAAACATCAATAAAACTAAAAGCTGGTTCTTTGAGAAGAAAAACAAAATTGAAAAACCATTAGCCAGACTCATCAAGAAAAAAAGGGAGAAAATTCAAAACAACAGAATTAGAAATGAAAAAGGAGAAGCAACAACTGACAC
This sequence comes from Phocoena sinus, assembly GCF_008692025.1. Lineage (NCBI taxonomy): Eukaryota > Metazoa > Chordata > Mammalia > Artiodactyla > Phocoenidae > Phocoena > Phocoena sinus. Next base: position 12,239,171 of record NC_045784.1, read on the forward strand.
TGCAGAAATACAAAGGATCATGAGAGATTACTACAAGCAACTATATGTCAATAAAATGGATAACCTGGAAGAAATGGACAAATTCTTAGAGAGGCACAACCTTCCGAGACTGAACCAGGAAGAAATAGAAAATATAAACAGACCAATCACAAGCACTGAAATTGAAACTGTGGTTAAAAATCTTCCAACAAACAAAAGCCCAGGACCAGATGGCTTCACAGGCGAATTCTATCAAACATTTAGAGAAGAGCTAATACTCTTCCTCTCAAACTCTTCCAAAATACAGCAGAGGGAGGAACACTCCCAAACTCATTTTATGAGGCCACCATCACTCTGACAGCACAACCGGACAAGGATCTCACAAAGTAAGAAAACTAAAGGCCAATATCACTGATGAACATAGATGCAAAAATCCTCAACAAAATACTAGCAAACAAAATCCAACAGCACATTAAAAGGATCATACACCATAATCAAGTGGGGTTTTTATCCCAAGAATACAAGGATTCTTCAATATATGCAAATCAATTTGATACACCATATCAACAAATTAAAGAGAAAAACCATATGATCATCTCAATAGATGCAGAAAAAGCTTTTGACAATATTCAACACCCATTTATGATAAAAACCCTCCAGAAAGTAGGCATGGAGGGAACTTTCCTCAACATAATAAAGGCCATACATGACAAACCCAGAGCCAACATCGTTCTCAATGATGAAAAACTGAAACCATTTCCTCTAAGATCAGGAACAAGACAAGGTTATCCACTCTCACTACTATTATTCAACATAGTTTTGGAAGTTTTAGCCACAGCAATCAGAGAAGAAAAGGAATCCAAATTGGAAAAGAAGAAGTAAAACTGTCACTGTTTGCAGATGACATGATACTATACATAGAGAATCCTAAAAATGCTACTGGAAAACTAGTGGAGTTAATCAATGAATTTAGTAAAGTAGCAGGATACAAAATTAATGCACAGAAATCTCTTGCATTCGTATACACTAATCATGAAAAATCTGAAAGAGAAATTAAGGAAACACTCCCATTTACCACTGCAACGAAAAGAACAAAATACCTAGGAATAAACCTACCCAAGGAGATAAAAGACCTGTATGCAGAAAACTATAAGACACTGCTGAAAGAAATTAAAGATGATACCACCAGATGGAGAGATATACCATGTTTTTGGATTGGAAGAATCAACACTGTGAAAATGACTATACTACCCAAAGCAATCTACAGATTCAATGTAATCCCCATCAAACTACCACTGGCATTTTTCACAGAAGTAGAACTAAAAATTTCACAATCTGTATGGAAACACAAACGACCCCAAAGAGCCAAAGCAATCTTGAGAAAGAAAAACAGAGCTGGAGGAATCAGGCTCCCTGACTTCAGACTATACTACAAAGCTACAGTTATCAAAACAGAAGGGTACTGGCACAAAAACAGAAACAAAGATCAACAGAACAGGATAAAAGCCGAGACCTAAACCACACACATATGGTCACCTTATCTTTCATAAAGGAGTCAAGAATATACCATGGAGAAAAGACAGCCTCTTCAATAAGTGGTGCTGGGAAAACTGGACAGCTACATGTAAAAGAATGAAATTAGAACACTCCCTAACATCATACACAAAAATAAACTCAAAATGGATTAAAGACCTAAATGTAAGGCCAGACACTATAAAACTCTCAGAGGAAAACATAGGCAGAACACTCTATGACATAAATCACAGCAAGGTCCTTTTTGACCCACCTCCTAGAGGAACAGAAATAAAAGCAAAAATAAACAAATGGGACCAAATGACACTTAAAAGCTTTTGCACAGCAAATGAAACCATAAGACCAAAAGATGACCCTCAGAATGGGAGAAAATATTTGCAAACAAAGCAACTGACAAAGGATTAATCTCCGAAATATACAAGCAGCTCATGCAGCTCAATATCAACAAAACAAACAACCCAGTCCAAAAATGGGCAGAAGACCTAAAGAGACATTTCTCCAAAGAAGATATACAGATTGCCAACAAGCACATGAAAGGATGCTCAACATCATAATCATTAGAGAAATGCAAATCAAAACTAGAACGAGGTATCACCTCACACCGGTCAGAAGGGCCATGATCAAAAAATCTGCAAACAATAAATGCTGGAGAGGGTGTGGAGAAAAGGGAACACTCTTGCACTGTTGGTGGGAATGTGAATTGATACAGCCACTATGGAGAACAGTATGGAGGTTCCTTACAAAACTAAAAATAGAACTACCATACAACCCAGCAATCCCACTACTGGGCTTATAGCCTGAGAAAACCATAATTCAAAGTGAGTCATGTACCACAATGTTCACTGCAGCACTATTTACAATAGCCAGGACATGGAAGCAACCTAAGTGTCTATCGACAGATAAATGGATAAAGAAGATGTGGCACATATATACAATGGAATATCACTCAGCCATAAAAAGAAACAAAATTGAGTTATTTGTAGTGAGGTGCATGGACCTAGAGTCTGTCATACAGAGTGAAGTCAGTCAGAAAGAGAAATACAAATATCTTACGCTAACACATATATATGGAATCTAAAAAAAAAAAAAGTTCTGAGGAACCTAGAGGCAGGACAGGAATACAGACGCAGACGTAGAGAATGGACTTGAGGACACGGGGAGGGGAAAGGGTAAACTGGGACGATGTGAGAGAGTGGCATGGACATATATACACTACCAAACGTAAAACAGATAGCTCGTGGGAAGCAGCCGCATAGCACAGGGAGATCAGCTCGGTGCTTTGTAACCACCTAGAGGGGTGGGATAGGGAGGGTGAGAGGGAGGGAGACGCAAGAGGGAAGAGATAAGGGAACATATGTATATGTATAACTGATTCACTTTGTTATAAAGCAGAAACTAACACACCATTGTAAAGCAAGTATACTCCAATAAAGATGTTGAGAAAAAAATAGTAGAGAAGCAAACGTTCATCACCACTGGAGGAATAACTACCTATTCCATGCTTCACACAGAGCTTTGTGGGATTAAAAAGGAAGATGCTCACAAATGAATGAAACTGCATTACATTTTGCTGTTGAGATACAAGGAAAAGCATTGCCTGTCAACACCAAGCCTTGAGACGGAGACTGGAGAAAATGCCAAATTTCTTGGAAAACATGAAAAAGGTTTCGAAGGAACGAGCGCCCACTGTGACCAATTCCTGCAGCACTATCATTAAGGAGCAGAATATCAACATGTCAGAAACTTCTTGCTGACTCTGAACAGAAGCTGACGCTAAACTTGCAGCTACGTTTAGTTTAATAGAGGAAATATAAGAGAATGAGGCAAGTAGGCAGTAGTCACAAAACGCAGTGTTCTTCAACGTGCCACAAAATTATACTGTCAATACTAAAGGTCAAAGAAAGTCTACTGAAAGCACAAGCTTAAATTCAACTCACGAGAAAGCACCGCAGCAATTTAATTGGCAGGGATTTTTCCTCCTTAGTGGCACGTAACGGCGAGTCTTGGCATCTTTGACTTATCACAATACAGTACATCCAGAAAATGTTCCATAAAAACTTCTATACATATTATAAAAAAGATTTTAACAAGTTTTGATAGACAAGCAAGAGACTTGGAAAAATATTTCTAACACAGAGAACAGACAGTGGGTTAGTATAAATAATGCACAAAGCACTCCTAAAAATTGCCCAAAAGGGAAAAACAACCTACCGAAAACAATGGATGAAGAATCTGAAGAGATTTTCCAGAAGGGTAAATCCATTTGGCCGATGAACAGAAATACTAATCTGGATAATACTTTGTAAAGTAACGAGACATCATGTTACACTTACCAGACTGGCAAAAATTTGAAAGAATCATACACTCATTGCTAACAGGCGGAAAGAGTACTTTCAAAATTTGCTTGTGGAAATCTGAATTATGACATTTCTTTTGGAAAGCAATTAGGTAGCATCTATTGTAACTGATATAAATATATACTTTAACCCAGCAGTCCCTTTATTAAAAGACTATCGTGCAGAAATAAGAATACTACAAATAAAGGAAGATGTGTTTGTCAAGGGTTGAGGCCGATTGTCAGCAGTGTCCAGTCCCTATATGCTCACTTTATTGCATCATTGCCCACCAGCCTGCCTTGCAACCAACAGACCGTACATACATTTCTTTGCCTGAGAGGGTTGCTGGAGCCTGCTTGGCCATACTTACAAAGTACTAGGGAGTAAATGTTCCCCGGCGGTAGCCCACAACCAATCACTGTTGTGAACTGGTATAAATACCCCAGCTCCCTAACCCTTGGATAGAAAAATCCAGAAGCACGTTTTCTATTACTGGTTCTGAGAGCTCCGCAATGGGATTAGGTTCCAATTGTCCACAGGGACTGCAGTCTGCATAATGCACCCTTCGTGGCTGTCTTCCCTCCCCTGTCTCATTTTCCCACTCCCCTGCCGGGAGTGCCTTCCCACTTTCAAAAAACGATCACACTTAAATCCTAAGGAAGCATGGCATTTTGGTCACATGTTATATGCTGTGGTGGCCAGCAGTTTCACACAGATGCAACCTGACAGTGCTTTGCCACGTGTCACACCTCTTACTTCTTCTTCATGCCCCAAGGTTTCTGCAACACCGTAGCATGAGCCACTCAGAGGAACCCACTTGGCCCTCACGCAAATACAAGGAGAAAGGTATGTGTGGGGATGAACACGTGCAGATCCACCCCTGGCCAGTGGGGTTGGCAACTGAAGGATAAAGGCTCCCTTCTTTGTGCCCTGGGCAGACAGTTCTGAGATGCACCTCCTAAGTCTCCTGGGAGGGGCCTGGGTCATCAAGTACAAGTAGCCTAGAGTAGGAGCTGATTCAATGACACATCTTTGCATTGGCTTTCCTACTTCCCTGATTTACCAACTGACCCCCTCGCCCCGGCCCCAGTCTTCCTCTCCTACATCCTCGGATCAGGTCTCAGATAAACTCTCTGCACACAAGTCTTTTTCTAAGGCTCTGCTTTTGGAAAATCACAGGCTAAAAGATATAGATACCTGTAAATTCTCTCAACTCTGTGATACCTCCATACCATCCATAAAATGTTTCGACAGCATTTCTTTAGCACTGAGAAGAGAAAAAAAAAATCCACAGTAGCACTTTTACTTTAACCTTGCAGAAGAGAAGGATTAACTAGATGGCGTGGAAGAGGTGCCTGTTGCAGAATTAGAGGAGAGGTCTTTGCTAATGGCACTGAGGTTAACTGAGTGATGCAAGTCTCCTGCGTGACCGGACTTCCGGTGAAACGGTGCATTCGAAAGGAAAATACAAATTCTGATAGGGAGCCTGGGGAAAGGCCCCCAGGAAACCTGAAACCTTGTCCATGAGGAAATACAGTGTGGATACATTAGGCTAGTGATTTTTACTAAATATAAGGAACCTTCAGGAAAAAAAGGCTAGATTTACTTTGATTGATGCATTTGGGAATGAAGTGCGTGTTTCCCGACGTGCAGTCTCGCCCCTACCTGAAAATCACACTTGGGCCAACTTCATGAAACCTTCCTTCTCACCTGAATGGCATGCTTCCAGTCGAGTGCTAAGTGCCAAGGATGGGGCTGTGACTCAGCATGGGAGAAGTGTTCCAGAAAGGGAGAGGGGAATTATGAATTCCAACTTTGCCTTTTTGGGGGGTTCCTGCTGTGTGTGTTTGTTCTGTGGACTCAGTAAGACAACCTCTGTACAAGAGAAGCTGGTTGTAGAGCAGGAGGGCAGGAGGCTGGTAGGCAACAATGTCCTTTCCCTTCCCTTTCCTCTGGAGTTCTACCGATAGACGTGTATGCTGGGGATCAGGACAAAGGGAGAGGGTTGGCCAATTCTGAGTTTTCCAGATCCAACAGAAGCTGCCAGATGAACTCAGAACAACTCCGTCCTGCTAGGAGGATCTCAACGAGATTATGTCATAACTGGGTCTTAAGACGGCATAAGTCTACAGCTATCTCTCACCTAAATTTCATTTTTCCTCCATAGTATAGAGGTACATACCTCTATGTATACCTCTATGTATTTGGGTACATACACAACACACCAGTAAGGGTAAATTTCAACAGTAGTTTTCACTTCAGAGAAATCAAAATAGTGATTCTTTTTGTTTTAGGTTTTAACCCCAAATTATCATTCTATGGATGTTAGAGTAGATTCCAGAAAAGCCTGAATTTGTCTATTTCCCTACCTTACATTTTGCATCAAGTAGAAATGTAAAATACTGAATAGGTACAATGTATAGGTTGGAAAGAATTAGAAGAGTTCATACAAGGATATGAGAAATTTAAATCTCAAAAATGCATTTGAAAGTGGCACTTCTCAAATAATAGATTGATGTAGCCATGATAATAGCAAATATATTTCTCTCTTTTCATTTAAGCATTTTGTATGTGTTCAGATTATAAGAAAAAAACCGATGGAAAATTGTTAACCTATATTTGATTCCTTTAAGTAAAGTTATTTCCTCTAGAAGGGAGATAGGATAATCTGAAGGAGGTAATTTTGGAAATTTTCATTAAAACAGCGTGGTATATGTCTTCCTATACAACATTATCAGAAGAAAACATTCAATTTAAATGAAATAAGATACTACTACTACACTTTTTCTTGGAAAGATATAAATGCAATCAACAAAATTGAAACGAATTTTTTTTCTGTTTTGCAGACTATCTATAGGTAAGAAAACAAACGTTCCTGTTGAGGGCTGACTGAAACCATAATGAAGATGAGCAAAAATTACAAATATACTATATGTTTGCACAGCTAATTTGGCTTTGCATAAAAATTTAATTGAGAAGTTGAATTCAGATCCCAAAGGTGAATATTTGCACATAAATGTAAAACCCCAAAGAGGTATCCTGTGAAAGAAATGCCACATAATTTTTCACCCCCCCCCCCCAAAATTCAGAGTAATACAAAAATTATCATGGAATGGCCCTTTTTTTGTTTGTTTTCTCGGCCGCATCGCGCCACATGCGGGATCTTGGTTCCCTGACCAGGGATTGAACCCGCGCCCCCTGCAATGGAAGTGTGGAGTCTTAACCACTGGACTGCCAGGGAAGTCCTGGAATGACACTTTTAATTCAGAAAGAGAACAATCTTTCCCAAGAGACTTCAAAGCTGCCACAACCTTCTGGAATTTTGAGGGCTTCACCACAACATGCTCCTGGAAGCATCTACATAGTTTCAACAGAGGTACTGGGGAGCAGAGAGCAGACAGAGAAAGAAGAGATGACTGATGTATTTTTAATTGATTCCTATGGCTACAGAGAGAATTCGCCCAATACTGGTAATTCAGTAGACTCTGGAAGTCCTACTCATCCTGAATCCCAGCCCACATGCCATTTTCCCAGTGATCCCAGGCCATGACAATCAGTGTCACTCCCTTCCCTGCCCACAACCGCCAGGGTGCTAACTTTCAAAACCACTTAACGAGGCCTGGGGGTTTACACAAACCACACCAGGCAGGTTTTGTGGTAGGGGTAGACGCTGTGGCCTGGCACTAAACGTGGTCAGGTACAGGAGTGCTCGACTGAGCTGTCAGAAGAGATTTGGCCACCAGGCATGGACGGCGTTCAAGGGCAAGATGACCTCCAGCTTTAGCTCAGGCAAATGTTCACACCCAGGGAAGAGGTGAAGTAATCTGTGCTCTCCCTGGTGGACGGAGCCCTTCTCGCGTGACCCTGGCCCTTGGTCTTTGGAAGAGCCCATGGTCAATCATCTGAGAGTATGTTCACGGTAACTGTGCCTTATCCAATGACAAGAAACGTGGTTTAGTGAGTATTGTCAGGGAGGACAAGACCAGGCTCTGGTTTTTAAAGAAAAGCTGAGAACCAGACAGACTACTGGCAGAGGAAATGTAAATAGACAGCAAAGCAGAAGCACAGCACTGCTCTGAGATGTGCAGAACATAGAGGCTGGGGAGAAGGAGGAACTCGGGTCAGGAACTCAGCTGCCAACAGTTAGACAACAACGGGGAGGAGGAGTGAGCCACCACAGAGAGGAAGGGGGCCCTGTGATCTGCACTCATTCAATAATAGCAGAGGCTTTACAGGGACAATGATGGAACCTGCAGGGAACTTCCAGATCAGCCTCATGACTTAGGTGCCTAAGTATTTCCCCTCTGAGCCTGGATCACTCTGGGAAGCAGGACCGAGATGATCAGCCCACAGACCAGTGCATAAAGCTTCCAGGGAGATGGGGAAGACGGAGGCAGGTCCTCAATTATACTTCAGTTCACCCCATGTTAAAGCTTCTCATGTATGTCTCATCTACAATGATTAGTTCACGGAGGGAAGGAGGAGCACCTGGCCTAACTCACGTGTGCATCTCTCCATGGCACCTACCATGGTACAGGCTCTATGCACAGTAGGTGCTCCAAGGATATTTATAGTGGCAGGTGTAATTTTGAGTGGGATTATGCAGATTTCTTGTCTGTAGCAGCCCATCAATCAGGATGACAGGTGTTAAGATGGAGGAGCAGGTAAAAGGTGCCTAGGACCAGAACCTCTTCCACCCAGTGGAGTACTTATGAGACCGTCCACTCTATCACCCATTGGGGTCACCATCCAGGGCCCAAGAGTAAGCTCCTTCTTATGTCATCAACATCTACTGCACAGCGATGGCAACTAACACACATTCCTTCTCTCAATACGTGTTGACACAGCTAAACTCTAGGGCTACCGTAGTGAAAAAGACAAAATCCTGCTCTTGTAGAACTTAGTTTAATGAAGGGAAATAAGGGCATTAAAAATAATCACAAAATAATTGATGGCACTTGTGAAAAGGGCTGCAACGTAGAGATGCAAGGTCATATGGAATCTCTCACAGGGCATTTTCTGAAGCTGTGAGAGGTTGCTTGGCCCAAACAGGAGAGTGCTGGAGAGTCAGTTTCCCAGGGCAACCTTCAGAAGGGATGCTGCAGCCTCACCACCCATGGAAAGGGCAATTGTGAGCCTTATTCTGCATGATCCCTCAGAGGGCCCGTGGTGGGACTGGGCCTCAGTGGCCTCCCAGGGGTCTAATGACTCATTAACACGCCATTTGGATTTTTCTCCCTCTATGTCTCACTGCTCATTTTTTCCATGATGCCTCCTGGGATAGGGCTGCCAGAAAAAACACAGGACAGTTCAATTTTTTTTTTTTTTTACTAAAAATACTTTTAAAAGTATTCACTGTTTATCTGAAATGCAAATTGAATGGGGCATTCCATATTTATTTGCTAAATCTGGAAACCCTAACCTGGGAACCAGTCTCCAATCACCAACCTCTTTCTCAAGTTCTTGGTTTGAGCTCTATTTTGAGGGGGAACACAAACTAAGACAAGCACTGACATCTAAAGGAAGGTCAGCAAAAGAAACAGAGTGGCCTGGCAGCCGGGAGGAAACACAGGGGAGCGATGGTCTGGAAGCGAAGTGGACACTGTTTCACGGAGGCATGCTTATCACCTGCCAGGATTTGTCAGTGATGCCAGGCTCTGCCAGGATGCTAAGAATTTTTCATGGCTTATCTCAGTTCCTCCCACACAGCCCCGTGGGATAGGTAATGTTCACCCCCCTCTTCAGAGGTGAGGACCAAAGTGCACAGAGGTTAATTAACTGGGCGTGAGTCGCATAGTTGCGCAGGAGAGAAAAGTCATTCTGGTCCCCCGATCTAAGCTGATATCCCTCCATTGTGCTCCTAGGTGGTCCCAGGCCTTTATTAAGGACTCATTCCTCCAGCCTTCAGCTCTTAACTCACAGTACGAGGTAGTTCACTCAGGGGAATATGGAGGCAAAAGGACTTGTAATTAATAATACAATTAAGAATAGTCAACCTCTGAATAGTCATGCCACAGGGAAAGAGGTCTGTTTGTTTATTTATTTACTTGTCTTAAAACTTTTTATTGGAAAATTTCAAATATATCCAAAAGTAGAGAAAATAATATAAGCCCTCACGTCACTCACTCGGCTTCAAAAATTGTCATCATTCTGTCCTTCTTTCATCCCTCCCCTCGCTCAAATATTTTAAAGCAAATCTCAGTCAACGTACTATTTCACAGGCGAATACCTCACTGGGAACAGATAAGGACTTTTGAAACAAAAACTAGCCATAATGCCAGTCTCAAACTCAACAAAATAGAAAATTTCTTCATATCATCTGTAGTAGGCTGAATAATGGCCCCAAAGATATTAGGTCTTATGCCTACAACTTGTAAATGTTACCTCATAAGGGAAAAAAGTCTTTGCAGATGTGATTAAGTTAAGGATTTTGAGATGGGGAGAGGATCCTGGGTGATCTGGATCAGCCCTTACTGTAATCACAATTGTCAGTACAAGAGGAAGGCGGAGGGAGATTTGACACGGAAGGCGGAAGGCTACGTGACAATGGAAGCAGAGATTTGAAGATGCTACTGTTGGCTTTGAAGATGGAGGAAAGGGGCCATGAAGGTATATAGCTCTAGAATCTGGAAAATGCAAGAAAACAGATTTTCCCCTAGAACTTCCAGAGGGAGCCTGGTCCTGCTGACGTTCTGGTTTAAGTTCAGTGAAGATGACCTCGGACTAGCTAATTTTAGAACATTTTCATCACCCCTCCCCCCCGCAAAGAAACCTTATAAACCATTATTTTAAATGCCATTTTTGTCAAATCTACAGAGTAAGGCATACTTATAGGAGTGTAGCTTACGGTTCTGCCCCTTACGTCTTTCCCCCACTCTTCCTATAGGTAACCTCCTTTGTAAAAGTTTTTGTTTAAACCCTGTTTTTCTTACTATAAACAAATATGTGTAGATATTCTTCTCATCCTTTTTAGTTAAAATTTATTATTTATATTTTAGTTATATATATATATATATATATATATATATATATTTTTTTTTTACACCATGCTTTTTTCACTTGATAATATACTCTGGCAGTCATTCCAAAGTAATACTAGAGATATACCATGTTCGTTTTCACAGCTGTACTATTCTCTGTTATGTGGGTGTATCCTAGTTTACTCTACCAATCTCCTAATGATGGGCATTTGGATGTTTCTAAGTTTTTTGCTATTATAAACAGAGCTGCAATAAATAATCTTGGGCACATATTTTTTTCATATTTTTGCTAGTGTATACATGAGATAGATTCTTAGAAGTGGGGTTGCTGAGCCCTATTTAAACAACACAAAACTTCTACTCTTGTCAAAGCTAGTTTATTTAGTTTTTCCATGCTCACTCAACTTCCTTTGGAGATCTTACTGAAAGGCTGTTTATGGACAAATAATCAATATTTGAATACTAGTTTCAAATCACAGCAAAATCCGGGCTTACATTGTTTTATATTAAAACAGAACCATGTTCATTAGTGACGGTGCTGGCCATTCTAAAAATGACATATCATGGAGGATTTGGGGTTTGAATACTCCAAGGATACCATGGATTTACTTTGACTTGTTTTTTCTGGAAAAGAGAGAATGTCCTGGTATGAGGAGCTGATCTAAAGTTCTATGGGGATTCCCTGGAGGTCGAGTGGTTAGGACCCCGTGCTTTCACTACTGAGGGCCCGGGTTCGATCTCAGGTCGGGGAACTAAGACCTCGCGAGCTGTGTGGTGAGGCCAAAAAAAAAAAAAAGGCACTTCTGCTACAATTGTCAGTGAATCTCCTCCACGTGCATGTCTTTGGATTAGAAAACAAAAAACAAACAAAAAATAAAGTTCCGATAGCATTTGTATCACGTCCATAAGTAGCACTTAAATAAAGTCTGAGCTTTCTTCATTTCTTATCTATTCTTATGGATACACAACTCATTAGCCTGCCTGTTCACATTATTTCTTTTCTAGAAATGGAAAACATTTCATTCCTTTACAACTCTCAGATACTCAACTGTGCAGACAACAAAAGTACCAAAATCATGTATTATTCAGATGACATTCAAAGGGACCCTGTAGCAAAATCATTCTACTAGCCCGTGAACTAGCGGAGCAAATTCACCTTGGAGCAACATGCACATTTGCAAGTTTCTCTGAGAACACTTTGTTCTTATTCCTCACCTTTATGAACAATAGCTATGAGCTCTTTCAAATCACACTGTTATTTCTCATAACCTCCCTGTACAGCTTCGGCAGGTGAAAATTACAATAGTGAAATTTCCCAGATGGAGACAGACAAATGCCCACTACGTTAACCATGCAAGATAGATTAGATTTCAACTTCTTCGTAATGACTAAGACTCGGCCAACAGCTTAGGAGAAAAGAAAAAAATTCCCCCACCCCCATGCTTTCCTCACCTATCCTCGCAAGACTGATGTTACAATGCCTAATAGCTTTCTTTGTTGTCCCAGGCAAAAGCAGTGAGTGATCAACCATCCTCTTTCCACTTCAGTGTTGATAGGATATAAGAAGCCATTTTACCAGTATGATTACTTAGTTTTTTAAAGTCTATTTTATGCCAACACTTTGGCCTGAATTATTTCATTCAAAGCACACTAACTAAAAAGAAGGGCTTGGAGTCTGTCCGACAAAGGCTGGAATTTAACTCAATCAATGCCTCTGAGTCCCTGCCAAATTCCCCCAACTCTCTGAGTGTCACCGTCTTATGCATAAATCAGGGCTAACAGGGCACACCTCACAGGATATAATGATATGACCCAAGATTGAATAATATAATGTATGTAAAAGTCTTAACTCTAGACATCACACTTGGTAGGCACTCAGTATGTGAGAGTGTTTCATGTTGTTATTCATATTTGTAATTTGCAGGCCTGAGGGTTAAATTAGTTTAAAGAATTTGGTTAGGGACCCCCTGCGTAGTGAAGAATTAACCTTACCCAAAAGAAGTCTCACCTTTATCCTTGACTACTGGGAAGTGATCTCTACCCCTTGGAATGTCATGCCTGGTTGGAATATCTTTGTTTGCTTTGGGACGTTGGTCACAAGATAGTAAAGTAATAAGATTTATGATGGGAGCTTTGGACCACGAGGTATCAATTCTACCTCTGGAAGGGCTCTCAAAAATAAGGACAGCCACATGGGTAGTAACTGATCAGGCCCCAATAAAAACTCTGGACACTAAAGCTTGAGTGAGCTTCCCTGTAATACTTCATATGTATTGTCATACATTAATGCCAGGAAAGTAACACTGTCAATGACTCCCATGAGGAGAGAACAAAGGAAGCTCGACATGTGGTACGTTCCCTGATCTCTGCCCTATGCAATCAAAACCACAATGAACTATCACCTCTCACCTGTTAGGACTGCTATCATAAAAAGACAACAAGTGTTGGCAAGGATGTAGAGAAACTGGAAGCCTTATACACTCTTTGTGGGAATGCAAAATGATGTAACCGTTACGGAAAACGTTATGGAGGTTCTGCAAAAAATTAAAAATAGTACTACTGTATGATCTAGAAATTCTACTTCCAGATATATAACCAAAAGAATGGAAATTGGGGCTTCCCTGGTGGCGCAGTGGTTGAGAGCCTGCCTGCCGATGCAGGGGACATGGGTTCATGCCCCGGTCCGGGAAAATCCCACATGCCGCGGAGCGGCTGGGCCCGTGAGCCATGGCCGCTGAGTCTGCGCATCCAGAGCCTGTGCTCCGCAATGGGAGAGGCCACAACAGTGAGAGGCCCGCATGCCACAAAAAAAAAGAATTGAAATTGGGATCTTGTAGAGATATTAATACTCTCATGTTCTTTTTTTTTAAGTATTTTTTTTCAAATTAATTAATTTTGCTTTTTGGCTGCATTGGGTCTTTGTTGCTGCGTGTGAGCTTTCTCTAGTTGCGGCAAGTGGTGGCTACTCTTCGTTGCGGTGCGCAGACTCCTCGTTGCAGTGGCTTCTCTTGTTGCAGAGCATGGGCTCATGGCACGTGGGCTTCAGTAGTTGTGGCACGCAGGCTCAGTAGTTGTGGCTCATGGGCTCTAGAGCACAGGCTCAGTTGTCACGGCGCACGGGCTTAGTCGCTCCGTGGCATGTGGGATCCTCCTGGACCAGGGATCAAACCCGTGTCCCCTGCATTGGCAGGCAGTTTCTTAACCACCGCGCCACGAGGGAAGTCCCAATACTCTCATGTTCTTTGCAGCACTATTCACAACAGCCAAGAGGTAGAAACAACCTAAATGTTGACTGACAGATGAATAGATTTTAAAATGTGGCATGTACATACAATGGAATATTATTCGATCTTAAAAAAGAAGGAAATTCTGCGATATGTGACAACATGGATAAGCACTGAGGATACTATGCTGAGTGAAGTAAGCCGGTCACAGAAGGACAAACTGTATGATCCACTTATATGAGGTGTGTAAGATAACCAAACCCACAGAGTCAGGGGATGGAATGGTGGTTGCCTGCGGCTCGAGGGAAGCTAGGAATTGGTAATCAATGGGTATAAAGTTTCAGTTATGCAAAATGAGTAAGTTCTAGAGAACTGCTATACAACACTGTGCCCATAGTTAATAACACTGTACTGTACTCTTACGTTAGGTTTTCTTACTATAATAAAATACTATTTTAAGAAATTGTAGAAAAATATTGTGTTTCAATGAACAACGATGCATTGTCTAGAGCTCCCCCTGCCCAGGTATCAGATTCTAGCCTTTCACTGTCTGAGCTATTTCACAATTCTGTAAACCATAGTTAAGTGATACCAATGTAAAATCATTCTTATGGGCGTGCGAATTCTGTCCTCTCTGATAGAGGTCTGACTTCTTTGACCCTTGTGGAAAAACCAGTTTTGTGTCCATTTGTACACTCAATTAAATATTTCTTTTTTGCATATAAATTTGTGCTTTTTCTTTTACTTTGCCCTTGAAATGGCTTTCTCATGAGTTAAATAATACCTTTAGCACATGTTTATTTTTATATCTGTATGGGAGTCATGATTTTACCATTTTCTGAAAATTATCTTTGAGTATGCAGAGTATGCTTTTGGGGGGGTACCCCTAAAGGCGAGTGACCATCATTCTTATTGATGGTTACACACACCTTATGGTGCGTTGATTGGGGAAAAATGAGAACTTGACCTTAGCAAAATATCATAACTTGTTAAAGTGGAAATTTACTGATTACAGCTGGTAGCCATCCAATTTCAATTCTTTTCGGTAACAATTTCTGACATTTTCTGTGGTGAGTACCCTTCTGCCATTCCAAGTCCATTGATTTTTATGTGAAGGTGACTCCACCCCAGTTCCAGAGATCGACATGGGAATGCAGGTCTAAGCCAGATAGAGAACAGAGTATAGTGGTTTCTATTGGGGGCTGGAGCAAAACTACCTAAGTTTGACTTTCAATGCTACCACTTATTAGCTCTGGGACATAGTCTTTCTATGTCTCATTTTTTTTCCTCAGTGAAGTAGACAAAATAATAATGCCTATCACATGGGAAAAGTGCTTGGAACCAAGCCTGACACAAACTGAGCACTCAATAAATGTTCATTTTTATTATTCTTCCATAAACCTGCCCACAGTGCTTGCGTCCGGGATGAGCCCATGACCCTCACTAGAGGTTGAGTCAGTGAGAATGAGGAGAGATACAAAAAGAACAACTCCTGCCGACAAGGTTGGACTTCCTGGATTTACCAGTTGACTGACTGTGAAGCCAAACTGACCTTTGCACTTTTCATCTTCATGAGTCAGTTTGGTCCCTTTTGGGTACTAAGCCAGCTTGACTTGGGTTTTCTATCACTTGCAATCAGAAGATCCTAACCGATTCGGGAGCCACAGATGAAATATCTTTGGGATCCATATCGCAAAATCTTTTCTAGTATCTCTGCAACTGCATTACTGAGGTGATTACTCGCATGTAAAGCCTGGTCCACTCACCACTTTCCATTGCTGGGGAGCACAGGAGGGAGGGAGACTGCATCAATGACCCAACAGGAAATCCAACTCTCAATTTAGGATAATTTGAGAGAATCTGTTTACAAAGAGATTATATATAAAGCTGTGGAGAGAGTGTCACAGGACCACAAGGAACAGGCGGAGCACTGGGCTGGGTGCAGGGCAGCCACTGCCACTCACAGGCCTACAGGATGCGTGAGATTTAGAATACAGAAAGCTGAGAGAACCGTATGGAGAAAGCCACTTATGAAAGAACACTGACCTTCAGTGGAGGTCCAGGAGAGAACCAGAGGAAAAACAAAACCAAACCCTGATTTCGTTCTCCTCCTTCCCCCAGCCTCTTGCCAAGCTCCTCATTAACTAAATTGGAAGAAAGATGGCAGAAAGCAGAGGAGGAAAAGATGGAGTATGGATCTGGAGAGGCAACGAGAAGATTCCAGTCCAAGGAGCCTGGTGAAGCTGTGCTGGTTCAGACTCTCTCAACAACTCAAAGAAAGTTAAGCTCTTCCATATTTGATTCTATGATAAGATTTCCTGATGAGTTCATTGAAACTGCCAATTTGGGGGTCCTACAGGGATCATGTTTTAGACTAACCATCCCCTAGAAAACAATGATGAAATTGAAGTTGTCCAAAGGGAAACAGCGATCATAAAAATAACTTCAGTAGGGCTTCCCTGGTGGCGCAGTGGTTGAGAGTCCGCCTGCCGATGCAGGGGACACGGGTTCGTGCCCCGGTCAGGGAGGATCCACGTGCCGCGGAGCGGCTGGGCCCGTGAGCCATGGCCGCTGGGCCTGCGCGTCCAGAGCCTGTGCTCTGCGACGGGAGAGGCCACAACAATGAGAGGCCTGCGTACCGCAAAAAACAAAAACAAAAACAAAAAAACTTCAGTAAATGAAAAGTTTTATCCCTGCAAATGCTTTATAAGGAAACCAGTTAAATTAAGCATGGTATACAGTATAAGCAAAACTGAATACCACGCAGCCATGCAGAAAACTGAGATGGATTTATGTGCTAATGGGGCTATCGCTAAACTATGCTGTCGTGTGTAAAAGCTACGTACATGAAAATCTACACAGTGTGGTCCCTTTTGGGTAAAAACAAAGAATAAAAAAGAATTTGATATATTTTCACTACATTTTCTTTTGTCCTATTTGAAATTTTTTCTACATTCAAGTCTTACCACTTCCACAAACTAAAACAAAAAAACATGGAAAAAACCCTAAAGACTGATAAGAACCAACTGTGAGTCATTAAAAGATCATCTGTACATCAGTGCTTTTCAAACATAAATGTTCATACAAATTACCTGCGGATCTTGCTAAAATGCAGGTTCTAATATAATACAGTAGGTTTGAGATGGGACCTGAGATGTTACATCCCTAACAAGCTTCCACAAGACCCTGATGCCTCTTATCTGTGGAGCACACTTTAAGGAACAAGGTTCTAGACCAAGGATCGGCAAACTTTTCTCTGTAAAGGGCCAGACAGTGAAAACTTCAGGCTTTGCAGACTGAAGTCTGAAGTCTGTCACAACTCTGCCTTTGTAGCACAAATGCAGCCACAGACAATATGAAGACAAATGGGTGGCAGCCGGATTTGGCCCACAGTCCAGTGTGTTAAACCCTGCTCTAGACTATTAATAATAGCAATGATATTTATTGTGTCATGGGTTTTCTGCAAAATGCCTGTTATGGGTTAAATTCTGTCTTCGCTAAAATATATGTTGAATTTCTAACCCTCGTACCTGTGAATGTGACCTTATTTAGAACTAGGGTCTTTGCAGATGTAAAGGATTAGGGTGGGCCCACCCTAGTCCAATATGACTGGTTTGTTGTAAGAGGAAAATTTGGACACAGACACAGATGGAAGATGGCCACGTGAAGATGGAGTTCCATTGCCATAAGCCAAGGAATGCCTGGGGCAACCAGAAGCTGGAAGACAAGGAAGGATGCTTCCCTAGAAGATTCGGGGAGGGGGAGCATAGCCCTACCAACACCTTGATTTCAGACTTCCAGCCTCAGAAATGTGACAGAATAAATTCGTTGTTTTAAGCCTTCCAGTTTGTAGTACTTTGTTACGGTAGCCCTAGGAAACTGATACTATGCTTAACACAAATTATTTAAGGCTTACAAGTACCCTATACGTCATACGCAGTTATTACCTCTATTTTAAAGATGAAGAAACTGAGATTTAGGGAAATTAACTTACTCTTTTAGGACAGGACTACCATTTGAATCTTCTTCAGTTCCAGAAGGAGCACCATGTATCTTTTTATTTATGCGAGACATTACTACGGAAGACACAAAGGTGAGTAAGATATTCAGGGTTTGAGGGCTTCCAATGACACCGGGGGGTAGGTAAAAGAGAGAATATGAACTGTTTCAGAACGGGTAGCAACTTTCCCACGGTCATACAGTTTCCTAGAGTATTACAGTTAAGAAGGAGTAACTCGGGTCTCCTAATTACTAGTCCAGTGATCTCTCCCCTGCTTCTTCAAACACAAGTAAGGCACTGACCCCCTTTTTCTTCCTTTAAAATTCTTAAAGGGCACCCTAGTTTTATTAGACATAGATTTATTTATATAGTTATATGTTTATGATTTATTATACATAAAAACAGGATCAATTAACGTCCCTCTTCCACTGTGAAGAATGACTGCTACATAAATCGAAACTATGATCAACTGTTTAATATTTTTTGGCTCAGTTTAAAAAACCCTGCCAATATTCTTTTTCCCCTTTTGGATATAACAGCTTACTTGCCATTCTTCAGCACAGCAATGTCTGATAGGAATATGTGAGCACGGAAGTAATTTTAAAATTTCTAGTAGCCATGTTAAAAAGGAGTAAAAAGAAATGGGTGAAATTAATTTTACTGATAAGATCCCCAATACTATCATTTCAAAACACAATCCACAAAAACAATTATTAATGAGATATTTTACATTTTTTTTCTTACTATGTCTTCGAAATCTGGGATGTATTTTACATTTACGGCACATCTCATTTTGAATTAGCCACATTTCAAGTGCTTCATAGCCATGTGTATCTGGGGGCTACCAAATTGGACAGCACGGCTTCAGCAAGTCTTGGTGCAAATGTCAAGATCTACCATCCTGAATCTGAACAGTTCTCCCCACCTTGATCAATACTTCCTGGGTCTAAACTACCATTCTCTTCTCCCTGGATCATTTCGAAAGCCTCAAAGTCGACCTCTCTGATGAACCCTTAGCTCAAAATACTCTAATCTTACCTTAATAAATTCAAATCCTTAAAGACCCAGAAGGATCTTTAGAAAACAGAAATTATTTCAAGACCCTCCCCTGATTTTCAACCAGTCTGTGGCTGAGAATTAGCACATGTAGTGTAAAACATGAAGTCCTCACCAATGATTCCAAGGCCCTCATTATCTGGCCCCTGACTACCTCCGACTCAATTTCCTACCAGCTTCTCCTTCATTTGCCCTACGCCACACACTTCTTCCTCTGTTTCTCAAAAGAGCCAAGGTTACACTTCAGGGTTTTTCTACCTGCTTATGTTAAACTTGCTTGTGTTGAAGGACAATTTTCAAAAAAATAGTAAAATCATGACTCATATAGCTATAAAATGAACATGTGTTACTGATTCTATTTAACTCATTATCCGTGAAGGAACCAGTAGCATGTTACAGTCAATTCAAAGGACAGACACATTTATAGATTAGAGACATTGAAATGAATGTGCAAATGGAAGCAAAATCAGCCCCTTCCCCAGTGTGGGGAGGAACGTTAATTGAACCTCCAAGGGAAAATTTATTACATGTCCACAGAGCACTATTATTTTGCATTCCTATCACTTACCGGCAACTTACTGAGTAGTACGGTAACTGGAAGGTGACGAAAGGGGCAGAGCCGCCACAGAACCAGAATCAAATAATCTGGAAGGGCGTGCTTTAAACCAGGATTTCTCAACCTCAGCACTATTGGCATTATGGGCTAGATAATTCTTGGTTGGGGTGTGGGGAGAGGGGGGGAAACCTTTCTGCACACTATGGGATGCTGAACAGCATCCCTGGCATCCACCGATGAGATGCTGATAGCAACTTCCCCCCAAAGTTGTGACAACCAAAAATGTCTCCAGGTATTACTGGACATCATGGGGTGGTGGGACGGGTTATGCAAGTCACCACCGGCTGAGAATCATTGCTCTAAACAATGTAGAGCTTTCCAGTGAAACACGTTTTCCCCTGCTCTTGTTCCTGTACCTGGAATGTTCGTCCCATATCTTTTCTTGGCTCTCTCCTTCACTTTATTCAAATCTTTGCTCAAATGTTATCTCTTCCAAGAGGCCCGCCTTGCTACCCTCTCATACGCGTTCTCAGTGAGGGGCTGACTGAGCACACAGCTCAGTTGCTAAGTGATGGCTCTGCTTTCTCTCACTGAGTGCTCATCTTATCACAGCACCGAACTGGCCATTTCTTTACCAAGTGGCACGGGTCAATATTTAGGGCATAGGGTCTTTAGGCTCATCTTTCCGTAACTGCTACACATGTATGAAATAACAGGTAATATGCATGAGATGCAAACAATAAGCCACTTATCTACGGTATCACTTAGGTGTACCAAGCGACAAAGGTCGTATCCCCTGACAGAGGCAATTAGCACAATGGCACCAAACAGTACTAAGCAAAAATCAACCAGTGTAGACAAAGGTCCTGCTCTTCCTCCAAGCAGCTATTAGCAGATTTCTCTAGCAATCAAAGACAAGTGAACACTCAGTTTGCTTAATTCTCAATTTGGGGATAAACCTTTTCTCTTAGGAGTCCCTGAATTTTCCACTGCACATCACTGCACACTGGGACATAATCAGCCTTGACTCAAGTGTAGTTGATTTATGTTCTGAAGTCTCTGCTTCGGCTCATTAGTCTGAGACAACTGAAGTTGGCACTAAAACACTGTCGAGATTAGCTTACTAATGGTGCCTCCTCCTTTTACTAACCCAAAGCAGGTTAGCTCACCTCTCTGTGCAGACCTTACTTATCTTCAAAACAGGGATAAAAATAAACTCACTTCACCCAATTTCCATGACTACCAAAATAAAAGAACTCTGAGCAGTAAGAGCTCAACACATGTCTTAAAGGTGATCATCTTGATAACTTATATTGTACCTAAATTAATTTTCAGATTTTCACCAAAAATAGGGCCGAAGTTTAATAAGTTAGTTAGGACTTAACTCCCCTGAGAGGCCAATATTAGAATCCCAGACATCTAAAAAGCACAACTTGGGAAAAGAATATGAAACAGAATTATGTATATATACACATATATAACTGAATCACTTTGCTGTACACCAGAAACTGATGCACCGTTGTAAATCAACTATACTTGAAAGAAAAAAAGAAAGAAAGAAAATTCCAAAAAAAAAAAAAAATCCCAACTAGAAAAACACTGCCCTTCAGGATAGAAAGTCCAGAGATAAACCCACGCACCTATGGTCACCTAATCCATGACAAAGGAGGCAAGGATACACAATGGAGAACAGACAGTCTCTTCAATAAGCGGTGTTGGGAAAACTAGAAAGCTACATGTAAAAGAATGAAATTAGAACATTCTCTAACACCATGCAAAAATATAAACTCAAAGTGGATCAAAGACCTAAATGTAAGGTTGGACACTATAAAACTCTTAGAGGAAAACATAGGCAGAACACTCTCTGACATAAATCACAGCAAGATCTTTTTCAATCCACCTCCCAGAGAAATGAAAATAAAGACAAAAATAAACAAATGGGACCTAATTAAACTCAAAAGCTTTTGCACAACAAACGAAACCATAAACAAAATGAAAAGACAACCCACAGAATGGGAGAAAATATTTGCAAATGATGTGACCGATAAGGGATTAGTCTCTAAAATTTACAAACAGCTCATGTGGCTTAATACCATCAAAACAACCCAATCAAAAAATGGGCAGAAGACCTAAATAGACATTCCTCCAAAGAAGACATACAGATGGCCAAGAGGCACATGAAAAGATGCTCAACATCACTAATTATTAGAGAAATGCAAATCAAAACTACAATGAGGTATCACCTCACACCAGTTAGAACGGGCATCATCAGAAAATCTACAAACAACAAACGCTGGAGAGGGTGTGGAGGAAAGGGAACCCTCTTGCACTGTTGGTGGGAATGTAAACTGGTACAGCCACTATGGAGAACAGTATGACGGTTCCTTAAAAAACTAAAAGTAGAGCTACCATATGACCCAGCAATCCCACTCCTGGGCATATACCTGGAGAAAACCATAATTCGAAAAGATACATGCACCCCAATGTCCACTGCAGCACTATTTACAATAGCCAAGACATGGAAGCAACTTAAATGTCCATCAACAGAGGAATGGATAAAGAAGATGTGGTACATATATATACCATGGAATATTACTCAGCCATAAAAAAGAACGAAATAATGCCGTTTGCAGCAATGTGGGTGGACCTAGAGACTGTCATACTGAGCGAAGTTAAGTCAGACACAGAAAGACAAATAGCATATGATATCGCTTATACATGGAATCTAAAACAAGGCTACAAATGAACTTATCTACAAACCAGAAATAGAGTTACAGATATAGAAAATAAACTTATGGTTACCAGGGGATAATGGGGGGAGGGATAAATTGGAAGATCA
The DNA here is from genome assembly GCF_008692025.1 of Phocoena sinus. Classification (NCBI taxonomy): domain Eukaryota; kingdom Metazoa; phylum Chordata; class Mammalia; order Artiodactyla; family Phocoenidae; genus Phocoena; species Phocoena sinus. The sequence continues at coordinate 12,261,674 of NC_045784.1, forward strand.
GGATTGACACATACACACTACTATATTTAAAATAGATAACTAATAAGGACCTACTGTATAGCACAGGGAACTCTACTCAATACTCTGTCATGGCCTATATGGGAAAAGAATCTAAAAAAGAGTGGATATATGTATAACAGGTCCACTTTGCTGTACACCTGAAACAAAACATTGTAAATCAACTATACCCCAACAAAATTTTTTTAAAAAATACATGAATAAAAATAAAAGATATTGGTTCTGGGGAAAAGAAAAGAAAAGAAAAGAAAAATACTGCTGTTTACCAAAATGCCATGCCATGGATATAGTGCTGACAGGTGAATAAAGAAACTTAATTATAATAAGTTTTAACTTATTTAACTTATAATAAATTATAAACTTAATTATAGTAAGTTTAATGCAAAGGTGCAACTAGAGATTTAAGAGCAAATTCCCAAGACTCCTTCAACAAGGGGAATCACCACCCCCAAATAGCACTGTTCAGGCATTTCTATGTACATTTTCCACGTGCCGCCGTGGAGAAAGCAGTGCTTATTCTGGGTTCATAACACCACTAGCAGTGACCATTCTCTCAAAACATGCCAGAAATCTCTGTAGGCATGTTCCCAAAAGAACTTCCTCAGAGAACACAGACCACTGTTTTGCCTGGCAACGGGAGCCCCAGGGAACAGGCTTCCAGGAACAGCAGCTGCCGCCATCTGAGGTAGCACTGGGTTGCAGAGCATCTCATGTCCGTCTCACGCTCCTTTGCGCCCCCATCCTCCCCATCCCCCTAGTACAGGGGTCCCCAACCTCCGGGCCGCAGACCAGGGCGCTCAGCAGGAGGTGAGCGGCGGGCGAGCAAGCGAAGCTTCATCTGCCGCTCCCCATTGCCCGCATTATCGCCTGAACCATCCCCCACAATGCCCCGCTCCGTGGAAAAATTGTCTTCCACGAAACCAGTCCCTGGTGCCAAAAAGGTTGGGGACCGCTGCCCTAGTACCTCGCTTTCCACATTGGAGTGGCCCTTCGCCATCAGCTGGACCTGAACAAAACTGCATAGTAAGGCGACATCTGCTTCTGGTCCTGCCTCTGCTGCCTTCCAGCCTCCGCCCACCATCACAGGTAATGCGAGCTCAGTCCCAAAAATGTTGACAGCTGACAGTTTAAGAGTTCACTCTTACTCTAGGCACTTGCATTTTCATTGGTCATTTTTGAAGGCTGACTAAGGAGTGATAGACCTAAGGCTTGGAAGCATGGAGACCTTGCATTAGAGATGGCCCTTCCTAAGGAGGCAAGAATATACAATGGGAGAAAGACCAGCCTCTTCAGTAAATGGTGTTTGGAAAACTGGATAGCTATATGCAAAAGAATCAAACTGGACCATTTTCTCACAGCACAAACAAAATCAAAGTGGATGAAAGACTTAAATGTAAGGCCTGAAACCATAAAACTTCTAGAAGAAAACATAACACGCTCTTTGACATCTGTCTCCTCAGGCAAGGGAAATAATGACAAATTAGTAGCTTTTATGATTACGCCACGCCCTTGCTAGGCCTGCCTTTCTGGTGCATTTGCTACATCTGCTACTTAAAACCTTCTGGTACCTCAAGGCAGTGGACCCAATGGTGGACTGACCTGGGTGGAAAGAAGGAGAAGCAGATGGACCCAGATATAACACCTGCCTAGGTACAGTCACAGCCTCAAATGGAGCTGAGTGAAATTTGAGTCCTGGGCATAGGTTTTCCAACCCTAGGGAAATATACTGAAATCAAATGAAAGATTTATTTTAAGACAGCCCGATGTGTACCCTACATCCAGACCCAAGGTTCTCAACTGTTAGCCACCCACTGGAATCACGTAGGAACTTTAAAAAACACTGGGGTGCCAACCCCAGAGATTCTGATACAATTGGTCTAGATGTGGTCTGGGCATGGGGATTTGTCAAACCTCCCCAGGCGATTCTAATGTTCACTCAAGGCTAAAAAAGCCTTGTCCAAATCAAGACTCTTCATGACGCATCCACCACCCCCGACCATGTTTCTAAAATCCCCCAGGGATTCTAATCCACAGTAGGGCTGAGAACGGCTACTTTACGTGGGAAAACAAACAAACCAAAAAAACCAGATAATAAGATAGCAGTCACGATATTATTATAATTTTTTTTAAAGTCTATGTTTGCATAGGGGAAAAAAGGCGGAAACGATCGGCTCCAAAATGTTAACAGAATTCTTTCTGGGAGATGGGATTACAAGTCATTTTCTACTTATGTTTTCCTTGACTTTCCTAAGTTTTCCACATAATTATCCTTGAAATCAGTGAGGAAAACATCCCAGCGAAATTGTTTTATAGTCAATACTAGAAATATCAAAGTGGAAAAATATGGCACCGTATTTTGCCCGAAGTAATGAATCTCTAAGCGCACGACTTCATCAGGATATCAAATTAAATCCTATAAACTGACTCATTGTTTGATACACAAGGCTGGCTTCATTTGCCATCTTTGTCTTCTTTATTAGACCCTCCAACATTATTCTGTTGATCGTGCCCTTCTGCAGAGATTCTCTAAAAGCTATTACTTGAAGGCATCCTCAGTCACTCACTGCTAAGGGACTTTATGACATTACATAAATATGCATTTCCCTGCAAAGATAGACACTTACCTCTGAAATCCAAGCATCGTCACTTCCCAGAAGAGCACAGCTAATGTGGGGATTTTACAAATGGCATTTCCTTTATGTCAACACAACTCCAGCTTCCTTTTCTGAAAGATAGTCTAAAGCTCCAAGCTGAAAAGCGGGCAGTGCTCTGAGACTGACTTCAGTACGGATAGTTTACGGTGTAATGCTTAACGACTGTGACGGCATAGATTGAAATCATAGAATTTTCTCCCTCTGGCTTAAAAAAACTACTCAGTAGGGCGCAGACAAATAACTCCAGAGAGCACAGTGTGTCGGGTACTTGATGATTCTAGATAAGGGAGCAATTTATTTAATTAACACTATAATGTTTTTCTTTTTATTGAAACAGAAAGTATCGTCTTTCATCAAAAGGAGTTGGTCATGGAAAGTTGGATACCTTCTATTTTGTACTTAAACCGCATTTTAAAAGAATTAAAAATTGCTTTGCTCTTGCGCCAGGCCTCAGAAACTTTTCTAAATATCGGCATGCCTTTAGCGAGGGGGTTTTTGTTATTGTTTTGGTCCCTGATACGTAACACAGGAGAACAGCTACATGAAGTTAGGCCGTCTCAAAGGTATGTGTTACAGTTTAATTCAACTACTTAGCACGCGTCAGGGACTGAGTCCGTCTGAGATGACTCCTGGATCCCTGAGATACGGGAATCCAGAAGTCCTTTTTAAGGAACTTACAGGTTGCAGGGGAGATGCATATACATCACTAAAAATGCAAATCATTAAATGCGAAACCCAAAGAGGCCACGCTATACAAACCAAAATGCTATGCAAACACAGAAAAAAAAAGGATAAAAAAATCTAAGCCAGAGAGAAGTACAGAGTTGAATGGATACTGCCGGCAGCTCTGGGGCTACCTCTGAAGGGAAGACTGGATTTCAGTAGCCAAGAAAGCGGGGGTGGGGGGGGGGGGGAAGTGGGGAGAAAGGGCAGGAAGATATCCCACTTGGGCTGATCAGGGGAAATAATGGTTCATGGGCAGAAAAGCACACAACATGTTCAGACCTAAGTAGATAGTTAGATGGAGCTGGTATCCTGAAGCATGGAAGGATTTGGACCAGCTGTGGACGGTCTTCAGGAGTGAGGTGGGGAAGCTGAGTGTTAATCTGTGGGCAGTGGGGAGCTGTTGAGGGTTTCTGTTGAGGGTTTCTGAGGGTGTGATCACGATTCAGCTGCATTAGTTGTGCTCTGGCAATGGCATGAAGGCTGGGCTGCAGCGAGGAGAGACGGGAGGCAGGGAGACCAGGTAAGAAGCTGCTGCATGGATGGATGTGAGGTGATGAGGCTCTGGGTTTGGGAAGAGCAGTAGAGATGTGACCATACATGCAGTCAGAAAAAGATGCCCACAATTGGCTCTTGTGACAACTGCAGCACCCTGCTGGTGACACTTCACTCGGCCTTTTCTCATTTCCTGTTTCACTTACTTTTTCCCTTCACTCTTGCTGCCCTGGAATTGTGCCCCGTACGGATTGTAAACTGTCCATGGCATACAGCTCATACACTATTTCCTGGAGAACTTGAGCTAAAACGAGTAGCTTGTGATTAGCATTTCTGTGTTACATCTACAAAACAGAACCCAACTCCTTTCTCATTGCAAAAAAAAATTCAAGTTGATAAACAGCAAAGACCTACTGTAGAGCACAAGGAACTACATTCAATATCTTGTAATATCCTAGAGTGGAAAAGAATCTGAACAAGAACAGATATACATATATATTTGTATAACTGAATCACTTTGCTGTAACCTGAAACTAATACCACATTATAAGTCAACTATACTGCAATAAAAAAAATTTTCAAGTTGAAAAATTTGACCCAAAAGTACACAGAAATATCCTTTTTAGGATAAAGGACAAATAACATGACTTTTTACACTGTTACAACTTAGCTGGCAAGAGGAACTGAACCAAAAGGGATAAAATGCATTCGCTCCCCCATAATGCCTGTCCCACAGAACATTACCTTCCCCAGGCGCCATCCCCCAACGTACAGCCCTCCAACTGAGTTCCAGAGTGCTGAGAGGGGCCAGAGCCTCAGTTAGAGCAGGGCAGGCTGGCACTGAAGTGGCTCAACTTCCCTGCAAGTGGGACTGAGAGGGTGCTGGAACACGAGGCAGACACGATGGCCTTCAGCCTCTCCATTAGGCTCTTAGCCAAGGACCAGTGAGGCAGGAGGGGTCAAGAGAAAGTGAGGAGGTCCATAAATTAGGTGAGACACATCACCTTTCACCCAAGAATACAGTTTAGTCCAGAATCTTAACTCATTACCAAACTTCATGCTGTCTTCAAATAACGCAAAAATCGATGATCAAAATTCTGCTTGGTCAGAGAAAAAGAAGCGGTAGGAGATTCTAGATCTTGGGCAACCTTGTGAAAACTGGATACATCATGTACCACACCATTTCCAAATTTCAGAAATGGTTTTCTCATCTGTTGCTTGCAGCACCTGTGCTGCATGGTAAAAAGCTAGGATTGAGGTGCTAAAGTACACTCCGGGACCTATCGTATTTCATGGATTCTGGACTGCATGCACAAACAGAGTCACTTACTTTGTGTGAACAGCAAACACTTTACATATATGTATTCAAATTCTTCCCAGACCCCCATGTTAGGTACTGTTATCACTCCTATTTTACAGATGAGGAAACTGAGGTTTAAGGTGATTGAGAAATACATACAAAGTCACATAGTAAGTAGCATAGTGGACATCTGAACCCAGATCCTATTACTCTAAAGTCTGTGTGGTCTGCAGATTGGCTGCCTTTTAGCAAACTGTTATTGATCTATGATGAGATCAGGAGCTTGAACCAGAATGTAAGTTCAATACATGAATAAGAACATTGTTTAATTCATCTAACTTTTTTGGTATCAAAATTTTCTCAATAAAGTAAGCAGAGCACTGATTTACATTCTGGTGCCTGTTTCTTACCTTGTCATGAATCAGCACACTGCACTAAAACTACAATGACTCCTAGAAAGACAGTGTCTTAGTTTACTGTAGAGCCTTTCTTCTTTCACATCTATGGGGGAAGGGTATTAAAGCGCACTTAGTTTGTCTTGAGACAGAAGTAACTCAGAGGATCCCAGCTACTACTCTAGGCAGTCTGCTCCAAGTTTTTCAAACCTCCTGGTCATTTTGAATATTCTTCTTTCTGACTCCCAAAGAAACATACATTTTAGAGGAAACTGGCAGCCTTAAAATTGGCTCAGGGAATTTTTTGTATGGTATCACTGCCCAGGACAACCGGGGTGATCGGGACCAGCTCTTCCTCCCTACTGGCACCTGTCAGCATCCATTCCTATATTCAGGGGCTTAACTGATTGCTTCCTTTCCTCACATGATTTTCTGCCCTCATTTAAGAAAACATATTTCTAAACATATGCCTGCTCTGTGATACAGCAATTCCAAGAGAAATGAGTGTGTATGTCCAAGAAAAGATGTGTATAAGAATGTTCGTAGCCACTTCATTCATGGTAGCCCAAACTGGAAACAACCCAATGGCCATCAGAAGGACAGTGGATATGTAAATGGTATATAAATTCAGACGACAGACTACTATATAGCAGTTATAAAGAACAAAGTACTGATATATACACAACATGGGTGAATTTCACAGACGTGATGATGACTACAAGTAGCCATACACACAGAATTATGAATCTATTCATAAGAAGTTTAAGAACAGGAAAACAAATTTGTGGTGATAGAAATTGGGGTAAAAGTTACTTGTAGGGTGTGTGGAGTGGGTAGAGATTGGTAAGAGGCGCAAAGCAGCCTTCTGGAGGGCTGGAAATGGTCTATATCTTGATCTGGAAACTTCGAAATGTGAAGAAACCTTTGAAAAATACTCCAAAGGGAAGAAATATTTAAAGGATTTGGGGATTCAGTTAAACTCAAAATGTACACATCCACTGACTCAGCAATTCCACTTCGAGAAATTTCTCCTAAAGAAACTGCCATGAATATGCACAGATTTAGCACCAACATACTTGCAGAGCCCTGTTTATAACTGGGAACAAATGGAAATGACCTCAATTTTCAACAATAGGGACTTGGTTAAAGAAATTATGATTAAAGAGGAAAAAAATAAATTATGATATGGTCATATAGTGAACTACTAGGAAGAAATAAAAGATGAGGCTGTAGACTGGTGGTTACCGGTGGGAGAGGGAAGGGGTGAGGGGCAAGATGGGGTAGGGGATTAAGAGATACAAACTATGTGCAAAATAGATAAGCTACAAGGATATATTGTACAGCACGGGGAAATATAGCCATTATTTTGTAATAACTTTAAATGCAGTATAATCTATAAAAATATTGGATCACTATGTTGTACACCTGAAACTAATATAATATTGTTAATCTACTATACTTCAATTAAAAAAATAAAAACAAAGAAATTTTAAATCCTTTTATAAAAAAGATGAGGTTGTAGAAAACATTCAACGTCATGAAAAATGTTAATACTTTGTTAAGTGAAAAGTGGTAGGTTACAGAACAGCATGTAAAATATAAATCTATTTGTATTTTAAAAGTTTGTATGTATACGTACATTGTAACATATATAAAATACGTATATGTGTATTACGAATATATATTGATATTATATATAAAATGCTGGATATAGATTCACCCACATGTTAAAGCCTGAGGTTATATTGATAGTACGGATAATAGCTCATTTTCATCTTTGGACTTTTAAAATTTTTTTCACGTATTTTCAATAATGAATATTTATTACTCATGTCATCAGAAAAACATTAAAGTCTGTGGGCCGTGTGCCCATTAAACAAAGTCTGTAGGTTTCTAGCAATATGAAATGCAAGTGAGGTTATTAGACAAAAACAAAATTGCATCGTTATTTGTGAAAGAATGTAAATCCATCAGCCAAATATCAAATGGATAAATTAAACCACTCTGAAACCAGCGACTGTACCCTGAGTGACCTCACAGTAGCATACCTTCACCAGTTAGGAATAATAATAAATTATCTAGCCTGGTGTCAGTAATTCTCTGTTAGAGGAACCTGGAGCTGAACTCACTTACTTAAAAAACTTAGTTTTCTGGTAGCATCTTTAGGATTCTCTATGTATAGTATCATGTCATCTGCAAACGGTGACAGCTTTACTTCTTCTTTTCTGATTTGGATTCCTTTCATTTTCTTTTCTTCTCTGATTGCTGTGGCTAAAACTTCCAAAACGATGTTGAATAATAGAGGTGAGAGTTGGCAACCTAGTCTTGTGCCTCATCTTAGTGGAAATGGTTTCAGTTTTTTACCATTGAGAGTGATGTTGGCTGTGGGTTTGTCAAATATGGCTTTTATTATGTTGAGGTAGGTTCCCTCTATGCCCACTTTCTGGAGAGTTTTTTTTTTTTTTTTTTTTTTATCACAAATGGGTGTTGAATTTTGTCAAAAGCTTTTTCTGCATCTCTTGAGATGATCATATGGTTTTTATCCTTCAGTTTGTTTATATGGTGTATCACATTGATTGATTTGCGTATATTGAAGAATCCTTGCATTCCTGGGATAAACCCCACTTGATCATGGTGTATGATCCTTTTAACGTGCTGTTGGATTCTGTTTGCTAGATTTTGTTGAGGATTTTCGCATCTATGTTCATCAGCGATATTGGCCTGTAGTTTTCTTTCTTTGTGACACCTTTGTCTGGTTTTGGTATCAGGGTGATGGTGGCCTCGTAGAATGAGTTTGGGAGTGTTCCTCCCTCTGCTATATTTTGGAAGAGTTTGAGGATAGGTATTAGCTCTTCTCTAAATGTTTGACAGAATTCGCCTGTGAAGCCATCTGGTCCTGGGCTTTTGTTTGTTGGAAGATTTTTAATCACAGTCTCAATTTCAGTGCTTGTGATTGGTCTGTTCATATTTTCTATTTCTTCCTGGTTCAGTCTTGGAAGGTTGTGCTTTTCTAAGAATTTGGCCATTTCTTCAAGGTTGTCCTTTTACTGGCATATAGTTGCTTGTAGTAATCTCTCGTGATCCTTTGTATTTCTGCAGTGTCAGTTGTTGCTTCTCCTTTTCCATTTCTAAGTCTGTTGATTTGAGCCATCTCCCTTTTTTTCTGGATGAGTCTGGCTAATGGTTTATCAATTTTGTTTTTCTTCTCAAAGAACCAGCCTTTAGTTTTATTGATGTTTGCTATTGTTTTCTTAATTTCTTTTTCATTATTTCTGATCTGATCTTTATGATTTCTTTCCTTCTGCTAACTTAGGAGTTTTTTTGTTCCTCTTTCTCTAATCGCTTTAGGTGTAAGTTTAGGGGTTTCTTTTTTTTTTTGACATTTTTCTTGTTTCTTGAGGTAGGATTGTATTGCTATAAACTTCCCTCTTAGAACTGCTCCTGCTGCATCCCACAGATTTTGGGTCGTCGTGTCTCCATTGTCATTTGTTTCTAGGTATTTTTTGATTTCCTCTTTGATTTCTTCAGTGATCTCTTGGTCATTCAGTAGCATATTGTTTAGCCTCCATGTGTTTGAATTTTTTAGTTTTTTTCCCTGTAATCGATACCTGGTCTCATAGCGTTGTGGTCGGAAGTGATACTTGATACGATTTCAATTTTCTTAAATTTACCAAGGCTTGATTTGTGACCCAAAATACGATCTATACTGGCGAATGTTCCATGAGCACTTGAGTAGAAAGTGTATTCTGCTGTTTTTGGATGGAATGTCCTATAAATATCAATTAAGTCCTTCTTGTTCAAGGTATCATTTAAAGCTTGTGTTTCCTTATTTATTTTCATTTTGGATGATCTGTCCATTGGTGAAAGTGGGGTGTTAAAGTCCCCTAATATTATTGTGTTACTGTGGATTTCCCGTTTTATGGCTGTTAGCATTTGCCTTATGTATTGAGGTGCTCCTATGTTAGGTGCATAAATATTTACAATTGTTATATCTTCTTCTTGGATCGATCCCTTGATCATTATGTAGTGTCCTTCTATGTCTCTTCTAATAGTCTTTATTTTAAAGTCTATTTTGTCTGATATGAGAATTGCTACTCCAGCTTTCTTTTGATTTCCATTTGCATGGAATATCTTTTTCCATCCCCTCACTTTCAGTCTGTATGTGTCCCTAGGGCTGAAGTGGGTCTCTTGTAGACAGCGTATGTACGGGTCTTGTTTTTGTATCATGGAAGCAATGTAAACGTCCATCGACAGATGAATGAAAAAAGAAGATGTGGTACATATATACAATAGAGTATTACTCAGCCATAAAAAGGAATGAAATAATGCCATTTGCAGCAACATGGGTGGACCTAGAGATTATCATATTAAGTGAAGTATGTCAGACAGAGAAAGAGCAATATCATATGCTGTCACCTGTATGTGGAATCTAAGAAAATGATACAAACGAACCTATTTACAAAACAGAAGCCGACTCACAGACATAGAAAACAAACTTATGGTTCCCAAAGGGGATAGCGGCAGGGGGCAGAGATAAATTAGGAGTTTGGGATTAACATATATACAGTACTATATATAAAATATATAACCGAAAAGGATTACTGTATAGCACAGGGAACTATACTCAATATCTTGTAATAACCTATAATGGAAAAGAATCTGAGAAAGTACACACACACACACACACACACACATATAACTGAATCACTTTGCTGTACACTTGAAAGTAACACAACAATGTAACTTTACTATGCTTCAGTTAAAAAAAAAAGAGTTAAATACAGGCACTTCAGGCACTAGTGTGACTACAAACACAGATGCAAATGTGGACTGGGCTCATTTATAACGTGATCACAGACATCGGGGATCAGCAAACATGTTCTGTAAAGGACCAGATAATAAATATTGTCCAGTCTCTGGGCCACAGAGTCTCTGTTACAACTACTGAACTCTATCAGTGTAGCACAAAAATAACCATACATGGTACACATATGAATAATATGTGGCTGGGTTCTATCACAACTTTATTTACAAAACCAATAGTATTTCAGTTTCTAATACTGCTATGAATAAACTTGAAATTCTTTTTGTGTTCACTATTATATTTTCTACTTGCTTGTGGATGATTTGAAGGAAAGCTACTGATTTGCATATGTTGATCTTACATTTGGTTACTTACTGAACTCCAATATTCTGTTAGAGTTTGAGTTGATTGAATAGGCTTTTCTAGGTGGATAATGATAATAACTCCAAAGCATGACAGTTTCTAATATTCATATATGTATGTTATTTATTTTTCTTGTCTAAATGTCCTGTCTAGGGATACCAGAATAATGTTGATTGAGTGAATGAAAACAGCCAAACTCGTCTTGCTCCTTTTTCAGTATTTTGCTTAGTTTTTTTCCTTGTAAGAAACTTTATTAACGTTTTCAAAAATTCTTCTGGGTCTTTGATATGAAGCAGACAATAAGGGCTCAAATTTGCTACTTGTCAGCTCTCTGGATCTAAGCCCTAATGCCAGTGGTTGTGGCTTATTAAAAATACTGGCACTGGACCAATTTAATTAATTTGCTGACGGGCATAGAGAACTCTTAGGTTACACATAAAATATGAGAAACTCATTTCTATATCAGTCACTAGCAAGGGGTATGGGTTTCGGCTCAGATAAATCACTAGGGACCATTGAATGATGTGGAGTCAATTAGCACGGCCATCCAAGTGATCTACAGGCAGTACTTTAATTTCATAACCAACTCACACCGTAGATGGGGTTACTTCTGCAAACTTAAGTGCCAGTTGTTAAACTACTGTCCCCCAGTTCCAAACCTGCCCTTGTATACTCGGCTCTTTGATGCTGGGGCTGGGAGTCTGCAAAACACATTTTTAAGTTGCCAGCTAACGCCTGTTAGGCTCTCACTAGGGGATGCCAGTAATAGAGTGTAAGGCCAGAGAAGGAAGAGGGGCTTGTTTGTTCCTGTTTCCTCTTTGTTTTCTATGGGCTTCCTGTTGGACTCTTGTTTCTATCATCACCCCAGTCTCACTTCTTTACCCTGGCTGTGGCAAGTCCTTAGCAGCAGCTGAATTCAAATTTCACTTTGTTTTTCTTTTTCATAACACGGGCACAGGCAGCCTCACTGCACTCCACCACCGGCCAAGCAGTGTGCCTCTCTCAGGGCTCAGAGTTTTAAATCCATGGGCCCCTCCTCCTTCAACCTTCTAAAACAGCGGTCCCCAACCTTTTTAGCACCAGGGATCAGTCTTGTGGAAGACAATTTTTCCGGGACCAGGGATGGGGGGGGATGGTTCAGGCGGTAATGCGAGCGATGGGGAGCGGCAGATGAAGCTTCGCTCACTGGACCACCGCTCTCCTGCTGCGGGGCCGGTTCCTAACACGCCTCGGACCAGTGCTGGTCCACGGCCCGGGGGTTGGGGACCCCTGTTCTAGAACATTACAATCCCAACCTCTTCCCTTTGTTTCCCCAGGCGTAACAGCTGCTTCCTGTAGTTGCTACTTCTACAATGCCCTTTTCAGTTACCTAGTTAACACTTTATACCTAGTTAACAGTTCGTTATATTAAATTCTCTTTATTAAGAAAGACAAATACTGTATATCACTTACACATAGAATCTAAAAAATGCAACAAACTAGTGAATACAATAAAAAACAAGCAGACTCACAGTGACAGAAAACAAACTACTGGGTGCGAGATAGACTCAAGGATGTACTGCACAACCTGGTGAATAACAGCCAATATTTTGTAATAACTGTAAATGGAAAGTAACCTTTAAAATTGTATAAATTTTTAAAATTAATTTTAAAAGACAATAATAAAAAGAAATTCTCTCTATTAAAATCGCTGGTGTGATTTCTGTCTTCTGACTGAGCCCTGATTGATACTTACCTACAGAGAAAGACTTCCTTACAGGTTGCATGGATTCATGTTAACTCTCATACCGAAGGGCTTTTCCTGACATTGCCCCTCGTTTGGAGGATCATTTTACTTTTTGAGAACAGAAGGTTCTAGCTGAGGATCACAAGTTACCCACGATTAAAGCAGATAGATACATAGATACATAGATATCCTTATTCAAAAATTAGTTTCATTTCTATCATGTTCTTCCCATTACTTTTAAGACTTTTCTGCCCTCTAGAAATCTGAACCGCAAATCATATTTTATGAAGTGCAACTGGAAAGCAAAACCAGGTTAGGCTGAAGGCAAATAAATACCAAAGTTTGCAGAGTATGAAAACTCAAAGACTGCTTTCATCAACATAATTTTGTCCACCAGAGAACGTCATTTGAGGAGAAAGAAAAATGAAGATCCAGGACAGAACACATTACATCAGTGATCAAGAAGGCAAAACGCTGGAAACGAGAGAATTTTTTTTACCCTGTAGAAGTAAAAGTCCTTATAGTTATATGTATCATTGTCAACATATCTAATAATCAATATGTTGGGCACAATCACCTTTGTGCGCAAAAGAAAATACTTTGCTCCCACGGGGTCGGGAGGATGGAGAAATCATTGAAAAATAATGCAATTAAGTTGGATGAGAATGAAACATCAGCGCCCTGGTGGGTGTTCCCAGCTTGCCTCAGGCACCAAGACACAGGATGAAATTTGAAAGTAATCAACTTAACAGTTAGAAAGACTTGGCATTGAGAGCAGTCAATACTTATAACAAGTTTAGGTTCCCACGGGGAAGCCCAGCACACATTTAAGTTGATGGGGAGCCCGCCTGCCGCAACTAAGACCTGGCGCAACCAAAAATAAATAAATAAATACTAAAACAAACAGAAAAAAGAATCACTGTTTAAAACTCAGATCCATGACAGAGACCCTACCTAGTCATTACTTTATTCAACATTTTTCTTCCCTATTTCTTGCCAGTGCTAGTACAGTGTCTTTCTAGAAACTGAGCAAATTTGAGATTTACAATTTTTCATTGAGACAACGTGGTTGTAAGCTTTTTTTTTTCCCAATCATACCCAAAGATGAACACTTTTATTTCCCTAAAGCAAATACCTCGCACTGTATAATGAAATACGCTGTTGAAGCCTCTTTCTCATCCAATGGTCCAAGTCCTTATTCATACTCATTTTTGAATTTCAACAGGCTCCTAGAAACAACAGCTAATGTTCCCTTCTGGGATATAGCAAAGTCTTCAAGGCGGTTTCAAACTGCCACTGTGTGCACAGAACAGGCTCTTTAGCATAGAAAAAGTTAGAAACAGAAATTCAATGAGCTCAGTTCAATCAACATTTCTAACTTTTATGGAAGCAAAGGAGTTCATAAGAACTCATGTATTTCCTTTGGTTGCAGGTGGATTTCCCTCTACATTTCTTTCTCTTGAATTAGCGTCACCAGCCAGTACTTTAATAGGGAAGGAAAGGTCTGGAAAGCCAGCAGCCGGAATAAATAACAACAAGGAGTGTCTCGGGGGGAAAACTGGAAACATGATAACTGTGTGGCCTCCTTTAAGCTTCTTAAGGGGCCATACAGCAAGCAGGTGGCATAGTCTCACAGGAAACATTTATTGTCAGACGCTCATCCTCAAATTCAAGGCTAACCATTTCCATCCCTACTTATATCCCAGAGGGCAGGAAGCAGGTTTAAAACAGCCCTGAATACCAACATGTGTAATGTAAATTTTATGCATGGTAAAACTGTTTAGAAATCCATTTGGCTGTCCTATTCCTCTGCTACAGGTATAAGAAATAATAAGAATGTAATCTCCAGGAAAAATATTTCGATGATTTATAAAAACATACTGGTATTATTTTGTCTAGAAGTATAAGGCATTTTCAAACATACAGTTACAGTACAGAAAATCATCTAATATCCTTTTGTTTCTACACCAATATTAAATAAATGCAAATGTCTTACCTTTTTAAAATCTTTTTTTATGAAGTGTTAAGAGATACGGCAGTAACCACTGCATTTTGCCCTCATTCAGCCGGAAGCTGATGTGTATCCTTCTGTATGTTTTTAACTTTAACAACATAAGCGTATATCCATAGGAAATTACATTGTTTTCTTTTGGTTTTAATTTTTACATAAATGATATAATGATGCATACTGTGTTCCCTGCTACTTTCATTCAATGTTACGCTCTTTAGATTTATCCAGATAATACATGCAGACTTAGTCCATGCATCTTCACTGTTGTATGATAGCCATTTTCGGAATATTACAGCTCCCCATTATTCTACTGAGGGATAGAGTTAGATTATCTCCAATGTTCCGCTAAATTATCTTGTACTTGTCTTCGGGTGCACACGTGTGAAAGTTTCTAGAAATGGAATTGCCCAGTTGATGTGTATGTTTATGTACATCTCTATTAAATGTTGCAAAAATGCTTCCCAAAGTAAGTAATCCAATTTATAGCCTACCACCAATGCCTTTGACTTCCTATTTCTCTATGTTCAACTCTTGCCAACATTTGGTGTTTTCAGACTTGCATAACATGTGCCAACCTGAGAGTGGTGGAATGATATTTCATTATTATTTGAATTTTCATTCCTCTGATTATAAATGAGGCTGAGGAGCTTTCTACAGGGCTTGTCAGCCATTGAGAATTTCTCCTCTCTGAATTAGCTGTTCGTCCTTTGCCCATTTCTCTTTCGGGTTGTTTCCCTTTTCAGTAAAACTTGCCTGTAAAACCACCTGGGCCTAGTGCTCATTTTATAAACAGATTTTAGATTACTGATTCTATTTCTTTAGTGGTTATGTTTTAATATTTTTTCTTTTGGTCAATTTTATAACTTAAATGTTTAAGAAATGAACCATTTTTTCCCCTAAGTCTTCATTCTGTCCTTTATTTTGAATGCTATTTTAGCTGGGTGTGAAATTATAGGTGACAGTTAATTTCTCTCATTATTTTGAAGATATCATTCCAGTGTTACTAGGTCTATATTACTGCACTGCAAAACCTACTGTCTTACTGTTAGTATAGTGGATAATCTGGTCTTTCTTTTTGGCTGCTTTTCAAATGTTTTCTTTGTTTCTTTGCCTGCAGTTTCACTTCCTATGTCTAGATGTAGGCGTGTTCGCTTAATCCTACTCAGGACGTGTTGTATTTTAAAAATTTTAGGAATTATGTCATTAATCCATTATGAAAATTATCAGCTATTATCCTGCAAGTACTGCCTCTTTTCCCATTTAGGTTGTTACATATTGGGTTGGCCAAAAAGTTCTGTAAGCTGTTACAGAAAGACCTGAATGAACTTCCCGGCAGCTCAATAATACTGACCAGAGTTCCCTGTGCTATACAGTAGGTCCTTGTCGCTTATCCATTTTAAATATAGCAGTGTGTACGTGTAAACTGTTCTATTATTTCAAGTTCTTTGAGTTCTAATTATTCTATTTGTTAGGTCCATGGACTCTTGGCTCATGGTGGATTTTGTCCTCAATTATTATCACGAATATTAAGTTTTTAAATTATCAATAATATATCAGTCAAATTCCTGGCAGGAAACAGATGGCATATCAAATAGAGTAATTGTGGAGAGTTTAATGAAAGGACTATTTCAAAGGTGTGGGAAGTGCTAACAGAAGCCAAGAGGTAGTGAAACACGAAGCTTTTGCTACCCCAAACCTGAGTGGCACAAGGAGGAAGTGAATATCAGACATGTAGTTGGAGGCCAGGGTTGCCTGACAGGAGCCACGTGGTCTTTGGTAGAGGCTGGCTGACACTGCCAACCAGCAGCCCAGTAGCTGGTGGAACTAATATCATGACCTTACTAATCTACTGTTTTTCAATATCCTGCCATTACCTCCCACTGGCTGAACACAGTGAAAAGCCAGGAACCAGATTTTTTAAATGGACAGAAGACCTGAATACACATTTTCCCAAAGAAGACATACAGATGGCCAATAGGCACATGAAAAGAGGCTCAACATCACTAATCATCAGAGAAATGCTAATCAAAACCAAAATGAGATATCACCTCACATCTGTCAGAATGGCTATCATCAAGAAGTCTACACATAACAAATGCTGGCAAGGATGGGGAGAAAACGGAACCCTCAAACACTGTTGGTAGGAATGTAAATTTGTGCAGCCACCATGGTAAACAGCAGGGAGGTTCCTCAAAAAACTAAAAATAGAACTACCATATGATCCAACAGTTCCACTTCAGGGTATGTATCTGAAGAAAATGAAAACGGTAATTCTAAAAGATACATGCACCCCAATGTTCATAGCAGCACCATTTACAATAGCTAAGACATGGAAACAACCTAAGCGTCCATCAACAGATGAATGGATAAAGAAGATGTGGTACGTATATACAATGGAATACTACTTAGCCATAAAAAAGAATGAAATTTTGCCATTTGCAGCAACATGGAGGACCTAGAGGCCATTATGCTAAGTGAAATACGTCACACAGAGAAAGACAAATACTGTATGTTATGACTTATATGTGGAATCTAAAAAATAAAACACAGAGATGAATATAACAAAACAGAAACAGATTCACAGATACAGAGAATGAATTAGTGGTTACCAGTAGGGAGGGTAAATACAGGGGTAGGGAAAAAAGAGGTACAAACCACTACGTATGAAATAAGTAGACTATGAGGTTATATTAAACAGTACGGGGAAATACAGCCATCATTTTGTAATAGCTTGAAATGGAGTATAATGTATAAAAATATTGAATCACTGTGTTGTACACCTGAAACTAATAAAACATTGCAAATCAACTACACTTCAATAAAAAAAAAAAAAGAAAGAAAAGCCGGGAAGCCCCGGTGATTCAGTATATACAGGTCGATCTGCTGGGGGAGCAAAGCAGAGTGGAGAAGGATGGAACAAGGATCTGCAGGGCCAACTGCAGAACGTTCTACACAACTGCAAGCTCACGATCACGGTTGCCTTATCTGTTAGAAGCCCCTACTGCTTAGCGGGGGAGGGCAACCCCAGCCAGAGAAATTTTACATTTGCTTCCTGATACCTTAAGTTTATCACTAGCTTGGACTCAAGCTCTGTGTCAATTTCCAGCTCAAGCATTCCTGATCCAGAAGAATAGCTTGAAGTCTAACCCTAAATCACGTGAAACACACATCCATAATGATAAAACCTAAAAGGAGTCCATTTTTATTTCTACCCAAAGCCCATTCATGGGTAGAAAAGTTTTGTTGCTGCCTTATTATACTAATGGATGAAACTTTTCAACTCTTGCCCTATATATGCAGCACGTTAAGAATCTTGGCTTTTTGCAAGGATCTTGGTTCCCATTATCTGCCTTGCATCAACTGAAGACCTTGTGTCCAGTCCCTGCATGGGTGGTAAGACCCAACCCCCCAGCTTACCACAACTGAAAAGCATCACTAACGTTTTATACAAATACTGACACTGGCATGTTCTTCTCAATTGTAGGTCAGATGGTCACATTAGTCCATCAGATGTCCCAAAGGAAGAGGGGGACATCAGAATGTTGGAGGGACTGACACTCTTTCATCCAGCATTGGCACTTTGTGACATTTCAATTCACATATGACAAGATGTCATCAAGTTTTCTTTTATAAGACCTTTACACAGTAGATTCTTTAGAAAGCCTTGTAACAAGATGGTATACCATTCCATTGTGTTTGCTACAGAATTTTCTGGCTATCTTGTGGCAAAGTACTTAAAATAGTTATTGACTTAAAGATAAGTTAAATATTTTTCTTTCAGAAGAACGCTAGTTTCCTAGTTTTCTGGCAAAGAAGAGAAGTTTTGCATAAGGGCAAGCGGCTGTCAGTAGTTGGCTACTTAGACTGAAACAAAATTAATGCATTTATGTGTCTCCAAGGTACATATTAACATTTTAGCAAAGTTTGCAAAAGTAACATTTTTCGAAGAGAGCATTTTCGAAATAAATGTTTGGGAAATTTTCCAGCATTACGTAATTTCTTACCAAAAATGATGTAAGTATATCATTTATAAAAATATTATCATAAATATATACAGAAAAGCCTTGGAATTGAATATTCGAAACTGAAAACTCTATGTAAATGCAAAGGCTTACTGGCTTTTAAACCCATTAAAATATATTTAAATGCGAATGTTGCATCAGTTTGCAAGAACAACTGATTTGTATCATGGAAAATGAAAATTAATAACCAAATGTCAAACAGAAACTTTGGTGTACATGGTGAGTGGGATTTTTAAAAACGAGAATCATGCAACAGACGCAGTACGCAATGAAGCTCTTCTTATAAAATGTGGTGATGCATTTCAGAGAGCAGAAGCTGGGGCCACCACCCTCTGCAGTTGAAGATCTATCTAAGAGGAGTATCTTCATGGTCGCTACAGCAGTACAATAGCCAAAGCTGCCAGGTTCTATGTTAGGTTCAGCGCCACCAGGACAAGTGAAGTCATTCCTGCCTTTTCATCCAATTCTAAATAAGCTTGCCGACACCAGCCTGCATCAGCGACTTCAGTGCCTACACGCCAGCCCACCTAACCCATTTGCTGAGTATGGAGGGATACAGCACACCGCACAGTCTATCCACAGTGAAGCCTGACAGGGCACATCATTAGCCCGTGGGATCTGTACAACAAAATCCGGTTGTATGTACAGATATTTTCTCAGATAGAATGCTCTTTTATAGCAGACTGGGCTGTTTTCCAAATCCTTGACCAAACGCGACGCTTGAAATAATGAAGTCAGCTCTACGAGGTGTTTCTGCTGGGAAAAGGTTGTTTGCTGCTACATGCCACAGTTGAATTTTTATTAAATTTTATCCCACAGGCTACGCTCTAATTAGCTCCCACACAAATTTCCTAGCTCTAACTTCATTTTATTGATTGATGATTCCAACTTTCAATTTAATTATCAAGTGTGTTGATATGAGACTTAAAAAACACACACAGAAGAAAGTGTAAAAATCGTTAGCATCAACCATATGCTAAAGTAGAGATTGCCGAACTTTATGAAACACTGACAGGTCCTAATACTGTAGGGATGTTGGATTTCCTAATACATAGCCTCTACTTGCCCTCTCCACCATTTAAAAAAAACTGTTTTGTGTTAGCATACGGTATTTTTCTCTTTCTGACTTACTTCACTCTGTATGACAGTCTCTAGGTCCATCCACCTCACTACAAATAACTCAATTTCATTTCCTTTCACGGCTGAGTAATATTCCAGGGTATACATGTGCCACATCTTCTTTACCCATTCATCCGATGATGGACACTTGGGTTGCGTCCATGTCCTGGCTATTGCAAATAGAGCTGCAATGAACATTGTGCTACATGACTCTTTTTGAATTACGGAATCTAAAAAAAAAAAATGGTTCTGAAGAACCTAGGGCAGGACAGGAATGAAGACGCACACATAGAGAATGGACTTGAGGACACAGGGAGGGGTAAGGGTAAGCTGGGACGAAGTGAGAGAGTGGCATGGACATATACACACGACCAAACGTAAAATAGATACCTAGTGGGAAGCAGCCACGTAGCACAGGGAGATCAGCTCTGTGCTTTGTGACCACCTAGAGGGGTGGGATAGGGAGGGTGGGAGGGAGGGAGGGAGACGCAAGAGGGAGGGGATATGGGGATATATGCATATGTAGAGCTGATTCACTTTGTTATATGGCAGAAACTAACACACCAGTGTAAAGCAATTATACTCCAATAAAGATGTTAAAAAAAACTATTTTGTGATACCTATTTATTTTGAAAAGTAAATTTATTTTAGT